>NC_132798.1:32070032-32770065 GCF_048594095.1 Paramormyrops kingsleyae
CGAATTAATCTTCCTAACAGGCTATGATTCCCAAATAAGCTGAAACTGATGGTTCGTTAAGAATTTCCAAGAGTGTTCTACATGCTTAAGGGACATGACGAGCATGGGGTATGAATTCTGATGTTCTGTGTTCATCTGTGAATTCAAGCTCTACAGTTGAACTAAAACCACCAGTCTGAATGTCCATGAAACTTAATTCCAGAATCAGAAAGATCTGCAAGGAAGACTGATGCTTTACTCCTGCCGACGAGTGGACAAGAAATCGAACCCTGTGCATGGAAGAGACAACTAAACGTGAGCAGGCCATGGGAATGGGCACAAAACGCAAAGGTCATCCAGTAACACAGAGAGCCCAATATTCCTAGTGACTCCACCGCCATCCGGACTATTGCTGGGATAAACCGGGTCAAGATGGCAGGAGTACCCAGGTTAATGGCATTTAGTAAAAAGGAAAGATGACTACCTGATTCTGTAGCATGTTTAGAACAGTACTATCCCCGCAGAGAGATGTTGCTCCTTAACAAAGCAATAACTGGGCTGACATACATTTATTTTCCTCACTCCGTCTTGTTTTGTTCCTGTTGTCTAGGGGGCCAATCCTACACATCAAGGGGTGTGACCACGCCCCCAAGAAAGATCGCCCCCTGCTGACCCCAAAACCTTTTCTCTCGGTGAGGATGACAGTGACAAGAGACGCTCGTAAACCCTTTAAATGCGAAGCCAAACACAGCAGGCCGGTCTGCTCCAGGAGGTGCTCCTTCACGTTTAACAAGGTCAGCACAGAGGTAACCTCAGCCAGTGTGTAAAATATCCACATAATAATGCCTATTCATACCTAGACGGGGACACAGAAGCAGCCCCCCCTCACTCATAATACCCTATTCAAAAGGAGGATTGCTCTGCACATTAGGGGTTTTTTTGGGCCTGAATGTTCTCTGCCGGCTCGTCTGATTGTAGCAGTCAAACATTGGTGATCACTCCAGCTCATGAACATCGAAGCCGTGAACACAGGCTTCGGGTACGACCTGGGAAATCCCTGCAGAAGGTGAGGAGGAGTTCTGGGGATGGCGGGAGTAAAACAGTGAGGACAGCACTCACAGATGCCTCAGATCTCCAGAGTTGGGCGTTTGAATCTCGCCTCTGTTCTGTATTGTGGAGTTTGCGCGTTCTCCTCATATTACAAGGGTTTCCATTTACTCCTGCTGTCCAAAGACACACAGCTGGACTAACTGGCACCTCTAAATTGCCCATAGTGTAGGACTGTGTGTGTGTGTGCCCTGCAATGAACTGGCATCCTATCCTGGGCATACCCCAGCCTAGCGCCCTCTGCTGATTAGAATAGATTCCAGATAACCATGATGAGGATAAGCAGTTGGAAGTTGGAATAGAAGTACATCTATAGACAATGTATGTTAACACTTAGGTACAATAATAACCTCTTTAGACGGCAGTCCCAATCTCTTTCGATGGGAAAGCTAATGTGATGCTAACCTCAAGCTAACCTCTTCAGAATGCAAAGCCAATGTGATGCTAACCACTTAGCATAACTAGAAGGAGCCTATTTGCTACCCTGTACTGTGCAGAAGGCATAATGCAGATATAGCAAAGGTCTATACATTTTTCTCTAGGTGAGCAGGAATGCCTGCGACCTGTGGAAGCTGTCATCATATCTTAAACAGGGCTCTGAGGAAGCCACGCCTGATTTGCACTGCTCTCTCTCTCTCTCTCTCTCTCTCTCTCTCTCACACACACACACACACACACACACACACACACACACACACACACACACACACGGGCACACTGACAAGCGTCAGCAATGCACTGGCAGATTAGCGCACTGCTCAGTGTGCCACGCTTATCTCCGGCCGACGCCGAGTCGCTGATAGGTGTGTTTCCCAGCCGCTCAGCACCGCGCGAGCCTGAGGCCCGTCTCCCACTGCGTTCTGTCAAACGAAGTTTCCCTCCGCCATAAATTGCCAGCACTTGGCCCCCCGCTGTCCTGGGCAGTCCAGGGTCGAGAGGAACCGTGGGGGGGGGGGGGGGGGGGGTTCAAGCAATCGACAGGTCGAGACCTGCGCCGCTCCCCCTCCTGGCCAGGCCTCCCACTGCGAACTACTGTTCCTCCTGCCGCAGATGTGTTTTTTGTTTGGTTAACAGCCGCTAAGGTCCTGATATTTTTACCGCCTCTCGCGGGTCGTTCATCAGCACCGGGCGGCCAAGAGGCCCATACGCACCAGCACTGGACAAAAATACTTTTGTGGGAATGACTGGAGATGTCATTCCCTCTGTCTGGATGTCATACTGCGCTGCGCCTGAACGTGATTTAGGAGTCCCAGTGGGATCCCTAGCTCAGCGGCCCCCCCTCTACGTCCTACCACAAACGTTTATTAGATGCACATCCTTGCTGGTGGAGCAAAGCGAGAGAGACGCTTTCCCGGACATTTCCAGGATTTACTGGACACGTGTTCTGCAAAAGACCCTGAGACATTCTGCTTAATTCATCCGTTCATCTGTGAAAAGCACTGGAAAAAAACGGAGCCCCCGTTTCAAACGTCGGGGCGGCTCCTTCTGGCCACCAAACCAGCAGTAACGCCACAGCCAATAAGACGTCCGGATTCAGATGCCCGGCTGCAGCGACCGGCGTTTTCGGAGAGAGGTGAGCTCAGCTTAATGCCAAGAGGCGAGACACGGAGGGAGAGCAGGACGGAGCCGGGAGTGAGACACCGGCCAGGCAACCAGCGACTGATTAATGACTCTGGACCCCGCCAGAGACTCTCTCCGTGACCAAATATTTTCCCTGCCTATCAGGGCACCAGAGCAGAGCCAGCAGGGTGAGTTTGGGGTAGGGGCTGGGGGGGGATCCCCTTCCTGACCTGGAGGTTCTGCTGTCCGTCAAGCGTCCAGGAGCAGACGGCTCTCTCCGCAGACCCCGAGGCGCCCCTGAGTCGCTCCGGGTCGAAGTCGAGGCAGAGGAGGGGCTCCGAGTGGGCGACCAGGGTGCTGAGGGGCTGCCTCTGGGCGACATCCCACAGGGCCAGGGTGCCAGCCTCGTATCCCACCAGGAGGAGCGGGCCGCGGCCACTGTCAGGCTGAGGGGGGAGAGAAGGGGGGGCGGCATGGAAGTCAGATGCGGAAGCCCACAGTCACAGGGAGCAGCAGAGGTTATCTGAGCTTCAGACAAACTCAGAGGATCATAAATCAGACTGGGCCGCCAGCAGCTAATCACAGCTCTCATCACGGTACTCCTCCACTGGGTCACGTGGAGCCCTGCCAGGCCGCCCCAGCCCCCAGGTCCTACCCAGGTACTGAGGGCTTCCCGCTCCCGTCAGTCATGCATGCAGATCACGACAGCTTTCAGACTCTCGCAGGTAATACACTCACGGCCATGTCAGATCACAGCCCTGCCTGTAAGCCTCTCTTACATCAGCCCATCTGAGGAGGATCGAGGGGAAGCAGGATGCGTCCCGGCTGGAGGGGAGGGGGGCGCGAGCAGGGCTATGGAGATGGGGGGGGGGGGGGTCCGCCACATTTCACCACAGTGCTCGGGGGAGTACATGACTTAGGAGATTTAGAGCACAAGAGGTGTACAACCCCCCCCCGCCCCCCCCCAGCCGCATGCCCCCTCTCCCAAAAGCACCTTGCTCCAGTGGCCCTGACTCCCTGGTCCAAAAGCCCCCCTACCTTCCCGCTGGCTGCCCCCGGCCTGTGGTACCTTGTCCACGCATAGCAGACCCCCCCCGCCGCACATGTGGGCCTCATCGGCCCGCCCAGCATCTGCGACCCATTTCGCTTTATGTCCAGCGAACAAATTACAGGCAGGATCTGTGCCTCATAAACAAAATCACTAACGATGATATTAAGAGGTCAAAAAAAAAAACAAATGAAAGTAAATGTGAGTCAGTGCCCCCCCAGCGGGCGCTTAAGCATTACCGTGTGCTTGCCCCCACCCCCACACTTCAGCTAAGTGTAGGAGCGCTCTGATTGATGATGTCACGGGGCAAAGGTCACAGAACCCTGGGCAGACACCTAATTCATTTTATCCTCCAGCGCTCCTCTGCACCAGCACGTCTCACCGGATCACGGCTGGGGGAGAAGGAGCGCGTCGCAGCCCGAAGCAGGCCACAGGCCGGGGGTGCGCCCGCTGTCCGCCTCACAGTGCTGAGGGTGAGCCTGGCGCTTCACATCGGTGGGGGGCTGAATCACACCTCAGACACATCATGGCGGAGCGGCCCTTATGCCAGGCCCCAGGCAGTGACGACATCATCAGGTGTCAGAGTGACAGGGCCTCGCACGGGTATACCCCCCCCCCCCCCCCCCGTCGTATATCACCACCAGCCCGAGACCACGGCCCACATATGGAGACCACAGCTCAGGCCAGGAGGAGGCCACACTTAAAACACCTCTAATCCCTTCCAAAGGTCCAGCGGCGAGCTCCTTAATTCCTGCCATAAATCTGCTGTGGGCCGATGCCAAGATGATGGAGTGTCTCTGCTGGCCCGGGAGGCCGAGGCGGCTTCGCGCCACGGCTTCCGCTCCTCCTGCTCCTCCTCTCCCTCTACATACCGAAGAGCCTCTTCAGGCATAGGACGGTGACTCGGGGGAGGGGGGAGACGCTAGACGCCCGGACGGGGCCTATCCCACGCGCGTGTGTGTGGGCTCTCGGCCCGCGTCGGGCATGACGGATCCCCGCTGCCGTGTGGTGCGGCGTGTCGGCGGGGCTGCAGAGAGACCGGTGACATTTACGGATTACCGCGGCGGCGGGATGAAAGCCCGGCGCCCTGCCGTCACGCACATGCTTTCACGCGCCGGGTTCGCTGTGGAGTACGCAATATGAGCCTCTCATCCCAGACGGCCTCCGCAGACACTATCCGCGATTCATCTCATCGTGCAGAGGCCACCCGGGACACACGACAACACCAGGCGGTCAGCTGACCAGGCAGCATTCACACCTCGGTTATTAAAAAATAACTGAAATAGCACTTTAACTAGCCATGATACTAATTACAGACGTACGGCAGCTCAAACTGAAAAGTCTCCGTGGGTGCAGCTCATTTTGGTGCTTCAGTCTCTCCAAACAGGCTAATTACAGTGCTGGGACTGGCACAGGCTTCACAAAGCGGTCGGAGACAGGTCGGACCATAAATCACACGCCACGTCTCCTGCACGCATCCGGTTTGGATCAGGCAGCTCCCTGCCAGCCGACGAAAGGAGGACGAACGTGTGAAGATGAGGAGGGAGAACGGAGACGGCCTGGCAGGCTCTTCCCGAGCGGGACGGGCCCCAGGAGGGGTGGGGCCTTACCTGCCACAGCTTGGTACACATCACCATCCCCAGCCTGGCATCCGGCTTCAGGGAGCAAACCGCCGTCCCGCTGGGGAAGTCGATGACCTTCACCTGGGATACAGAAGGGTGAGGTGAGGGTGCAGGCAGGGTGTGTGCTGACAGCGGGGATCCCTCCCATACAAATATCACCAGTGGGTTTGGGCTCATCCTACGTGTATTTTTATTGGCTCCCCAGAATACAGGGCAAACGGACGACACGTTACGACTTGACTCCTTCCTGCGGTGGCCTGCAGGTTTCCTCAAGTGTAAAAGACAATAATAAAATAAATGTTTTCCTTTTCATAAAAGCATTACAGCTATCATTAGGATGACATCATCAGTACAGAACCAAACTCATCACGCCATTTCAATCTTTTGATGCCACAAAAAACTCAAGGGATGACCAGACCTGCGGACCCCATCTGGGGCTGAGTACCCGCTGCTGCCAGGGAAACGGGTGCCTGTGTGGTGCGGGACCCGGTAAATTAAAAAGGCTCCGTTAATTAAAGCTTCATGTGGGGCTGTGCTGGGTAAACATCAAACCGGTTACTGACAGACGGGGAGGAAGTTGATGGAGTTGCGGTTGCCTCCAGGCCTAGCCAATCGAAGGCATGCAATGCAGCACTCAGAGATGCCCGGGAGGCGCGCCAACCCCCCCCCGCGCTGCTGTTTAAGGGCGACCTGAACCTGCTGTGGCGTGACATTCGGGAGGGGGGGCCACGGCTCTTCAGTTGCACCCTCATCATGTCGGTGCCACCAGTAGGGCAGCAGCTATTGATTATCTTAGTAATGGAGTATTCTAGCGATTATTCCATCCATTAATCAAGTAATCGGATAAGAAATACTTGTCTTATTAAAGAGCAATAGTGACTTTTCAAAAGAGAAAGACAGGTCTCTTAAGATGAACAACTCATTGGTTTCCTTTTTAGAAACATTTTAATGGTTAAACTGCATACAGTATCTGTCAAAACAACTAAACCCTTTAGTGCATTTATGTACATATTAGTTCTTCTTAAAGAAAACACTTTCTTAATGCTTGTGTACATGGGACTGTCAGGAAACCCTTATTACATACCTCGGATCTTCAGTGACCCAGCACATATAGGCTGTATTTAAAAGTCAAGCCACAAATAACCGTAACTGTGCAGACTTTTACTGAATACATCTACCCCGAGAACTAAGAACAGTTTTTAAACAAATTTTACTTTTTACATCTCAAGCACTGGTCCACCGGCAACCTGTGGGACCCGGGTTTGAATCTCCGCCTGGGTTCCATGTGTGTGGAGTTTGCATGTTCTCCCCATGTCATTGTGGGGTTTCCTCCGGGTACTCTGAGTTCCCCCCACAGTCCAAAGACATGCTGAGGCTAATTGGAGTTACAAAATTGCCCATAGATGTGAGTGAATGGTGTGTGAGTGAATGGTGTGTGAGTGAATGGTGTGTGAGTGAATGGTGTGTGAGTGTGCCCTGCAATGGGCTGGCCCCCCATCCTGGGTTGTTCCCCGCATCATACCCGTAACTTCCGGGATAGGCTCTGGACCCCCCGCGACCCAGAAGTATAAGCGGTTTGTAAAAAGGATGGATATTCTAAGTAATTCAACATGAGGGAGACAAAATAATGTGGAAAAAAGCACTTTTTGTTCAAGCGCTGTTTACAAAGCGCATGTAAAAATACAGAAACTATTACCACAATGCAGTATTTTGTTTTAGTATATAAATAACCCAAAATAATTTAAGCTATTTTACCATAATTTTTTTAGTGAATTCACACTGAATCATGTGACCCGGGGAGAACTGCAAACTGGTATTTTAATGAGGTGTATTAACATGGTAACAGTGCAGCTAACTAATCATGAAGCCGTTGATAACCTGGACAGCTTTGTAATGTTACCCTGTGTCTATAGAAAATGACAAATCATCAGTGAAATGGGAACGTTAGCCTCCATCGCTACTAAGCTACCATCATAACTGTTAATAATGATAAACATTAACAGCTAATGCTGAGCACATATAAAAACAAAACATTCATTGTTAAATGTTTCTTTTTTGAATCTCTTATTTTATCAACGTACCGCTTAAAGTACTTGGCAAGCAACGGAATGAACATGATTCTATGCCGTGTTTGTCAACGTTTGGAACTACTCGCCGTCCCCGTGACCCGGAAGTTTGCTGGAAATTTCTCTGCCATTTTTTTACAATGGGTCCCTATCAGAGTGTCGTCACACTGGTTTTTCACCACTCTGCTACACGTAATGCAGCGTAAGCAAACTGCGCGACAGTAATAATCCTCCGTATGAATCACGGTGATGACTGAGCAGTACATAGTCGTATGGCTTAAACGAAGCATCGAGGCAAATGATTTGCATCGAGGACTTTTCGTAATCGAGTTATTCGAGCTCCTCGATGAATCGCTGCAGTCCTAGTCTCCAGGACCCGCCGCTGTCAGGTTCGCCGGACCGAGCCACTGTCACCGCGTGTCTCACCTCGTCCATGGTCTCCACAGGGTGTGCTAGCAGCCGGCTGCAGAGTCCCGTCTCCAGCAGGGAGCACTGGCAGAAGCCCACGCTGCCGGTGCGGATGGAGTCTGTCACGGCGCTGCGGCCCTCCGCCAAGTCCCAGGTACACACGCGCGAGTCGCGGCCCTGGCTGCATCACACACACACACACACACACACACACACACAGACACACACACACATACAGAGGGCCGTTTCTGTCCCTGATGATGGAGAGCCACTGTGCAAGCAGGTCCAGTACGTCACAGCTCCATTTACCACCCAAGCCAGACTAATTCGGGCCCCTCAGAATGACAGGAAACTAGGGGTGCTGACCACCAGACCTCCTAGAGGACTCATTCAATGACCCTTCTGTCTGCTTTGACAGTACTAAAGTGGAGGGCATTTCAAGCTTCTAATCCTCGCTAAAGTTATAGGCTAAACGTTCACTAGGTTATTAACAGAAAGCAAATACGTTTCTCAACATTTTCTCTGCTCCCTCAAGTTCTGCCCTGGGAGTAAAACTCCACTGAACATCACTGCAGGAATCGCAGACATCAAAGATCAAAGACGTGATGAAAGACAGGACATCTTGGAAACCATCCTCAAGCGTACAAATCTAATCTGTACAACGTGAATCAGAACCGGAGGAGAGTGTTCAGTCATTACTTTAAGAAGGTCTATCAGTAGCCCATAGTGTTCAGTAATTATCCTATGAGCACCTCTCTGGGCTACACAGTGCTCAGTAATTACCTTATGAATATCTCTTTGGGCTACAGAATGTTCAGTAGTTACTGTACAAGTATCCCTCTGGGCTACACAGTGTTCAGTAATTACCGTACAAGTTTCTCTGGGTTACACAGTGTTCAGTAATTACCTCATAAGCATCTCTCTGGGGTACAGTGTTCACTAATTAACTTATGAACATCTCTCTGTGGTACACTGCGTTCAGTAATTACGTTATAAGCATCACTCTGGGGTACACAGTGTTCAGTAAATACCTTATGAGGGTCTCTCTAGACCCCAAAGTCTTGAGCCAGATGACCGACGCCCCAGAGTGACCATCTAGAGTTCTCTCGGGTCGCCGGGTTGTCAGGTTCCACTGGTGAATGGTGCCCTTGGCCGAACTGAACAGAAAAAGCCAACAGCACATCAGCATCCGTGTGCGAGGCACCCAGCAGAACTCTGTAGGGCTGGGGCAGGCGTTCTCACTCACCCAGAGAAGAGCAGGGGCGGGTCAGAAGTGCCGCAGCTGAAGTGCAGAGTGTTGACGGCGGCCCCTGACCCCCGCAGGACAAACTGGGGATCCGGAGGAGGGCTGGCCATCACTGGGAGGACACAGCAGCACTGGTGCCTTCCATCATCCAACAGCACCAAGAAGAAAGACCAATCAAACACAAGAGGCAGTCTCTAAAACAATTCCCATAACTATAGCTCACTGCAGTTCCAAGATACAGAATGTCCATCGGGGGCATGTTCAGCACACATGCAGGCTGCAGAGAACACATTACAGACACAGCCCCACCCTCCACATTTAAGTCTTAATTAAATAAAACCATTTCCCACAGGCTGTGGGGCAGAATGCAGCGGACACAAGAATATCAGGCTCACTTGCTGTGGTATCAGCCAACGTCTGAACAAAGAGTAACATGTTTGAAAAAGGTGCTGATTTAATGGCAGGAAATCGCCAAACCAGGTCAGAGCATTGGTGTCCTTCTTAAAGGTGTTCGCAAATTCCAGTCTAGTAGTACTGTGATGGTAATAAAAATTATCTTTATATCTCCGGAACTAGATTCCCAATAAATATAAACAAGGCCTTGGGGCAAAGAGAGAGGGACTGATATTTCTCTTTCTTTTTCTACACACAATAAGAGCGATTACCCAATGCATCATAAATCATTCCGCCAGACAGTTTAATTACTGTAAACAGAATGAGACTGAAGCTTCTAAAATGCAGTTTTTCTCAAATCAACAGCAGAATTTGGGAGGATGGCAGCATGGTGACATGCACGCTCGGTCGCACCAGGAATCCCACGCACGAGGAAGCGACCCGACGAGAACCCGGGGAGTCTGCGGGCAGCGCGGCACAGGGCTCCGCAGAGCCGCAGGGCTCATTCCAGGGCTCTGCTCCCCAGTGCTCTCCTTACCTATATTCCACATTAACCCCCCTCCCCGCAGCGAAACCTGAGCCCATACCATCCCAGGTCGACTCATTTCAGGAGGTTAGTGGTTAAATGGGCCGTGCTGCCCCGTGGAGCGGAGACGGCGCAGCCCTCCTAATTAAGAGCCGGGCACAGCCGTGTCCCTCAGCGTAACCCCTCTGACAGGGGGCAGCCAGGCAGGCTCCTCTCTGCCATTACTGAGCCGCCCGAAGCAAGAGGGCGCCTTTCCATATCTGCATGCCAGAGACGGTCACAGCTCAGCTAAAGGGCGCATTCTCACAATAAATGCAATGCTACATAAAAAAAAAGACACCCCGATTTGTTTTTTACACTATATTGTGGTCCCACCACCCTGACTGGGGCTAAGCAGTTAGAAAATGGATTACAGACTGCTTACCGTTGTGCTGATTGAACACAAAGCGAACAGAATCGGGCCAATGCTTTAATCCACCCATCACCGTAACCGCTTAATACCAACTGGGGTCGCAGGGGGGGGGGCAGAGCCTGGGAAGTCGCCAAAACACCACAGGGCACAGACACACACAAGTACCTGGCCAATTCAAACTTGCCAATCAACCTGCCCTGCATGTTTTTGGACCGTGGAAGGAAACTGGCGAAAACCCACGTGAACAGTGGGAGAGCATGCAAACAGAAAGGACCCGGGACCTGCCTGCTGTGAGGCAGCGGCGCTAACCACTGCACCACCATGCCGCCCTCAACACTTTCATGCTGCCCCTTTTGCTGAAACGCTATCTCCGATGAGACATCTAGAGGGGGATAACACTTGCCATAAGACCCCTGCTCTGCCCCTCACAGCCAGCTCAACATGCACCTGTAGGCAGAGGGGTGTGAACACATTCCCTGCGGCTGCTGTTGCGATGTCAGTAAAAGGTAAAAGCCCACCCTCTTCTGTCACGGGACACAGTGACCCCTCCCCCGGTCATAGTCCCAGTGGTTACTCCTCCTCCCCATGGCACCTAGGACACGCTTCTCCTCAGGTCTCATGCCCAAAAACCCCGGGTGAACCTTCAACGCCCCCTCTTCCTCCGCAGTCGTGTAAGCGGTGAGTTCTGGTCATGCTTCGTGTTTCTTACACACGTGACTCTGCCACAAACAGGGCAGCCGGAACAGGTAGGGTGACGGAAAGGTCCGAGTCAGGTCATGGGGGTCACCTGTCCACCAGCTGAATACAAAGACTCCCCAGGTACCGACAGGACAACTGATCCGAACATCACATTTCTGCTCAATCACTTCACCAGAATTAGACCAAATATAACTGCAACCACAAAACAAAAACAGGAATTGAACTAGGTAGACAGCACCTACACTGAAGGCCTGATCCAGATATATACCAGAGTCCTATAGAACAGCTTGTCCCAATGGGATGAGATGAGAGCAGATTGGGGTTTAGGTTCCCATAGTAACAGATAAGCCAATCCCAGTAATCTGACTCTAAGTCAGTGGATAAAGGCAGTTTGTCTCCTCTAGGCCGTCTGTCAACACCTCAGCAGTAATTAGGCCTAATTATGAGAGAGAGACCTGGCTTCCCCCTTCATGTTATTAAATAAGGGTCGGCTTCGACGGCCAGGTATCTCTCAACGCCGTCGAGGGGCCAGCGACCTTCAGATCAAACGGAGCCACTATCTGCAGCCCACTGGTTGCAGGGGGCGGCCGGCCCATTTAACGCAGCCTTCAAAGATAGGAGACTAAGCCGTCCGCATTCCATCATGGGCCCCGTGGAGCCGCTGTCCCGTGATCGGCAGCGGCATCGCTGAGTCCAGCCCTCTATCACAGCTACCCATTCATAAGCGGGAGCCCAGTCAGGACGCAAAAGGGTTCTTATGAAAACCCCACTTAGAAGACAGAGTCGTGCCGTGGACTCGCCCTTTGTATTCAACAGAGACGCCTCGTACCCGAGTCATCGTAGACGCGAGTCTCTTCATGCAGGAACGCCAACATGAGTGGGAGAGAAAGCACGTAGTAGGTGATCGCAAGCTAGAGAGGCACGTGGAGCATGGTATTTTAGTGCAGGCTGACACACCTGTCACCCACAGCATAATGCATCCGAAGGCGGCATCAGAGGTCACTGTGCTTTCGTGACGCCTGTCAGGAGCTCTGCCTGGATGAGATCATATTTAGCTGTCAGTCATTCAGCTCGTAATGAAAACATTCTTATCTCAGGTTTTTTTTTTTTCCTCCTTCAGTGTCTTGGTGCGCCTCTCCAATTCACTGGGGTTCACTATTGACTTTTTTTTTTTTGACAGTCAGAGAAATCCACTCCCCCCTCAAGCCCAAAAAAGTCAAGCGCTCCTAGGGAGGAAACAAATTTACTGAATGGAGCCGGGGCCCATTATTGGGGACAGTTAAACAAACGAGGGAGGAAGCGCAGACAGCTCCACACCCAGCAGGGCAGGAGCCCGGGCTGGAAAAACACGCCGGCGGGACGTGGCGGGCGAGGCGCAGCACGGGCGCAGCGACGCCCGCCATCACTCACAGCGCGGACAGAGGAAGCGGACGCATTGTTCCCCATTGGCGGCATGAATGCTGACCGGGGGCCGGCTGCAGATAAGGCCTGAGCGGCATCTTTGTGGAGCACATGGAGTTGGGAGCCACAACAGCTGATCGGCAGCAGAGAGGCCCACAGACCTCTCTTCCAGATCTATGAGCACCATTTACAGAGTCCCCCAGCAGGTGTTAGGTGTCCAAGACCAGAGCCGACAAGGTGATTTTTAAACATGATAAGCATTTCGTAGCAATATATCCCCATCCTCTCTAGTGTCCCTGTTATTAAACTTTAAGTATGAGCATTCGGGCCACCCCTGATTTTAACTGCTCTCCTGCAGTGTGGTTTGTATCATAATTAGTTAAGCTGGTACAACAAAACGAAGCACGCAGATAAAGTGGTCCTAATGGTCTCCGTCGTTTTAAATAGCTGGGGTTTAATCAGACGCTTTAACTACACGTTTCACAGCCGAAAAGACGAATGAAAACCTTGTAGTACACACTTCAAAAACCCCTGCGGCTTCGCTTTAATTCCTCCCCCCGGACCGGTCGCTCAGCGGGAGCAGAACCACATAAATCTATATATAAGGACCCACCGAGCCGTGAATGTTTTACTGATAGCAAACCGATCCACCGACGACGCGCAGCGCCGCACTGTAAACACCGCAGAAGTGAGAGCTCCCAACGCCCGCGCAGCTGGACCCGACGCGCATGCACCGGCGCCCGGAAACCGAACCTGCGACGGGAGGACGTGAAGGACCCAAAATCATGGCGCAAGGTGTCCAGCGAAGCGCCTGAATATTCACATCTACCGACGGAAAAGAACGCATCTCTTTACCCATTTCATAACTGAAGCTTTAGAAACAGTTACATCCTCTGTTATTGCTGACATTGGGGTAAATTTGCGAACGATATACGGGAACGAGTGATAAGCTATTATAGGGCTTGAATATCTGTTCGCAAAGTGCCTGTCCGCGGCAACTTCGTTTTAATGAATGAATTGCAGCACCTTATACGCTGCACTGTAACAAAACATGAAGCACTCCATTAAACTGATACCCACATTTTATCATTTAGCCGTAGTTTAACTGCATTTAACCATCGAAATACTGCGTGGACGTTAAATACGTTCCGTTAAAAGTGTATTTTATGGCTCAGTGTTTCAGATGGTTCATCGGTTTATTAGGCAAACCCAACTGCAGAAGCATTAGGAGTTTCATTTACTAGGGCTGCGTGCATAAGATGCATAACATTAGATGAAAGATAAATAATAATAAAAGCAACAACAGTATTTCTTGTCACGAGCAAGGTTCCAATGCAGGAAAATGAGCAGCAGAGCGAGTGAAGCCCTTCCTAAGTATTACACTGAACAAACAGACAGCTCTTTATTTTTTATCCTTTTCAGGCTATTATAGTAAGAGAAAAAAACTTGGTTCCCTAATCCATAGAGCACACAGTGTCCTTTCATGAATGAGAAACCTTTATTTGTCCATTCCTATCATGGAAAGGGGAGGTTTCAAGCTTGGCTGGGTCTGAGCGAGAAGATTAGATGAAACAAGAGTGTTTTAAACCTCTTTGGGGGCCCTGGATTAAGTCAGATGCAGGCCATATATTGTCTTTCCCTGGGCAGCTAAATGAATGGGTAAAGAAGAAATGGTATTCGGTACAATAAGGATGTTGGAATTCACCATTAAATAAAACCAAAGTGGTCAGTGTAATGTTTTGTAATCTGTGTGTCTGTGTTTCATGCTTGAAAATTCATCAGCTTCCACATGACAGATTTTGTCTAAATAGTAGCACAATATCTAATATTTATAGAAGACTCAACTTCATCAAAATGCCAGAAATGCATTTTCAAAAGAATGAAGATTAAAATGAGCTTTAAACAGACAATGATTAACATGTTAGATTTTGTTCAGAAACATTACAGAGATGCGATGCATCACCTATAAACACCTAGTTTGTATATTCAGACATAACTAAAGATTTAAAGTTTGAACATTTATTTGTACACATTGAAACTGTCAACAATTTTTAAATGTTGAATAAGTGCTAAATAAATATTTCTGTACTCCGAAGTGAGTATGCGATGCTGTATGAGAACAGAACCTGCTGTCCTTGAGTATTATCTCTGAAGAAAGCATTCGGAGGGGATGGTTGAGATTTAGCCTTGAGTCTGACGTTCCTCCGGTGGGACATCATGAGGAACAGGAAAGCCGAGGCGTAGGAGTATGGGAGTACTACAGCCACCGTGTCGGGGGACAGTGGTGGCCGGCTGGCCGGCAAGAAGGTGACATGAGCGGCGTTACTGGGGTTGGTAACTGAGATGGGGGGAAGTCAATTACAGCAAATGGATGCGGCAGGATAGTGACCCCTCACAGGGGGCCGCCAGCAAAGCCCGATGGCTCAGCGGTCAGATGCCATGCCCCATGTGCCCATGAATTATTAGTGCCATCTCGGTTTACCTGCCACAGGCTACAATAGCAGGACTGCCGTCATGCCTGCGCTGGTGCGTGGGGGGTGGGGGCATTGTCATGACTACCAGGAGCAGGTAAAGAAACCCCCCCGACTCCCACTGTGCCCCTCATAGCGGGGGCATGTGGGGTTGCCTTACAGCTCATCAAATTAGGAAGGATTTGAGCTGAGGGGTGGAGTGGTTGGTGCTGGATATACTGAACACCGCTGCCCCTGTCCTAGAAATGGGGCGGAGTGACACAAGTATCAGGGGCGACAGCCAACAGGGAGGTTAAGCATGTGTGCTGGGGTCCACTTCTTGGGGTGGGTTCTGCTGTCGTACCCTTGGGAAAAGGACGCAAACCTGAAATGTTTCAGGAAAATTACCAGCAGCAGAAGTGCGTGAAATGGTCACTTAGCAGAACTCCGTCTGAGCTGGGGAGGTGATGGAATAGACGCAAACATTAATGCGTACAAGAGAATATACTTTCATCGATCCAATAATCTCTCATCCTGGATAGGGTCATGGACAGGACCGGTCACATTGTGTCTGTAGATTGTCAGCAAAGAAAGACGAAGTGGAAATGACCATCTAATAATCACAGAGTGCAGTTCTCTTTTACTGAGATGCAGGAAACGGATGAATGACATTAAGGTCGCGATGGCTGCATATTAGCGAAGACGTATGATCAGTCGCGCGATGAGCTGGTCTTATTCTGACTGGGAATTCACACCCCGCCGTTCTGGAATCCTCTTGTTCCTTTGAGAATGTGACCTTGAACGTCTGCAGCTTTATTAATTTAGAAAAAAAAGCATGTCCTCTTGTAAAGGTTTCTGAACAAAGTTTGCGGGGAGGAGGGGGTTGTAAAAATGTCCAACTCCCCAGTGGCAGGGAGCCGCAAAGCCACATGGCAGGTGGGGGGGGGGGCTAAGACGAGTACACTCATCATCACACCCCCCTGAGGTAGCATGGGTATCCCCTGTGGGGGGGAGAGGGTGCATTTTGGACGAAAAAGTCATACAAAGTTGTTAAAGCACTTTCCTCGTCTTCCCACACTTGCCTAAAGCTGCTTCATATCAGGACGAGAAATTAAAACTTGATACATGGACCTGATCAGACCCCGTTTTTTTTCCAACACACAAGGGGGGGGTGGCCCAGGTATCCAGAAAATGTGAGATGCCCATCCTCCAGGGGGCGGCCTTTTGGGGGAGAATGGCCTGGGTGTGAGTAGAGCGGTTGCAGGAGTGGTGTGGAAGGATAGGCCGGGCCAATGTGGGTGTGGGGGGGGGCAGAGAACTGAGCATGGAACACAACAAGACAGGCAACTGAAGTCCGAGGACTCTGTCAGCGACACCCCGTCAGCCACGGCCTGCAGCGGGAGGGAAGCACATGACATTAACTGTTAAATCAAGTCTCTTTAAGCCACAGTAAGTTAGTGCGGCTGGATAGAAACAGAAACTGCGAGCGAGCCCCCCCCTCCCCCCCAACCTGTATTACAGCCAGCAGATAATCTAACCACGGTCACGTTCACCTGTTTACCTTTGTTTGCAAAAAGATAAAGTGGAAAAAGAAAGATATTGTGAGAGAGCCAAGCAGTGAACACTGAGGCGAGCTGTTCAGGTAAACAAAGACGGCCGTGTCAGCAGGGAGAACAACACGCATCCAGGCGCAGACCGTCAGTGTGTGAAGTCTGCGTAAGTGTTGGGTGAGGGAGCAAGTCTCTGATTCACTGATCTCTCCCAGACCTGCTGTGGTTTGGAGTCCAGCAGGGATCACCAGTGCTGACAAAGGATCTCTGCAGGAACAGATGCAGGTGTTTGTTAGGGCACTGCGGTGATTCACTGGCCGTCCGTGCCCAGTCTTACCGCCCCGCTGTCCGCGGCATGCAGATGGCACAGATAACATCTCGCAAATTTATTACGACGGAGGGCAACGATGTTCCCGTGCTCGCACACATCAAGATGATTAAAGGGCAGGGCGATTACTGTTATCATTTTGTTATTCATGTCTGGAGATTAAAATCACTATTAATTACATGTCAGACTCCAGAAGCTCTTAGAGGAAGGCAGGGAGACGTGAAGACAGAGAAAACAGCCAAGGCTGATACTCATCAAGCAGCTTCACGAGCCGGTAGAACTGGTACAAACATAAACAACGCCGTATGGCCTAGAGCAAGCAGTGCCTGCTTCCTGCAGCATAGGAAACAGGTTACAGGCCAGGTGAAGGTCTGTATGGGGATGTGGGCCACAGGGCAGCAGAGCGGTTAAGGAATTAATGGAAAATATATCTGATTTGCTTTATGTAGCAAACAGTCACACGCGAGTTTGATTATGTTAAAGATGTCCGAAACAAGCAACCTGGTCGCAAGAGCTGCACGTCAAAGCATGTGCCAGCTCTCCATCCGTATCCGAGTGTACGCCCCCACACACGGTGGGCGGGGCCAGCCCCTAGCTATTCTGCTCTGGCTGAGGAAGTTTGAGAAGAGAGATGTCTTTATTTATCTGGGCTCACCGTAAAGCACCGATCTCTGCTTTCAGCATTCGGACATTGCAGTCCAGCTGTGACTGCATGCATTTCCAGATGTGCTTCTCAGAACCAGGTCACTGGAGGCTCTCAATAAAGAGGGACTCGCTGCCAGTCCTTTAGGAGAGGTGGGGGTAATAGGGACACTATCTGTACCCATACCCTGCAGTGCAGAAATCCCGGGCTCACGCCGCATGAACAGGTCTGTATGGTGAGATTGGGGGGGCTTTCCAGGTCTGCTGGTGAAGCTGGGGGCAGGCAAGGGGGGAGGGGCAGGGTAGCCATGTCCTTAAGTAAACAAACTGGGGGAATTTCTCTCATTGTTGACTTGTCGGGCTGAGTGACAGGGGTGGGCAGTGGAGTGCCGTGTCAGCGGAGATGGCAGGGAGGTCGGAGCGAATTGACCCCGTACCGCCATCCATGGCCAGCATGGAGAGGCACAAACACACACACACACACACACACACACACTTTAACATAGAAAACACTGACACACAGGAGCACTATAAACTCTTGCTTTTATTTGTGCACATATTCACTATACCGGAAACATTAACAGCAACTCAGATGGTTACCAGGTGATTTCAAACTTGTCCATCCCATTCTGGGTTTTAGTACAAGTCATCATTAACTGGTTTCCATGGACACCGAGCCCTTACCCCTACAATGGCGACATAAGCAGTGCTGCTCATCTCACCGCAGCACAGGAGTGACACAGGAGTGACACAGGAGTGACACAGGAGTGACACCAAAATATGACACTACAAACAACCTAGCAAACAGACTCGGGGACGTCCTGAGGCCTTTCCGGGGCTTTCGGGAGCACCAGAGACCTGCAGCAGAGGGTGTGCACAAAGGGTGAGAGTCATGCTGCTTCTATGCCATGGTGGGGTTGGGGGGGTGTCTGGGGTCCTCCATCAGCGCCCCGTCCCAGAGTGGAGCTCGCAGGAATCTCGGCCGGGCCGGGCCGGGCCCTCTCCAGGTACAAACAAACCAGGCAGCCACACCGCCGGCCCGGCTCGGCTCATTAATCAGTGCCGGCAGATTAGACTTCAAACTAAAATAAACCCATCGACTCCTCTTAGTCGCCGCCCCCCCCCCCCCCGCTTTCCCATCATTCCCAGGCAGACCCGAGAGATGCCCGCTTTGACGCGTTTCAGAAATTTTAAGCAGCCCAGCTCAGACTGAAAGTAAATAAGCAAAAGCACGCAGGGGGGCAAGATGTTGGCTGGGTGCCAGCACTCTGTCGCTGCATCTGACACATGATGAACACGGTCTGAAGCAGCAACCAAACAGCAACAGTCATGCTCACGTTCCTGCTGGTTATTCATTAGATGAAGCTGGTGGCATTTAACTCTTTTTCATTTCGATCAATGCTTCAAAATCCAGAGTCATCAATAAGAACAGGAATCAAAAATCAAAGAATAACATAGGCAAGGGCACCATCTAGTGTCCAGTTTAAGTATGACGGCCATTGGCTGCCGGAGTTATGCCCCCAAGCTAAACCTCACTGCACAATGGGGAGCCGACCGCCATTATTACAGTACCACTGCGCGTCAACCGGGGCGATGGCAGCAGCCGCTGGGCCCCCTGGGTCTGCCAAAGACTGACAGGCGGCCCCGCCCAGGACTGGTTTGGGTCCATGGGAAATAGGGGTGTTACCAGAAGAACTGCCTTCCCATCCATCAGTGTCACAGACTCCCACTGTGTCAGAAGCCAAGACGAATGAGCAGGAAGCAGAGCTACAGGAACAACAACATTTGGCGAAGATGCCAGCAGAATGTTTCTTCCTGAACTTTTACCCGTAACAGCTGCTGGACGTCATTCCAGACAGTCTTTAATAACCTGTGTGTATCTGTACACTGCTGTATTCATAACAGGGCCAGACTCGGGGGGCGGGGGGCTTCCAAACTGACTTTTTAGCCTGAAGAAACTACAGGAAAACCACGTAGCCACGCCCACAGTGGACACACCCCTAACATGCTGGCATCCAGGGGAGAGACGGGACTAAGCGACTTATCGACCTGGGGCCAGACACTGCTGCGAGCTCCACGGATTGGGGGCGGGGCTTAACCTCAGCAGCCCGTCACCGTAGCGTCCAGCCCTGAGCGCTTGCTGATGTGCAGCTTGGTCAGCTCCTCTGCACAGGTGGGATGTATCCCTACTGTATTCATCAGGTGGGAGTAGGTGGCCCCGCACCTAGGAGGGGAGA
This sequence comes from Paramormyrops kingsleyae, assembly GCF_048594095.1. Lineage (NCBI taxonomy): Eukaryota > Metazoa > Chordata > Actinopteri > Osteoglossiformes > Mormyridae > Paramormyrops > Paramormyrops kingsleyae. The sequence goes on from NC_132798.1 coordinate 32,089,707, forward strand.
CAGACTGTAAATGAACAGCTGTGAAGTGCTGCATAGTGCCTGTGCAGTGAAATACAATCATCACACTGGAATGCAGCGCTGTTGTGCAGTGAAATAGACATCACACACCACTATGTAGCACATTAAAGAATCTATGTGGTGTAATGCAGTCATCACATAAAGCTATGCAGCACTGTACAGTGTCTATGCAGTCACCGCGCAGTGCTGAGTAGTCCATGTAGTGACTGATTCGGCGTAGCAGCCTCACCGAACCCCCAGTGCGAAGCCCTGCATCACCTCCCCGGCATTGGGCCCGGTGAAGTGCAGGCCCAGGATCCGCTGGTCTCCATCTCGCAAACACACGGCCTGCGGGATACAAGGAGGAGTGATCAGTACACTGCAACTAGAAGACAGGTTACAAACTGCATAGACTTCAGTACCTACATTTTTTCAGAATGTAAATTGTAGTGATGGACAAAATGACGCTTCATGAACCATTTGCTGTAATTTTTGACCCCAGTAAACAGAGCTCCTGGGTCAAAATAGGGCATAAAGCGTGACCCAAAGCAAACCGCAAGCCCCATCGGACTATGGGGTCAAAAATATTGCAAATGGTTCATGAAGCCTCATTTTGTCCATCATTAATAAATTGTATGAAAAACAAGCTGAGTGAGATAACTGTACCACTCAGCAGCCTGGTGACCGACACCCAACCCAAAGCAGAGTCCACAGTTAAAGGAGAAACATCCTCAAACAGTAACTAGAGGTGTGCCTGGATATTCAGGTAACTATTTCAATACTGATATCCCTGCTTGGTTGTTCTGCCAATGCAGAGAATCGCAAGAATTTATCAGAAAAGATACTGGTTACCACGAAAACCCAAAAGCCAAGTGTGAAGCTATTTTGATTTGCAAACTGAAAATTGTTTTGTCCAAACTCTGTCGAATACAACTTGTAGTTTTGACTAGTTTGGTGCTGAATCATATAAAACTGAATCGTCCCTATTTGTGTCTGTCATGGATGAGGCTTTAAAACATAGGCAACTAAGGTTTACTCAGAGAGCTGGGAGGGGACAAAACCAGGGACAGTCTGGGGGTCCCCACAGGTCGGGCTGGGAAACACTGACCAGGCTGCATGTTGAGATTGAAGGCACTGCTGCTTTTTTCCATTAACAGGGTCACAGATGCACAATCACAATAATTTGTTAACTTGCAGTCACAATAAAGAGTGTTTCTGATGCACTTTGCGTTTAATATAGTCTATTACGTTTTGTGTTTTTTGTAGTCCTATCTTGCCAGGTGAATAACTGAATGACCGTTGGATAACACTGTCAGTTGTTCGAATATTGAAAACAGTCTACATACTGCAAACGACAACACTGAACCCAGAACAGCCCGACCCGTTTTCCACATCATGCAAATACAGCGATCGGTTCCGCCGCTTGCCGGCCCGGTTCTGACCTTGATGTAGCACTGGCTAGAATCTCGCTGAGCCACAGCAAACTCCAAGGGCTTGTAGAAGGCATGGTACACCTGTCAGGGCAGGGGAGCGAACAGCAACCATGACTATTAAGGTATAAAAAAAGGTGACAAGATAACACAACCCTTCAAAGAGCGCCACCTTGTGGTCACGCATTTAACAGCTCTATTTAAGTGAACGACACTCGCAGCTGCATGAACACAGAGCCACAGGTGGGCGCCACCGCCGAGGTCAACTGGCAGCACCTCCGTGGGGGGGGGGGGGGGGCTTTTGATCGCACGCGGTCTGTCAGCACCCACTGGGAGCTTCCGTCAGGCCCCCCTCCTCCCCCCCGCGCCGGGATGTCAGGCCGGGAGTGAGTCATCGCAGCTGCCTGCTCTGCACAGGTGGTGTCGAAGGCGTGCGTGCCGGCTGGCCTGTTGTCACGGCGACGGGGGAAATATGCACGGTGTACTGACTTTGCGTGACTTGGCTGGTCAGGTGTGGCAGACGTGCTGGGGGGGGTCTCACCTCGATGCCACCCTCCCTGTACAGTCTCCTTGCCTCTCCCTCGGACAGCCCCACACAGCTGTACTCCAAGGGGGTGAAGACCGTGGTGGGAACCTGAGGGTATGGATCAATTGAGAAAAGGACACCATTTAATCCCTTACCCCCCCCCCCCCTCCCCACAAGCCGCCTTGACCACCCCTCCTCGACATAACGTCCAGGTGAGAGATAGAGGATGCACTGGTGTCTTACGTTGTCATAGTCCATGATCTCCGTGGAGACGCCAGCCAGCCTGCGGGCCAGTAGCCTTCCGGCCCGGATGGAGGGGGGGGTCAGCTCGGGGCGGCCCTGCAGTGACAGCATGCTCACTGGTCAGGAAAAGGAGCGTGGTCACATGGGCTGGGTGACAACCGTGCCTTTCGCCCGCTGTCGCGTGACCAGGGCCCTGGGTCATACCCCGCCAGGCCCGAAACCTGTCCCAACCACCCAAGAAGACATCTTTCAAAGTGGGGGTGTGTGCACGCGCTGGCTCAGCTTCCAGGTGCTGATCGACCCCCCACCCCTCCCCCGCCCAGTGTGAGAGAATCGCTCAGCCCGCGCACACAAACAGGCGTTTTCGGTTATTTTTAAGAGATCGTCCCGAGCCAAGCCAGGCGTCTGTTAACATTAAACAAACTGGCCGTGCCCCACCCTCCGCTTTAAAGCTGGCCTTTGATTTGCCGACGTGTCAGTGATTGGCAGTCTGCGATCCACGGCGCTGGCCAGGGTTCAAGGACATCAAGGCTGAACCTCCCACAAGGCAGGCGCTTGCCATCGCACCCCGGGGCGCCTTCAGAGAGACAGCGTGCCCCCGACACACCGCCACCGTGCAAGGCGTGTCGTACGCAGCACACCTGCACTGGGGTTTTGGGTTACGCGTCCATCAAGCTGACATCTCTGTTTTAAACGGCCAGGTTTTTTTTTTTTTTTTTTTGAGGGGGGGGTGTTGGTTCCATCCCAGCAGGCCCCGCAGTTGTACCTTTGAGCCTGAACGGAAACCTGCCACACTGAAAGCGTTGGGGTCAGGAGCTGTGCGGCATGGCGGCCACTGACCTTGGCCACGTCCCCCATTGCAAACACGTGCGGGACGGAGGTCTCCTCATTGGCGGAGACGATAATTTTTCCTGTGTCTTCGTCGAGTTTCACTCCAGCAGCGTCCAGGTTGAGGGCTCTGGTCACGGGGGCTCTCCCTAACAATATAAAAAGAACAACATCTGATTTAACATGTCACGAGTCTGTATACATGCCCCCCCACAGTGGAGCTAATATTTCCTGTCATGTGGTTAGCCTTGGAGGGTAAATATGGTGTCACCTTCCACCAGCTGTCACTTCCTGTCTGTCATTTCCTCATGGAAATTGCGTTTGCCCTCCCCCCCCAAAAAAACCAAAACAGTCACACTGTCCCATCTACTCTACACTCACCCCTATGGGACTCAGCACCATACACAGCAATACAATCAAGAGGAAAAAAAAAAAAAAAGATTCCAATTATGGCAAACGACCCCAACTACAAAGGCGCTGCGACGCCACCTGGTGGCAGGAGGTATGAAGCTGGACATCAGATTGTTCTGAAGTCCCACCACCCTCAATGGGGCCCCACCCTACAGAGCCCCGCCCCAGGCTCTGTTCGGTCCTCTTATTGGGTGGAGGGGACATGATGCAGCCAGCAGGCTCAGGGGTCCAGAAAGAACCATCCTGTCCCCCCCACAGCAAATATGGAGAAAGGAAAACCAGGGTCAAGCGGTGGATGTAAGCATCTCAACATGCAAGACCAATTTCCCCAACCCCGTAACCATGGAGAAGGGAGTGGTGCCCCAGCAGACAGGAAGGGGGGGGGGGGGGCAGAGGCTATGGGAGCTTAACAGGTGAGATGAGGAGTGTGGGGGGGAGCTGGGAAACAGGGGAGGCAGGAAGCTGGGGGATGGAGAAGAAAGGAGAGAACATGGTGAAACCCCCCCCCACCCCCGCAATCTCCCTACAACAGTTCCATCCCTATCCTCCAGGGGTCTGCTGATGGTGCGGCCCAATAACCAGTAAGATTACCAGACACACCAGAATTACAACTAAGGAATACACATAACAGGCTGAGAACCCTCAGAGCAAAAGCGAAGGCCTTGGCAGTGTGCACATTTTTACACAAGGCTTAACAGCGCCACCTAGCGAAACTGCCCATTTGCAGTGATGCTCACGAGCCCAAACCTCCTCCGCCCCGTTACTCACCCACAGCCCAGAGCACCGTGTCAAAGGTGTCCTGCTCCTCACGGTCAGAGCTGGTCTCCACCCATGTCACCTGCAGGGACCCTGATGGCAGCTTCTCCACCTTCCTGGGGACACGTCTCCAGAGGAACTTGGTCCCGTGGGAGTCCATGTGCTCCGTCACCAGGCCTGCCATTTGCTGCATGGGTAGAGTCATGACACCCGGTGCTGTCTCTGCTCCACACGGCATCCCCGACATCTGCCCCTTTCACAGTATTAACAATGATTAATTCTAGCCAGCACCGCCTTCCTGTTCCCACCACTGGGGGCCTGTTGGGTTAGCCGTCCGGTGTTAGCCTGACTCAAAAGAGAAATGTGCCTCACAACCAAAGCAACCAGCAGCATCCCACATGGTGTATTTCCACCACAGGCTGGCTAACAGCTACAGGTCAGTGGTGCTCATGGAGATTGAGCACCAGATCTTACGCATCACTGAGATTCTGAGATGCACTTCAGCCAGCTAGATGGTGACTGACATTTCAGTGTAGTGACTCTCGAAGCACCTGAACACTCACCCAGCCTCAGCCTGACCCTGGCGCCCTGCCCCTACCTGGTCGAAGCCGCGTAGCGCCAGGCTGCGGACCAGGACTGTGACGTCCAGCCCGATGCCCGTCAGGAATCCGGCACACTCTAGGCCCACATCTGATATAGTGCGTTCAGGAAAGCAGCACGACACGCCAACATGCCACGCCTTCCCTGGACGGCCAGACCATAAGGCCCGGTCTCACTGGCTGAGTGGGGGGAGATTCTGTATCCATGCTAACAGTTACACCCCCCCAACACCTATTGGGACCTTCAGTATAGAAGTCAGAGAAATGACAGTGAACACTAGTGATGGCCAATGTTCTGACCCCACTGCTGCAAAAAGGGCTCAAAGCATATGCCCCAAAGCAAACCAAGAGCACCATCTAGTGGAGTCAGAAGATACAGCAAATGTGTCATGAAGCTTAGTAAGGCCATCATTAGTGAATACTATCAGAGTTACTACTGACAGCTTTAAAAGCAGCATTCAGAGTAACCAGAGGACCCAAAACCCCCCACCCCAGGTGAGTGCATGCTGGCTGGGTGATGCAGCCTGAAGACCCCACGATGCGGCTCAGGAGGGAGGATACAGCTCGCACCGACGACAAGCCTGAAAGACACAGGAGGACAGAGCATGAGGACAGGCAAAGGCTACGGGCTCAGCTTCCCACATCTGTCCGTAACCAAGGGCTACGGGCTCAGCTTCCCACATCTGTCCGTAACCAAGGGCTACGGGCTCAGCTTCCCACATTGGTCTGTAACCAAGGGCTACGGGCTCAGCTTCCCAAATCTGTCCGCAACCAAGGGCTACGGGCTCAGCTTCCCAAATCTGTCCGCAACCAAGGGCTACGGGCTCAGCTTCCCAAATCTGTCCGTAACCAAGGGCTACGGGCTCAGCTTCCCACATCTGTCCGTAACCAAGGGCTACGGGCTCAGCTTCCCACATCTGTCCGTAACCAAGGGCTACGGGCTCAGCTTCCCACATCTGTCCGTAACCAAGGGCTACGGGCTCACCTTCCCACATCGGTCCGTAACCAAGGGCTACGGGCTCAGCTTCCCACATCGGTCCATAACCAAGGGCTACGGGCTCACCTTCCCACATCGGTCCATAACCAAGGGCTACGGGCTCAGCTTCCCACATCTGTCCGTAACCAAGGGCTACGGGCTCAGCTTCCCACATCGGTCCATAACCAAGGGCTACGGGCTCAGCTTCCCACATCTGTCCGTAACCAAGGGCTACGGGCTCACCTTCCCACATCGGTCCGTAACCAAGGGCTACGGGCTCACCTTCCCACATCGGTCCATAACCAAGGGCTACGGGCTCAGCTTCCCACATCGGTCCGTAACCAAGGGCTACGGGCTCACCTTCCCACATCGGTCCATAACCAAGGGCTACGGGCTCAGCTTCCCACATCTGTCCGTAACCAAGGGCTACGGGCTCACCTTCCCACATCGGTCCATAACCAAGGGCTACGGGCTCAGCTTCCCACATCTGTCCGTAACCAAGGGCTACGGGCTCAGCTTCCCACATCGGTCCGTAACCAAGGGCTACGGGCTCACCTTCCCACATCTGTCCGTAACCAAGGGCTACGGGCTCAGCTTCCCACATCTGTCCGTAACCAAGGGCTACGGGCTCAGCTTCCCACATCTGTCCGTAACCAGCAGTGAAACATTCAGACTGAATCTCAGGCAGTAAATATGACATGAGAGGGTCAGAGGGTGGGAGAATAAGAAAGACTCTTCACTTAAAAGGAGGTTTAAAACAGCACTGCCAGCAGAAAGGGAATAGGACAAGGTCAATCATGGGGGGCGTCTCAAGCAAAGGGCCCGGAGGTGTCCCTCTACACCCTCTACTGGCTGGCTCATGTAACTACAAGGCACTGATCAATCATCCTGTTGCTAGTACTGCAGGGCCTCCTATGACAGCAGTGCTAATTTGTCTCAGCTTCCCCAGCTGGCAGCAGTATGGCTTCCAAGGTCCCTCAGTGGCCCCCAACTCCTCCACGTCAAGAGGAACGCGTATTAACCTTGGGGTGCGATAAGAGCACCACACGGGAGTTCCCCCCACCCCCCCAGCCCAGCCAAGCACCATGACACCCATGTGGCCAGCAAAGCCCCCCAGGGACATCCAATTATACACACCTACAGTACTGTGCAAAAGTCTTAGGCAGTCCAAAGAAATGTTTAAAGCTGTTTATCTGGGTAGCAAGTGTACTTTGGCTTAGAATAAAAAAACACAATTTAATATTAGAACATGTGCAAATTAAGAGTAACACAACAAAAACTAGTAATAATTCTTCTGTTTTCTAAAAAGTTGCTGATATCTAGTTGGATGGCTAGATGAGCACCGCTTCAGTTTCACCAACAGCTCAATTAAATAATTAAATAAATTGGTTTTAAAAGTCAGTGGCAGATTGACTAGCTGTATGAGGTGTGTTAGTGGCCAAGTCAAAAAATACATGGCTGCACTGGACGGTCGCTGCAAATACTGGGGTGATTTTAGCAGAGGTTCTGAAACGGCTAAGCTGACACACTTTGACAGGCATAATATCATAGTTTTACACCAACACGAGGATAATCTAAACATCATTTTGTTTGCCTGCCTAAGACTTGCACAGTACTGTACACACACTTTTACATTTAATTATGCATAAACAAACACAGATACACATTTACTCCCCTGTCAGTTTCTCTTCTCAACATTCCCGCTGTTTCTTTAGTAACGAACCCATCTGCTACTATCCACAGAGACCCTCTGATCCAAAGTGGAACAGCTGTACACCAAGGGTCACTTTGCAGCCCTGGTGTGCAGCTACAGGAAGATCAGCCACTTTACCACTGGCTACCACAGACCAACTAAGCTACCAACCATTTACTCACTGCATAACCAGCCTGACCCCTAACATTTTCAGCTACTTGCTCTGACTCCTTTTTAAAACAAAATAAACCAAAATATTATTTTGTGTTGTGAGATTCCAGTCATCAGTTTTTCTCATAGAAAAACATCACATGCTCAGTGCATTTTAGTCAGTGGCCTACCCACGCACGCACACAAACACAGGTGGCTTTTATCAGCGATGAGTTTATACTCATGTGAAGAGAAAGGAGAACTGCAGCCAGCATTTCCCCCCACATTCAATGGCAATGGTGGGGTAATCAGGTCAACTGGCTGAAAAAGGCCCAAAACAAAATGGTATTTTTGGGATTTTGACTCCCACCTCCAGTTTGGATAAGCAGACTATTCACTTAAAGTGACACTGACAAGAGACTTAAAGCCTTTAGATCTAATCACACAGGAAGCACACTGCAGTGAGCCGGTGTGTCAGGATGAAAGGCTGGCAGGTAACTGAGGCACGACACCCAAAGATAGACTCCTGTACCCGAAGTGAAGGAGACGCTACTCACTCACGTTTTTCCCGGGGACTCCTTCATCCAGAAGATGTCATCGCTGGAAATGCCGTGTTCCACTGCACCTGGGACCTGGGGATGTTGACAAAAAAAGTGAGGGGTGCTAGGGTTTCTAATTATCCAACCTGGGTATAGACAACCCGAGATCAGAAGATGTGGGAAGGGGTGGAGGGGGTGGTCATAGTCCACAGACCACTGAATTTCTGAGAAGAACAAAAACAGGTACTGAGCGACAGCTCGGGTCAGACTCACATGCACGGGGTACTTTGGCCGGCTTCCAGTGGCAATCACAATGTCCTGGGCCGTCAGCACCGTCTGGGAACACAGCAACCAAGAGGCTTAAAGCCCCCTGGGGGTGGAGTTACCCCCTTACCCATCGCGGTGGGCGGCATTCGTTTACCTCCTTCCCAGATTTGTTTGTTCCTATAACAGTATGCCCATCTGTCAGCTGGCCTTTCAGGTTAAAATACTTCACCTTCCTGTCAAAAATCAAGTGGGGAAACATGGGTGTGAGGGAAGATACTCAAAGGGCTACAAGCATCAGAGGAATCAATGCTCAGGGATTTAAGGCGGTCAATGCTGAAAGCAATAGACCACATTTCCCAGCATGCTGTGCTGTGTCAGGCCACAAGACTCACCTGTCCTGCAGCTGCACCCTGTGACCCCAGTTGAGAGACTTGACATAGTTCTGCACGGCCAAGCTCATGGTGGCCCTGAGCATGCGGGAAACCACAATCAGAAACACGCATCCCTCTAGCATAGCCGGGGAAAAGGGATTTGCTGGAGTGTTCTCCAAATACAGTGGTACCTCGGTTCTCGAACTTAATCCGTTCCGGACTCCGGATCGAATCCTAAAAAGTTCAAGTTCTGATTGAATTTTTCCCATAAGAAATTATGGAAAACCTATTAATTGGTTCCCGCCCCCCCCAAATTACACCTAAATATGTTTTTTTTTTTTTTTAGCATTTAAACACAAAATGAACAGGATAAAACAAGAGCAGCATTTTTTTTCTTAATGGCTTCCAAAACGATAAAGATTTTATCCCAACATTACCCCTGTCCTGCCCCAATCATCCACTCCTTCCGTGTGCCACGCCCCCTCATTAACCTCATGTGGGATCCCCATGTGATCAGCTGTTTCTGGTTGTTGTCATTAGTCCTCTGTATTAAGTCCGCGTTTCAGTTTGTTTCCCCAGTCCGGTCATTGGGTGCGTTCGACTTGCTTATAGCGCTGGCTTAAGGCAACGCATTCTGATCCTGACGCAATGCATTACGGTTAGATGCATTGCGACCTCTCACCCGGCTGCACAAACTGGAACCGCCTCTGTGACGACACACCTTTGCCCTTATTGGCTGAAGAGTGTAGTTACACGCATGATGTTTGTGTCCCAGGCAGTTCAGATGCATAATCTGCCATTTCTCCCGAATATCACGTAAAGCAGTGAGAACTGGTTTTCCGTTAATTTACCTGGTAAAATAAAGTTTAAATAAATGACATAAATGCTCTAATAGTACACGTAAGTTAGTGGTTTATTTATTGTTAGTTACTGTAATGTTGCGCTGCTTTATTTGGTTAATCGTCCAGTCTGTGAAGAAGGCATTCAAGTAAGAATTGCATTGCAGTATGACTCATTTCCTGGCGCATACAATTTATATTAGGTCGGCGTTCACGGTTCGACTTCTGATATTCAGATCGAGTTCTAGGTCAAACTGGTTTGTTCAACTTTCAAGAAATTCGAGTTCTAGTGAGTTCGAGAACCCCGAGGTACCACTGTACTTGTTTTGAGACCAGCTGCACCCTGTAAGCACCTAAGACCTGAAGTAATTACACTCCTTAATTGGAATCTACTTAGTTGCTCTATAGCAAGGCTGTCAGTTTCAAAAGACACTGACAAACGTACATAAGCACACAACCCCAGATAAAAGACCAGCCAATAAAAGTATGCCTTTCAGTTAAATCAAAAATGGTTGGATAGTTAAACTAACAAATTTCAACCAACCCATGCAATAATTTTATCATCATAATCAGATTCAACATTTTAGAGCAGAAGGCCTAAATTTAAGGTTAATTTAACAACTAACACTGGAGGGCACCATACAGTCCATTTCAGACCAAAACGATCTTCTATTCATATTTTTGAGATGGTCAATGATTAGGGTTTAAGTTTCATTGTACTGCCATATAAAATATTAATAGCAGTGGTAAAAAGTAAGAGTGCAGTAGAATACACCTCGCCCCCAGTACTTGCCAGCAATGAGAAGGCTGGTGGGGGACATTCCAACCATACTTGGCCGCGTCCTTCAAAGCCCCTCCCAGCAGGGCAGACTGGTGCATGAGCTTTTTGGGGATGCAGCCTACGTTCACACAGGTCCCCCCCAGACCCCACTTCGTGCCTGAAACCAAACCCAACCCCTGGATTTACAACCAAATCAGACACAGATTATTTAAATTGTGAAGATGGCTGTAATAACACTAACATAATAGACACCTGCGCGCACACTCTCACCTTTAGGCGACGGATCTACGTAGTCGAGGACGGCAACTTTCTTCCCATACTGAGCAGCTGGACGAGTGAAGAGAAGACAGGGACGTTACCAGCAGGCTGCGACAGCACGTCAGCGGCCGGACAAGAGGCTTTGGGTTTTCACAAGGTACCCAACGGCCCCAATACCCGAATTATCGGCGCATAGAGCAAGACCTAGTTTAAATCACTGTTTTGGACCTATGCAAGGATATTAACGACCGGGTCATCTAACAGAAATACCATCATCACCTGTCAGAATAAGGCATACCTTCTTTGGCACAGGCCAGTCCCCCGGATCCTCCGCCAATAACCACAATATCATACTCATATTTACCTGCAAAAAGGCACCTGTTATAGATTTTACGCGTGTCACTTGGCATATAAAAGAAAATAAAGCGTTGAGTAAATTAATCCAATATTTGAGATGTATAAATATAGCAGACCTACATAAAATATTACAATATTCACATATAAAAAATAAGCCTATTATTTTCTTCTGTGTCACATATGCACTGCGGGAAAAATATTAACTGTCCGTAATGAATACTGTTAGTTACGGTGTATTGATATTCACATTAAAACGATTCTAATATTTTAACACGTTTGTAAAATAAATCTTATCTGAATCTTTAACCGGCTCTATATTATAAAACTCCGTATATTGAAATATTGATTCGTCACTTACGTACATACCTGAAAACCCTCTTACTAAACTGTGACAAAATATTATTCGTTTAAACCGGCGTGCGCCTTTACACAAGGCGGCCATGTTGTTATTACCAAAGGACCTCACCCGTAATTTAGGTGTCCAACACTCTGCCGGCTTTAATATTCTCATTTATTTAGGAATGCAATATTATGCCTGTTTTTTTGCAGCTTTCAAGAAAAGAAAAGGCTGCACTGGTCCCATGAAAAAGGTCAAAATATAATTTCACCTCAGTTTCAGTTTCAGTTTCACCTCTCTGAGAAAAGTCCGAGGTCAGTAAAACCAAAGCCAAATGAATCCATCTGTTTCTTTAGGATTCGGTGTTATTGACATTGTGCTTGGTGCTTTATGTCTCACCTCCCTGCAGTTACCCTGACAGACAGTAAAATCCCAACACAGTTACTGTCTCTATTCATTCCTGGCACACATTCTGTTGATTGATTTATTTATTAGTATCCTCATGTTGTGTTTTATGTGTACCTCTATGCAGGTAGGCCTATGTAAGTTCTATGTTAGTGTAACACCACCACCAGGAGTAGATCAACCCTTGTATATTCCTGTAATAGCTCTTGACAAATGAACGTGATTCTGATTCTGAAAGTAATCAGGCTTCCCCACATTTCTCAAACATTGTTTCTTAGATATAGGTTGATTTCGGGGGGGGTTGGTGGCTCAGTGAGTATCACTGTTGCCTCCCACCTCTACTGTTGGGGGTTTGAGTCCCATCTCTACTCTGTGTCTGCATGCTGTCACCCATGATACTCCCCACAGTGCATAGATGTGGCCTCATAGGTGTTTCTCACATAACCATGATGTATATTTGTGTGTGCATGTGCCCTGGGATACCCTCTGTGAGCGGGATGCGCCCTGGGATACCCTCTGCGCACGGGACGCGCCCTGGGATACCCTCTGCGAGCGGGACGCGCCCTGGGATACCCTCTGTGAGCGAGAGGTGCCCTGGGATACCCTCTGTGAGCGAGAGGTGCCCTGGGATACCCTCTGTGAGCGGGATGCGCCCTGGGATACCCTCTGTGCGCGGGACGCGCCCTGGGATACCCTCTGCGAGCGGGAGGCGCCCTGGGATACCCTCTGAGAGTGGGAGGCGCCCTGGGATACCCTCTGAGAGTGGGAGGCACCCTGGGATACCCTCTGTGCGCGGGAGGCGCCCTGGGATACCCTCTGTAAGCGAGAGGCACCCTAGGATACCCTCTGTGAGCGGGAGGCACCCTGGGATACCCTCTGTGAGCGGGACGCGCCCTGGGATACCCTCTGTGAGCGGGAGGCACCCTGGGATACCCTCTGTGAGCGGGACGCGCCCTGGGATACCCTCTGTGAGCGGGAGGCACCCTGGGATACCCTCTGTGAGCGGGAGGCACCCTGGGATACCCTCTGTGAGCGGGACCATAATAAGCAGGTCAAAGATGGATGAATTCATTCTTTTTGCGGTATCAGTCATCATGCCCCAATTACCCCATAATGACAAATTGAAAACATGATTTGTTTGGATTAAAAAAACAACTTTATTAAACATTAAAGAACGGAAACTCTCATTTAAGTAAATGACAGACAGGAGGACTGGCTGGGTGTGGCAGTAGAGGGGTTCAGTTCTGATTCAGCGGAGGAGGGTGATGGAGGCCAGCAACGCCAGCAGGGTGGGGGGGCGAAGCTGCCCGGTGCGTCGGGCACTATTGCACAGCTCACCATGGCAACATTTCACCCTGGCGCCGAGCAGTGAGCTCAGCTGAACGGTGTCCTCATCAACTGGGCAGAGGTTCTCAGATACGCATCCCCTATAATTCTCCCTTTTTGTCAAATTAATCCAAACTTACAGCAAAAGAGAAATAAAAAATGTCATTAGAAAGAGGAATTTAATTTGCCCTGGGGCTGATTAAAAATGCAATGTAGGCCTGCCTAGAGTGTAGATTAACTTTGGAGAAAATGCTGGATATGAAGTGATATTCCTGTTACCTTCTAGTTCCTGTGAAGTTGTGTTCAGGATGGTTGGTGTCCTATATCAAGATGCTTCCAGAATATGGTGCAATATACATTATAACCCAAACAGTACTGTATGTTAAAGATGCGATAATGTTACATGTTATATATATACTGTTGAAGTCAATTACTTTTATGTGGCTTAGCTAAGGATACCAAGCCTTGGCTAATGTGTGCAAGTGGATAAATGCTTCACTGAAACTAGTTTTACCGGTTAATTTGAAGCTCATTTACTATGATTTCTGCATAATTGATGGTGCAAGATTGTCTTTTAGAAAAACTGGGCAAACACGAAGCATCACTTTCACACGTATTCTTACCTGTAGCAGTAAAGCAAATATTTTCATTTCTTCGACAGTCAATGGTATGTGAGCAGTTGTTCTTTTCGCAGCTGAAACACTTCTTTCCATTCTGGGAAATGTCAGTAGGTACTGTAATAAGCCAAAGTATTGTGAAATGATTATAAAACATTTAAATCTAATGAAGCAAAGAGCACCAAAGAGGAGTGTGTCTGTGGTCTGCCTTTATCTCTTCCTCTTCCCCAGTGACTTTTCTGCTTGATACTTCTGACTGGTCCTATGTTCTCTCCCTGTGTCACATGGTTCTGTCTGCTGTCCCCACCCTGAGAGCAGGACCTGTGCTGTCCTATCAGGACACACCCTGAACACCCCAACCTAGTGGTAGATGGTGGTTGTGGGAAGTGTAGTCCCTCATAATTACCATTGAGCGTTCCATCATTGCAGAAGTCACTGTCACAGCACTCGGTGTGGTACAGAACCCTTTCAGAACCGAAGCTCACGGAACCAGAGGAACACTGTTCAGGTTCCACACAGCCCTTTGTGTGTGTAACTCTCGGAACTGTGCCTCCCCCTGGAAAGAAGAGGATGTACAGAATGCATTTTGGTGCATATGAAGCCACTTCTTTCTATGTTGCTTTGATTGAGTTGGGCTGTTACGGTGCTGCCCTGTAAGCTGCGACACCAGAGGCAACCAGGCGAACTCCAGCTACATGCTGGTTCTGCCCTTCAGGTACCATTCAGCGCACGAAGCAGTTTATCATCAGCTGACCTTCGGCAGTTCACTTGTGAACAGAAGTGAAAGCAGTTTTCATAGTCTTGCAAGGCAACTATGGGTAACTAGAAATTTCAGTTCACATAGTAAAAACACGGTAGGAAATATCAAGTGTTCATAGTTAATATCTATTCCTGTAAACCATTTATATAGTAATTAAAGCCATTTATACAGTTTTCACTTGTCACATCACAGCTACTTCTATACTGCAGCCTTACCTTTAGCAAAAATGGCACTTCCACAGCGAGAGACTGTAGACAAGCACATTTTATACCCTTGGCATAATGTTTGGTTGTCACTGACACAATCATAGCACCTAAGTGGACAAGCTGAAAGACAATAATAATGTCAGCAATACTCTTAATCATGAAATTATATGAAGCAATTAATGAAATTCAAAGAAACTTTGTCCTGCTGCTGTTACACTCCCGTTTTATTTTCCTAATCTTCATCGATCAAGACCCTCAATGCTTGCAATGAAGCAAGCTCTCATAGACCATAACATGCTGCTGATTTCCAAATCAATGCACAGCCCCCCCCCCCGATGACAAAGGTCTTTGGTTATAAGGCACAGTACCTTTGGAGAAGAGCAGACAGGCCAGAGTCAGCTGAAGGAGGCGTTCCATCGCATACGGTCCACTTTGGGGACGGTAGAACGCGGGTTCCCCAGTTTCTGAGGGTCTGCAGGGCTTAGGGGAGCTGGAGATGTTACACTCCTCCAACTTCAGTGAATAATTGTTGCAGCAGGATTCATACTGGTTTTTCTTTCACTTCATACCTTCCTGTAAAAATCAGTGAAATGCTGCTTGTTTACAGCCCTTAAGCCGTGATGATGCCTCTGAAGGTCTTTGGGGATCCTGCAGTTTAGGACACGCTCTTGGAGGCTGGAATTTAAGCACTGCGGAGATGAGATTCCTCCTGCAGCAAAGCCATGCTGACGCAGGGGAAGCTTGTACCCAAAGCCGGTCTTGCAGAAGGCAACATGAGACGGGCGGCCAGCCTGTATGTGCTGGGATTGGCTTGCATCTCTATGGATTATACATATTTATACATATTTGCAAACTTCTCAGTGGATCACACTTCTTTTTTTGGTAGGAAACTATAGCCTGTAGCCTGACACCACATCAAGGGATCGGAGGACAGATGGATGGCAGCGGCAGCGCTTAAGAGCAGGCATCCAGTTATTCCACTCCCCCTCTAAATTGTTCTGTGTAATTTCACTCATGCGACTTTGGTGATTTATCATGTAAAGGCTTTAAATAGTGTTTCCCTGTTTGACTCTTCGATCACTTGTTTTATTTGTCCCTGTTAAGGGCAAATGGCTGAAATAACATGTGCGAGGTTCCTTTTGCTGAGCGAACCCATTGGTCGGACTATTCATCATGAATCGGAGGAGTGAGATAGTGAAGGACGACTATAGGAGGTGCAGCTGGTTGATATAGCAGGATCGCAATGGGGGGTGGGGGGGGTTTGGCGGGCAGCTGGGTGTATCTCACACAGCTCTCCAGGGCAGCATTCTTCATCAGCACTCAGAAATGGGACAGCTGAATATTATGGCCACTACCCCTCAACATAGTGGGTGGGTCAGGTCCAGAGTGTTGAAATCCAGACCAAGATTTTGTTTTGACCAACTGAATACAAAGAGTCACAGGCACAGCGTACTTCACTGGTTGGTTGAAACAAAATCTTGGTCTGGACTTTTACTCTCTGGAACTGAATTACCCACCTTTGCCCCTCACTGTAAAATTAAATTTTAAAACAGAAATAAGAGTTTTCATTAAGTTTTGTTACATTAATAACAAATGACAATAGAGGGCTATTTTTTCCCCAGGCATGGTTTATTGGAAACACACCAAACTGATTCTCTACAAACCTTTTATTTCACCTTTTTATTTGACAAATGTGTCACTTGCACCAGGATATTAGTGGATTTAGGATATATTCTCAGTGTCGCGTCATCACCCTACGAGAGCATTTCAACAGTGAACTTTTATGAAATCAATCCGGTTTCATATCCCGTTTTTATGGTTTATAATACAAGGTTTTACAAGGCAGAACCCTACGGGTGGTCTATATTACACCAAGAACAGTGTGTGTATGTGTGTGTGTGTATAGGGGAAGGGGGGGTGTTACAGAAAAGGGGAGAAAGCGGGGGCTGGAAGAAGGGAGTGTGAATATGTGTGTGTGTGTCTGTGCGTGTGTCTGTGCGTGTGTGTGTGTGTGTCTGTGCGTGTGTGTGTGTGTCTGTGCGTGTGTGTGTGTGTGTGTGTGTGTGTCTGTGCGTGTGTGTGTGTGTGTGTGTGTGTGTCTGTGTGTGTGTGTGTCTGTGTGTGTGTGCGTGTGTGGGCACAGGGGAAGGTGTGAGTGTGAGTGAACAAGAGAAAAAAAATCAAAGACATGGAAGAAAAGCTATTTCTCTTAAAAAACTGATGGTTACTGTTATAGTCTTACCATGGAAAATCTTAAGGCACATGATACTTCAAACATCTCACATTCAGCAGTGGTTGCTTCCCCTCGACCTTTTCATCGGTATCTGCGGGCAAATCGTTTGTGCCGACCCCCTGAGGGAGTGGTGATCTCGCTTAGTGTCGTGTCGGGAATCCCCCCGGCGGTGCTGGGCCCCGCCATGCTAATTTCCCGTGTATGTTTACACAGGCACACAGGCACGAAGCCAGGTCCTGTGGTCGTGTACCGCGGTAAGGGACACATCCCCTCTAAATGCACACAGGAGTGAAGACAGAAAACAGGACAATTTTCTTTTAATTGTCCAAATTAGGATTTTCCTTCCAATACATGTGTATTTATAAATACTGCAGTGTTTTAGAAAGTGACACAATAAAGGAAATCACACTGTATAACAGGAGCATGCCAGTCACCTGTGGAGGAGGTCTGACGGATGGCAGGATCCTCGCTCCCATGGTTCCCTGCCTACCGTTCAGCTCATGAAAGGAGAATTAGTAGCTTTCAGACTGACACTAACTGATGCTAGTATTGCCTTGACGTTAGCAGTGAAAGTTTCCAAGTTCCCTCCCAGCCAGCTGTGAAGTTTACACCATGATGAAAAAAAAAACTGGCACACAGAACATAAACATCCACAATTTTTTCATGCTTGTTTCGAAGGACATGAAAAGATGTGTTACAAAAATGGACTGAACTGCATCAGTGCCTGTATGGGCTTCACACAGCTGCCTGTATGTCTCCATGCCAGTCTCCCGCATCCCACTGATTCTCCGTGCCCGTGTTTGGCGACCCATCCCCCCCCCCCAGCCATCCCTGATAGTGTTTGGCAACCAGCTCTGCAATAGAAAATGACTTCTTTTTTTTTTCCGCTTCTACAAAGTGGCAGATAAGTCTTTTGCTCTTGACGATACAAAAACGTAACTTGGTAATCAGCATTACTACTGGTTTTCACACTGTTAGGTTAGCAGTTATTACTTTTTACAAAAAAAAAAACAACCAAACCCCAAATGCAGAGTCTGGGCTTCCGGTCCATCGCTTTGCTTGGCTACATGGCTAACGATAGATAAAGGTCAGTATTTGCTTATTATTTTAACCCTAATATACATTTATGAAACCAAGAAAAATATAAACTGCTTTGAAAGGAAAGAGCTCCCAGCAAACTTCTGTTCCTCTCCACTTCTGTTACCCTAAATCGCCAATGGATTGCTCACCAGTTACCTTCCTGAAAACAGAGGGCAGTGAACCGGGTTCTCCGACCGCGCTCAGTGCGTCCAGCGGATTCACCCGTCCCTAGCAGACCTAAAACATGAGGAAACCTTTCATTCCACATCTTCCTCAGTCTGAAGATGCAGGAACAACATTTACATTCAAACGCCTCACCACGTCAGAGATCTACATTTAGAATACCCATAAGCACCACCAGATCCTCCACCCAGCCTTCGGACAACCATAAACAACACCATATCCACCATCCAAACTTTGGACAACCTTAAACATCAGATCCTCCATACATCCTTAGAACACCATTAAGCACCACCAGATCCTCCATCCACATTTATGATGCCCTTAAGCACCACCACATCCTCCATCCACATTTATGACGCCCTTAAGCACCACCAGATCCTCCATCCACATTTATGACGCCCTTAAGCACCACCAAATCCTCCATCCACATTTATGACGCCCTTAAGCACCACCAGATCCTCCATCCGACCTTTGGACACCCTTAAACTTCATCAAATACTCCATACACCCACTGGACAACCATAAACACCACCAGATTCTCTATTCACCTTCTGGACATACGTAAACACCACCAGATCCCTCCATCCACCCTTTGGACACCCGAAATACCACCAAACCGATTTGCCAAGTGTATCAGACCCTTGATTTTTACACAAGAAAGAGGCATGTTTCAGCAACTAATGAGTAATAAAGTGTTCTGAGAGGCACGTTAATGAAGCCGCGCAGTGTGAACTTCACTGCCGTGCCTCCCAGCAGCCCATCTGCTTTCCATCCATAGTCTCACTTAGACGTCTCTCACCTCACTCTGCAACCCTTCAGGTCTCTAAACAAGCAGAAAAAGCCTTGGGAAAGGATCTTAATAAACCGAAAAGAAGCGATGAGCTGAGCTCAGTGCCCTCCAAACAGGAAAAACGCTGAAAAAAATGGACAGAGCAGCAGCAGCAGTGTTCCGTCTTGGCGTTTCTGCTCCTCTCCCCATCTCCTTCGGTCACATGTCCGTTTCTCCCAGCATGCACCAAACCCCGGCCACGCTGAACCCGTCGAGATCGCCCCGGCGCTTCCAGAGGGATGCAGATGTAAAGAGAAGGAGAGGCTCTGCATTCCCGGCCTCCATTTAAATAGCCACGTTATGCTGAGAAGCTGGAGACGTCGGCTGCAGGGTGGCTGAGTCTTCGTGTGTGTACATGTATAAAATCTGCTTCTCCGTGTGTGATGGCAGTGATATATGACCATCCTCTTCTCGCTGACATGTTGCGCTGTTTTGATTTTAAGCCTAAAACAAAAGGGGGGGATCAGGCCAATGCAATTTATTAATTGCATACATACAACATGTTTAGACATGTAAGCATGACACAGTTTAATAATTATTGTCGAAAACAGTACCACGTCATCTTTGTACATGCTGGCAAATTCCACTATTCTCACAAAGCACTGAAATATTGCAGAACCAGTGACAAATGAGCAGGAGGTGATTCAGCAGAGGGGGCGACAGGTGACTAGAGTACCCAAGTTGGTCTCCGTTTTGGTAGAACTTTCCTGGTGCGATGGAACGATGATCAGATCATGAATCAAAATAGAATTCCGCTGATCTGTATTTTACCACATTTTATCACTCTTTTCCACCACACCAGGTACCGTACTTTTGGTACTTCGAGAAAGTACCAAAAGAACAGTACTAAAGGTGTTGGTTTTCCACTGGCGTAAAAACTGGGACCGGCGCCAAATGACATCACAATGCGTGGCGGGGTATTTTGTACTGAATTACTGTAGTATGTTTTAGGGCTGTACGATGTACAATATTAATACCAAAATCGCACGTTATTCACATGCAATTCCTATACCGCAAGTCATCTATATTTGAGGCTTATAATCAGATGGTCCTTGGTGCAGTGGAAAAGCACCCAATGTATGCAGTGTCAATGTGTAAGAACGATGCTATGAACATCCAAAAGGGGGATGGGGCAGGATTGGTAAAGGTTGGTAAGAGTGGCAAAGGGGTGTAAGCCCTTGCACAAGCAGACACCATTCCTCTGATGATTGTCTATCTTTCAAATGCACACATGTAACAGGGTGCAGCACTAAGCATGGTGCCACCCATTCCCTGGGGGAACACTGAGGGGGTATGCTGTCGGGATGTTTGAAGGGGGGTACTATGGGAGTATACTAAGGAGTTCCTTGGAAGGGGTGCTCTGAGGAGGTAATTCTGAGGAGTTTCTTGGAAGGGGTGCTCTGAGGGGGTATGCTGAGGGGCTCCTGGATGGGGTGCTCTGAGGGGGTATGCTGAGGGGCTCCTGGAGGGGTGCTCTGAGGGGGTATGCTGAGGGGCTCCTGGATGGGGTGCTCTGAGGGGGTATGCTGAGGGGCTCCTGGAGGGGTGCTCTGAGGGGGTATGCTGAGGGGCTCCTGGAGGGGGTGCTCTGAGGGGGTATGCTGAGGGGCTCCTGGAGGGGGTGCTCTGAGGGGGTATACTGAGGCGCTGCTTGGAGGAGCTGCTCTTTCTGAACAAACAGAAAGACTACAGGAAAACCCTAAGGGTTTGTCCCAGCAGTGAGGTTGAGCAGGAAGGCTGCAGATCCCTTGTAGTGCACGTCCCCCCTGTTCGGTTCGGACGGCCTGACTAAAGGGTCACTGCTGCCTTCTCTGCAGAGACAGCATGAGGTAGCTGCTCTGGGACAAGTACAGCAAAGACAGAAAAGTGAGGGATGGGGGAGGGTGGGGGGGTGCAAGGTCTGGTTAAAAGGAACAATCTCTGGATAAAACAGAACTAAGAAAAGCAGAGGAGGGACCTACCATGCATGCATTTAGACCCAGGAGTCTACAGGCTGAGGTTTAACATCACAAGTGTCCACCAGATTCACCGCTGGTCTGTTAGTCCTGACAAACTGTTTCCTATTTGTGTCATTCTGCAGTGACGGGAGAAGGGTTAACAGCAAAACGAGAGTTAAAAAGGTGACCCATACGGAGGCGTGTGAGCCAGTGTTAGTCTTCACACTCACACGAGGAAAGCTTCTGGGCAGGATAGCAAAACAGAGCCGAGACATGCAAAACCAAGGCAACGGAACATTTCAGACAGCAGAGCGTGCTGGGGACAGCGCCTCCCCAAGGTGAGGCAAGGCACTGCACTGGCTGGTGACCCAGGGGAAACAAGGCATTGCTGGGTAAAATGATCTTTATCTCTGTAAATTTCTGCTAATCTGGCCATTGACAAGCAAGCTGTTGATAAAACAATTCCAAGTCAACGCATTACATGGAAACTTCTGGTAAGGCTTTGCTTTCACGTTCAGCTTCAATTCTTGGTTTTCTTCTAAACAAATCTTCTATATTTCTGTCAGAATTAAAATAGCCTGAAGCTAGATAGCACATAGTAGATCCAGCCATCTGCCAAGATGTGACCGTTTCATTTACAAGATAAATGTGGAACAGGGGGCAACACACCAGCAAACGAGACACTTCCCTGCACAGCTGGGTTATTGCCATTCATCTGCAGAACCTGTTAAGAATGCTTTCAATTCATTCTCCACCCTTAATTAGCACATCTAGACCCAAATTCCGACACTGGCTCCACGAAGGACCATCCTTTCCCGCAACACTGATGGTAACAGTTGATCCAAACACACCAGATACTGCAGCTCAGTTCTGTCTTAGGGACAGAAAGTCGTTTACACGAGCTGCTTGAGAAGATAGTGGAGCGAGTGGTTAATGACTTCTAAATCTTACAGCTGCTACTGTGAATAAGCAGAGCACCACATAAGTAGAGCGGAATTGGACCGCATTAGTGGCGTGTCACCAGAATGAGAAGACGGCAGAAATGGGCCGCTTACAAGAATTAATCAAGGCGCCCAGGTCTGTCCATCTTACAGCGGCTCACTGTGGAGAGAACGTGAATAATGACTCAGAGCCATATCGCAGGTAAGCCACCGTTAATCACCCTGTCCAGCACATTCTGGGCAGCTTCTCAGAGACTCCCGCAAGCTATAAGGTACCTTCAGCGGTTCCCGTTCTGCCAGGTCACTCGACACATCCCCGCTCTTGTACTTGCAGTCCTTGTCCTTCTGATCGATGGTGGAATATCCATCTGTGTAGACAAGATACGAGGGTTTTGGACTGCAGCTCCTCTTCTTGAATAACTCAACCTAGATGTGTGCAATGAACTGAAAACTGAAAAGTCTTGTTGAAAGAACATCACCCCTAATCTCACCACCCGAGCTGCCTACAGTTACGGAATCTCAATGTTATAATTGATTCTGTAGATTCTGAAGGTGATGTGAGAGGTTCCTGGGGACCAGCGCTCTTCATGACCAAGTTTTAGTGCTCGAAATGGTAAAACGTGGCAGAGAAACAGATTTGCGATGAGCTAACCAGAAACTGGGGCCCCAACTGCAGATCACTCAGTGAGATCATTTTCACAAACCTGCATCAACCAGACCGATAAACACACTTCTAACACCAGTATTAGCCTTCACAACCTTCTCTGGCGCACGTTCGTTTGGAAGGTCTCTGGTGCTTCAAAACAATAAGGACGTCTTTGGCAGGTCTGTACCCCTCACTGGCAGGTCTGCACCGTACACTGGTCTGTTTCCTTCATTGGAAGGTCTGTTGGGGCTCCCTGCAGCTGAGACCCTACTGAACACTAGGCCTGTTCAGCGCACTATCCAGCGTCCAGCTGTCCTCTCTGCCTTAGAGGGGGGGACTCCTGGAGTTAAACCACAGCCTGCACCTTCAAAGCCTCCATTGCAGCTTCAGAACGTCCACCAAGCCGGCTTCTCCGTAGAGTCACAGATGGATGTTACGATACAAAACATTATGCTATAGCCTACATATGGCAATCTTCAACTCATGTTCCTCTTAAGCACTTGCTGCTTGAAAGCCACACCCGGACACACATCTCGTTAACAGAGGGCTCGTTTGGTCAGCCAGCAGGGGGCTCTATATGAGAGCGTATGCATGCACAAATCACTTCCTGTTTATCGTCATTCCCCGAAACCACCAAGAAAACCGTGGTCTTAAGCTCGTAGCAGAACGGAAAATGTTTTCAGATGAATGAGACACTCTGCCAGTCGCTCTCCGACGTCCTGGCTCGTGGAGCGGAATGAATGGAGGTCACGGTGAGTAGGGACGGCACGAACCGACTCCTTACCTGGATCGAGCTCGTCCATAGGTATCATGTCACCACTGATTGATTTCTTGTTGCCTGTAAGGTATGTATACACACCATTTTCACATTATCACAACAGCTGCGCTGCTGGACACTGAGACGCAGTTCAGTACCTCCATCCTTAGTTCTATGTGAATCACAGCATAGCAGGCGGAGGGAATGATAGGCATGGGGAAATGACGCGGCAGGCAGGCGTGGGAAACAGGAAGCGGAATGAGACGCGTGGCGCTGGCGAGGGGGCGGGACCTCTCTGTCAATGAGATGTGTTTGATTGTGGGCGGGTAGCTCTCTCACACAGCCTAGTGATTCGGACATGAATGTGTGGAAACACCTGACACTCATTGTCTACAGCAGTGTTTCCCAGTCCGGTCCTCGGTCCATGTTTTTGCTCCCTCCCAGCTCCCTTGTGTACTGTTTGAGAGGGACCAGACTGGGAAACGGTGATCTATAGGCATCCAAGCTGCTGCCCACAGCCAGGGCAGAGGATTTGCTCAGACCAGGACACGACAGCTGATGGGAGACAAACTGCACGCACACCGCAGGCAGGGAATGGGGTCAAGCAGCAGGAAGCACACCAGGGTACCGCCATCTTTAGCCAGCAAAGACAATACATTTGAATACTTCCCAGGCTTCCCCATGTCAGGCTCCTCCCCTAAGCAGGGCAACCCCCAGCTGTGACATCACACACTGCGTCACACGCCGGACTCCTCAGAAGCTCAAAGCTGGTGACTGACCTTGATTCTTCTCCATCAAGGGGAGGGTGGTGTCATCATAGGCTGGCTTGTTACTCCTGGTCCCCTTGGCCTGGCTAGTGGCAGTGGGCTGCAGGACAAGGTAGGGGACACTCTATTACCATGGGGCGGGGTTAGACCGGGGAGGGCGGAGCTCTTTGGGGTGGCATACCTGGAAATGCGTCTTGTTCCAGCCGTCCTTAGCAAGGCTGTTCCTCAGCTCTTTGTGGCTCCACACGGCCTGCAGGACATAGGATGCTGCCTTGGTTTCCCTCTGGGACTGGCTGTGGGGGGGGGGGGGATGTTGGGGGGACAAAGAAGCAAACAGGCTGTAGGGAATCAGTGGAACAGAACTCAGTGAGATCCTCTCAGTGGAGTCCAGGGCTGGTGTCTTGATGGGACTCACCCCTGCGACGTCCAAAACCCTTTCAAAGAATTTATTCCCTTCAAAGTGGACTTTTAGTGAAAGAAATCTGTAGAAAAACTGCTAAATCTAAATGGGAAAACCAAAAGTAAATTTTACAAATCTATCTGGAATAGGAGAATAAAAGATTGTCTAAAGTTCGTCATCAGCCTGGGATCCTTGATATAAGGACCATGACATGATAGCAGAAGAGAAGGTCTGGTACAGGGAGCTTCCTGGAGAGACCTGCCTCACACACCTGGTCCGGTTGATGGCCACCAGCTTCTCAATGGCCTGAGCCTGGATGAGGGAGCGGGCGTTCTCCGAGCTGTCCGTCACGATCTCGTGGATGGTGTTGAGGACGGCCACCACTGTGTCCTCCTCCAGGTTCTTGGCTGGCCGCTGCTGCCCGCTGGGTAGGTTGCTGACCAGGTCTCTCATGGCGTAGCTGCCTGTGGGGGGCGCATGTGTGACAGGTTCTGAGCTTCACTGCACACTGCACTCCATATTTCTGAAGTATCCCCTTCATCTGACCCAATCATCCACGCATCATCCAGCTGTTACCTATCAGGTCTTTATTGCGGCGGTCCATGGACAGGTTCCTCAGAGCGATGGCCACCGCCCGCACCACCTTGTCTGAGTCCGAGCGAAGCAATTCCACCAGGATGGGCAAGCCCTTCTCCTTGCGCACCGTGGCTCGGATGTAGTTGGACCACTAGGGGGCACCAGAGAGACGGTTTTCAGTGAGGAGGGCTGGATCGGCGTGAGTGATTCACAGTGTGATATTGTACGCTGTCGGCTCACAGAAAAAAAAAAAACGTGTGTGTTAGCAAACAGTGCATTTTCCCTTGTAATACGTACAAACCGAGCTGTCCAAGAATTACTTGGCTTTGGTTTGTTGTAAATAACAAGTTGTCTCAATTACACATAAACGGATTAATCTGAAACACTTGGCTTTGATATGAAAGAGCTCTCAGCAGCACATTAGCAAGCCTCCAGAGACACAATTAAAACCAACGCAATGCCAGAAGACTGCCACTGAGTGGCAGCGGTGAGTTGCCAAGCAAGTAATCCCTGTGACTCCATGAAGATGAAAAGATATTGGCAAAATGTCCCATTAAAGCACAGAAAGACAGGACTGAATGATCTCTACTTATACAATGTGTCGGCGAGCCAATGGTTAAGATGGCGAAGCCGCCCCCCCCCCCCTCCAAGCCCACAAAGGCGAGCTCTAACAGCACCACCAAGGTGTCAAGCCCCCCCCCCCCCCCGCCGCCCAGACCCACTCACAGTCCACTGGCCCGCGCTCAGGTTCTGCAAAGCCCCGGCTGCAGCCTCCAAGGTGTTATAGTTCTGGCTCTCGGTGAGCAGGGACAGGTAGAGCCTGACCACCTCGGGCTGGTACAGTAGCTCAAAGCCTGTCGGGAGGGGGCAGGGACAAGGGGGTGAGATACCGGATCTCCCATAGCTCACTGGACAAGGCAGGGCTACAGCCAGACTGAATATTGGAGAAATAGTGAATTCAGTCATTAAACATTTGACGGCCGGACCTCCACATTCAAACACGGTTACAGCTTTTAAAAATGGCCCCACACTTTGTAAGGGATTACAGAGTCCCATCCGGTCCAGCCCAGCCCAAGTCATGGATAATTCATATAAAAGATGAACCGGGGAAATCTGCCTCCTTATCCCTCGCTCCGTTCAGTTCTGTGGTTCTTCATAATTAGGCATAAGAAAGCAAAACAAAAAATCAGTGATACTCAGCACGCCAATCTCCATCCACTGGCCTGATGTCCATCAGGGGGCGCTATTTCACAGGAGAATCTCAGCTCTGTATTCAGCTGACACTGCCTTAGTACAGTCAGGAGACTCAGGGGGATAACCATAGTGTTGAAGTGCTCTTCCACACAGATAAAGTACAAGAAAGTTCACTGTAAAGGTGTAAGAACAGCCTCGTCAGATCACAAGCCAAGCGAGACGCGCTGCAGGGGTCCCATCAAGGTCACTCAGCTGCCCCAGAAACCTTTAGCTGCGAGGATGAGGAAGCTTTAGTCAGACTTCTTTTTCAAACATGTTTCAATGTGAACGCTTTGCCCACTTGGGGTTTCGATATCCCAGAGTTCACTGCTTTAGACAGAGGTGAGGTTCTGGGGCAGGACAGAGCCGGCCTTTCCCAGTTGATAAACAGTAGCCAGCAGACTGGGAAGGAATACTTATTCTTTGTTTCCATTTATGCCAGCTCTGCACCCATTGCACCCAGACCTCATGCATCCATTCATAACATCTGTGACGCTCCTGTGAAGAGACACAGACCTACTAATGAGAAAAGCAGTGATAATTCAGTGCTACTCCTGCATTGGCCAATAAGAAACAGGACTGTCAGCCGAAACCAACTGATGATTGGCTGATACATGCGTCCATCATGCCCACAGGTGACAAAAACAGCCAATACCAGTAACAAAAAGCTACCAGTGGGGGAAAAAATAACATGTTGCCAGGCCAGAATATCCCATGAACAAAGAGAGTGGGCGGCACAGAGACCCCTTCCGTCAGGCCCAAACTAAATCAACATTGTCGTTTCAAATTGGTTTTAAAGGTCATGTCATAAATATCACAGATATAATCTATGTACATATTTAACCTCCCAGCATCCTGGGCTGGATCTGCGAGAGATTAAATTACATCTTTTCCTTACGCCTGTTATTACTGCTGTCATATGCGAGTTCTTTTCACACTCCGGGGGATATGACAGAATTAGCTGCAGTGGCGTCTGAAGGGAACTGATACTAATATGCCCCCGTCTGAGCCAATCAAACGAGCCGATTGGCTTTTCCTGTGCAGTTTCAATGAGGTAAATTTAATGGGAGAAATGGTGTCCTTGTAGGGTTTCCACCAGCAAACTAGCACCAAGGCTGGATCAGCCTCAGCGTCCATCTCCAGAAAAGAGCCGCTCGGTTCCAGGGATCTCCTGAAGGTCTGACTGCGGGGTGACCACATTCCTGATTCGATGATAACACATCTACAGAAAGAAGTCGTGGATCCCGGCAGAACGTAGAGCAAGATGCGGGAGCGGACCCCCACGCTCGCAGTGAGGTTACATCATCGCATTGCACTGCTGGGATGGCGGGCATGAAGGCTGCCCCAATTTCCCACTCAGCCGGAGGCCCCAGAGAAGCAGACGAGGCTAGAGAGAGCAGTCAAGGGGTCCTGGGGTCTGAGGAGGTTTTATTGATGTTTGCAGAGGAGAAGTGACATCCCGGGGAGCTGAACTCCCCCCACTGTATTCAAATGGGGAAAACAAGAGAGAAGAAGGAGGCTGATGGGTGGGTGGGGGGGCAGGAAAGAGGAGAAAAGACGCATCATGCAGTGAGTCTAACAGCACACAAGTGCCAGCTGGTTCTGTTGCCATGGAGACTACATCTCCCTAAAACCAACAAATATGTCCATTAGCAATGAGATAAGCAGCCCAATGAGCAGCAGAAAGCAAGTGCACAAACAGCATTAGTTTATTTACTTAATTTTTATTATGACTGCAGTCACACACAAGGTGGCGCTCTGGTGTTTTATGGCTCCTCTCTTAGACAGCCTCATTATTTTTCCAGTGCGATTTCGCCTTAAGAGTCCAAATTACCAATGATGGTTCTAGAATCTTATCAAACGCGAGCACTGAAATACACACACATGGATGCGCACACTCCGAATCCTCTCTCCATCGGTTAGTCTGAAGTGGTCACAACGTTTAACATAAAAATACGTCGTGAAATCTGTCTCAGGTCGGCTTAGATTCCGTCTCCCTCCTAACTCTTGCCATCTCTCTCCATGCTTCCAGATAGGAATGCTCTCGGCCAATGCTGGGGAGAATTGGCATGGAAACTGGGGGCCGAGCGACAGGTTTGATAAACGGGACGAGCGACTTTCCATTTCAGTTGCAGTGTGGCCGCACCTGACACGTCCCCTCCCAGCTTCAGCGGGCCGCTGCCTGTTACCGGGCCTACCAGTGCGGGAAGCAGAAAGGGCTTCTGGGAATCCTGGGCTGTGTTTCAAAGCCATTTCTGTACAGTGGGAATGCAGGAACAGTCACGGCTGTCAGGGTGACTGTGAGGGTGTATTAGTGTGATGGGCAGCAGTGGGCTCGTTTAGGGCACCGTTTCCCAATCCGGTCCTTGGGGACCCACAGACAGTCCATAGTTTTCCTCTTTCCCAGCTCCAGGTAAAAATGTGGACTGTTCCTGACCTCCACAAGGCTGTGTGAACACAACACAACCGCAAATGATCTGACGCGAGAGAGTGCAACCACCTAATCCGGGAAACACTACAAACCCAACAAAGATATCCAATAACTTCAATGCTACAGTGTTCACAGCAAAGGGGGTTCGAGGTCCCTGTATTAGAAACCCAAAAGCAAAGGATTCCTGTGGGTTTCTGGGGCAGCATATAGCCCAAGCTAAATACCCCTCCAATTTGTCCATCTCGAGATTCAGTATCACAGAGACAAAAACAAACCAAAACAAGGTAATGAACAAAAGCAAAGTGAAAAGTAAATCTTAGTGTGGGCTCCGTTCAGTTTTAATGGTACACTGTAATCATCCTGTATCCTGCTGGGGGTGGGGGCAGCTGCGGGGGTAAATCAGTCCCAAAATCACCACAGAGCCCCCAGGCTCCTTTCAGTTTGGTGGTATTTATCTCACTCCACCACCAGCTATTCAGCAAAAGTCATTTCAGAATTTCCAGACACGATTTAGCAACATCGCTGGAACTAAATTGAATTGGGCAGTGGTGGCTTAATGGTCAGGGAAGCGCACTTATAATTGAAACATTGCTGGTTCAAATCCCCGACCAGAAAGGCACCACTGAGGTACCCTGAGCAAGGTACCGCCCCCACGCACTGCTCCCCGGGCGCTGAATTAGCTGCCCCCTGCTATGTCACGATGTCACATATGGGTTAAATGCAGAGGACACGTTTCGTTGTTGTGCACAGTGTGCTGTGGTGTGTCAACAATGACCAATGATCACCAAATTCTAAAAAATCTAATTCTAATGAGACACTGAAAATTTAGGAGGGCTGGCTGAGGCAGCCGACTGTCACAGTGCAACGACAGGGACAGCAGCAGAGACAGGGACTACCGGCAGGTCTGTGTTAGCTTTGACAGCAGGGGAGGGAACTGGAATGGAACTGAAAAGTCCACAGTCAGGAAGCACGGATGCCTGCTCACAAACAGCATTCCGGTCTCTCCAACAGTAAATACCTTTACTTTAGTCAGGCCCAGCAAAGGACCCTGGCACACAGACGGTGTTTGGCAACCCATACCGTGGAACAGAGAGTTCTGGATGGAGATATCTGGGCCGTGAGAATCAGCCTGCCATCTATTCACACCACATCTCTGACTTCCACCCGCATCGGCGTTCTCGTGGCCCGAGGCGCGGCCAGCGGGGTCATCGCATACCGAAGAATCGAGAATCAATTCTGCAGTGTTACTGATTCCGAAGCAGGAATCGACTGGAGCTACACACACACACACACACACACACGCACGCCTCAGCTACAGGAAGTGAGGACGCTCCCCCACTCCGGCTTCCGGAAGGAGTTGTCTGAAAAACACCAAACCGGATAATACAGCATTACAGAGGCTGTTTAATGAACAAGCGATGAGCCACACTGGTTATTACTAAAGGAAACTGAGTAGACTTTAGCTTCTGTACCATGAAGGGCTTCCAAAAGCACCTGTGGGGGTCACTGAATGATTTAAGTCAGATTGAGGTGATTATCAGTGTCCCCAGCAGCCAGAAAAGTAGAAGGTCCTGTTGGGGGAAGTCCTGGGTTTGGGAAATCTGTGACCTGGGCAAAGACGACCACAGTGTACCACCACATCCAGCAGGGGGCGCTAAGCTCGCCTTCAGTAGCTCATATGCATATCAGCGCCCGGTTACGCTCAGGCTTTGCAGCACGTCAGTGGACATTAGAACACCTGAAGGGACTGGCACAGGAGTGAAATCCGGGTGAATCAAAGGCCCGTCAGGTTCTGGAATCCTCCTGTTTCTTGTTCGAAGAAAGGAAGATGAAACCATGAAATCAGAACGGAGGGAATTCATGAGCTATCCCACCTCTGATGCATTTCCTGTGACACATAACTGAGTGACTGTGGAATCAGCCAGTTCCTTCATAGACCCTTAAAATGATCACTCTTTGTATCTTTGTGTTTTCATATCTCACTCCTCTCAGTATATATTCCCCGAGTTATAAATACCCTTCCTTAACACAATCTTCCAGCATGCTGTGAAACCTCTTCTTAACTTAATTTGTTTCAGTAGGAACTGTCTATTATGTGGTGCAGCAATCATTCTCAGTACAGTCGTCTTTACTACTATGTAGGTGAAACAGTAGTTTGCCACTGTTCCATTAGGGGGCACTCCACCATCACCTGCACTAGCTATATTGGAAGGCAGGCTGTTTTTTCAAAAGTGACCAGGGTTCCTGGTCCTTGGGAAGCAGCCTAACAACAATAAAATGCTGGGACCATTAACCTGGGTTCAGCACAGCAAAAACCTTCATGGTCTGGGGCTCTCACTGGCATCTGGATCTGGAGTGGTTAGAAAACAAGCATCCCACAGTGATTCAGAGAGAGCTAACCACAGCACAAACAGCGACTGTGACCCGTCACCATCTCACAACAAATAAAGACAAAATACCCATAATCTTCATAGTGCTGACTCCAGTTCTCCATTCAACAAGTTCAGGGACAAAAAAGCAGCTAACATTTTATTTCCCCATCCCCTCACAAAAAACAGATTTTTTTCAACCAAATAGAGGAAACTGCAAACTAATGGACAATATGGATGCTCCTGCTAACTGACGGGTGGTGCGGAAGTTCCTGCTAACTGAAGGGTGGCTCCTGCTAACTGAAGGGCGGTGCGGAAGTTCCTGCTAACTGAAGGGTGGCTCCTGCTAACTGAAGGGCGGCACGGAAGTTCCTGCTAACTGACGGGTGCCTCCTGCTAACTGAAGAACACTATGAAGACCCCTGCTAGTGGTATTAAATTCGAATTGTTAAGCCATTCCTGTAACATTCCCGAGAAGAAGCTCTCATTACCCTGAAAACATGTCAGTCTCCTGTCTCCTCATAAAAGGAGATGCCCCTCTTGGCCTATGGGGGGCCATGGACTTGCCTGTGTTTGGCATAATAAGGCAGAGTGGCTTGGGCACTGATTTTTCTGGGCTGGACAGAATGCCTCATGGATCCCTCATGCATCAGTCACGCTCATACCTTTGGTGGGTTCCGTCCGCTTGGGCAGGTCCAGTGTGTCGTAGCTTTTCTCACTCTCTCCATTTTTCCTGCCTGGTTCGGGTGGGAGGGGGAGAGCAGGGTTAGGTGTCGCCTTCTGGCAAACGGGCCGCCCCGTCAGACCCAAGGGTGCTGGCGGCGTTTTCCGGAAGGTGACGGTTTATTTGGGAGATGTAGGCAAGTGTTAGATGGAATGTAGAGGATTGGGGGAATGGCAACAGACTGAGGTTCAGCCTTGTACAGCTGATGGGGAGAGTAGGGGTGAGGCTGGGTCAACCAATCGGGCGGTGGGGGGGGGGGGGTTATCCGCAACAGCTGGGGGTGAAGCACAAGGTCCCACCTTGGGGTCTTTTCAAAGAGCCC
Source organism: Paramormyrops kingsleyae (assembly GCF_048594095.1). Lineage (NCBI taxonomy): Eukaryota > Metazoa > Chordata > Actinopteri > Osteoglossiformes > Mormyridae > Paramormyrops > Paramormyrops kingsleyae. The sequence continues at coordinate 32,121,807 of NC_132798.1, forward strand.
TGCTTTCTGTAGCAGTATGGTCAACAGAGGACATTACAGCTAGGGGGGCTCTAGGAAAGACAAACAGGCGATGCAAGTGTGATGCAAGTGAGGTAAGAGGGAACTCACTCACCTTGGTTAAACCACTCCTCTACAGTTAGCGGAGGTAGCAGCAGCGAGCATGAAAACGCAAGCAGGGCGGGAGCGGGACGGGGGGTGGGGGGGTGGGGGGGAAGAGAAAAGCAACGATAAAAGGTATGGTCTTCTGGGGGGCAGATTTATTGCCGTGTGGTTCGGCACTAAACAAAAGGCTGTTGATAAAAGGAGTGTAACACGAGTGCAGTGTCAGAGGAGGTGATGAAGTCTGCTAACACACAACCGCACAGAGACGATGGATTCCTGACAGCCAGGGGGCAGGAGATCAGTGATCTACTGCAATTTTACAGGATTTCCAAGAGCAAAATCAATCTACAGCACATAGCATGTGAGTTTACCAACTGCTGTAGATCACAGGAATTCATCTGAAGCTAAAACCTCGGCTTACAGGCCATACTCTTGGGTTTCATTAATAAAATCACTGAAACTGATTAGTCAGGCAATATTCAATTTCATAAGCAGAGAAAAAAAGGCCATTCTAATGCTTAAATAAGTACGATTTCTGTTACAATTAATTCTTAGTAATTATTATAAGTGATTTAAAATTTTTATTAGTTAATGAGCCAGGCAAATTAATAAACATATTTGTTCAAGCATACAAATGCAGTACTTTATCTGAATTAAACTGGGAACCTTCTTAGTCCGTATCCTTAACTACAATGCTCCCTACTGTCCATATGCCATCTCTCAGACTCTCCTCCCAGGATAACCGGGCTGTGGCAGGAAGATCTGGATGCCATGACACAATCCTGTTTCTGTACATTGTTATAAAACATGGACGAGCCATAACAAGGTAATTACCACCATGCCACACACATCACACTCTTTTGTCCTAGAGCAGGTATTGATGCCTTTCTGTCGGCAGCTGATGCTTTAGGAAGGTGTAATGGAGCATTCAGCATGTGTGTGTGTGTGAGTGTCTGCATGTGTGTATGCGTGTCTGCATGTGTGTATGCGTGTCTGCATGTGTGTGTGCGTGTCTGCATGTGTGTATGCGTGTCTGCATGTGTGTGTGTGAGTGTCTGCATGTGTGTGTGTGAGTGTCTGCATGTGTGTATGCGTGTCTGCATGTGTGTGTATGCGTATGCGTGTCTGCATGTGTGTGTGTGAGTGTCTGCATGTGTGTATGCGTGTCTGCATGTGTGTGTATGCGTATGCGTGTCTGCATGTGTGTGTGTGAGTGTCTGCATGTGTGTATGCGTGTCTGCGTGTCTGCATGTGTGTGTGTGTGAGTGTCTGCGTGTGTGTGTGTGTGTCTGCATGTGTATGTGTGTGTGTGTGTGTCTGCATGTGTATGTGTGTGTGTGAGTGTCTGCATGTGTATGTGTGTCAGTGTCTGCATGTGTGTGTGTGTGTCTGCGTGTGTGTGTGTGTGTTTCTGCATGTGTGTGTGTCTGCATGTGTGTGTGTGTGTGTGTGTCTGCATGTGTGTGTGTGTGTGTCTGCATGTGTGTGTGTGTGTCTGCATGTGTGTGTGTGTCTGCATGTGTGTGTGTGTGTCTGCGTGTGTATGTGTGTGTGTGAGTGTCTGCATGTGGGTGTGTGAGTGTCTGCATGTGTGTGTGTGTGTGAGTGTCTGCATGTGTGTGTGTGTGTGTGTGTGTGTGAGTGTCTGCATGTGTGTGTGTGTGTGTGTGTGTGTGAGTGTCTGCATGTGTGTGCTCTGACCTTTGGTCTTCTTTCCGCCAAAGCAGCCGGCATCATCCTTCTTCTTCCTCTGCGGCCCCACCGATCCTGGCGCCTGATTGGTTGAGGGCTCCTGGAATTTCTCTGCCCCTGGCACCTCTTTATGCACGTGATAGGACAGGTTCCGCATAATGCACACACAGTTCTCCACCGACTGGCAAGGCACAGATATAAAAAAAAAAAAAAAAAAAAAAAAGCCACGTAGGGCATCACACTCTGTACATGGGAGCATGTGTGCATGCGTGTGTGTGTGCATGCGTGTGTGCGTGTGTGTGTGCATGCGTGTGCGCGGACCCACCTTGTTATCCATGTCCTTCTTGCCCACTGCCGACTGCAGGGCATGCAGCAGTGCATCCACCAGACCCTCACACTCCCGCAGCCTGCGTCGTGCCTCTGCCCCGTCTGAGCTCACATTCCTGCAGCAGGTGACACGGCAAAGTCAGAGAAACCAGCTGTCAACGCGGGACACACCGCTGTGCCGTCAACACGCCCCGAAAAATACAAAGCTTTATGTCACTTCAGACCCCCTTTAGCAAGGCCTCGGTCTTTCAGAGGGTTAGGGGCCGCTCTCCGTGTTTGGGGGCTCCCAGGGGCCCGTCGTGCACCGGGCGGTTCCCAGAGCGGCGTCCCGTTAGTCTCCGATGCCGTCTGGTCGTTAGGGCACTTGAAGCTGATTAAAACTAATTAACAGAGGAGTGCAGATGCCGACCACCATATGGAGCAGGGACTCTGTTCGCCTTTTTACGCAACCGGCTCTTGCACCTTGGCGATGCCATCTGGCTTGCAGCTTGAAGCGTCTCTTCGTTTGTTTATAATAGACGCTGCGGCCGCACGGATCCGTCGCCTTTCTCCCGCTCTCGTTATAGCTCTCTCCTCTTTTATTTAGTACCTATTTCCTGCCATTACTGCATTTTAGGGAGGGCCGGGGGTCACAGCGTAGGACTCCACTTTTGGTGCTGCATGTTTGTTTCGTGTGGGTGCCCTGTCATTAATCATCTTAATGATGGACGTCCCCTTAGGCCATGATGAGTCTTGGAAACAAAAGGGCCTGACCTTTGTGATCTGTCCCCAAAGCTCATGGAGAACCTTTTATTTTACAACAGTCAATAACATAGCAACCTCACAGAAGGTCATCTGTGGGCTATCGCCACAGCAACCTTTTCACCTCAAGGTCAATGACGTCCTTGACAGGACCCTAATAACTATTTCAAGTCATCGGTCAAGATAGCACGGCTTCAGAAACGATTTGGAGATGGAAGCACGGAAGCTGGCAGTAAATCTGTTTACTAAGTTAGCTAGTGAATATAACTTATTTGTTTATCAGCAAATTGCCCCATCATTTATGCAAGATGCTTCAGCAGCCCAAAATTAAGTCGATTTCAGTTTCATCAAGAAACAATAATAAATTCACCCAGACGGCAACAGCACACAACCCGGGTCTGTTTACTGGCAAAGTGGCATCGCTGCTAGGCAACTTACTAGGCAACAGATGTCACGGGTTACCGTTTCCATAGAGACATGGCTCCACAGCCAGTTCAGAGGCACACAGGAGACGCAGAACTGCTGGGTATCAAATAACTCAAGGAGGGTCCTGGTTGAGGCCTGGGTTCAAGGTTTGCGGTTGAGGTTGGGTCAAAGTTAGCAATGGGAAGAGACTGTAACACTGAACTGCATCAAGCCTTAAAGCCACGCAGCACTGTGTCCGACCCTCCCACCAGTCGTTCATGGTCCAATCTGTAATGGCTGCTGTCCTGCTGGCCTCCCCGAGGTGGAAACTGGACCACTGGGGTAATAGGCATACAGCGCAAGGACAGCGAGATCATCCAACCTTCCCCACCATGCATAGGTGACCTAAGCAGCCCCAGATGTCTAAGAGGAGAAGCCAAAGGAATTTAATCTGGAATGTGTTAAACTGGGAACTGGGGGTGGGGGAACAAGTGTTTGGCTGGAGCCAGGCCAGCTACTGGGGGGGAGGTTATGGGCCTAATGGTGGACAGACAGCCCCCCAGAACACGTGCATACCTCTACAACTTCTGTGGAGCAGGCCCTGCCAGAACTGTAAGTGTGTAATTCAAACCAGAGCCAAAGGGGGCAGTGTGTGTGTAAATGTGTATATGTGTGTGTGTGTAAATGTGTATATGTGTGTGTGTGTAAATGTGTATATGTGTGTGTGTGTTAATGTGTGTGTGTATCGTGCACAGAGCAGACTGCACTTGAATATCTACTTGAATATAAACACATATCCAGGGCAGTGTGAACATCTCCGCTCCTCAGGTTCACTGCTCCTTGGCTTTGGCACCGTGTCACTCAGCTGTGCGCTAACGATGCAGCATAGCGACACCGGGTGACAGCAAGGTGACGACACCACAGGCTTCTCACAGGAAGTCCAGCTCACTTCGATTTGGCAGTTCTGACATCCAGCCAGAGGCCAGCAGTTTGTGGGGGTGTCCAGCCCGCGAGCCACGCGTCACCTAAACGTGTAGGATGTCAGCAGGGCCGGTCACATGCGGTAGGTGCTGTAGTCGCAGAAAGCAAGCTGCAGGGGGCGCTCAAGTGTCAGTTGCCTCTGTATCCCAATGAGACAGAGAATCGATACGAGTGCAAGGTCACCGCCGGAGAGCAAAAAAACACTAAATGTTCCAGGAGCCGCAGAGGTGAACCCAGAGAGGTCAAGATACTTTCAATCACTACAGGCAGAAATCTGACAAAGAGGTCCAGCTGTTCCATGGAGAGACATGTCAGGCCAGCAGCCGTACGGATCCACTTGTGTCCGGCATGGCTTTCCATGTCATTTGGCAGTTTCTCTTAGCCCACGTGCAAAAACCCAGACAACAAAAGGACAAGAAACAGCAGCTCGCAAAAAAAAACAAATGACGCAAGCGCTTGCTAACACCGAGGCTGGGAAGGGGGGGGATGGCGGGTTTGCTGCGGGTTGAGTAACCGTGGCGATAGCGCTAACCCTCTTAGCGCCAGATATTCAGCCGAGGGTGGAGCCTTTCAGGCAGCCCCTCCGGATCCCGTGTGCAGAGGGGGCCTCCGTCATTAGTCATCAGCACTAATGGGAGCAAATCGGAATGACTGGGGCGACTGGAACTGGCGTCCCTGACCGTGAAATGGGCCGTAGCCAATGTGAAAGCGGGCCATCCTCCGCGGCCGCTAATGGCTCCTCTCTTCATTCACGTCTTATCCGGGGGGCCTGGGGTAGAGCTGTACCATCTATGAATGTTTCCCAAAGCAGAGCTTTCATGGAGATAGATACATTTAATGGCTGCATCCTGCCCATAACCTGCAACTACAATTAACTAAAAGCATTTGCTTATTAATAAATGGTGAGCAGATTCTGGGGGGCTCAGTGTGCCTGTGATCAGATGGTCGCAGGTTCAAATCCCCTCCTCGGCAGAATAGTCACATTACATCACTCCCTTGAGCAAAGCCCTTACCACCCCCCCCCCCCCCCCCCCAAAATATAATACTCCAGGTGTGCCGGAATATGCCGGAAATGCCCTGACCCTGTGCTCAGACCGCATGTGTTGATCTCAACTATATGTGTGTGCGTATATCTCAAAGCAGAGCAAGATGAGATATGTGAAAAGCAGCACTCCAATATACTTGTAGTCTTAAATTTATAAATGGAAAACTAAGCATCGTTTCATCTGGTAATACAGCCTTCCATGGTTCACGTGGGGAAAAGCGAGGCCTCGTGGTCACATGACCATACCTGAGGCATCCCGACGTGTTTTTGAAGACCGTGGTCCACTCGGCGTCGCGTGGCTTTGAGTCCTCGTTCGGCTCCTGCTCCCAGCCCGAGTGGGGAATGATGACCTCGTTGGTGAGGGTCTGCAGCCCGTGGTTGATGATGACCATCTTCAGTGGCTCATAAGAGGAGAGGTTCCACAATGTTCCTGATAAAAAAGGGAGGTGCAGGTGAATACTGGTCAGCCTGAGGGGGGGGGGGGGGGGGCGTGGTAGCCTTTACACCATAATCTGCTCCTTCTGTTGATAGTTTTCGGACACCTAGAGAACGTGTCGAATGTGACAATCCGGGTTCGGCCGTAACGACACATGAGGGCGTGAGCTGTACAGAGAACATGGAGCCAAATGACAGCCAAAGCTCCAAATGACAGCCAAAGCACCAAATGACAGCCAAACAAAATAATCAGGCCATGAGCTGGTGTTACAAACAGCCGTGCGAGATCAGAAGCCAAGGAGAGCTGGGTTAACAGCATATTAATAGATGACTTCAGAATCCAAACACGTATGCGGCCAAATCTCTGTTTTATTAACTCGAAAACGCCCCCAGCCACATCGTGTAAACAGCTCCATAGTGGGGGCAGGAATGAACGGCAAGGCTGGGGAAAGGGGGAAGGATTCCCACAGCACGCCCAGGGACACTCACACAAACAAGAATACAAGCACATGTGACACCCAGGCAGAAACAGCGTGCAGGAAAGTAACAAGGCTAGTCGAGTCTGTCCGTAACACAGCTAACAGATTCTGCCCGTCACACGGCCAACAGAGTCTGCCCGTCACACGGCCAACAGAGTCTGCCTGTACCACGGCTAGTCGAGTCTGCCCGTGACACGGCTAACAGAGTCTGCCCGTAACACGGCTAGTCGAGTCTGCCCGTAACACGGCTAGTCGAGTCTGCCCGTGACACGGCTTACTGAGTCTGCCCGTGACACGGCTAACAGAGTCTGCCCGTGACACGGCTAACAGTGTCTGCCCGTGACACGGCTAACATTGTCTGCCCGTGACACGGCTAACAGAGTCTGCCCGTGACACGGCTAACAGAGTCTGCCCGTAACACGGCTAACAGAGTCTGCCCGTAACACGGCTAACAGTGTCTGCCCGTAACACGGCTAGTTGAGTCTGCCCGTAACACGGCTAGTTGAGTCTGCCCATAACACGGCTAACAGTGTCTGCCCGTGACACGGCTAACAGAGTCTGCCCGTGACACGGCTAACAGAGTCTGCCCGTGACACGGCTAACAGTGTCTGCCCGTGACACGGCTAACATTGTCTGCCCGTGACACGGCTAACATTGTCTGCCCGTGACACGGCTAACATTGTCTGCCCGTGACACGGCTAACATTGTCTGCCCGTAACACGGCTAACAGTGTCTGCCCGTAACACGGCTAACATTGTCTGCCCGTAACACGGCTAGTTGAGTCTGCCCATAACACGGCTAACAGTGTCTGCCCGTAACACGGCTAACAGATTCTGCCCGTAACACGGCTAGCCCTGTTGTTCCACATCACTCATGTGGCTGAGGCACAGCCATGCCTTAGAAAATAACATTTTCTACCTCAAAGAAAATAACCTTACGGTGGGCTGGGAGGTAACAAGGAGCTACCCTCCCATGCAGCTCAGCGGCCGAGAACACGGGCCACCTCCCCGCTGGGGGGAGCAGGTGTCAGAGATGGGCTGAGGGGGTCAGTGTGGATACGACTAAAAAGAGGAGGAGGGCGGCCTCATTAAGCAGAAAGGTGAAACAGCTGACCCTGAAAGTCATCACACTTCAGAGACAAGATGGCAAAAAACACAGCTTTCTGTGCCAATGCTGGTGTTTCTTTATCCCTTTTCAACCCAGAGCCGCCGTGACGTGACATGAATATAACCATTGTGAGACACCGTGAAGCACGCTACGTGTGTTTGTGCAGCTGTAATGGTGTGGGCTGCACATGGCCTTCCAGTGAGCCCTAACATCACATTCCTGACTCCTCCCGGGTAAAACTCAAAATCATGAAGAAATGCGGCAACAAAGATGACCCCAAAAGCAGCACTCCAACTCCAACTTAAAGGGGGGCCCGCAAAAGGCCGGTTATTCCATTCCGCCAGACGCACACACATTTACGCACACCGACAGACACACAAACACATGTTTACGCACACTGAGAGACACACACACACACGTTTATGCACACTGACAGACACACAAACACACATACACACGTTTACACACACTGACAGACAGACACACACACGTTTACGCACACTGAGAGACACACAAACACACACACACACATTTACGCACACTGACAGACAGACACACACATTTACGCACACTGACAGACACACAAACACACACACACACACACACGTTTACGCACACCGACAGACACACACAAGTACAGCTGGAGTTACTGGTGGCACTGAAGCATTTCCCTGTCATCTTATCTGAAGAGATTCACTCATACACCGCTGCCATGGCAACAATGAAATTTCGAAGGGCTCATGTTGCGTTTCCAGTCCCTCCCTCTAACTCCCACTTCCTGCTACTGCTAAACAGTCCAGTAATCCAATAAAAGTTGGTAACCAAATTAAAATAAACGAATGAATGAATGGGAGGTAAAGCTTCACCGTGTTCCCTCCTTCCTCTTACCCTCGAAACTGCTTCCTTTAATTCCATCTCCTGGGTCTAGAGGACATTCAGAACAGACTGCCGGCCTTGCCTGTGGTGCCCCCCCTTCATCTCTGTTAGCACAAGGAATTATGGGTAACAGCGGCGGGGGGGCGGGGGAGACCTCTGCCCGGGAGGCTGTAGTGTAGCTGTGCTGTGTGCGCCTGGTTGGGGACGGTGGTCAAGCGGGTGGCGGATGGGACAAGAGCTGGCTTGGCTGCACTGACAAATGCAACCCTCGGGGGGGCGCTTCAGGGGAATTGGGGCTGCAGCTGAAAGCTCCACACCTTTCATCTGCAACGGGACACGCCCCGTCTCTCCTGGCTGTTCCGTGTGGGAGCCCAAGCCCCTCGGCTCAGACGGGCCCAGCACAATCCAGGCTGGTTCTCCTCACAATGTGTTCCTCGCCAAATGAAAACCAGATTTCCAAAACCTAAATTAAGGATTAAATAATATAAAACGGATACATTTTCGGTTGGCTTTGCGAGTGCGGCCCTAACTGGCTGGCTGATGGATGCTTTGGTACACAGCGTGCGCAGAAACTAGGAGTTAAGGCACATAAAGGGCTTAAGAAAATACCGACGGCTCCGTCCGTCTCGGCTGTTAAAGCCATCGGCTGGAGCCACGTCGGCCCCACGCCGGCCCGGAATAGCACAACCAACCGACGTGAAGAGCTCCATTTCCAAGACATGCAATTACATTTAATTGTAGCAGAGCGTGCTGGTCCCAGGCACGTTGCAGTGCGTTCATCGTGAAAACCACATGGCCCGTGCTGGCCTTCATGACAGCACAGCCTTTTTTTAGCCTGGGGAAATGCCACAGACCCCTTTGAAAATTGCAGCTGGGGTGTGAATGGAGATTATGAGTGGGAGGGGTTGTCAGCCTCTGGATTTGTTATAGAATGAACTTGATTTTTAAATTCAATGTCTAAACTTTATTTCACTTTAAAAATACATCTAATATCCATGAGCTATTCACCGCAGAGCTGAGGAGAGCCAGGAGCCCAGGTCAGGAAGGACACAGGGAGAGCGTGTACACTCACACAGCCCCCCCCCACCACTGAGGTGTGTTCCCTGCCCAAGCCATGTCCCCATCCTCCCCCCAAGGCATGTCCCCCCCCGCCGCACTGACCCGTGACGAGCTCCCGGACCTCCATGTCGCTGGTCTTCCTCAACAGCCGGATCAGAGCAGGGATGCCATCACAGTTCTTGATGGCCACCTTGTTGTCGTGGTCCCTGCCGTAGGAGATGTTGCGCAGGGCTCCGCAGGCCTTGCGGTGGACCTCGGGCCGCGGGTGATCCAGCAGCCCCACCAGCAGCGGCACGCCCTTCAGATGCCGCACCTCCTTCTTCACCTTGTCATTCTCGTAGCACAGGTGCTGCAGGTAGGCGGCCGCGTTGGACTTCACCGGGTCCACGGGGTGGCCCAGCATGGCGATGACCTCGGGCAGATCGGGGTCGCGCCACCGCGGGTCTTTACGGACGCTGTCTGCCGACGGCGAGCGCCGCCCGCCCATCGGCCCCATGCGGTCCAGACTGGCCAAGCTGCCCAGTTCGGCCTGCGCCAGGGGGGCCGAGTACAAGTTGGGCATGTAGGGGTGACGGTCGTCGATCAGGTCTGCCTCGATGGGGTCCTCATAGCCCCCTCTGGGGTAGAACAAACAGAGAGAGTGTAAGGGGGGAGACGTTTGGGGAGACAGATTGAGTCAAGAGGAGGGGTGATGAGGAGATAAAGTGAGAGATGGAAGGACAGGAGACACAGGAAGCTCAAAACGTGCCGTCCTGATAAGAGCACCGTCCCGAAACAAAACCCCCCAGGAGTTAAGGGCATCTGCCTGCGTCAGCAGAGGCGGGCACAACGCCTTCTGATTTATTAACAGGCAGGGAAGGAGAGTGGGGGGGGGCACAGCCCAAGGGAGCGTGGTGAGGAACACATACAAGACGCTAAGAATCATCCCACAGCTAAGACCCAGCTCCTTAGGTAATGGTGTGTCCGGTAGCTGTACCTAGGGTACAACAGAAAATCCCCTTTAGCTCTGTGTGGCCGAAAAGGGGACCATCTTCAGGCAAACATCCTTCCCAAAATCTATGAAGATTATAATGGACTAAAAATGCTCACTGGCCAATTTTCCCTGACAGGGCACGAGGGGTGAAGGGTGTGGGGGGGGGGGGGGGGGGGTAGCGCTTTGGGGTCAGTGCCCATCTACCCCACGTCATTCTGCTTTTTAGACCAAAACACAGGCTCCTCTCAACCTTCCTCAAGCCCGTGGGTACGACTCCATCCAGAAGGGGGCATCACACTTAAAGACCGGAAGCAGGGAGGCAGTTAAACAACAGAGCCCAACAAGCCAGAAATCCATTAACACCGCGACTCCAGACAGGAAGCAGACAGGGGACCCAATTAGGGGGCACCAGCAAGCCCAGGGACCCATGGCCTTCAGATTGGAGGCCAAGGCGCTGCCCAGAGAGGAAGTGAGGTCATTTATCATGGCTGCATAATAAGATGGGCTATAGTCGGGAGCAAACCTGGCTGGCAACATATCAGCCAATCGGAAGCCTGTGGAATAGGAGTGTACCAACGGCACTGTGAGGGTGGCAGGGGTCAGCGCTGGCAAGGGATGGGCGATCCATGTGTGTGGCAGGCCTCAGGCACAGAGCAACATTCAGAACAGAATAACAGGCCAGAAAAGAACACCCCACATTTGCACATCCTGTGCTTTTCCACATTGCCAGCCACACCTCCAGGGCAGAGCCACAGGGGCACCCAAAAGAGCGGGAAAACACGGTGACTCTCCACCGAATCTGCGAAGCTCAGGGACCCTGTATTCATAATAAAAACATTAAAAGAAAAAGACTGATGCAGGACTTTTCACATGTGAGAGTGCTGAACTGAACCCCCCCATAGATCTGGTGCCCATTATCTGCAGCCATAACACCACCTCCCATGCGACTCTGATGCACCTCACGTCTCTGGCCTATACACCAGTCTGCATGTCCATCTATCAGGTTGTCTCTCTCTCTCTGTCCATCCATCCATCCCTCTGCTGGTATCTGTCCATTTGCCTCTTTACCATGAATCTCATATTGTCCTTTTCCTTGTTCTTAATTTGTTCCCCATCAGCCCCCAAGGCACCTGCTCCAACACTACAGGCCGCCCCCCAAACTCCACTGAGGCCGGCAGGTCGACAGATTCACGCAAAGTGAGACGGGACATGAGAGTCGGGGCAATGATCCCTGCCATTTAAAAGCAGCCATTAATCATGCTGACAGGCCGGCTGGGGGACTGGATGTGACATCACACGACTCACTAATGAATTAAATACACTACAGGGACTAATAGGGTTCCTGTAGAAAGGGGGACCGTTTTCAGAGAAATGTCTTCATTTAAGGTTCTTTAAACAATAATTACAAGACCGTAACAGGCGCAGCACAGGGCTGTAATTAAGACACTTTAATTGTAGCTCTCAATAAACTGGTTCCTGTCAACATCTGTTTTTATAGGGGTCCGATAAGAATGGGGGGGGGGGGGGGGCTCCATGGACACTGAGCACATTCGTCACGCAGTCCTGAGCACAGCGTGGTGTTTTGAAGGCTCCTTGGTAAAACACGCCGGCGACATTAAATGCTCCCCAGCTGGCTTGTGGATGCTCAGCCAGGGCTGTCAGGTGACCAAAAATGAAAGACCTGCACGAAGACCAGTAGTAGGAGGGGTCTCGTCCATGGTGCTTTTGGGCCTCATGACTTCCAGTAACCCTGAGATGACCTAAAATCACTGGGGAAGGGGACGTGTGGGTTCGAAACTCCCAGTACCCCCAGTTCACGGCTTTCGAAATCTCGCATCCTGTGTATTACAGGAAATGCCCTGCTGTACACCACGGAAGGAGGAAGCAGTGATGTGCTCCCAGAAGAGACACCCAGTATCTCACCAAGTATGGGGGGGGGGTCACACAGAGGACAAACAGACCTCCCTCTAGGAGGCCTCGGGAGACGCGGCGTCCTCTCCGACTTTGACGTGCTTGAGTCACCCGCATTAAATGATTCCTCTCTTGTCTTTCAGGGACAAAAATATCATCTATTTACATACAAATGCGCCGCTCCTGTCCTCCCGCTGACAGAGCGCGCTGGCGCGTTGTACACCAAATTACCGCCTCGCACGACTGTCATACACATCCTCACAATCACAGCACTGTCTGCTAGCAAACCAAATGACACCTCTCCTCATGTGATGCTATTCTCCTCAGTAAATTGAAAAAAACACGGGAATGAAATGTCTATTTTTGCAGGCAGAAGCCGCAGTGTGGAGAGACAGAGAGGCGGACAGGATAAACACAAGCTTACCTGACCCGGGGGGGCTCCCTCATGTGTCTGCCATGGTTGGCTCCACCCACTGTGCGCCGATTGGCTGTAGAGTAATCAGACTCCAGGTCGTATGGCTCGTCATCATCGGGGCCCAGGCTGCGCCGATCGTCCTCCAGGCCGTAGGGCTCGGCCTGGAAGCGCTCGGGCTGGGAGCGGTTCAGGTCGACGGTGCCCCCTAGGGGAACCTGGGGCTGCGCCACATGACTGTAGTCGTCCTTGCGGATGGGCAGCGTGTAACTGTTCTCGGGCCGGTAGCCACTGGAGGCCATGTATGGGTAGCGGGGTCGGTAATTAACGCCCCGCGACAGGCTGCCGTAGCTGTCGGGCAAGTCCCCGTAGCCGTCGTGGAGCCCATAATGGCGGTATGGGCCCTCCGGCGTCTCGCCGTATGAGTCGCTGTAGTTGTTGTAGGAGCGGGTCAACGTAGACGTGGCCTGCGGCGTGGAGAAGCGCTCTCCGTTCTTCATGAAGCGCCTGTCGATGGAGTTGGTGTAGCTGCCCAGAGGAGACGAACCCTCAGGGAAGGGCACCCCGTCAGGGCCCAGCGGCACCTGGCGCACGGTGCGTGTCGTCACCGTCTTCACCATCTTAGTGACCTGTGGGAACAGAGCAGAGAAGCGTCACCCTGACCTGTGGCTGGGGGTCAACGCAGACATGCGCAGCATCAATTCCACTTTCAGCACACAGGGTGATGACTGGCCTGTAGGAGGCGCTGTATTCGAGAATGGTAGCTGACAGAAATCTCCAAATCTCACTGCGTTCAGGGCCCCCACCCTGCCCTGAGCCCCATGAGGGACACCGAAACCCAACCACACTGAGCGAACAGGAAACTAGTCAAAGACCAGTGATACAATACAGCATGAAACAGAGGCAGGAGTTCTCGTCTCGCCAATGGAGATGGTGTTGTCCTCCACACAAAACACTAATTATGCTTGTTATTTTATTAACCATGTTAATAACATATAATTATGTTAGCTACACTCATTAACATCCTTGCTAAGAAGCTTACCCAATAGCTAGACATATTCAGAGGGGTAAATTATACCCTGTAACTGTCATATGGTATTATCATGTTTTCCATCTTTACCGCTTGACATTTTGGCTCCTGCATATTTGTAGGATATGTTGTACGTACTGATGATGTAGAGCTCAATACCACGACCAATTCTGCGGCGGTCAGGACCAACATGGGACCCGGGTCAGGAAACTACATGGAACCTCCCCCACAGAGATTGATTTATCTGCCAATGCCTGCTCCTCCATGGAAGGATAACAGTTGATAAAAGTTGGGTACACCCCAATGTAATCTCAGCAACATAACACACCTCAGAGTACGCTCCCCTGTAATCTCAGCCACGTAACGCCTCGAAGAGTACGCTCCCCTGTAATCTCAGTCACACAATGCCTCTGAGAGTACGCTCCCCTGTAATCTCAACCACTTAACACCTTGGTGAGTACGCTCCCCTGTAATCTCAACCACGTAACACCTTGGAGAGTACGCTCCCCTGTAATCTCAACCACGTAACACCTTGGTGAGTACACTCCCCTGTAATCTCGCCCACGTAACACTTTGGTGAGTACTCTCCCCTGTAATCTCAACCACGTAACACCTTGGTGAGTACGCTCCCCTGTAATTTCAACCACGTAACACCTTGGAGAGTACGCTCCCCTGTAATCTCAACCACGTAACACCTTGGTGAGTACGCTCCCCTGTAATCTCAACCACTTAACACCTTGGTGAGTACGCTCCCCTGTAATCTCAACCACGTAACACCTTGGAGAGTACGCTGCCCTGTAATCTCAACCACGTAACACCTTGGTGAGTACGCTCCCCTGTAATCTCAACCACTTAACACCTTGGTGAGCACGCTCCCCTGTAATCTCAACCACGTAACACCTTGGAGAGTACGCTCCCCTGTAATCTCAACCACGTAACACCTTGGTGAGTACGCTCCCCTGTAATCTCAACCACTTAACACCTTGGTGAGTACGCTCCCCTGTAATCTCAGTCACACAACGCCTCGGAGAGTATGCTCCCTTGTAATGTCAACCACGTAACACCTCGATGAGTACGCTTCCTTGTAATTTCAACCAAGTAACGCCTCGGAGAGTACACTCCCCTGAAATCTTAGTCACGTAACACCTCAGAGAGTACGCTTCCCTGTAATCTCAACCACGTAACACCTTGGTGAGTACTCTCCCCTGTAATCTCAACCACGTAACACCTTGGTGAGTACGCTCCCCTGTAATCTCAACCACTTAACACCTTGGTGAGTACGCTCCCCTGTAATCTCAACCACGTAACACCTTGGAGAGTACGCTCCCCTGTAATCTCAACCACGTAACATCTTGGTGAGTATGCTCCCCTGTAATCTCAACCACTTAACACCTTGGTGAGTACGCTCCCCTGTAATCTCAACCACGTAACACCTTGGAGAGTACGCTCCCCTGTAATCTCAACCACGTAACACCTTGGTGAGTGCGCTCCCCTGTAATCTCAACCACTTAACACCTTGGTGAGTACGCTCCCCTGTAATCTCAGTCACACAACGCCTCGGAGAGTATGCTCCCTTGTAATCTCAACCACGTAACACCTTGGTGAGTACGCTTCCTTGTAATTTCAACCAAGTAACGCCTTGGAGAGTACACTCCCCTGAAATCTTAATCACGTAACACCTCAGAGAGTACGCTCCCCTGTAATCTCAGTCACACAACGCCTCAGAGAGTACGCTCCCCTGTAATCTCAGCCATGTAAATTCTTTGATGTAAGACACAAATTTTTATAGTCATTAGAAGCAAGCTTCTAACACCACAACAAACAGGATCACAAAAAGAGGTTGTGAGGGTCAGACTGACACACTGAGGCTGTTAAGAGTTTAGTTCGAAATTTTTTAATATCACTCAGCCACATTTGAGGAGCCAGCTGAATACTCAAGAAGAACCCAGCGTTTTCTTCAGCACTTCTAAAAGGGCAGGTTTTATTTTAGTTTCTCACTAATTGAAGTGTTTTCTTAAAAAAATGTTACCTAAATTAACAAAACATTTAATTAAAATGGGAAGCTTGATTAACATGTATTACAAGATTCTCTCTCCTTCAATCTTGTTTGGATTTACACCTCAACAAAATAACTTGAGAGGCCCAATGGGTAGCAATACTGCCTGATACCCCCATGGCTAAGGGTTCGAATCCCCCCTCCACTGTGGGTGTGGATTTGCATGTTCTTCCCCTCTCATGTGAGATTCCTCCTGCAGTCCAAAAACAAGCAGTTAGGCTAATGGTTTATCAGAATTGTCCATAGTGTGCGTGGTCATGCATCTAATACATTGGGGGAAATCAAATTTTATAATAAAATCTTTAAATGCAATAAAAAAAACTAAAAATGGCAAAAGTGTGAGTTGACAAGAGGACTGTGGAGCAGGCGATCAGCCTCCCAGGGAGTCGTCACACGGCGTACGTGTTAGTACAGGAAGAGCCACAGCAAACCAAAGCAAACCAAAGCAAACCAAAGCAAACCAGCTCATTACAGAGTCAGAGTCCCCCGGGGTGGGCGTGGCCGGTTTGGACCCCACTAGCGTCTCGCTGACCACCACAGGGTGGTATGTGCGCCGGGTGACAGTTTTCACCACCTTTGTCACCTGCGGATGGGCGGGGGGGGCGAGGGTTATACCACAAACAAAGCAACATTTACAATCCATCTTACAATGGGCGCAGTGAGGTCAATCAATGGGGGGTAAACTGAGGCGATGGGCTGGTGGTATGTGCCGCACGTCTGTGAACCGTGATGCCTGATCCAGATGTCTGTTAGCCATGATGTGTGAGCCGCAGTGCGTGTGCTGTGTGCATTGTACCTATGCGCCGTGGTGCCTGTGCCGCGCATCGGTGAGACGTGGTGCCTGTGCTGCATGTCTGTGAGACGTGGTGCCTGTGCCGCATGTCTGTGAGACGTGGTGCCTGTGCCGCGCATCTGTGAGACGTGGTGCCTGTGCCGCATGTCTGTGAGACGTGGTGCCTGTGCCGCATGTCTGTGAGACGTGGTGCCTGTGCCGCATGTCTGTGAGACGTGGTGCCTGTGCCGCATGTCTGTGAGACGTGGTGCCTGTGCCGCGCATCTGTGAGACGTGGTGCCTGTGCCGCATGTCTGTGAGACGTGGTGCCTGTGCCGCATGTCTGTGAGACGTGGTGCCTGTGCCGCGCATCGGTGAGACGTGGTGCCTGTGCCGCATGTCTGTGAGACGTGGTGCCTGTGCCGCATGTCTGTGAGACGTGGTGCCTGTGCCGCATGTCTGTGAGACGTGGTGCCTGTGCCGCATGTCTGTGAGACGTGGTGCCTGTGCCGCATGTCTGTGAGACGTGGTGCCTGTGCCGCATGTCTGTGAGACGTGGTGCGTCTGCCGTGCGTCTATGAACCGTGGTGACTGTGCCGCATGTCTGTGAGACTTGCTGCGTCTGCCGTGCGTCTATGAACCGTGGTGACTGTGCCGCATGTCTGTGAGACGTGGTGCCTGTGCCGCGCATCGGTGAGACGTGGTGCCTGTGCCGCATGTCTGTGAGACGTGGTGCCTGTGCCACGCGTCTGTGAGGCGTGGTGCCTGTGCTGCGTGTCTGTGAGGCGTGATGCGTCTGCCATGCCTCTATGAGCCGTGGTGTGTTGGAGTACGCCGTCTCCACCGGGTCCGTGAATGAGACGAGATTCACCGCTGACACGGGGAGAAGTTGCAAATCACCGGTTTATTCTCTTGACTGATTATAATCAGGGAGCGACCATCTGACATACATTCAGCATGTACAGGAGGGAGCTCTGCCATATGTATCAGCTGTATCCCTTTTAAAGCCCTTTGGGCATCTCCCCCCCTCTCTCGGCACCTTCCGTCTACGTGACAACCGCATGTTTGACACTTGCTCTAGTTAGTCGGTTAGTACTTGTCCTTGTGGAAGGCTACAGATACGTAAGGGCCGCTGACGTTCTCTGTCGCTCCCTCTATCGGACCCGATTAGGTAACCTTGCCCTGCCGGCACCAGTCAGTTCTCGTTTCAGTTAACTGCATTTTTTAGAATGAACCCCCCCTCTTTCATCATGCCCTGCTTTAAGCTATATTCTCCTTTTCCTCTATTCATTGTATGTTCTTTATAATTCTATTGAATCCCACAGGTGCCAGTTAAAATCTTAACTGGTGAGGCCACTGACACAGCAAAGAAAATGGCCACACGAAGTTCTTCATGGGGTCCCTTACGCCCTTGGGTGTGGAATAGCTCACCGGCACCCTACAAACACACAACAGCTTCCCCCGATGGTCTTGCATGGAAGAGGGGGTAACAGCTCTCCCGATGGACAATGCGAATATACCAGACTGCCCCACTGAGATCTTCAGAGGACTCTGTTAAGCAGAAAGCTGTCACCTTGGTCTCTGTGCGGCGTGTGGTCCCGTCATCGGAGGTGACCACGGACACGTGGGACGTGGGCGTGCCGGGGTCCTCCTCAATGGTCACGGTCTCCTCCACAATCTCCTGAGGCTCCTGCATCATTGCCAGGGATGTCTGGTTACTGGGACTCTGCTCCTGCGAGGAGGGGGGAGGGCTTAGAGAGACATAGAAAGAGGGCAGCAAGGTGCCAGGCCTGCTCCCCGCACCTGCAGTCTGTGAAGGATTTCACAGTCTTCCAGAGTTATAAGGGGGGAGGGAGTGTTTTAAAGTCTAAATTGTTCTTATTTTGGTACATTACTGAGAAGCACCCCTGAGGTATTCATGTTGGTACTTAACTGCTAACAATGAACGTTTAAATATCAGTTACAAAAACTGACCTATTCTTAATTGCCTTCAGCAAGGATCTCAAAAAAAGAGAAAAGAAAAACATAAAGCCCATAGATCACAGAGCCACATTTGGCTCATTTGGCTTTTAAATCCTGGCTGGCTTTGATGCATTCTTCGTTTGTCCCGTTTATTAATCGTGCGGCTGTTGTACGGCGCTTTTCTCCGGGCGGGGCCACACCCCCCCGGCTGCTCGCGGCTTTAGCACGGCGGCGCTCTGACCCGCTGCGGTCAGTACTACGGCCTGGCGGGTAGCCAGGAAACGGGGGAATTAGGTCGGGCTTCACAAGGGCTGTAAAATCGCTGCTGCGTCACGGGGAGCTGAGTAAAAGGAAAGCGGCCAGCCGACTGCAGCGGCATCACACGCAGGAGACACGCCCCCGATCATGGTCTGGAATGGGGGGGGGGGGTGTGGTTCGCACTCCCACACAGATGACATGAGGGAGAGGCTGGCAGCTACCCGTCAGGGCGGCCCCACCCCGGCATCACAAAGACTCCCCTTATGAGCAGCCCCGGTTACCCTAAGGACTCATATTTCACGTGTCGACTAAAAATACCACCCCCGACCCCACTGACGCAAGACACAGGGGGAATGGGAAATTCCTGTGGCAGGACCAGCTCTCCCTCCACCGGCAGAATGTATACAGCCATGCTGTCAGAGCATCCATTTTCAGGCAGGAGAAGGCCGGGCCCTGGTGACCTGCTCGCAGGGCAGAGGGAGGACAGACCTGATCCTCACCTGCACCTACTTGGGTGATGAAGGTGCTTGGCAGACTGATGTGGGGGTAAGAGAAAGGCAGCGTCTATGAACGGTGAGGGGGTGGGGGGGCGGATCTGACTTCTATCACCCCCCCCCCCCGCCCGCCACCCAGTGAGCTTTTTGGGATTCTGCTGATCTTCCCTCTGTGTCCGGTCAATGCTGCCCTACAAGTTCTTAAGAAATCCTGGCATTTCCCGGGCAGGCGGGCAGCACCACGGTCACGCGCCACGTGGCGACGCCGCACACGGTACAGAGCTCGGGGCACGGCCTTGTTTTAAGATAACTGATCAATAGAGCTGACAGCCTAAAAAGAGGGGGAAAAAAAAACGTTTTTTACGAGACTGATTTTATCTCAAAACATCCATCAGTGAAAAACCGTATTAAGCCTGTATTAAGCTGTAATTTAAGTAAAACTTGCAACAGATCCAGTCCCTCCCATTACTTAGTTACCTTGTAATTTCTTAGTTACTTAGCTTTTAATTGATTTCACTGTACAAGATTCACCTCACGATTTTCCGAAAAGAGGAACTTGACTCGTTTAAAAGTTCAGCACTGTGAACCATCAAATTTATATACAAACAATATAACTGAAGTCATTGAATGGAAATAAAGCACCCCCCCCCTCCATTAATAGCTTCTCAATTCACTCCTCAGTCAGGAAAAAGGCAGAGATAGTGGGTCAAGCGAGCAGGTGAGACACAGCAGACATCATAAGAAAATCGATGAGGCAAAAACTGCCCTTTAAATTATACAGCCAGACATTATTGGCCTGTGCATCTGGAAAGTTCCCAAACATTTAGGACTTTAAAAGCACAAAGAGCTTACAAAAATAACAGTGACTGCAAACCCTTCATCCATCCATCCATCCACCTTCTACATTTGCTCAGCCTATACAGGACTTATTTCTGTGAAATTTACTTCAAGAAGCAATCATACAGCACATAAATAGTCAAGAAAGAGACTTTTAATGTTAGTTTGACATTTTAAAGTAACACAAGACTACTGCTGGTTAGTGATCACCTACTGCTCTCACCTCACATCACCTTTCTCGCTCACGTTTTAGACCATGTATCTAGCAGTGATTGCTAAATGCCCCTCATAGAATTAATCTCTCTGTAAAAACTATTGGTGTAACCTGGAAGTTTCCAGTTTCCCAGAATTCCCGCCTTCTGACCAGTGGCGCTCTGGTAATTATGGGGCCGATCACCAAGAGGCAGCATATCTTTACCGTCATTAGAGGTTCAGACAAAGCCTGCATTGTAGCGTTCATCGCATTGAAGCAAGACAAACAGCGTGAGCGTGGAGGTCAGCCGGAGGCGGGGGAGCTGGAGCGGATCCCAGCAGCCAGGCCCTCCCCGGCGGGGAGCTCGCGGCCACTCTCTTAGCTAGTTAGCTTGTTAGCTGGCCATTTCCTAATCGACCGCGACGTGGACAGGAGGAATGGGGAGAAAGCCTGATCCCTGCTCCACCTCTGCTCACCAGGGACAGGGAGCTGCTGGCATGGAGCAAATGGCAAATGATTGATTGTGCAGGGGGGGATTGATTGTGCTGGATTCCCCCCACCCCGGGTCACAGGAAAGGAGGCCAGCAGCTTTGGCAGCATGCTTGGGGATCTGATCGGCGGCTGAGACGTCTCGCCGACTCCCGGCAAGCTCCCCTGCCCACCTCCCTTCATGGGCAAATATGCAGCCACTGCCCCCCCCCCCGGAGCTCCATAGTGCTTTACCCCAAAGCACCAGCACGAGTCTCTTATCGATCCAGCAGCCGCATCTAATGTGCTGTCGCAAGTGACCTCTGACACCAGGAAGTAGAATCCACACGGTGTGTTCCAAACGGCCCATTTTTCCTCCCCGAGTTCCACTTTGGGACAGGAAAACTTTTCGGGGTCCCACAGACATGTCTGGAGTCACTCCCTTAGGTACCAGTTTCATTAAAAAAGGGGTTTTCTAAGGATGCTAACAACACAGACAGGTCAGACAGGAGGATTATAATGAGGAAGGTATGGCAGCAGATGATGCATTCTCCCTGAGAAGCTTCGCAGTTGCTAAGGACAGGTATGCTTTTGATTTATGCCATATTAAATTTAGATTTTCTCATCAAGGCTTAATTACTGTTTAGATTGCTTCTTCTGACACATGAAAAACCTAAGTGGCCAATCAATCGTTTGAGTCTGAACAACACGAAAGAATCGTCAAAGAACAAAGCAAACAGCTATCAGTGACGGTGGGGGGGGGGGGGGGGGTGGTCTCACCCATCAAAACACACACAAAAGGAGAGCGGAAAGCGGCTGTGAAAATTTAAACCACCCCCGTCTCGGATCCCCCCCACAAACTGCATCCCCTTCTCCGGGGAAAGTCATGAGAGCTTTTTCAAAACAATGACATATTTATTCAAAATAAGGGAGCGCTGAAGAGCCATACAAAGCCTACAAAGGACTCTACATCAGGTTTTATTCATAGATGGTGATTACACAAATAAATCATTAAATATATTACTACTGATTATTAATCATTGCTTCTTCTCAATGAATCATAATCAGTAATTAAAGAAATGTATTTTCAAACAAGACGCTGAAGAATTTACCATCCACTGACTAGAATTATAGCTAAGTGACACAAATAAATTCCTCCATGATGAAAGTGCTGTGGCTGCTGTACAATGCAATGCCTCTGTCAAGTCTGAAAAAGGTCCATCGGATACTTTTTTAGTTACCATTCAAGTGGGATCAGTGGAGGCCTAATAGTTAGGGACACATACTTGTAATGGAAAGATTGCTGGTTCGAATCCCCGACCAGCAAAGTAAAACTGAGGTACCCTGAGCAAGGTACCGCTCCCAAGCACTGCTCCCCAGGTGCTGAATTAGCTGCCCCCTGCTATGTCACGATGTCACATATGAGTTAAATGCAGAGGACACATTTCATTGTTGCGCACTGTGTGCTATGATGTGTCAAGAATAACTAATCACTTTTCCCTTCCCTATACAATGCATCAAATACTTTTTGAGTTATTGTGCTAACAGGATCAAGTGTCTGTGGGACCCGTCCCAAATCCATATGTTCTCCCCGTTCAGGTAATACAATTATGCAAATAAAGCCAAATATTACTGTTAAGCGATCTGAACAGATGACAAATTCTGCATTAGAAATTCCATACATACTGGGTTATCATTTTAGGTTTACATGGGCCCTCTTATGGACCCCCTAGGCGTTTGGGCCCCTCTCCTGCACCCCCTGGGGGTTTGGGCCCCTCTCCTGCACCCCCTGGGTGTTTGGGCCCCTCTCTTGCATCTCTTGGGCGTTTGGGCCCCTCTCCTGCACCCCCTGGGTGTTTGGGCCCCTCTCTTGCATCTCTTGGGCGTTTGGGCCCCTCTCCTGCACTCCTTGGATGTTTGAGCCCCTCTCTTGCATACCCTGGGCATTTGGGTCCCTCTCCTGCACTCCTTGGGCGTTTGGGCCCCTCTCTTACTTTCTGCATGTTTGATGGGAATGGCGCAGATGCACATGACACTTAGATAACCTCCACGGAGTTAGCCTCTCTGTCCCGCCCAGCCCCCAACATATTAGCTGACGAATCTGTTAGCACTTCTCCTCTGAGTTCACCCCCAGCCTGGCGCCTCATGCCGTGACCTCCTTCCTGGTGCCTCCCAGCCCCCAGCGTGTAGGCAGAACGCAGTAATGCTTGTCTACAGGAGCCAATGAAGAATGTGGCATTAGCTTCTCTGGGGGCAGCAAGGATGCAAAGACTGCAACCTAATAAACGTGATAGGGAATGCAGGTGTCCCTCTCCGGAGTCACCCACACACCTCAGTGCACTAAAAATCACAGTGTATCACCTTGGTAACCCCTGACCCCAGCATGGTCTCTATAGAGCTTTGCACAGCCCCTGTCTCAGCGCAGACCTCTACTACACATCTGCTCCTTTACGAGCATCTGACAGGCTTCCACATGCTAAACCGGAGGATTCTGGGAGAGGAGTCTTATTCAATCTGCTTTTACAGATCAGCTGAGCTGCTTTTAAGCCCTACATACTGTATCAGTGTTTTTTGGGCTCTTCCTGCTGTTACCTGTCGACAGACTTGCCAAGAAAGCGTCCTTAAAGACTGCAGCATCTGAGGACTAACCATCAGCAGGAGGGCAGGCTAATACCTGAAACTCAGCAGGCCATAGGGCCTGACGAGGAGGCCCCGTTAGTGCATGGCTGCCTGGGCAGGGATGCCCCTTCTGGTGGGGGGCTCTGGAGCTCGGGGAACCTGGAAGATCTCACACACTGACATGCCAGTGTGTCAGTCTCCAGTGCTCAGACTCTCACATGCACAGGCTCCTGCACACACACGTGCAAATACACACGCTGCCGGCTGCTCTCTCACACACACAGAGGTCACGCCCAGTTTGATGCCGCTCAGCCAGCAAGCCGGGCCGCCAATTTAAGACCCTAATCCAATCCCACGTGCTAACAGGCTAATCAGCCCGACACGCTCGGCCAACACTGGTTCAGTGGCCAGTCACTGGTAACAAAGGGGTGGGGGGTTATGTCCGGTCAGGGGAACGTTAAACAAAAAAACTGTTTAGAAGGCAGATTTTTTTTTAACTGTACAGCAGGAGAGCAGAACTCTAATGCAAATGGGCAGATAGCTTTTATTGGCCTTGAGAGGAGTCCAAGCAAGGTTACCGTAGAAACTGCTCCCGGTCTCACCTGTGCAGCCTCAGCCCTCGGCTCAGATCCGCATGATTTGCCGAGCTTTGGGAGGAGAATCGACATCATTCTACAAAGCTGAACACGCAAGAAGGTAAAGGGGTTTCATCATTAGTTAACGGAACCCGTTACCTATCTTTTAAGTTAAGTTACACACACATTGTGATGCATAGAGTCCATTAGCTAGGTGACCACATTATCATCTTAACTTAAAATTATAATTTGTTAGGGGCGAGTGCTGAGTAATCAAGATATTCAGCGCTCCCCACAGAAGGCCATTATGCTGACACTCTGAGGTCACTGCTTTCAGTTTGCGGCCGTTACCCTCTAACACACTTCTAGAATATTCTCAAACCACTTAATACTGAGCGCCTAAAGCCTCGGCCATTGGCTTTCCGGCAGAGGTACCGGGTGCAGGGGCCCGAGACGGCAAATAGCGGGAAACGGAGACAGGCGTCCACGGGGGGGGGGAGCAAAAGGACGCAGGGAAGCTGCGGGCTTCTGGAATGTGGTGGCTGACACGCCGGCCCCGCCCAAGGCCATGTCCCCTAACATTAACTGTGCACTGTGGAGAACAATAGTGTCCAAATCCCCCCCCCCCCCACCGCCTGCATTCCTTCTGAGCCCTAAAACCACCGTCGACAACTCTGGGCTGAATGTTTACGCGTTACTAGAACTTTCTGTACCCTGTAATCTGAGGCAAGCTGAAATTCCAAAAATACAAGAGCCAGGACTAGAGTCAAACAAACAACTAGGCTTCAGCAGGAAGGAAAACTGACCCAATATTTGATAACGTCAACAAATACAAAGAGGCCATACAGCAGGCTAACAGAGCCAGGGAGTTAAATGTGGCAGAACCACCGACTGCCAAGTGTTTGGCAGTAACATGGAGACTGCTGTCATGTAACAGGTACGCCTCAAACATCAGCCAGCAGGAGGAGCAGTCAAACCCGCAGGTATTTGGGCTGTCTGGCTGTCCATTCGAGATTGCACACAGCCAGCAGCATGATGGTTACGGACATTGACTTGTAACCTGAAGGTTGTCCTGAAGCGGGAGCTCTGGTAAAAATGAAATCAAGTTCTATAAGTGGGTGAAACTAGAAGCTGTTTTTTTTGTTTGTTTTGGAGGAACAAGGACACAAAAACAAATAACAGCAGCCAAGACCAAAAATTGATTTAATTTAAAGAGAACCCCCAACCACAGTATTTCTGTTCTACTCCATACTTGACTGCAGGCCTGTTGGAGGACCATCCTGTGAGACTGCCCCCTGCTGGCGCTCAGTCATCGCCACATGCCACATCTGCCTAGCATCTCCCAACACCTTTGCTACCACGAGCTACAATAAGTTCTAGTTTTAGCTCAAAAACAAGCCCCCGCCCCCCCAACAAAATTCCTTCCATGTTTAGGGGATTAAGGGGAGACATCACCAGAATTCCTTCCTCGTAGGGTGGCAAAGTGCCAGACTCCTTTGGAGGAGAGAGGCAAAGCATGACTTCAGCTCTTTAAATACTTGAATGACAGGACAGATAGGCGCTGGCAGGGGAGGAATTTTAATGAAATCCTTCTGAGATGATGACTGAACCGGAAGAGTTTCATGAAAGAGACCACTCCTATACCGAGCATTTGAATACAACATTTACCGCAGCAGATGCAACTAACATGTGGGTGTGTGTTCCAGGTACAGCTAGGTGGAGCGCAGTAGATGTAACTAACATGTGGGTGTGTGTTCCAGGTACAGCTAGGTGGAGCGCAGCAGATGTAACTAACATGTGGGTGTGTGTTCCAGGTACAGCTAGGTGGAGCGCAGCAGATGTAACTAACATGTGGGTGTGTGTTCCAGGTACAGCTAGGTGGAGCGCAGCAGATGTAACTAACATGTGGGTGTGTGTTCCAGGTACAGCTAGGTGGAGCGCAGCAGATGTAACTAACATGTGGGTGTGTGTTCCAGGTACAGCTAGGTGCTGCTTCCCAACATTCATTTCAACCTGCTGAAAAACACCTGAGAAGCCCTACAGACTATTTGCTAAAACAAATATTGACCCAGTCTTGGTCTTTATGAACCAAGAAGCTAAGAACTAGACACAGTAAACTTCAGACCTTGCATGCTGAAAGATAGGTTTGGTTAGAAATTGTCATCCTGATCGAAGAACTCCTGTGTAACCTTTCATTCTCAGGCACCTCTTTCCGGGCTGCAGATCATAGCAGTCAAGAGTTTGAAGCTTTTATATAGACTTTGATGTTGATGAGTCTTGGGTGTTTTTGAGTCGAGTCTCTGTCATGGCAATGGTGTGCTTAAAGATCATGGATGCCTTCATACCATTTGAGCTCACACATTTAATTTAAGAAGTGATCAAACCTAATCCTGGTGTAGAAAAAAACAGCAGCTGAGTGTGTGCATCACAACACATGGATGTCATGATGACGTCTGCAAAGATAACCTCCTTAGGAGGAGAGTCCACGCGTCAATCAGCTAGCTACAGCACAGCAATGCTGTTTGAACCACCAGGCCCGTGTGATTCCTCTTCTGAAGCTCTAACGATGCTCTATGGATGTGAGTGACTCCCAGACGTCTGACACACCAAAGTGGAACTCGGCAGATATAACCAGAAAGCAAGTTTGCATGTTCATAAAATCTGTACAGCCAGGCCAAAGAAAAACCTGAAAAACAGCGGTAACCTAAAAAAAAAACAAGGAGGAATTCCGAAGCATGACAACAGCAACAAACAACAACAACAGAACTCACTCTGGTGACCCAGAAGATGAGGAAGCATCATATGGTGAGTCCGGCTGGTCATCACCCACGGCAAATGCACATTCCAGACAGCTTCGGGGAAGACTCTCTAGAACTGGGCTGAGAGTTGACCCACTTTGCACCCAGACTTGCGGTAACGATGCTCCCACCCAAACCATACCCACCACCACATTAAAAACAGACTGTCTGCACACCAGCAGCCGTCGCACGCCTCCCAACAAGGCTGCCGCCGTGAGAAGCTCACTAGTCACTGGTGAGCCAGTGCTCACTAGGATGTTTAGAGGGGACCTACCCTAGCAGACTGCAGGACCATCAACCAACATCCATATGGGATAAATGCAAACACAAAAGGACAAATTTCTCACTCAACAGCGTTCTATTCCAG
Source organism: Paramormyrops kingsleyae (assembly GCF_048594095.1). Taxonomy (NCBI): domain Eukaryota; kingdom Metazoa; phylum Chordata; class Actinopteri; order Osteoglossiformes; family Mormyridae; genus Paramormyrops; species Paramormyrops kingsleyae. The sequence goes on from NC_132798.1 coordinate 32,148,781, forward strand.
GTTCGGTTCCCCAGGCTAATGCCAAGAAATGTTTGGTCGGGGGGAATCAAATAGTTTTTTGTCAGCCTAACGATCCCATTGTGGTCTAGGTCTCCATGGTAACACCCGTTCACTTGTACCCTGTCCGGAAAGTCCCCCACAGGAGCCATGAGAGTGTCCACATTCCTAAGGGACTCTGATGAAGAATTAAAAAGTAAAACCTCTGTTGCTCTTCTGCTGTAAAGGCTGAAGTCTGCCGTAGGCATTAAGATAGCGTTAATGCTCACTGAGGAAACACCGTTACTGGTAATAAAAAAAACAGACAGGACACAGTGCCAAGGACACCAAGCTATTGCAATTCACTGTTATTTACGACCATCCATTATTACTCTTATTTAAATTCACTTCCAAAGGATTTCATTTCAGCCGTCATGCTGGTCTAATAAAACATGCGAGACATTCCTCACAGAGGATCAGGGGTGGTCATGCTTCTTCAGGCACCCACAAGATAAATAAACCAAAAAATACATAAATAAATAACTCATAAGCAACATTTCTGAAGCTTTAGCAGTCTCCCCCCGCAGCGGGACATCAATATTCTTTCGCTAAAGCAGCCACATCTTTCTCAGCAGGTGAAGGAGTGGATATAATCGAGTGCGTTTCAGCGGCGATGACACGGTAAAATGCAACATGCTATTCGGAGTCCGGAAGGCAGGACGAAAAGAGGGACAGCAAGAGCCCACCGCCTGCTCAGTCGTGTGAATTCTGATTTATTTCAGCATTAGATTGAAGACCACCTCCCTAGAAAATGCAGACACCCAGACCATGTATTAGGTCTCAGATTACACCTAGTCTGTGGCACCTACTCCATAAATCCCTCCTTTGTTGTTACTCAGGCTCCCTTTTCTGTCTGAAAGGGGCAGCGAGACTCATTAGGACTAAAAGAGACGGCAATGCAGGGGGCTAGGGACACATGCCACACTGCCCCAATGGAGGGGAGGGTCCAGCCTTGATTAGCTGTGAGAGGTTTTTCCAAGCCACCGCTCTTCACTAGTCTAAGGGGGGTCCGTGAGCTGCTGGGTTAGGGAGGGAAGGACAGATGGAGGAATAGAGGGAGGATTTCTGGGAAAAGGGCGCGGGGGACTTAAGAAAACAGCTCTGCTGTGTTCACGTGAAGCCATGTTACCCCAAAAACACTAACTCTGATCCCGCAAGGCTCGAAAAAAGACCATGTTTTGGACCCTCCTACTCTTTTAAAACAACAAACCCCAAAAATACCAGACAGACGACAAGGAGGAGGAGGGGGAGGATCTAACAAAGAGCAGCCTTATCCAATAAGAGGGGGCTCAGAAAGGGAAGCGCTTCTCCGTCAGGAGGAGATCTAAAGGAGTCTTCAGCAACAGAGCTCTATTTACATAACTGCGGGACCCCCAACTCCCTCTCCTGTCATGTCCAGTGTAAATAAGGTGGCTACATTAGCTTCCCGATGAGCCGTATCTCTCTTTGACCTTCGGGGGGGGGATGGGGGGTCCACTCGGCCCCCTCCAAGACTTTTCTGTATGGTCCTTTCTCTTCCACAGCAGCGTCGTATCCTGTTCTGACAGACGCTTGGCCAAAAATATACCAGACGGGGGCTGCCACCAGCACAGACAGAGGGTGCGCCCCGCTGAGCTTGCCGTAGCGTAACAGCGAGGACACGGTCTTGGTGACAGGGCCCACAAACGCGGTCCAAGCGGATACTTGTAATCACGGGAAAAGCAACATTAGGAGCCATTCAGACCTCCAGCTCATAACGTCATGGTCTGTTGGCGAAGAAATGTAGTGAGGAGCCGTTTTCAGTCTATAGGCCCACAATTACCCAGCATGCATTAGCCACTCCTTCCTGTAACAGGGATCCACAGAATGTCTTTGGCTTTTCATGGCACCAGGCTCTGCTGTGGTGAAACCAGGCCAGGCAAGGACACTGTGATTCACTCCGGTGTGACCAAACGCTTGTTCTGTGGAGAGCATGGTGAAGGGTGCCCTCAAATGTTAGAAAACCAAGGATTGTGCTTCTACTTTGTTGTGTACTGAACAAGATGCCCCAAATTCAAGATAAGAAATGGCATCATGCAAAACACTGGTAAGGGTGTTTGATGGCCACCTTGCGCTCCATCGGAATCTACTGTCTACAAACATTCAAGGTGGGCTACTCTTGGGTTTAATTCCCAATGGTGCCAATTAAAAAAAACACAGCAGCAGTGAGGACATGGGGGGGGGGGGGCGCCTCAGGCAGGTTTTTGGCGGTTTTCGTACTTGAGCGGCAGGCATGCCGTCCCTGATTACGGAGCTTGCGGCCCACGTTCTGTAAACAACGGCCACAAACAATGAGATTTATTGTCTGGCATAGAGCGGGATTTCCTGATGGTGCTGAAACGGGGAGCCCAGAGTATGACAGAGCCACGGGAACAAAGCGAGAATCAAAGTTTAAGCACACATAAGGATGAAGAACATGGACAAATATGCTGCATACCGCCTTCCCACCAGGGTCTCCACACCAGGACATGCCCCGAAGAACCATCATGGAAATCATTAACCCAAAATGACATTTAAGGCAGATGCCTTAATGTCCACCCTTATCTCCGGGTCTGCTGGCCATTAGCCAGAAGGGTAATCCCATTGGAGGGGGTTGGGGAGGTAAGGAGTCATGTATAGAGTGCCAGTTGGTGCGGAGTGAGGGGTCTCCCTGTGCTTTTGGGGGCTGACATGACCTTCCCCACTGGGCCTCTTTCCAAGACCCCGGCCGCTCACTGGCCAGGGGGGTGGGGGGCAGGGGGCAAACATGGGTTACAGTTCTGTCGAGGGGTCATGATGGGTGAAGAGGCAAGAGGGGGGCTAGATGACGATGTGGGGGAGGTGGAAAATGAATTTGCACTTAGCCGATCTGCCCTGTCAGTGCGACGTGTTCAGAGGGGTGAAATAATGAGACCAGCATTGGTATGGCACCGGGATCAGCACCACGATGCCAGGTCCAGCACCACACATCCGCTCTGGGATGAGCATTACAAGGCCGGGATCAGCATTACATGGCCGGGATCAGCATTACATGGCTGGGATCGCTGACTGCACACTCATGTCGGTGCTTCCTACTGCTCAAAGCACTCCATGCTGCATTCTGTGTACGTCACTCTTCACAAAATAAATACTAAGTAAAAATAAATAAATTCAGGATCCCACAGCTCAATTCCAGTCCATCCCCTCTCTCCCCCCCTCCCCCGCTGTCTTCCTCAATCTCCGTCTCCCGTTTCACGGATCTGTCTCTGAAGCGAAAGACGTTCCCACTCCATTGGTGCGCCCACCGCGCTCCCCCCCACTCTGGAAACAAAGCTTTTTCAGTCCCACTGACAATAGGAAGAACAAAATGCCCCACAGGGGGTCTCTGTGATGGGGCCCCATCAATCACAACGCTGGGGGTCGAGGGTCACTCTGGGGAGGGGCAGTCAGTCCTGTCCGTGGGCCGTGCCACACTGTACGTTCCTACATGAGGGGGGATGAGCCCCAGTTAAAGCCCAGCCTTCACCAGCTCCCACGGGGGGGGGGGGGGGGGTCCGCGGCCGTACACAAGCGAGTGCCCCCCGATAGCCCCCGATAGCCCCACGACTCCCACAGGATGACAGGCATCAGCTCCAGATCGTGTTGCCTTATCTTGGCACCCTGTCACCCTCATATCCTCCCGCCTGGGTTGTAGAGCTCATCACGCTCTCCCTGCAGCTGGGGGCTATTTACATGGGGCGGGGGTCAGATCCCTACACATCTGGTCCATCTACAGCACTGCCTATGAACTTCCAGTAGAAAAGGCAACCAACCCCCCCCCCCCCAACATAGCAAGCCTTGAGAGGAATGTTTGGGGTGGGGCTGTGGGGGGACTGGAAGGTGAAGTGGCAGCTTCTCACACAAATAAGGTCCACCCCTGATGCACCCCCCCCCCCCCCTCATGCTAGACCACGTAAATAAGCAGCACGGGGCCACAAAGGCACGGAGCGGCTTGGACACTCAGGGGTTCGATCTCATTCGCGGGTCCGCAGCCGCACAGAGACTCGGCTGGTAACTGCTTATGGAGCTCATTAGCATGTGAATTCAGGCTGTTCATCTGCAAATGTTCAGCCACAAAAAAAAGTATTTCAAAGAGACGTGTACTCACACACACACACACATAAATCTGACTCGTTTCAGACGATGATGGGGAGAGAAAACAAAGAATCAAAGGCTGCATTTGGCTTCCTGTGCATTTCCATGGAAATGAGCTACGTCTTCAGATGCATACATCAAGGTCTTTGAGGCTCTTGGTTGAGATTCTGCTCGGGTCGGCTCACGATCTCAGCATGCCAAACGGGGCACGACCAGCCGACTTACACCGTATTTCCTGGCCCGCTGTTGGCTGAGGACTGCATGGTATGTGCGTGGGTGGGGGGGTGGGCTCAGTGCCTGCTGACTTGGCTCACGTTTGGGAGGAGAGGGGGCTGGACCTCAGGGCACCCACGGAGGTGGCGGTCAGCTGCCCCGTAACCCCGACTCCAGTTTCAGGAGCCTTGGCAAACACGACACACACAACAGCGGCCGGGAAACAGGCAGAGGGGAGTCACGCACGGATGACTAACGCGGGGGCTGAGTGGGGACAGGTGGGACCCCAGGCCTCCCAGACCATCAATGCTCATCGGAGCTCTTCCGGTCAGTAGCCATGAGTATTCCATTTCGACAAAGTAACCTAATCTCCACCACGCTCTTCTGCTGCCTGCCTCTCCCAGCGGCTGTCTGTGAGGCGATGTGAGGCGATGTGAGCCTCATCTCCCGCGACACAAAGGGATGTCACAGCTACTGTTCACACAGCCGCCGGGGGACAGCCAGACCAGGGATACACGGTCTCAAGGATTCTTGGTGTGGAAAAACAATTTCAAAAAACACAAAGAATATCGAGCAGACCTTTAGGAAGCGGGAAGCCACTGTGTTTAGCAGGAGCATGTCCAAAAAACAAACTATGGCCAGGATTAATGTTTTTATGAAGAGTCTCCTGTTTTGAAGCAAACTCAACCCCATTCTTCTCTGTCACACAAAATCGTACAAATTTATGTTAAAGTGAGGCAGTCGCGAAAGGAGCCAACACTAACATTTGCCATTATTTTCCGTTTTCTTTTTCATACAAGGCTGTGGCGTCTGGCAAAACACCAGCCCCTTCGGTCAGACCCTCTTTGGGTCCAGAGTCCAGCCCTTTGGGTTGCTGTTAAGTTTAAAAATAACGGTCTTCAAACTGAGACATGTTCTGGTGGACGACTCCACTGTAATTAAGGACCAGAGTCCGCGGTGTGCCTCGGGTCAGGCCTGGCACGGGCAGGACGCCACGCTGTCCAAGGCTTGCCGTTGGGTCGGAGCAGATGGGTGTTTCTGGAGCTCCATCCAGGGCCTTCAGGATGTATAGCACATGCTAATAGGATCGAGGGCTGCTAACAGGCATAATTAGGCCTCATCTCTCGGGGGCCAGCAGGCAGCATCCATGTAGAAGCCCGTTAACCCAAACAAACAAGCAACATTTACAGATTACAGCTTGCTGCACTTCTCTGACAGATCCTCCACTTTTGAGAAACCTTTATTCAATGGAATAAGAAAGCAAACACCGTTCTGTAAAAGGCACAAATGGGTCAATGTTACAGGAGAGCAGAACAGGGGCTCCACTGAGGTGAGAAGTCAAGGTAAGGCCCCCCATGTTTGGAGGCCGTGCTGGTCATTCGAGGAATCTGTGGCAGCGGGCTGTGGGCGGGGCCCGTCACATGCCACATGTCACCCTCCAAGATAGTGGAACACACGTTGGAGAGGAACTGTCACGTGTCAGAGGACATGCGTTTTAATTATTAAGCTGATCACTTAGACTGTTCTATAGCAACTGATGTTATTATCGCTCCAAGTCAGGCATGAGTATGAGTTAGCCGGGCAGGCAGCAGCTTCATAGACAGGGGCAAAGTGACACAGGAAATTCAGCAAAACAACAGGAATGAAGGGAAGCCAGCAGGACGGCAGCCCCATTAACAGCCGGAGAATTTGGCGACCTTCGCCGGCAGCTTCCGAAGGGCCAGCAACGGCTCACGGGGTCACTGGGATGGCGTCCATCCTTCCCCCCTTTCCTCCCCACGTTTTGGACACGGCCCCGATGTGTCAGGAACAAACTCCCAGAGAACGTCACCGCTGGCTCCGCGGATCCTCGCCTCCAGCGTTGCAAGTGCCCAAAGCCGCCTGAGACGGTGCCGCGCGCGGTGACCAGTCCACTCCCTGCTACCCGCTTCATACAAAGCTTACCTCTGTGGAGAGACCATCTCACTGCTTCAATTACCCCCCCCCCATGGTCCATGATTTAGCCACAGCTGTGACTCTCATGAATTTATAATGTTTTATACCGTACCCACAAACAGTCATGACTTCATGTGAAAATCAATCTGCTGCCCAAGCCGCTCACATGGATGAGAGAGGACCCCCTTGTGGGGTACAAGAGATCCGCCTTCAAAGAGCAGCGACCTAAAGCTCTCCGATCCGCTCTATGAAAACTTAACAGCAAGCTCCCGCGAATGGAGACCCGATTCCAGAAACTGCCAAGCAGTGTCCAGCGGTCGGGAATCTCAGACACAAAGACACAACGCCGTCAAGCCCCCAGAAGGTGGGACAGGAGAGAGACAAAGTTTAGGGTAGGAGCGTCACACGCACCTGGCTGAATGATGGACCTACCCCATCCCCCAGGAGATGCCGGACTACGCGTCTCCAACCCGCCGCATGGCTCCGGACCCCACAGACAGAAGCGGCACAGAGATTCCTCTGCAGATAGGCAGCACTGACCTGTCTGACTTCGGCAGGCATCGTCACGGATCCCTTTGTTTGTCCTTCTCCAAGAAAATGAAAATAATTTTCCTTCTTCTCCAAAAGTTACCCCCGTTTTTCCTCCACCTTCCTGTCGAGTTCTCCGGCTGGATCAGAGGCGGCTCAGACGCGGGCAGCCATTCTGTCACTGTGCTTTCACGAACGCACACTTGCACACATGCACGCACACACGCACACACACATACATGCGCGTGCAGCCGCTGGCTCTCACACACGTGTTCAGCTCTCCTCTTCCAAAAAAACGGAGCCCCTTCTCTCCTGCTTTGACTTGGACTCCGGCTGAGAATGGGAGGGAGGGGGGGGGGGCCCTGTGGGGAGGGCAGAGGAGGGAAGAAAAAAAATCCCCCTGCCGGATCGCGAGTCTCCACAGCACACAAAGGCGAAGCGCACACACACAACGCCGCGCACTGAAGAGACCGCTACCCAGCGAGTGAAGAAAAGCCCAGCGCTGGAGAGGGGGGTGAGCAGGGGCGTGTGTCTGTGTGTGTGTGTGTGTCTCTCCAGCAGGCCAGCGGATGGGGCCAGGCTTACACTGCTACTGCTGGTGCTTTCTCCTCCTCCTAATGTAGCATCTATGCAAACAAGTTCCCCCCTGAATGTGAGTGTGTGTGTGTGTGTGGGTGGGGGGGGGGGTCAGGGGCGGAACATGGAGACGGAGCTAGGGGGGTGACCGACAGGCCCAGCTGGAGCACAAGGAGAGTCTGTCATGGCCCCTCCCAGCCCAAGGGGTCGTGGCAGGGGGGTCCAAGGTGTCCTAAGTTCTTATTGATTGGGGTGACTCGATTTTCTAGGATCCCGATTCGTCACTTTTGGCCCCTAAGAACCTGTGGTTTCTAAAAGCCGGAGCAAAAACACCAAGGCGATTCTAAACAGCGCAGTTCTCGGCTTTGCCCCACTGAAAGGAGGAATGTTAATCTAATAATGGGATGTGTGGAGTGCTGAACTGTTCACAAGGACACGGTGAAGAGCCTCCGTCACACGCTTGCTCTGTGTGTGTGTGCGTGTGGCGCAGATCCCCTGCTCGCCGAAGGGGCCACGGAGAAGGCTTTAGAAATCCACAGGCGCCTGCTTCTGTAGCCATCTGCTGCCTCAGTCTAGGTGCTTTAAGAATGTTAATCTTTTTTTTAACTTTGCAAACACTCAGATATAACAGAGTAGTTAATAATGTGATTTCCCTCTGTACTTGTGTTCATTCCCCGGTATTCCCCCATAAGAAGCAGAACAACATTTAAAAAGTATTCATGAATAATATTTTGCAGGTAATCTAGACCTGCTTGTTCATTTCTTCTGTCAGATGAGGCTGAGGAGCAGATGGTGGGAAGGTTAATGTATTACAACACGCTGCAATTTGGCAGCCGAGCGCCGTAAGAGAAGCTGCAATCTGTTAAAGCTGTCTTCGGCGCTCTGCGTCGACACGCAGGAGGAGTAGTCCAGATCCTGACACCACCACATCCTGTCCTTCCATGTTAACGTGCAAATTTGCAGCAGACGAGCTAATTTAGGCTAGAAAATGACTTTTGCTCGAGAAAACAGCATACGGCGCTCAGAGAAGAACTCATCTAGTTTGTTGTGAATATTCTCCCTTGTGCTGGAAAAACACGCAGTCAGCATAACACCATTCGGTGCATAATGCGTTAGCATATGATCATGAAGGCACTAAATGAAGATCTCAGTTGAAGGATGAAATAATCACTCATAGCAGCTTTGCTAAAATTACAAACGGATTCAGCCTGCTCTTTCGCCAACTCCTTCTTGTTCAAACTTTTTAATGACCATACCAGACTTTACGAAAAGGCAAATGCAATCCGAGGATAAATCGCTCGTGCTAAACATTGTACCACAGAAATGTTATCTGGGCTCTTGAGCAAAGCTGGAAAGTTCTGGAGAAAGTCCCAGCACCAGCATCCTAGGAGTTCATAATACATCTCCAGATAGAAATTGCATCATAAAGATTTTACACCCACCCCCACTTCTGTAAAGATGCAAACGCAGACATAATTCAGAGGAACCAGGAGGTTCACTTGCGCTGAACCTGAGTTCAGTGTTGCGGATGAAGTAGCTGCTGTCTTTTTGATGCTCTGTGATGGCATGGTCCAGAGCATCAGGACCGTCCTGAGACTCCCAGGGCAGTCAACGCTACCACCCTGGTCTTGCCCATATATGGCAAAGTCCTGCTTCTTTGCTATGTCCACTAAGTGCAAGTCCCTAGTCCTCAAACCCCACCTCCTTCTCTTTCTATCAGAGCCAGGGCTCCTCTGGCCTCTCAGAAGGCTAAACAGCTGCCCTTTCTAACAGGAAAGGTCAGACACAAAGCCCCGACCTCATTGTTCTCCCTTTGAGGCAGGGGTGGGCAATCTTATCTGCAAAGGGCCGGTGTGTATGCAGGTTTTTGGGATAACCTTTAGGTCAGCTGTTCAAACCCAGGTGTGAGGACTCTTCAGCCAATCAGTCCTCTAATTAGTAATCTAAGTAGGGAGTTGCAGTGAAAACCTACATACACACCGGCCATTTGCGGATATGATTGCCCACCCCTGCTCTGAGGAGAGCAGGAAATTCTGTGACTCAGCGTTTCAGACATCGAGCTCAAACCGACACCCACGGCACGACAAACATTTGTAGTTATACACAAAGGAGAAGCAGCAGCAAAGAATGAATGGCCTTGATTCATTTCTCTTCAGATCTAGCTACCTTTCAATATGGCACCTATAGCAGCACTAGAGATCCATCCGTGCAAAACCCAAGCCAAGCCAAATCACCACACAGCAAGTTTGGTCTCCCATTATTAATGTAAGTTCACCATTGCAGAAAAATCTCAGGATCTGGCAGCCAAAGTTCTCTGTAAAATGGCCTAAACTGACACACAGATATGGTTCAGTGACTGTTTTTACTATAAAGGTAACAGTTTCTCTATTGTGACCCTAACTGATAACGAAGGGCCATGTTATCACAATGATTTAAATGCTACAGCCCATTGATAAAAATAAGAGCTACGTCAAGGGCTTCAAAGGTTTAGTGCATTGTGGCCAATATGTGAGATGTAATTACAGCACGGACAAGCACAAGAAACACTGGGGAAAGGAGACCTGAATAGAGAAGTGTAGACTGGCCTCCACACAATGGCTTCCTGTGATGAACGCTGACGGGGAAAAAATGACCCCACTGTTCCAGTGAGCTATCAGTCCATTAACTACAACTCAGAGTCACTGGACACACCCCTAGTCTGCCAGTACAGGGTACGACTTTCTACCCGGCTGACTTTGGGGAATAGCTGCCGATATGTGTGACTTTTCCCATTTACAAACTATTTTGCTCCAGTGCATGCCAGCGATTAACACGGCAGTGATGCGTTTTCACCAGAAAGCGGTTTTCCTTTCAGAAAGAAAAAAAAAAAACATTTTTTAATGCTCTGGTGAATCCTGCTACTTTGCCTCAGCAATAAAAAATGTAAATGTATGTTAAACACATAAAAAATAGATGTCGCAAACTCATTCGATGGTTGTCATGGAGACACAGGAGAGCGAGAGGCACACATATGCTATTATGGATGTGAATGTAAGTGTGAGGGCAAGGGGGCGTGTGTGTGTGTGAGACTGGGGGATAAAGTGAGAGAATAAACTAAATCTGGCAATTTCACACCAAAGTAATTACACATATTTATGGGGGGGGGAGAAGGGACTGAGCAGGGAGTTGGAAGTCATTGTTTTGCAGGAGATTTATGAGGTCATGGGAAGTTTACGGGGCCCCGCTGTCACACTAAGACAGCCAGGGTGGTGACACAGTCACTCCCGCATCACAGCTCCACGCTCCGTTGTGCCAGAGCAAGGTGTATGAACATTGGCTGCATCGCTGGCCCAGCCTGAACCTCCTCAGCTACGCAAAACACACGCATTTCCTCCCTGTTTGTTCCCTCTAACTAAGGCATCTGTCTGAGTGCAGAGTCTGGTCAAGCTGAGCCCGAGGAACATGGCTAGATGTGGGAGGAGAAGTAGGTCAACTGCAGCTTTAGAGTGGGAAGCAGAGGAGCCGTGTGCCATGAGAGCCCCCATCCCCCAGTGCCGTGGAGAGCTGAGCAGGCAAAATCAATTTGGACCTCTGGTAACAGGAATCGACAGAAAATGAAGAAATACAATAGTCTGACTGAACTGTCTGATTGAGCCATTAGCAACCTCAGCAGAAGGGATCATCACCAAGTCAGACTGTACCATTGGCAAACTTGGGCAGAAGGGATCATCACCAAGTCAGACTGTACCATTGGCAAACTTGGGCAGAAGGGATCATCACCAAGCCAGACTGTACCATTGGCAAACTTGGGCAGAAGGGATCATCACCAAGTCTGACTGTACTGCTAGCAACCTTGGAAGAATGCCCCATTTGCTGGGGGGAAAAAAATCTCCAGTAGTCAAAGAACATTTAAATTAACATCATCCAAAAGTTATTTTTGCATTCAGAATAATTGTTGAAGAATCAATATATACAACTCCACATAATTCAGATTAAGATAAGGGCCCATCTGAATGTCTGTAGATGCAAGGATATATTTATTCTGCATGATGCATGTGGAGCTATGTTCTCGCAGTGCTTTGCATGGTGAACTGGCATCTCGAATTTGTATAAACTGCATGAGCAAGTAGAAGATAGACGGATGCAATAGAAAATGGTCTAAGTATCTTTCCTGTAGAAGGGACAGGTGCTGAGGAAGGTTAGAAATGCAAAGCAAACATCTTGAGCTAATTCAAGGAAAAGCCAGAAGAATTTTCATATCATGTGATGAAACAGTGAATCAATCGCAGAAGGACTAGATCCATATTCTTAAATTCTCACTCGCAAGTGGGTATTCAATTGGTTTCCGTTCGAAATATCACTATTTGGTCAATGACAAACTGGAAATGTGATAGAATTCAAAATCAAATGACAATATGGACAAGACTGGTATACCAAACACATCTAGACGAGCTTCATAAACATTGTTACAGTAAGAATAACTGGTGATCAGGTTCAGTACCTGTTCCCAGAAACCATCGTGAACCCCTGTGAGGTAATTAGCTTAACCAAGACTTCAGCTGAACGAATGCACAGAAAAATGGCATGAGGTACTCAGGCACACAAACAGCTCAGTGGTGCAACACAGACAGCTGATACACTTCTAGAGCAAAGACCACCCCCTCGTGAACATCTAGTTAACTTATGACAAAACCCATGTTTCTGTTGAAATGCTCTGTGGGGTTGGCGGGCAGGTCAACCTAGCTAAAGGACTGCTCTGCTGATTGCTGCTATAACACATCTCTTCTCCTCCCAACATTCCTGAAGTCCTGACCTCCCACATATAACCTCCAGGAAACCGATATCACTCTAATGGCTGGAGCGGAGGAGAGGATGCGGGCCGAAATTTCATCTATAAGACTGAGCTGAACTCATCTTTGATGATCACAGACACTTGAGCGGCCAGCCAGAGCCGGGAGGGCAGGGGCGGCTGTGAAGCAGAAGACCGTCACTTTCGGGTGAGACGAGCATGATGGAGCAGGAATGGGCCACAAGGGGCAGCAGTGAGGGCTGGGGGGGGGGCTCGGCTGGCTCCGTTACCTGCATCACCATCTGCTGCCAGGCCAGGCTCTGGGTGCCGCTAGCTGTGGAGGGCAGGGTGCCACGCTCCAGCTGCAGGGAGACGGTGCGGCGTTCCTCCTCCAGTGCGCGGGTCAGCCGCTCAAAGCGGGCCTCCTGCTCCTTAACCGACGCCAGGATGCTGGCAGTGGAGTGCACGTCACACTCCTCCATGGCCCAGCGCCCAAACGGTCTGGTCTTGGGCGGGGAGGGGGAAGAAAGGGGGCACAGGGTCATGGGGCTACTTCTTACACACCACACACTCGGAGGTGCGTAGCTAGAAATTCCGCCCCCCCGGCCCGATTTTTTGGATAATTCTATGCATGCAAGGGTCCCTGTAACGTGCTGAGCCCCCTGAATTTTCCAGGGTATCCCAACTGCACCCCTGCTAAGAGGCATGATGAAGTTTTAATATCATACTTGACTTTCTCTGCAACTAAAATGGCCGGACCCATGACCCTGACGAAGATCACTGTTTATGTATAGGTTTATAAAACTGGTAAGATGGATATATGGATGGAAGATCTCCCCCCAAATGTTTCTGTCGCCCATTCTTCACCATGACACATTGACATTGAAGCCTTACAACTTTTCAATGTAATAAAATTCAAGGGCACGCCTATACATACATGCAGGCACACACTTGCCAGAAGATGAAGTACATATGGACACATGGAGCTCACGTGAGGAAGGGTGGCATCTCACACACAGAGCACACGGACACAGTTAGACTGGAGCACAGACACCGAGTGCTTAACTCTTAGCATGCGGTAGCATAGTGGCTAGCAGAGCACAGACACTGAGCGCTAACTCTTAGCATGCGGTAGTATAGTGGCTAGCAGAGCACAGACACGGAGCGCTAACTCTTAGCATGTGGCAGATAAACCGTTAACAGGCACCAGCATGCTGCTGACAGCACTGCCTGTTCTGTGATTGATGGTGGAGGGACAGTGTATGTGTGTGTGTGTGTGTGTGTGTGTGTGTCTGTCCATTGAGACAGACATTGAAATAGAAAAATAGGGGCTGATACACACCAGTTGGATTAGTAGTTTGAGAGGTTAGAGCAGAGACATCCCTCACTACGGAAAGAGGAGCGGGATCAAGGGACAGGAGGACCAGAGTGCTAAGAGAGAGAGAGGGAGGGAGAAGGAGAGAGACAAGGGTTAATTCGGAGGTTAACAGAGAAATGAAAGCCATGGTCCCCTCCTCTGAGAGCCCAATTCCAAGACGAGGATCATCACTCGACAAACACGAAGGGTGGGGTAGTGGTGTGACCATAGAGGCTGGAGAAGCTGAGCCCAGTGGACGTATAGAGACACGAGGGAGACGCACACTCTTGGGAGGGCATGTTGGCCCCGGGTTTGAGTCACACTCCCAGGAGGCTGTGTCAGCCCCAGATTCGAGTCACAACTGCACACGGATCAGAGAGACCTGCGGGCTGTATGTAAGCTCCCGTACAGTGGGGTTCTGAAGCCCTGATAAGCAGGTCCTCATTCGAATGGCTCCCACTGCCTACAGACCCACAGTACTTGGGAGGGGTGGTATTCTATTCTCTGCTTGCTTTCCAGTACATGGCTTACAACTGAAATGGTGACACACAATAACAACAGAGCCCTTCCGTCTCGCAAACTGGTGATTTCAACAGGACACCAAATGACAAGATGGCTTTTGCCCCTTTAAACAAGGGTTATTTCCGTTAGGGCTATTTTAGCCAAAGTGAATTCCAGCCCAAATACCCAGCTGGACTCTTCACTGGGGCGACCAGTTCTACACTTAAGGGTACAACAGCATGTCCCATCATCAGGTCCAGCCAATCTTCAGAAACCACATATTCCCTGCCCTTTAAAAACACTGCAGTCCCAGGGTGTAAAACTTTAAAAGCATGTAAAGACACTAAGGACTGTAAACATCCAGCTGCTCCGCCACGCCGAGGTTACCGGCTTCTAAGACTCCGTGCCTTGGCGGATGCTACAGCGACTGTAAATTAGCTGTGGAGCGTCAAAGGCATGTCAGCGGTGCCCAGAATGCGGGCGTCAACGCGGGAATAGATCAAAGCATGCTGGGAAGGAATCTGAGGAACCTCTCCCCAAGAAACGGGAGCTCACTGGCCGACGCACGGCAGCGCCGGGGCTGATGGGAAGCAGCCAGCCGTTCAGCCCCGGCTTCGCTCAGCAGCACGGGGCCCGTGTACCGGGGCTTTGGATCACACAGACAAAGAGATGTTGTATTTACGGAACAGGGCAAATGAGGCAAAACGCACACCGTGTCCCTCCAGGCTGCCCGGGAATCTGTGATTCCCTTAAAGCGAAAATGCTGTTAATGGATGAGAGGAACAATGCGTACATTCCCCCTCCTCTACGGCTCAAAATGAAATGCAAAGATTTCACAGGAGTGCGCTGGGCTAGGCTTTCCCCACAAGAATAAATGCCTTTCAGCGCACACCTCTACCTAAAAATAGACAGCTTAAAATGTACTCACAGGCTGGTGTACCTTAAGCACTGTTCGGGGCAGCATTCTCCAGGTCCCACAGAAGGAAAAAAAAACAACAACAAGGGTAGGATCCCTGGGTCCCTTCGATACCGCATTGCTACAGTGGGATGCAGAGCCCCCACCCCCCTGCCCCCCATTTAAATGAAGGAGCGTCCTGGAGCTCGACACCAGCATCACCGAGAAGCAACGTGGTGAGAGAGCTGGCGGCTGTGGCCCTGTGTCCAGACGCCGCTGGCCGGGGTCCCCAGGACCCGGGAGCTATCAAAACAGAGACCAACTCAGCTCCATCATCACAGTCACTGCGCTCTCAGCAAGCGATCAGTCGCCTCCCTTGCCTGTTATTATAATTTAAATTAGCTCCTTGTCCAAACACACCTGGGGCCTGGTTGAAAATGGCAGTCTCGGTGGGGGGGGGGGGGTATTATTTAAAAACATCTGCTCCCCCCATAGAAGTGCTGGGTCTGTTTCCCACCTGAGCTCTCAGATGCTGAGCTCGCTATGACCACACTGGACCAGTCTGATTAAGACCCTTCTTGCCAGGGGTCTAGAGACCAGGGAACGGGGGAATGACGCCCCCCCCAGTATTTAATTTGGCTTCATTCATCCACCCCGGCACACAGACAAATGTATTTAAATTACTGAGCACCCCTATGCTCTCCTACGCCATTGCTCCCCACCTCACACCAATGGATTCAGATGTGGGGTAACGGTCATTGTCGGACCCCACAGGTCTGGGTCCATCATTAGTGGACAAACAGCAAGCTAGGATGGAGACAATGGAAACTCAAGCCAGAGAGGGGGCTGACATACCTGATTCTACACATCATCAATCATCCACCTGAACAAAGGCGATCACTCCCACTGGAGCCTGAGCGTTGGTGTCAACTAAAGATCAGCCCAGCGTGAGAAGGACATCCACACACACACACACACACACACACACACACACACACACACACACACACACTTACTTCCGCCTAAGCACTTAAACATGACCAGTGGCTGTGATTCGTTTTCATCAACAAACCAAAGCAGAACAGAAACACTCAAAGATCACTAACATTTATGTATAACAAATAACCATTTTAATCAGCATATCGATGCTGCATGCACTCTGAAGGAAACTGAAACCCAAAACCAGATTATTAACATGTCTCATTTCAACTGAAATTATTTGCTAATCCTAAGGCCACAATAAAAAAAAAATGCATCAGATGGTAATGAAGGCAATGATTTTAAAACGTTGTTTATCTGTAGGGGTGAGATGCTAGGTGTAATTCAATAGGAGGAAGGCATAATTACTGACTGACGCTGAACTGCAGGAGCTCAAAACCCTTCAAAGGCCAAACTTTCAGCCATGCGGCGGCTGAAAATGTCTGAAGAATGTGCAGCGGAGCGGATGTTTCCGTTCACATTTGTGTGTGGCAGCTTCTCAGGAAGAAACGGGGGGGTGTCCTCAGCCATTAGTCTGACCCCAAGCCACCCTCTGGGGCTTCAAATAAAAACTCTAAGCCTCTAGAACATAAACAACTGTACAGATATGAATCACGTGCGGATAAATGCTGCCACAAAGTGTCCCTCACAATGAAAAGCAAATAAATGGAGGGGGGGAAAAAACATGAAAATCCCCAGAGAGGTTGCGGCTGCAGGAATGATGAAAGGCCAGCCGCACCTTTGATGCGACGCGGACCCGGCCACGGCGTTTCGGCTACAGCTGGCGGGCGTCAGCAATGCACCCGGAGAGCTCGGCCTGGTGCGACGGCTGTGTGGGAGAAACGGGCAAATTCGGCCGTCGCTGACACGTCACCTGCACGAACAATCATGCCACCGCCAGGGTATATTTGCACCGGCCCTTTAAGTGAAAGACGCGAAAAGAAGCGGGAGTGTCATTTTCCTAAACGCTGGGGTGACAGCTTCTTAAAGACATCACGCGCCATTCATTCAAGTTGGACTGGCGTTCTGGCTCTCACATGGCAGCAGGGGTGCACCCTGATACGAGCCGTGTCATCAGGAGTAATCCAGCAAAAGGTCATTCAGTCCACCAACATGAGCAGCCATCACCCAAAACCATGGTCTTCCCCACAGGTCAATTTCAGAAACTCCATTTTAATGACTTTCCATGTAATTCTGTGGCCGTGATTAAAATCTCCCTCTGTCGTCTCTCTGTGTCTCTCCAGATTCCAGGACAGACGAGCTCTGGACACTACAGCTTTTCTGGAAAATAGCAAAATGCAAGCTGATCTATCCAGTCATCTCTCAGCTATATTGCTCCCAAAAAGGCGGCAGGTTAACTCAGGGGTGTGAGGTCATTGTCCTCGTGGGGTGTGTCAGGCGGGGCTCGTCTTGGGTGACTTCTGAGACCAACAATGACAATGATGTGTGTGTATAGAAGAGGCCTGTGGGAGAAGGACAGGGGTATCGAATTTGGCACAGGCACACAGACACAGACAGATACACAGACAAAAGACATACAGACACAGACAGACAGATACAAAGACACAGACATACAGACACAGACATACAGACACAGACAGATACACAGACGAAGACATACAGACACAGACAGATACACAGACGAACAGACAGATACAAAGACACAGACATACAGACACAGACAGATACAAAGACCCAGACATACAGACACAGACAGATACACAGACAAAGACATACAGACAGATACACACTGCCATTCAGGAAGTCTCGTTTGTTTGGATATTTAAAATCTCAGTACTGGATTCATTTCGTCTAGAGCTGAATTTAATAAATGTCAGGACTCGCTCCCTCCCAATACTGAGGACCTTACTCCAAACCCCTACTGGCCCTTATGCAAAGAGATGTTTTCTGAACTCTGAAATAAACAAATTTCCATTAGTATCTGTGGGTTTATGAAACAGTACCAGCAGCCCCCCCCCCCCCCCTTTAAGAACAGGGAATCCCCCCCCAGGGCTCCTTGCTGTACAGTAGCCATACCCCCTCTGAAGCGGCCTAACCTGCGTTCGGGGGGGTCTTAGTTGTGCAACGTGCAGCCTCAGCACATGGTTAATCACCGTCTCCCGCAATTATCCTCCCAAAGCTGCCTGGAACCATCTGAATGACACTGGAAGGTTACAAACCTGTCTCTCTGATTTCCTGCACAAACCAACTTTTTCAGGGGATCCACAGCCCTCCAAGAACAGCCCAGACGGCGGAAATGCAGCGATACCGCAGCCATGAGCTGAGCTACGCAGTGTTTCCTTATGCAAACTCAGGAGGGAGTGAGATCAAACTGAAACTCAAATAATTCAATCTCCAATTCAGGAAAGTCAAGAACTGCTCACACTAAACCAACTTTGTTCAGCTGTTACTGTGTTTTCATGTCTCAGCTCAGAAAAATTCACAATTCAAACATTCTTAGTGAGAGAAAGATGAACAATGGAACCTTCTACAGTGACTGCAGAGTATGGCACAAATTGCGCAGAAAAGCCATACTTCTCATTTTCAAAACACCAGATACTGTAGGCCAGAGATTATTAAATTCATCATTACCCTTCCCATCATGCACTGGGTGTCAGGCCTAATCGCACATGGATCACATGATCATAAAGATATCCTGAAAGAGTTATACAAAATCAAGGGTGAAACAATAGATAGCAAAGTCTACATCGACGCAACAGTTCACCCTCAGGGGTAGGACTGTATAGTTCAGTCGTGGGGATTAGCGGTGCAGGCCTCCCATGATCTCAAAATGTTAGGGTCCCCCTTAGTCCCATTAACGAGCAGCACAAAAACAAAATGACGAATGCACAATACAAAAAAAAATCACTGTGAGAAGCTGCCGTAAACACACTTCATGATCCTCCAAACCAGCACTGCACATATATTCTTATGCATTTATAAGTTAGTACGTTTTTTTTTCCCATGTGCTGGGCTCCATGTGCTGTATTTGGCTTTCGGAGAGTCCCAGAAAAAAAAATCCCACTTAATTTCTTATACCAACCCCATAATACAGGGCTATTCAAATCTTGGTCCTCAGGGTCCGAGCCCTGCTGATTTTCCAGCCTTCCATTACCTGTGAGCTGGGTATGAAGCCTCTGTGGCCAATCAGAATCAGTAATTATTAAACCAACTATCTGGGAGCACTGAAAACAAGGCCTGGATTTGGATTCGAGGTCCAGATTTGAAGATCCTCTTTTCCTCTACCCCATTTTGCTCTCCATGAGACAGACAGCCAGGTGCAAGCAAGCCTGGGGGTCACAGTGTTGGGTCAGCCAGCACGTAGTGCCCCAGGATCTGGGGCTAAGGGCCTTGCTGAAGGGCCCAGGATCATGTGACTACTCTGCCGACGCAAGGGCTTGAACCGGCAACCTTCTGACCACAAACACAGAGGTTTAGTTCACTGAATCCCAAACATACCAGCTGTGGAAAGTGTCCTACTCCAAACCATACGTCATGAGCTGAGCACCTGGCTGAATGGTCCAACAGCTTCACCATAACACAAAAAGACACATAACTCTGAAAGGGTACTAACCATACCCCAAACGGACCTGACGAGAGCTCAGTCCACTATCAGCCCCCAGATGGCCCCTTCATTTAGAAAATCCTTGCGGTTGCAGTTACAGTTCAGAAATAACACAATGACATAAAGCTGTGGTGATCTTAAGGCCGTCAAGGTTTCAGGAGAGAGAAAGTAACAAAGAACATCAAAGGACAGCAGAGCCTAGTGACAGAAATCCGTCATCCCATTAAAAGTTAGACGGTTGACCACCCACTTAAAACTGGTTTTTATGGAATCAGCAACAGCAATATAACCAGTTTTGTTCGTCTAACTGATTCCTGGTGAAGTAAATCCTGCTAAGAGTCAGTGTTGAAGCTCTGTGAAAACTTTGCTGTTTTTTTAATCGTTAAAAGCCTAAATCATCCAAAATCAATTAAATTATTTAAATGATATTTTGAGTACATTTTGAGTCACTGTTTAACTTTGAGACAGAACTGGGAAAACCCTCTGCTGTGGGCTAATTAACAGTTACTGGCAGCTACTTTATAAGTTTAATTAAAATATACAGTGATTCCAGATGACATAAGTAATGCTTTGGGTCTATTGAAAAAAACATGGAAAACAGAGTAATGAGTGCTGCAGAACGATGGACTCATCGGCAGGTCAGACGGACACTGAGGAGTTGATGTTCAGCTCCTTAGCAACTGTTCAAAATTCAAAACATGTTGATGTTTGCCTCAGGTTCGAACCAGCAGGCATGAGGATAAAACTCTAATGCTGTATCAGCATAAAGCAAAAATATCAAGGCCGCCAAGACAGACGCAGGCAATGTTAATATGACTTTAACAAGTAGAACTATCGGAATAGGATCAGCTTAAGCTGTTAGGATAGTCTGCTGGAGATTGTTACATGTGATTATAGGTCACCAAATAAAAGAGTTATCCTCATAGACGGGTGTATTAAAAAACATGTTCTAGCTGATATGGGTGGATGCTGAGGGCCATGTTGGAAATAATTTTCACATTGGTTTTTTGGGCACCTGGTCCTGCAAAGTCCCGCTTTAAACATATGGTTTGTGGGTAAGAAACTGAATCATCTATTGTTAACTTAATTCCAACCAATTCCATCCCCCATAAAACCTGTGAGAAACCAGCTAATGATGTCTACCAGTTTTAACTGGACTATCCCCTAGAGATTCTCTAACTTTACGTCCTGGACAGGCCAATGACTCTTGACTAAGGATTTTAATCATTACACCTTTCATAGAAAAATCAATTATGAAATTATTCAATTATCGTTTAATTCCCAGTGAAATCTAAATCCTTTGAGTCTAATGACTGTCCACATACACAGGATCACCCCGGAAGCAGAAGCGCCTCGTCTTTCTCCACGTCTACAGGATGCCATGATCATGCTCGGCCTTTTCATGCAGCGATTCCAAAGCCTCCTGACATTTTAAGTCACGCTGACAAAGAAAGAGGGGAAGCCAACAATATGCTACTGGCTGGCATTGTGAGTTCATCAAGTGGAATAAAACACTGTCTTGACCAGGACAAGGCCGCCCTTACAAGCCATTAAAGTCAATTTAATCCCCAGTTTAAATCAACCGATTGGGGTAACGCATGGATCTCAGCTCCGGCTGTTATGTGTCTGATTACCAACATCCTATTTAACTGAGGTGGAGATCTCAGGTCCAGAGAGTACAAATCCAGACCAAGATTTTGTTTCAACCAACTAGTAAAGAGTCACAGTCACAGAGTACTTAACTGGTTGGTTGAAACAAAATCTTGGTCTGGATTTGTTCTCTCTGTATCTGAAATCTCCACCTCTGCTATTTACTCGCCATTCATCCCCTTCCACCCTTCATAAGGCCATACTGAAACATGGGCAAGTCGTAGGCATCATGTGAAGGAGACTACGCCCAGCGGTCAGCTCTCGTGATTTAGGTCGTTTAATCAACAATTTACCTAAATTGCCAGTTATTGAATCTTTTCTCTACTATCTTCTTCAATCAGCAGAACTCCCCGAAGATCTTTTCACCGTATGTGTGACGTGATTCACCATGACTTTGTGAAGGACATAAGAGATGCGATGGATCGATGAAGATGCTTAATCAAAGCAATGGAAAGAGAGGCTTTCACTTATTCTAAAGGGCCTGCTTGTTAACGCTTCAATCATCTGTTTCTATTCAATTGTCCGCATCTGTGTTTAAACCCGGACCTACGAGAGCTCCTCTTTAAACTCAGAATTAACATTCGACTGGAAACCAGTAAGGAATGTCAGGGTCAATGACCTGTCAACCGATTTCCAATGAAAACAAACATCTCTGGGAGCGAGAGAGACGACCAAAGTCTTGCAGAGCAGGGGGGTTGGGGGGATGCTGAACTGGCCTGGTGTTTGGCTGTAGCCAGCTCTCATTAAAAGGGTGGAAAAGACTGCAGTGCTTTATCCACCGAGGGAGCCACTGGCAAATTCCGGCTGACTGCAGTGGCAGGTCTCTCAGCATGTGGATGATCCGTCTTGTGCTGGAAGATCGAAATTTCGCTGAGAAAAGTTTGCTCCAGCTGTCAGCTCGAGTCGAAGATGGGGAGCTTTGGAGATGACAGATGGGTGGAGACATATAGATCTTCAATTATGTAACACCTAGTAGAGAAGATACTCAGCTCCTCTGAATGCAGATTTAAAACAACAAAGATGAAGGTTCCTTTCATGTGAGAATAGAAAAAAAAAAAAAACATGGCTCTGATATCACCTCAGGGAGATTCACAGTCTGAGGCTGAGTTTCAGTGTGTTCCCCTGTGTGTGCGCTCCAATGCTGCACAATACTGCCATATCAAGAGTATTAATAATAGTCTTTTTTGATAAATGCATTGGAGTGTAGCTGAATGACTAGATCGGTCTGAAATTAATAATTCTTCATTATTATAATTATGTTACGTGATCAGTTTTGCTAAGATCTCGTGTTATCAGAATTCACAACCGCCAATCATTGTATCTGAACCATTTGAGGCAAGTGACCATTGTTATTCAAGGGAATAGGTGGCCACAGTATGGAAGCTTCCTTCAGTGTCTGTGTGGATGTGACACTGTCTCTATACAACTTGATATTTCCCCAGCCACCCCACCCAAATATTAAACTTATGATCCCTGGTCTACATTTGCTCCAACAATGTTTAAGACTAAACAAAAAAAAAAACAAAAAAACAAAAGCTCTGGTCATCGATACAGTCAAACCACGTCATTTTTTCCCAGAAGAAAATGTCCAGAAAGAATGCAGTACTGATATCTCCAGTGTCAGCGTTCAGATTTTTAAACATTTAGTTATGAAAAGCATGGTGGAGCGGTAAAGAGAAAAACACAAAGGTCTTGAAGGGAGCGACAGACACGCATCACCTCCTCCCTGAGCAGGAGCCGAGATATTAACTCCTCACTCCCACCTCCACCGCAGGCCCTGCAGACATAAGACCGAACCAAAGGTGAGAAGATTCCGCATCTCTATCTTTCTGCCCACCCAACTCACAAAATGTTTACATTAACGCAATACAAAAGTTTCACGTCGCCTCTCCGCGACGCCAAACTGCTATGGTGTTGTCAAGCCTCCTGCAGTAGCTCCACCGCAGCTCCTAACCACATAAATGAGGAGTGAATCCCCAAATTAGATGAGCTCTGGATCCGCAGGACAGACTGCCACATTCGCCACGGGAATTACAAAGCAGGTGCATCACAGTTCAAAATTATTCAGGGAAAATACCAATATTCATTGGCTTTCGCAGGTCGGGTCATTTATTCCAGAGAGGAGAAAGAACTTTGTCTCATTCCGAATCGATGACAGCCTCCCCCAACCCCACCAGCAGTCTGAACGCATGATACCCCCCTAGACCTCCTGGCCAGAGGAGTGGGGACCAGACGTTTGGTCCGTTGAGGAAGTAGCTTGTTAATTTTTCATCAGTATCCTGCCAGGGGTCCTCTTTCAAGGCTGGATGCCTGTTACAGATATGTCATTTGGGGACTCATCAGTCAGAGCCCAGCCGGCCTACGTCACCACCCCCTTCCTGAATGGGTGCAGTGGGGGTGGCAACTTGGAAAGAGGGGCCAGCTCTGGCTCCGTCGATCCTCCCCACCCCCAACAGAAACAATTTACGGTGCGTGTCAGGTCTGGGTAAATTAGCGGACTGTGGCTACAATGGAAATCTTGTTTTCCCACAGAACTGTCTACTGTTTGCCAGGTTCCTTGCATCAATCTTACAGGGGAGACGCACATGGGGGAGGGACGCAGCAGCTATTCTTAGAGTGCAGGTGATGAATATGCATCAGGATATCAGTGTCTGACCCAGCCCGTTCTCTTAGCCTGGTCCGTGGTCTGGCGGGTGCGTTTACAGCATGACGGTGTGTGTGTGTGTGTGTGTGTGTGTGTGTATGTGTGTGTGTGTGTGTGTGTGTGACAGAGAGAGAGAGAGCCAGCTCCACTGCCACTGCCCCATCAGACAGCCACTAATGCTAAGACTCTGGTACCGTCTAGCACTGCCTGTAGAATCCATCCTGTCCCCAAAGGAGCTAAAGGAGTCCATGTAGAAACGACTAAGATGGTCATAAAGATGGCTGACATCACAGCCCCGTGTCGCACGGGCAGTAAGACCAGGCCCAAGCCACACGTTGGTTGCTCGTTTCTTCCACCATTCCCCATTGAAGTGATGTGTTTCAGCTCCTGGGATAGGAGTAATGAAACAGAGGGGATGGCGTAGATGTCGGTGGCAGGTCTGTAAGCCATGGATACCCTGAAGCGGGATTGAGGCCTAAACACGCGAGCGGTCAGAACCACACCCCCCCCCCCACCAACAGCCAGCACCACAGTCCCCCAACACCTGCATTGCTGTAATCATTGGAGGGGTTTTGTACACCAAACATTATGGAATAAGCCACTCTCACCTTGTAAAGGCTCACCAACCCAGGTCTGTTTAAAACTGTACAGTTAGACACAGCAGTATCGTCATCAGAAAAAAACAAAAGAGATAATATTTATTAGTACATGGAACGACGACGAGTCCAGTCCATAATGCAGGAGCACGGACCTACGGACCTACCCAGTGAGGGTCACAGGAGGCAAAGATTCATCAGCGAGCGCACTGCGCACTGCGATCCCCAAAACACCCGCTCCCTCCTGGAGATGAGCCCGCGAACCCGTGTCAAAATGCCACCCGGCTGGTTGGGCACACAGAACCTGTCTATAGCAGGTGGGGGGCAGAGATACCCCCCTCGAAGGGAACACCCCAGCTCTGTCATCCCATGGGACCTGGTTCCACTCAAGTGGGCCGTGGGGCTTCAGCAGACCTTGATCCATCCTAAGAAGCAGCCAAAGGTTCTGCACACAAAGTGGGCTGCCAACTCTCATGCATCTGGTGTGACTCTCATGCATCTGGTGTGACTCTCATGCATCTGGTGTGACTCTCACGGATCTGGTGTGACTCTCACGGATCTGGTGTGACTCTCACGCTCACACAAGACATCTTACAAAACTAAATTATTCCATTGTAAATCAAATAAATAAGAAAATTATTATTAAATAATAATAATAAATAAAATTAGCTACATCAAAAGCATTTCGGTAGTTTGCAAACCCTATAGTATGGACTATTTAAAAGGTTGTGAAACTGTTACATATATGTAAATTTTGTGTGCATGCGTGTGCAGACGTGTCTCGATTTGAAAATCCCACTCCAGCCAGCTGACGAAAGTTGGCAAGCCTGTTTGGCTCAGATTACAGAGCAGAATTTTTATATACATGGCCCTTGTAATAAGTCTTGGCATAAAAAAAACTCTCCACAAGAATGCACCCACACACATAAAACGACTATGATTGAGCGACAACACGATTTAAGAAATATGTGAGCATTACATGGCGTGAGGCTGGACGTTTCCGTTACGTTTGGGCTTCGCTTCAGTGCCTCATGATAAACTCCTGAATTCACAGGCGTTTAGGGATTTCAAACCCATGACCTGAAGGGCACCCTTTCAGACACAAACCCAGAGCATACTTCATTCAGATGTGGGATCCCCGAATACTCCAGCTCTTCCACTTGGACTCTGAACGAGCCAAACGATTCTTGGCACAGAGGTGAACTGAATATTCATTAAGGGCATTTGTGAAAATGTCATGGCATTTACACCAATTTAATACCACTCCATCCAGGGACAATTACCCCAAATAAATAAATAAATGAATACATTTTAAATCCCAAAAAGTGTCTGCTCGGGGCTGGCCCTCTGCCAGATCTAGCTGAGAATTACATTTTTTTAAAGTAAAAATACTGCAGGAAATGCTTTGAGAGAATCTCCAAGGGGGAGGGGGGGTGCAGTATGCCTCTTTATATTAAAATAAATTATGACAGGCATTGAGAGGCCAAGTCTCTCTGACTGGTTTGGTGGGAGTCCTTCACTAAGGGGGGGGGGGGGGGGGGGTTCACTGCCAGATGAACATCGCACACCCTCTAGGCACAAAGCCCCAGAACCCAGTGTTACTGCTTTGGATCGGGACCGATGGAGACCACCTTACCGGAGCACGATAAGTACGTGCTGTTTGCACCATTCACTGTCACCCCTCAGGCTGAACGAGGGTCTTAAAATGGCCGCCGCTTGATCTAAAAACAGAGCACTGGCTGAATATTAGGAAAGCAGACGTATTGAGAAAAGGATTGCGCTTGTCCAAAGGGTTTGGGGGGAAATCCAACAGGAACATGCAGGAATTCAGACCAGTTCCTACAGATCCAAAGGAAATACTATTATCCCCATTAAGCCGCCTTTTTTTAAAGACGACAGCTTACAGCAGAGACATGGATCCCAAGTTCAGAGACTGAAGAGTGCCTTCCGACTAGCAGAAAGTGACCTTCTGAAACCGCATTCCTGCATCACATTCCCCCCCTCCCAGTCCCACCCAGTTTCTCAAAGGGCAGGATGAAGGATGGAAAAACAGGAAAGGGGGCCCACCAACACACAGCTGTGAATCACACCCTTACTCTGAACATGACACTCTTCCCCAGCATATAAACAGCTACGCAAATATTTTAATGACATGAATTAACAACAACAGTCATATAAGCTACAGTACAAAGAAATATTTTAATCCTCACAGATTTTTTTTCCATGTCTGCTGTACAAGTCTGACACAAACATGCCTCCCCAGACTGCTGGGGCGATGCTGTCAGACAGGCCCAGTAGATCCGAGACCCAGCCACATGCCTCAATCTGCAGGCCCACCAGGGCAGGCAGTAGATCTGTGCAATTAATCGAATTTAAATCACGATTATAATTATGGCTTCCCACGATTATGATAAAAAATGATAATCGAGAAAAATCATCTTTGTTTGTATCTCGTAATGAAATGATGCCCTACTTCATCTTGCCCAATAAAATCCAGATCGGCGCACTAATTATTCAGTGGTGCGCTTTGCCTCTCCCTAGACGCTGTTAGTGAATTCCTTACAGCACAGCAACAAAAACGCGTTCACGGTCGAAATGGCAGGGCCGGTACCTTTGGTCAACAAAAGACGGTATTTGTCAGTTATTTGGAAATATTTTGGTTTCAATGAATTGGACCATGAACAGCAGCAAATAATGTGCAGAATATGTTTCAGAGCTTTGTCTACACCACAAGTCAACAAGATCAATTTATTTAACCACTTAAACCTTAATCATAAAGTCATCTATCATCAAACAATACGTGAACAAAAAACTCAGTAGTGTGAGGCAAGCTGATCAACTCGTACTGCAATACAGTCATCCGTTAAGGACACCCGCTATAATGCAACCGCGCATCCGTCAGGTTCTCAAAAACACCGAGATATAAAGGATGGCATCACATATTATTTAGCAAAAGAGAGGGTCTTCAGCACAGCTGGGAATATTGTCTCCTGCCATCGTGCATCACTGAAGCCGGATAATGTAAACAGACTAGTTTTTCTCGCTAAAAATCTTTAAGTTGCACTTTTTTGCATCAGTGGACTAAGCATTTGACTCTAATATGTATAGTTGGGGTAAAAAAAATCAAGTTTAGTGTTTTTGATCCTCAGAAAACAGTTCATCCCGGTATAATTTGTCTGTTCATTTAAAAATATATATTTGTACAAGTTCAGCATATGTTATCTTATTAAAATTTTATTTTGGTTTCAATTCAATTTCAGTGTAAGTATATAAGTTTCAATATTATGATTCAATAAATACAATGTTCCTGCAATCAAGAGTAATTGTGGTAAATACCCAAGGTAAATAAATAATCATGATCTTAATATTGGTAAAAAATAATTGTGATTATGATTTTTGCCATAATCGAGCAGTTCTAGCCGGCAATCTACAGGCAGGCAGCTTAGTGAAAAGCTATTAATTTACTCTGTGTCCCCCAATGTGGGGGGGGGGGGGCTGTCCAGAGGGGCCAGGGGGATTTTTTAATTATTTTTTTTTGGGGGGGGGGGGGCAGTATGGTGGGGACTATGAATGTTGTCACCTCCAACTTTGTTGTGGGGGGGGGGGGCAAAGGGAGATCACAGAAGGGTCAGTCAGTGTGGAAGACCCCGCAGGCATCACACTGACCCCAACAGCAGGGATAAAATCTATTTCATTTGTCTTTAGTGGTCTTCTGGATTTTATGAAATATCCTCGGTAGGCCCTCTGCACAGCGCCCCCTGGGAACGCAACATCCCACAACAGGGCCCCAAGTCTGGAGGAGAGGGGCCACGTGGGAGTGGGCCGTCGCCCCAGGCCCAGCCGTGAATAAGGCGACAAGCATCACCGGGCAGGAAAGCTGAAAGACGGAGCGGCGCGGACTTGGTCCGACGGGGTGGTCGCACGCCCCCTGGGACGGGGCTGCTCCGGCTCAGCGGACAGAGAAATTGCCTCCCATTCAGTTCAGGAAGAAAGCAGAGCTCAGTGCTGAGCCCGTTAGCATTCCATGCTAATTCCAAAGCAGCCACCCGGGCCACAGGATGGTGTTTTACCGCGCTTCTCATCACCACATCTGGGCAGGTGTGCTTCTCTGCGAAGCCCCCCCCCCCCACACACAGAGCTATAAAGCTGCAGCCAGATGTTTGATCCCTCAGCATGGGATTAAGCTGCCACAGTAAAACAGTCTGTACGTGTTCAGGGATGCTGACCCTCATATGGGCTCCATATGAGCCGTGTGCCAGGTGCCCCCAGGACCGGCGAGAGCCCCCGATCACGCTGAAATCCACACCGCTCCTGACACAGGCCTCGGGAAGGCGACTGCACGGGCGGTGGGGGGCAGGATGAGCCCAGAAAATGGGGCTGAACCGGCAGGAGTGTGATGTGTCAGTAAAAAGTATGTCTGACCGTTGCTGGAAATATTAAAAACCATCGGAGGGAGCGAGTTCACACAATGAGTTATATCACAGATTACGGTTTCATTTTCCTTACCCAGGTTTTAAGACGTGTATATATGTATGGATGTTTCACCAGGTAATCTGTCTGTCTGGGATAATTACCAGGCACTGTGCCGTTAAGAGAAATTATTACCGGCAGGATTCCTGTCCCGAAACATGAGGCCCTAAGGTGTCACTAAAGGCAGAGAGAGAGCAGAGAGACCCACTACAATACTCACACACACACACACACACACACACACACACACACACACACACAGGCAAGGTATCTATGTCTTTTTGGGGACCGTCAATTAATTGCCACAGGCATAACCCTAATCCTAGCTAAAACAACCCTAACCCCTACCCAGCCCTAACCTTAACCATAAGTAACCAAACAAAATAGGAAAATTTTTAGTTTTTTGATTGCAGTCACAGATTTTTATAAAATTGAGTTTCCCCTTTTGGGGACCGAGAAAATGTCCCGACAATATCATATATACATGACCACATGCACACACGCACGCTTAGGCATCTAGTGTAAATATATTTGGGGGATATTTATATCATTATAAACTACATTACTGAAAAACCAACACACAGTGAAACACAACAAATGTAAACAAGGTAGCCGGTCTTCCTCCAAGCATGCTGATCGTTAAAAAGGCTGTACTTCAGATAATTAAAATGAGAAAACAGACAAACCAGCCCAAATCCCAGTTCTGATGACCTGCATCATCCTCATGTATGATCTACACCCATGTGAGCATTTTTCTGAAGCGGCTCTAATTAGTCCTCTTCCTGGACCTCCCAATCCTCAAATAAACAAACATGTTTTGTTTTGTTTTTTAAACCATCAGACACAGAGTCCTTATCTATAAAAGAGCACAGTCATCCTTAACTACCCTGCTATTTCCCTCAGCCACTGAGACATGCCCACCTACACCTACATATGGACACACCCACTCGGGGACACGGCCCACACAGAGACACACCCACTCGGGGACACGGCCCACACAGAGACACACCCACTCGCGGACACGGCCCACACAGAGACACACCCACTCGGGGACACGGCCCACACAGAGACACACCCACTCGCGGACACGGCCCACACAGGGACACACCCACTCGGGGACACGGCCCACACAGAGACACACCCACTCGCGGACACGGCCCACACAGAGACACACCCACTCGGGGACACGGCCCACACAGAGACACACCCACTCGCGGACACGGCCCACACAGAGACACACCCACTCGGGGACACGGCCCACACAGAGACACACCCACTCGCGGACACGGCCCACACAGAGACACACCCACTCGCGGACACGGCCCACACAGAGACACACCCACTCGCGGACACGGCCCACACAGAGACACACCCACTCGCGGACACGGCTCACACAGAGACACACCCACTCGCGGACACGGCCCACACAGAGACACACCCACTCGCGGACACGGCCCACTCACAGGCACGCCCACACAGAGACACGCCCACTCACAGACACGCCCACTCACAGACACGCACACACAGAGACACACCCACTCACAGACACGCACACACAGAGACACACCCACTCGCGGACACGGCCCACTCACAGGCACGCCCACACAGAGACACGCCCACTCACAGACACGCCCACTCACAGACACGCACACACAGAGACACACCCACTCACAGACACGCACACACAGAGACACACCCACTCGCGGACACGCACACACAGAGACACACCCACTCGCGGACACGGCCCACACAGAGACACACCCACTCGCGGACACGGCCCACACAGAGACACACCCACTCGGGGACACGGCCCACACAGAGACACACCCACTCGCGGACACGGCCCACACAGAGACACACCCACTCGGGGACACGGCCCACACAGAGACACACCCACTCGCGGACACGGCCCACACAGAGACACACCCACTCGCGGACACGGCCCACACAGAGACACGCCCACTCACAGACACGCACACACAGACACACCCACTCACAGACACGCACACACAGAGACACGCCCACTCACAGACACGCACACACAGAGACACACCCACTCACAGACACGCACACACAGAGACACGCCCACTCACAGACACGCACACACAGAGACACGCCCACTCACAGACACGCCCACACAGAGACACACCCACTAGAGGAAGGATCTGCAGTCCATTGTGGGCTGCTGTCTGTGACTGACTCCCTTAATGTATATTCCTAACCTGTAAACTGTTACATATTTAATAATATTTAAATGGATTTTAGTATAAGAGGAGTTAGCTTGGCTAGTGGAATGTTAAACTACATGAATAATAACATCAAAGTACCAAACAATATTGTATCTTGTAAGTCCTTCACATTGTGACAGCATAATTACACGCAAATATATATCACCCAGTATACAGTTACCCTGCAAAACACCACAACACCGGTAATTACAGAAACATGGTATCTTAGCACAGAAAGAAGTGAACATGCCGGATTGAGCCAGCTTCAGTGCCATTTATAAGGAACACATTTCGCCACGCTTTGGTGGTGTTTAAAGGGCCGTCTGAACAGCATCATAAAAGTTTTATTCATGCGACGCGTGTAAAACCTTCAGAGAGACGTTCGCATAGAGAGTGAACAAGCAGAATGAATCCTGAGGCTCATTCTGTGGTAATGAGCCTCATTAGCAATGAGGACAGTCCAGGCACTGAAATTACTTCACGCATACAAGGATGTGTGCTGTGCGTGTAAAGCACACCGCTGGCTAAAGATGGAGCTTTGACGGATGCTTTCTAACACAGCAGGGTGTTTACGTCCTCCCCCTGTACAGCAGGCACAGCATGCCAGGGCCCCAACCTCACCAGGCAGCCTGAAGAACATCTAAACATGGGGGTCTTGCACCAGAGATCCTGGGATTAGTCCTGGCCGCTAGTCCTCCCGCTGCCCCCCGATTCCTCAGCCTTGCTCCGCATTCCAGTCTAACCCCCAAAAAGCCAGTCGCTCCTTCATGGACATGATGCACCCAGAACCCCCCTGAAACCCTAAAATCTGCAGAGATAGGGCTCTCACTGGCAGAACTCAGCAAATGACTGAAGCTTCACCGAGAGGCAGAATCCCACCAGCAGTCAGTAAAACCGGAATTCCAGGTTGTCTTGGCAACCCTGTCGGAGGAAGCCTTTGAAAATGCCTTGGATCCATGTGCAGGAACCCGCAAAACTTCACAGTCCAAGCCCTCGTGATCAGAAAAGTCCGTCTGCCGGACCAAGGTCTAATGTGTTTTCCAAACCGTTACCTGTCATTGGCCTGAAGAGCAGAACAGACACAACCCAGGAGGGGAAAAAGAGCTTCCCCATAATGCAGACAGTGTCCCCACCCCCCGAAATGGAGAGGATGGGATAGAGAGAGGAGTAGATAGGATGAGATGGAATAAAACAGTAAGAACAGGCCATCCAGTTCACAACACACAGAAAAGCAAAATGATCCCCAGTGTTACTGGTAAGGAGTCACATGCCTAAGGACTCAGACCAGCAATCCAGTGTTGCTTCCATGGCATGTCAGTTTTTAAAGGAGCTGTGCCTCAGCCCCATGAGAAGGAAACTTTAAGGGACTCTCTAAAAAGGAGAGAGCGCCCCCATGTGGAGGGAGGGAAATGACAGCCACCATGGGTAGGCCAGTCCCCATTACGCCCCCAGCTGCCAGCCCACACAGAGGACATTTGGCTAATAATGGCTCCCCCTCCCCCTCCCCGGACATTTTTTCGCACCTCCAAACTGACTATTAAACGAGCTTTTCATAAATTAACTCCAGAGATTTAATTAAAACCGACTTCGCCTTAACTGACTGAGGTTTAGCGATGACCTTGTTTTTTAATCACCGTGAGGGGACAAGCGAGGAGTGCGGCTGCCGTTTATGGGGCCCGTCTTAATGTTATCACTGCTTTTTTTAATCATCTAAATATATTTACCAGAGGAAAAGACACACTGACCCCCCTTTTATTCCAGAGAGAGTCTGCCTACCCACAGCCATTAAGAAAAACACTAACGAGGCTTCACTTTCCAGTCTTCCCGGTCCGCTAGAAGGTCTGAGAGGTAGTAGCACGCCAAACCAGGAGAAAGCAGGAAGGTACCAATGAAGGTATCCATTAAATGCAAAGGTGGAACAGTTTGCACCCCTAGCCCCCTGTCTGAAAGCCCCGCCCCCTAGCTGTTGGCTCTGGGTATCCCTGAGCAAGGTGTTCACCCTAACCCTGCTTCAGCTTGATGTTCAGCTGTAGAAGTGGGTCATAAACTGTCAGCCGCTTTGGATGGAGGTGTCAACTGTAACAAGGCAGAAGTAATTAAAACTCCTAGTCACGTAACTCATTTGTTGCGTGTCAGATTGCGCGAAATCACGATAGGAAGACTCGCAGGCAGGAAAAGACGGCGTACAACTAAGTCCAAGCCAGCCGGGGGCTCCGTCACGTAGGCACAGGAGCCACGCATCACAGCCGTGCCAGACGGATGGCAATCTAGCGGTTTGATGTTCAAGTTTCTTGATAATCATTACAAACAGTTTGGGGCCAGCCACACCTAAAACGACCGTGCAGCTGAGGATAACCCTCACACCACCGTGCGCACAAACACACCACAGTGCGCACAAACACACCACAGTGCGCACAAACACACCACAGTGCGCACAAACATAGAGAATCCGCGATCCCCCGGGAGCTACCAGTCTTGGGGATACAGAATCATCACTGCACCTAGACATGAGATAATGACAAATCTCACCCCCTCCCTAAAAAAAACACACTGCTTTCATCTGGAAGACGTTTTCTTTCAGTTTGGACAAATAAAACAAACTAGCACCAAAACCAACAAGGAGCTGCCCATCACTGCACAATGTTGACTGTGATTATGGAGGACATTAGGTGAATTATAAGGCTCTCTATAGAATAATCGCATGTCCATTTTTTTTTGCAAAGACAAACCTCAGACAAGTCTAGGTCCCACAGAGGTCTCAGATGGACCCATCTCAAGGTGATAAAATATTCATGAGGGTGCTAACAGCCTTTTAAAAGAGCCCAGAGTCACAGATACTAGCGGATTTCCAGCAGTTTCATGACTGCAAGAGAAAATGCTTGTTTCTGAACACAAGTCTCAGGTTTTCTCAGAAAAAAAAGACTTTAGAGAATCTCCACAAATTAATGTGTCAACAGGGGCAGCAAAACCTTGACCCCAAATATTACTGAAGGGAAATCCGGTCCCCTAAAGGTGGGTGCCAGGGGCCACATTTAAGCAGAATAAAAATGATCAAACCTTTAAGAAAACCAACCAACCAAACAGTACCTTAAACCCCCCCACTCAGGTAAGCTTGAGAGATCAGCTGCAGTCAATCAGATAATGGAAAGCTGACAGTGCTGATGGCTGTAAAAGATTGTTCAAAGTGCATTTGTTTTGAAAATAGATCGATTTTCCGTACATGATGCCTGACAGGCCCATATGTCTTTGGATTCCTCTCGCTTCAGCAAATCTAATTTAGATAATCACGCGGGACGTTGGCCCCTCACTCTGTCGCAACGTTTTTAACCCGCGTCCATCCATCTGGACCACTCAATTCCACAGAATAATTAAGCATATCCTAAAACGAGGGGAAGACGGATGGCCACTCAGGGGGGCACACTGGGGGCGGGGTCACACTGCAGCCCCCCTCAGCCTGTCTGCTGATTAACAGGGCTTTGGTTAGAGGAATCACCACACTGTTCCAAATAATGAAGCAAAGACCTGAGGACATGTAATCTGGAAAGTAGCATGGGCTGGGTTGACCCTACAATGGCTAAGAATAGGGGACTGCCCCTCCCAGACCCTCTAGCTCCCCCATCAAGATTATTGTTCAGGGGAGACCGAATCAGGGGAGATTACAGTATCACTTCGAAAAAATGACCCTGTTCAAATACTGCCCCAGTCTTCCCTATGTAATTCATATTGCACTTGTATGGTTAGCAAAATAACAAATAGCACATTACTATGGCTCCTGATAGGGCTGCATTTAAAGTAATAGCAAAGTGCTTTGCCCAGATTGTCACAAGGCAACAAGCTGCTCAAACAGCTGTGTGCCTTCTCTACACACTACACAGAAACCTGCAGCTCAGCATGAAAATACTCTCCTGTCACTGGATGATACTCCTGTCTGTAATATGTGCTAACCAGAAGGTCATCTTTGACTGTCCAATGGGGATCTTTCAGGGGCGGGCATTTTAAAGACAGCCCAGCCACCATCTCAGTACACCAGCCTATCAACCCCCCCCTCTACAGTTCGCCATCGTACTCATGCCCCTCCCCTGGTCGGCTTCCACTCACCTTATGCAGATGAGAAACACCCATAAAACTGACAGTGGAGGTTGGCATCCACTAGACCGGAGCCACGGCAACCGCTGCGCCGTTAAACCTGAAAGACCAGATCCCACACACTTCAATATTATACACATTTCATCTTTGAAGTACACGTTGTGCATTAAAAAGACTGTACTTCAACTCAAACCTGGTTTCAATTAGGTCAGAAGACTGGATCGACTGAATAAAACCTTTAGATGTTCAACGTCTGACATCTGCAGAGATCATTTAACTTCAGACACCCAAGCAGGTCAACAAACGGACACAAACTGACGTCCCATCGCACCAGTAGAAGGTTTAAAGCCTTGTATGTGTCTCTGTAGGCTGCAGAGCATTCATCCGCTCGGGCTCTGACAGTGAAATCAGCATTACGGCCCAGAAACCCACCTGCTGCGTGCTGCAGGCTTGTTAAAATTTCGGCCTTTCATCCTCTCGGGGAAGCCTTTTCCCTAGAGAACCTGGATTTTATGGTGAACAGGAGACCTGATCAGGGAGATGTGCTAACCTTGGGCCTGAGAGAGAGGAGACTGAAACCTTTTAAATCAGAGGAGTTTCTGCACAGGCAAATGCCAGGTCATCTACCTGGTGACCATGGTGACAGCGGAACACTCAGGACTGTAGGTCACCCTGGCTGAAGAATGAGCCAATGGGAGGCCTTACTTAGGGAGTGGTGTTACACTTCACACAAAAAAAACATAAAATGGTGGACAGGAGCAGGCAGGGGTCTAAGAAAACAGCACGGTATACAGGAGGAGTTACTGCAAAGTACTTTAATTAATTAGAGGCTTATGTAAATCAGGATAGAGTTGGACAGCTGTAGGACGTAAACATGACCCACAATGTTGAATCCGGCCTTCAAAAAAAATTAAAAAATAAAATTGCAGTTCCCCACTGAGGTTCACAGAGGAAAAACATTAAACATTAAAATTAGGTTTGAAATCCAGCATTTTAATCCCTCAAACAATGTAACAAAGGGAGCCGACGAGGGAAGAGAATGCTGATGGGAATCTGTGCTCAGAACGTTCTGGAAACATGGATCCAGCTGCTGCCTTTCCAGGATACAAAGCCATGCTCTTAGCTCGTGTCACAAAACATGTCGTCTCTTGCCTTTCAGTGCTCTCATAAAAATTCACATATAGATATATTTATAAATAACGATTCCATATCGATTTCAGATTTCAGGATGTTTGGAAGAGGCTTTGTAATGTTTGTGCACCTGTGAGACCAGAGGACACAGGAAAATGGAGTCCCAAAAAAGAATCAGCTTTGCTAAACAGAGGGTAGGGTTAGGCAGGAGGTTGGTTGTGGTGGTGGAGGTCAATATAGATCCTGTAATATTTATAAATTAGAGGGGTTATGAAGGGGGACACACAGGGATTCCGCCAAATTGAGCTACATCGCAAGGTGTCTCGGGAATGGACCAGTATGGTTTAGATTGGCGGCCTTTTGCCAAGTGGACTAGAACCTGGAACGTTAAGCCTGAGGGTCAAGACTCCTCTGCCGCACTATAGGCACCTCAGAGACCCAAGCAACATGGGGAGGATGTATAAACTCCACAAACACAGAGGACGAGTCGAACCCTCAACCCTGGAGCTGTGTGACACCCCACTGCTACCGCACTGCAGACAGAGCAACAGAATATATTTTTTCCCTTTCCCCCACCCACCCGCATAGATGGAGAGTAGCACAGTGAAAGGACAGCCTAAGGTAATCTATGAATGGACGGAGGGTCACTGTCACCCCCTGGGGGGAGGGGTGTGCCACTACAGTGTGCACCAATACTTGACAGCGGTTGTGTGGAGAACAGACACGGCAGGAAACGGCAGCACCGTGCTCTAAGCGGACTCGCTGTGCGAGGTCTGGCTGGGCTACTGATGAGCACAGCACACGCCACGACCCCCCACCTCTGCACCCCCGGCAGCTCAGCTATGAAAGTGGTGTCACAGCGTGAACCCAGAGTACAATGACTCTTTCAGGGTAAAACTACATGATGTGCCAAATTCCACCCCCCCCCCCCGCCCCCCGAAAAAGCAGGGCGACGTGAATACAAACACTGTGTCCTCAAATGAAGTGTCGGGAGTTTTTCAACTAAAGACACTGCACCCCCTCCCCCCTACCCGATATCCACTTAAACCATAACCCACAGCCTGCTGGGCTGGCCTCCTTCCAGTGGGAGGAGGGAAATAAAGTGTAGATCCCAAACACAGCAATAACACATGGGAAAATGAATTCTGGTATGCAGAATTACTGTGTAATAAAATAGCACAGTGTGATGCCGTTACGGTCCACGTAAATGCAACGCACAATCCGAGGTTTACAAAGTTGCAATGCGAGAGAGATGGACTCCTCGGGGGGGGGGGGTTGGCAGGCCTCAGAGGGACTCAAGGAGAACAGAATCACAGCCGGTAAGGTGACAAAGGGCACATCACACTCGCAATGGGCGACCAACATGCTAATGAACTGGTGCTAAACAGTATTTAAGTAATGCATCAGTAATTCTCTGTGCTGACGCAGCACTGTCACGACTGGAGAACAAAAATCACAGAGAAATAAAGGGAACACGGTTAATTAAACGACACACGTGGCACAGACGCTCTTTGAGGTGGTAAATTCCCTTCTAGCCTACGCGGCGATGCACAGGGACAGCCACAGACAAACGTGCAGTCAGTCAGGAGAACCGGGTAAAGGGCCTCATACTTCATTCAGATTCATTTTTTCTAAAACAGACGCAGGAGTTCAAGAACTGATCCACTCAGCAGCCTTTGAAGGTCCCCACCGCACCATCATAGGAGCTTAATGGGACACCTTCAGTGCAGCCCCTCCACTGGGGACGGGGACTCCATCGTCACACATCAAAGGCCTACTCTGGACCTGATCTGGAGGCTTCTCTATTAACTTAGCTGTGTGTTCGTGAGCCACAATGGCTATGGACTCACTTGAGTAACTGCAGAGAATGATCTGGTTTTAAGAGGGTGCCAGTCTGTGGTGAGAACATTCAGCTTGCTGAAGTCCATTTGGGATGCCACTGCCGTGCTCCTCTAATGTGGCATGCAGACCCTTGTTGGCGGGCGACACAGGTGGCACCGGCTGGAGGTGACTCCGACTCTCCTCATACTCGGGGAACGTGAAGACATGCCTCCTTAAGTCACTCATAATAATCAAGCGCGGGCCAGAATCTAGTTAGAAATGGGCAGCCTGGTTCTCATCACGGGCCTGAGGGCAGAGCCACCCTGATGTGGACACATCCCGACCCGATGTGGCAGGAATGCGGAGCCTCTCGGAACCGGGGGACTCCAGGGTACAGGCAAAGACAACACATACTAAAAACATCAAAAGAATCTCAGGGATTTTTGCCTGCTGTGGCACCTCACCGATTCCTCGTTTAATCACCCTGTCTGGCCATCTCTGCCCATCGCCAGGGCTTCAGAGCACATATCCCGGCCCAGAATCGACATCTCACATTGCCAATGTGCACCGGAACTTGGTTCTAGGGTCATTTTAGGGAGAGAGACCTGTGATGGCAGATTGGCGTTTGAAGCTCCGGGGACCTTTTCAGAAGTAATAAAAACCTCATAAAGGAACTGGAGGCAAGCGGGAAGACAACACAGAGCAGGGACAGAGCCCCCCCTGTGCTTCAAAGAGTAAAGAGCAGCAGTGCACCTCCTCCCCCAGGAAGAGAGAGATAACAGAGTCTTTCAGGGGTCTTGGGGAGCGGAGCAAAAGCAGCACAGAGGGGAGGCCAGGAGGAGCATCCTACACAGCGACATTCAAGCGATGCCTGGGCCAAC
Source organism: Paramormyrops kingsleyae (assembly GCF_048594095.1). NCBI lineage: Eukaryota > Metazoa > Chordata > Actinopteri > Osteoglossiformes > Mormyridae > Paramormyrops > Paramormyrops kingsleyae. Next base: position 32,187,750 of record NC_132798.1, read on the forward strand.
GCAGACAGGAAGGAGAACAGGAGGAGCGTGGGGGCGACAGTGAGCGACGTGCAAGGACAACATGTGGCGAGTCGCATGACGGCGACCGACGCAGCTCTGCATGGGGCTGACTGAACACAGCTGAACACGGCTCGATAACATCTGAACAAGAACACCTGCGGATCTCACGGCACACAGTGGGCAGCATCCGTGCGCGTATGGCGAAATTACTGCGTTAGTCACAATCCTATCCGCCTGGTAAAGCCCAGCCCAGCCAAGCAGGTAATGTTTAATCTAACTCTTGTGACAAATTACCAACATTTACACCTGTTTTAGGGTAATGATTGACGGCAGTTAAACACACAACGTGCCAGATGTTTATCCTGAAGCATGACAGTCTGTGGCTGTCGGACTTCCTCTGATGTCCAGGTATGTATCCAACCGCCCCATACAGACACACACATGCACAAACAACCCCCTACCCACCCGCCCAGAGCAGGACGGCCATGTCTCATGGCCATGGTACGTTCATCAAAACAAGTTAGCCAAGAGGACTAAAGGGGTGAGACCCTACAGTACGTCCTACTGCAAATGGTTACTCTACAGAAATGCATGAATACGCCGATTTACTTCACGGCTAAAACTTTAAACAGTGCCTGGTATGTATCCCAGTAAAACTTCACATAACACATACATATTATCCCTCAATCATTCTGCTCTTTTCCTGAACATTTCACCCCCCAGCCTGTGTAGTGATACATACATACAGGTCTATAGGTTAACTACAGGAAACCACAGTCTGGAAGGACACAGGGATACTGAGGGAGCGGGCCAGTGAAAGCAAACACCTTCATTAGCTGGCATACCCTGCCCACCATGTAGCAGAAAAATGTCAGTTAAACATCAACACTTTGTCCAGTCAAACTCAAAATAACAACATTACCCAGCCTGCACTTCAGGAGACACCACCTGGTCTAGATGACCCAATCATATCACCAGGTCCAAATGACCCAATCATATTTCCCCCAGCTTCTGAACAGCATGCAACAGACTTGTTCAAATGACACCTTAACCTGCAGCAGATATTGACTTCATGAACTACATATGAAAGTGCAATGCTGCAGAAAATTGCTACCTCAAACTAAAGTTACTGCATAAACGGCTTAGCAACCAAACATGATTTTTGCAAGAGAAACCTTGAGAAAAGGAGAAGATCATGATTTCTTAGATAGCTTTGTAAATTGAATCGCAATTGACTTGAAACAAATTTGTGTATAAATCAGCCCATGAAAGGTCTGCAGCTGGAACAGGCCATGTGGAAGAGTTTGCCTCACCCCATCATCCATGGGGAGGGAGTTCGACAATGATCTTTTAACCCCCAAATCCAAGGTGCCATTGGGAAGCATGAGGCCTGGGAAATTGCCCAACCTGGCAAACCTGCAACCTGGAAGCTCAGGCAAATTCCCATGACATGCATGACTCCACACCTACAGTGTTGGGGAGAAGTCACGTGACAGGTCATGTGACCTTCAGAATGTGAAGGAGTTTTAGTGACATCTGTGAATGTGGGATAAAAATAGGCACATTAATCAATGGGTTAGGCTGGAACTTCATTAACAGACACATTCACACATTAAAAGTTTAATCTGTATCCTGCTCCAAGCAATGCCAGTCCCATGTGGTTTCCATGGAGAACAGTGTATAAAAATGGAAGTTTATTCTGAAGTGTGAAACATCCTCTCAGAAAAGAACAATGCTACCTTTGTAATGTACAAAATAAATGATCGTCAGCAGCATCATCACCAACACCTCCACCTATCATCAGAGATCTAATTTCATCATCCCAGCACAATCAACAGCAGCAGATGAATGAGTTATGCATCTGAAGTATATACAAGACTTCAAAAATATGCAATTAAAATTCAAGCTGATCAGGAGAGCAGTTCTAAAGTGAGAACAAACATTTTTGGAGATTTGAATGTCAGTCAAACTATAAATGACACATCTTTTATAACCAGCAGGCAGTGTGATGACTCTTAAGGCCGACTTATTATTCTGCATTATCCTATGGCTTAGCTATGGCACGGGCTTCGTGTGTTGGTTACACTGCAGGCCGTGTGCGTGGTTACGGTGCAGGCCGTGTGCGTGGTTACACTGCAGGCCTTGTGCGTGGATACGGTGCAGGCCTTGTGCATGGTTACGGCGCAGGCCGTCTGCGTGGTTACGGCGCAGGCCGTCTGCGTGGTTACGGCGCAGGCCGTCTGCGTGGTTACGGCGCAGGCCGTCTGCGTGGTTACGGCGCAGGCCGTCTGCATGGTTACAGTGCAGGTCATGTGTCTGGTCACATTGCAGACTCAATGCAGCAGTATAACTAACCTTTTAGCTCACACAGGTTGGGGATTTGAATCCCAAAGTGCATGTTACAGTCATTCATGAAAGGTGCTCTCTCTCATTTAATTCATCCATCCATCACTGTAACCGCTTAATCCCAACTAGGGTCGCGGGGGGGACCGGAGCCTATCCTGGGAACAACGGGCACAGGCAGGAACCAACCCTGGGCAGGCGCCAACACGCCACAGGGCACACGCACACTCACACAATTACGGGGCCAACTTAGAGTCGCCAATCAATCTACCCTGCACACTTTTTGACTGTGGGAGGAAACTGAAGCCCCCGGCAGAAACCCACGTGAACACGGAGAGAGCATGCAAACTCCACACAGGAAGGAGCCACGCCTGACCCGAGGACCGAACCCGAAACCTTCTTGCTTCAGCAGCGCTAACCACTGCGCCACCCTCTCATTTAATCACAAATACAAAATCTATAGGAATTAACACAAAAGTAGTGAGCAGGTCTGAGAGATAGAAAGCTAAATTATGAAGAGGATTTTACCACACTAACAGCACGCAACTGCATCACAGGATGTCAGCCAAAACATAAGAACTAACACAATTTTTAAAATTATCAATCCTTTCATCCAGAAATATGTCTTTGTTTAAATCCACACTGCCTACAGTTTCCTGGCTGCCAGCTGTGTCTTCATTCGCAGGGATCTGCCATCCCACAGTGGGGGTGTAAGATTCAGCGAAATTAAGATTGTGAACGATTAAAATGTTTCCACAATCTGCCTTTATGGAGGGATTGTTAGTGTAGTGTAACAGTGCACATTCTGCAGTCACAGAACTATGGCTCATACATATATACAAAGGTGTTTTGTTGGCCAAATCAGTTTCGACACCCCAGTAAGGAGTCGGTAGTGCCTTGGATTCCCTGCCTCTCTCCCTTTTGCACCCTCGTCCCATCATGCAATGCACAACATGCAGCACAGTCCCTTCCTGACAATGTAGCGCAGGGTTCTTCAACTCTGGACCTCGAATCCAAATCCAGGCCTTGTTTTCAGTTCTCCCAGGTAGTTAGTTTAATAATTACTGATTCTGATTGGTCAGAGGCTTCACACCTGACTGACAGGTAAAGGAAGGCTGGAAAACCAGCAGTGCTTGGATCTCGAGGACCGTGAGTTGAATAACCCTGATGTAGCGGAATGGGCGACATGGAGGGGCTGGTCCTTACCATTTTATTTATTTATTTGGAACAAATCAGTTTTGGAAAATTGTAACGTGGTGCAATTAATAGTTAAATTAATAGTTAAAAGGCTGACATGTCAAATGAACAAACAAAAAAACAAAGACGTATGCAGAGTATTTTGTTCTTTTCGTGTTTGTTACCTTTTAGGTCTATATTTTTTTTAAATTGACAAGTATGGTTGTGCTGCTGTTCAGTAACTTGCAAAAAACAGTCTTAAAATCCACCATGAAAAAGAACTGGTAATATTGTGGATCGTGGCCTTGCCTGAAAAAAAATCGTGATATGATACTTTAGCCATATCGCCCACCCCTATCCCACGGTACCCGGTCCTAAGATTTCTCAAACAGTACCCATGATGCTTTGCTCAATATATGATGTTAATTGACACAACTAGGGTTGGGTCGATAGACGATGCCATCGTCCATCGCCGATGGCCGATATACATCACGATGCTGAGCCGACATCGCGATCCTCCGCCCCGCCCCCGCCGCAGCAGCAACCAGCTCGCGAAAAACACACACTTAATCACACTATATAGCCAAATGAAATGCATGCTTTCAATTTCCGCATCTTTACTTATTTTATTATTACACTGGTCAACAGTGAAAAAAAGGTCTAACTTTTTATAGCTGATCTAGGATAATTTTAATGCGCTAAATCCAAAAATGACATTGGTTTTGCGCTACCAGGTCAACTTTTTGATCTATTGTCGAAATTAGATAAACTGATGCCATGCAAAGCATTACGTAAACTACATTGTGTGCGTGCGTGTGTGTTTCTCATTTATAGGCCTATACTTAAAATTTTGTTGCTGCATATTACAAATATTGTTATTTAGAGTTTCAAAGTTAATGAGATGGCATCATTAAGAAGATCTTGCAGAAATAAGCCTGATGTCTTTTGTTACATTTGCGGCGAATACATTCTGACTAGAGACATCCCTGCCGCTGGACATTCCAGAACTTCAAGGAAAAGGAAATTTAAGCCCCAAGTTTTGAACAGTGATGATTGAACATACAATTTGCATATATAAAGTTAATTTTGTGGTAAATTAAAATTTTTTGAGACAGAAAATCGCACTATTTTAAAATCTACTTAGCTGAAAAACCTGACCTGATCTACAAAAACTGATGCCATATTCGTGTTCTGTGGGCCAGAAATATGTAAAATCAGCAGAAATATATTAGACAATCCATATTATTTCCTCATCATGAGGAAATAATAACAAGGAAGTTGTTAGCGATCACAATACAAATTACAGTGAACTCCACACGAATTACACGAACTAGTTCGTTTACATTAATAAATGAGGCATACAAAAACAGCACCTTTTTTACCAACCAAGTTTGTCGACGCCATTATAACGACACAGATCACTGTGCCTATTCATGCCAGAGTCCCACGGAAAAAGTGATTGACAGGTGGTAATTTGTGTGTAACATCTTTATTTATGGTTTGGTTATGGGTAAAACAAAGACCATGTGGGTCAGGTAGTGGAAACGGTAGGCTACAATTAATTAATTCGTTATGAATTAATTATTTAACAACAACCATCCCTCCCCCAACCCGCCGCCTACGACGACGATGCCATCGTCTATCGCGATGTTTCACATTAGACATCGTACGATGCCAAATTGGTCGACATCGCCCAACCCTAGACACAACGTCAGCCATACCTGCCTAACCAATGAATGAGAAAAACCATTCGTCGTCACTTTCTGACCCAGACAACCCATTTCCGGATCGAGTGCGAGCGATGCGAGTCCTGGCTACAAGGAGGAAAAAGAGGCGGCTGACCCAGAGGAGTCCATGGAAGGCTGGGATGCTGTGGTGAGAAACTTCGGCAAGATTATGAAGTTTCGTTCAAGGGTCACACTTCAGGAAACCGCTTGTCGCAAGGCCAGCGATATGCATGTCCTCAGCTACAGGACACAGCATGGCTGTGGACCTGGCCATTGCTAGACCCCTTTTACTGGGACACATGCCCCAATATTTATGTGCTGAGCCCCAGTAAAATCTCATGCTCAGCTTTCAAAAATCATTTGGGTAACAGAAGGTGGGGGGTTTGTGCCCCAGTGCAGCTTTATGTCTAGCAATGTCCCTGGCTGTGGAGGAACTCAAAACCAGGATCAGGAGCAGTTACCTTAGCCAGTGCAGCCGTGTGCCTTTGAACAGAAGTCGTGGCGTGAGGCTCAGCAGGCATCTGTCAGGCCTCCTAACTCCTGAGGCTGAAGGTTGCTCTCATGATGTAGTTTGTTTGAGGGCTGAATTAGGGGGAGATGTTCAGCACATTCTCCCGTGTGACATTCAGTGACCCAGTGACGACCCAATTTATCTACATGTCTGTGACAAGCACCTCAGCACAGTGACAGCCAGCACCACATCACACTTCAGATAACGATGGCAGGTCGGGCGGGGGGGGGGGGGGGGCTAGGGGGTGTTCAACGAAATGCATTTCCTCATATTCCCAGGGGTCTGTGTCAGGCTGATGGGAACCAGGAGCAACCCCCCCCCCCAAGAGAGGTGAGAGGCTTGGTGTCCCCAGATGAATGTGATGCAGGGGCACAGTTGCCATTAAAAGAGACCAGGGGAGACTGACACAGTGTCCCATCAGAAACACAGATTCAAACCTACGTTTCCCTTTGGGAAGTAGGTGGCAGGGTGGCCTTATATCTCCTCAATGCTGGTTTGACTCCTGCCCCATACAAACATTTCCACATGTAAGCTTACTCCACACTTCTCCAGTTTTTCACCTCAGTTCTGAGGCATGCAGATCAGGTAGACCGAGGGGTCGTAATTCGCTCTAAATTTTGTGTGACATTGGGCCATGTTACACATCCCATTCCAAGGTGTTCCATGCCAGGGGCTCCTCGATCATCAGGACCCTGCATCAGTTATAGTAAAACTGACAGAAATATTCTAATGAATTCTAGAAGCTTCTCGTGTCACCCGAGATACTATGGGTCAAGACTGCCAGAGACTGGTGTACCGAAACGAAAATGTTCAAGACAGAAGTCCGTCCTGCTCTCACATTAGCTAGATTTTAAATACTGTGACCCAGCTGTCACTGCTAACTACCTTCATTAAATCAGTTATATATGGTATATCAGTTGTATCATGCTAGTTAGCTTCTATTCATTTCACTAATACACTTCCGCTAGCTAGCTTCCATAAATTTTACCCATGTTTTCCTGTTGGGTGGCCTCCATAAATTTTAGCCATGTTGTCCTGCTAGCTAGCTTCCATAAATTTCTGCTGTCTTCTCCTGCTAGCCAGCTTCTTCATCACCTTGATTCCATAACAAACGGGGTTTCATGCCACAGTAATTTCTCATGGTTTAAGGTCATGTTGCACGTACAACTGCATCCTCCATGCCCTAGAGTTCTAGACACAACAGAAAATTCTCTTCAGACAATTAGAGCATGGATGCTAATCAGTAATCAGTACTCAGAAGGCTGGGGATGTCAGCTGAGGCAGTAATTCTCTGGACACACAACCATAGTTTGATTCTACTGTAAAATCATCTGACACAAGAAATAAAATTCACTGGCAGTGTGTTACAGTTTACGCATGTGATTTACCGTTAGTCTGTGCAGTTTTGGTTAAGATTACTGATTATTAGTCATAAATTACACTGATATGGCTAAAAATTAAACTTATTGTTAACAGTACTTCACACATTTTTATAACGTGTTCCACAAAAGGCTGCCAAGCCCCCCCCAGACCTGTACTCATATCTTTGTGGGGACCGTCCATTCATTCCTATGGGCATAACCCTAATCGCTACAAGGACCATAAGTAACCAAACAAAATACAAATCTTTTGGCATTTTTAGTTTTTTGATTGTCCCCAAACTTTACAAAACTGTATTTCCCCTTGTGAGAACCAAAAAAAGTGCCCCACAACAACAAATTAACAGGTGCTTATCACATTGTGGGGGTACTCATACCCTACAATGTAATGTATACAGTACCTGGACCACACACACACACACACACAAGTCTTTTTAATGAAACAATTCAGTTACACTACTCCTAAAAACCTATAAAAAATACAATCTCCCTCCCTGTACTTGATTTGGCCACTCTTTTGTCCCAAATCCAGCCCAACTGTTACTGATCCTGAAACTTGTTGTACTGGAAAGTCCCCATCAGGCTGGAATTACCCCGTATCCTGCATCAGCAGGTTCTGTTTCTGTCTGAACTCACCCTCTGTGTGACTAACAGAAAGGGGGGTAGGTCGCAGGGAGTTCCACAAATTCACAAATTCTCCAGAAGACCATTCGGAGATTGCTCCTGCAAGAGACTCAGATCTCACAGATCTGTCCTCCAAACTGGCCTGTCATTACCAGGAAGGTGCCATGGCAACAGAGCGCCTTCCGCCTCTCGCCCGACCCCGGACAGTTCCGCTGCTATTCCGGGGCATCCGTCAGCTTTGGAACAAAGAGGCTCCCCAGCTGTGTGTGTGTGTGTGTGTGTGTGTGTATGGGGGGGGGCGGAAACAGCATGGGTCACTTAGCCACTTGCGCCCTCTAGACGTCACTCAGAAGTACAGTAAAAGGGGACATGGTTCGGCAGGGGAGAGTATCTGAGGAGGCCACCATCACCCATGCATACTGACAGACGGCCGGCTTAAAACAGGGGAACGGTCGGATGATTCTGAGGACCTTTATCAGGAGATCTAAAAAATCTGGATCATAATTGGATGGGTTTGCAGCCCAATACAATATGTTTTCATGGGGCCCAAAATCTCTAAGATGGAAACACGAAACATGAAAACGAATGGAAATAGAAAATGAATGTCAGTATAGCAAGCCCACAATGGTCAGACTGCTGCAGATGCAGCGGTAGGCAGTGTGACACCTTGGCTCCCAGTCCAATTTCACAAACAATTTTTAGTATTTGAGGGCCCATGTAGTGCTGGGCCCCTGAACCTCACAGGATATCCATGCCCCTACTGCACCCAGATATGAAGGAAGCAGGAGAAAGCACCTTGAATTTAGGGTCACATCAAGTTGTCTAGACAAGGTAACCAGACCTCAACAGGTGATCTATGAATATACACATTTCTCTGTCGGTGTGGAAACCTCCACAGCCTGTACTCCAAGCACATCCACATCTCCACACATCGCTTCTGTTGTCGTCTTCACTTTCAACCAAATCCCACTAGATAACTTGACACAGATAGGTGGTGAAGCAGTGATCAACTGGTTTTTGTACACCTAGACCCCGTGGCCTCGTCCACGAGCATCTTTCCACATGCGGAGCCATCTTCCCGCAGCCAACAGGACAGACGTTTAGCCACATCGGGCGGGATTATATGGCGATGGGGGTTTGGCTTGCGAGGTCTCAGAGCCAGTATCGGTCCCTTAGGCACCAGCACTACATTGGTAACAATCCAGCACTGGTTCCATGCGTTTCCACCGCAAAAAAAAGGCCCTGGGCCAGAAAAAACAGCTCCAGCACGGCACCACAGAAAAGCAGGGCTCAGAATTTGGCACCTTAATGTCAGCAAAAGTGGGACGGGCCAAACCAAATGCATACCCGGAAAATTCAATTCATAACTGATATAGTTAGTCTAATAACGGCAGTGCTGGCAGAGAAACTTCCGCCTATTTAACATTTCGGCAACACTTTATTTGAAGCAGTCTACATAAGGGTGACATGTAACCATCATAAGAATGACATGACACGTCATGCACATTAATGACACATTATTGATGTTTATGACTTGTCATAATGTGTCATTCAGTTCCAAAAAACAAATGACACATTATGACAACAGTGATGTTTATGACAACACTAAAGTGTTACCCACATTTCTGTTCTTTGTTTAAACAAGTGGAAACGCAGGGTGGTTCTCAAAAGACACCAAGCGAGAACCAGCCCAGCACCAGCACCAGCTCCATGTTGGTGGAAATGAGGTAATGGTAACCAATCAGAGGCCTGCTCTGCAGCTGGGCATTAGAAAGCTGTATTACATCATGCTTCAAGCTGCTTACCTCCTGATTCACTAAGTAAATCTGAGCATCAAGCCTTTTATGTGACAGGAGGAATCCTTATTCTTTGTTTGAAGCTTTTCTGTTCCCATACCTTTCCTGTGGCCGAAATCCTCCCAGTCCTCTGGCCTCTGCTTACTTACTCGACCTTGGACGAATTCCAGCAATTGAAGAGGCGTCTCTCATTCCCAACCCCGATATCAGAGCCTGTCATTAGCAGAGAGCTGCTACGCCTCTCGTGTCAGTAATTGTGAGTAGTGGAGCCTCTCCATCTTGTTTGTGGCTGACACACTCACATTTCCCTCACTAGGGTGTCGGAGTCCTCGTCGGCTCCAAGTGAAAGGCCTCAAATCAATACATGTCACAGCAGAGAATGTAATCTCTTATTACACTCAATAGCACCATAAAAATGATGAGCCCTAATCCATGTTTCTCCGGACGGCTTCATTCAGTAATTGTGCGAGATTCCAGACCGATAGCTCCGTCTGATTGCTTGCTCAATAGTTCACCACTCTGTCGGGGGGGGGGGGGGGTTGCTGTAGTGAGTCAATTTAAGATTTGGGTCATGGAACAACCAGAGGGGAGCTTGATATGGGCAGAACTGGGGGCAAATTGCCCTGGATAGGACACACATGTGCACACACACACACACACACACACACACACACTCTACATGCTAAAAATGAGAATGGACACATTTCAACTGTGCTTTGGGCTGCCAGGTAAGTTAGGTATTTTTAAGTGCTATTGTTTGTGGGTGTTCCCTCCCTCCCCACAACGTCTACCTTTTCATGTTTGTGTGGAAATTTCTCTCACCGTTCCCACGAAGACACCAAAAGTTCTATCCCTCACGCACACAAACACATCGAGCACAGAGAAATCAATCTAGTAATTGTGTTGAAGGATCCTTTGCTTTGTGGACCGAGAAACGGCTTTACAGCCGCCCCCTCGATCTGTCTTCCTCACAAAGAACAAGGTTTTCATTTTGTCAGCAGTGGACTTGCCGTTCGATCGGGGTCGCGTCACGCCGAAGAGTTCCTGGTGTCGGGTCCTGCTTGTTGCCCTCACCAGTATCTCAGGAAGATGGTATTTATATCTGCAAAAACTGTAGGTCTCACACCAAGAGCGAGGCAAACGAGACAGACATCACATTTAACGGGGTTTCGGTGCTCCTTTTATCTCTCTGCAGCGATTGGTGAAATAAAAATGAAACACCTTCTTATTTGCCATATGCATAAGTACAGGTATATTGGGTGGCTTGTTTTTGGCATATTCCATCTTTCTCTCCTATGACACACGTACAGGTGAGAGCGTAGCTTGGCCTCTGAGTGCAGGGTCAGCCATTTATCCGGCGGCCCAGAAGCATTTTGAGGGTTTATAGCCCTTACTCAAGGGTCCAGTGGAGATGTGACCGGGGCTGGGATGCGAACCAGTGACCTTCTGATCATAGGCACAAAGGCCTAACCCACTGAGCCCAACATCACTCCCTGAGCAGGACTTTATCGGTCCCCTTTTATCTGTTTAATGTTCCCTTCATGGTTGCTTTTCCACCTACCGGCCGACCCGCCCGCCCCGACAGGCCGGTGTAGGAGGGTTGGGCCGAGCTTACTGTGGATTATCCATGCGGCAGAGAAAAAGGCCCATTTCATTTCATGGTGCTTAGTTCTCTCACAATCACACACTGGGGTTTTAAGGACTCGGTGAGAAACTGGCAAGGCCTGTGCTACTGAGCGTATCCGTCCCAGGAACGGCCTCCTTCCCAAGAGAGAGGAGTTCTTTTCGCCTCTTCCCAATGGGAGCCCGTCTATGAGGTCAAAATCGCCGTGTCCCGGTCGTCGCGACACTCCCTTGTTTACTCGGACCGAGGAACGGTGGGAAATTGTCCTGGTCACAGCCAAAGCAGCTGCCCCCTGAGGTAGATGGTGTGACAGCCATGCAGGATCGATGACAAACCCCCGGCACTTCTGCACCCACTACTTCCCCCTCGATCTGCGTCTCCTCACAGGCAACTTGACCACTAAATGCGCCATCACTCCTGGCCGGAAGCTCTTCCATCACCAACAATTAACGGATAGATCCTAATCCCCCTTTTCCTCAAATCGACCACTCAACAACCCCCCTCCACGACCCACCACCTTCCCAATTCTTCCCCAAGCAGTTAGGGATGGTGCATCATGGGATTCATCATCATCCCCGGGGCGATTTCACTGCGCTGCATTCTCCTTTGTCTCTTCGGGGGTGTGCAGTACGAGGTACAAGGGATGCTGCTTTGGGCCGAGCACGGAGGTGGGGAGGCGCCCCTGGCAGTGCCCCCCAGCCAGAACTGCAGAAATGTGCCCCGATAAAGCACCAATCAGCCGCCCTTTAAATTATCTTGGTGTCACAGGAGCTCTGGAGAGTATCTAAATATGGCGGGAAATGAGCAGCCCTTACCGTGGCTATAAACGGGCCGGGGGGGGGTGGGGTGCGGCCGCAGGAGCAGCTATTTAAAGGCAAACTAGAAAGAGGGCAGCCATGACCCGGCGAGCTTAACCCACTCCAGCGGCTGAGGGAGGGGGGCCTCACCCACCCGGACCTGCCCGTCTGCCTGGCTGCCATGCCAGCAATCCGGAATCACCGCAGCCTTCTGAAACTGGAGCGCACTGTACAAATGTGCTTCTGTTCAGTGGATTGGATTAGAGATCCTGCTTTCCTACACTCTACGGGTATTAAATGACCCTAGTCCAATTCAGAAATCACAAATATCTATAAAGACAAGGCACTGCCCCCACAAACCCGAGGCTAACAAACAAGGATGAAGAATATTTACATTTTACACATTTAACAGACGCTTTTGTCCAGAGTGACATACAAGTGAGGCAAATGGCACATTGCAAATGTACATGCTGTCAAAAGGTTAACTAGGCATATGTGCAGCTAGGCTGAGCTTCCAGTGAGTGCTGCTGTAAGTGGTACTGGGACAGGAGCTACACAATATGCTCCTACAAAGCACGTACCTGAGATGACTGAATTACCAGAAGTGCAAAATAAGAACATTCAGGAAACATAAAAAGGCATCAGGCCAGTAGTGACACACAAGCTCATTACACAGAGCTGGTGGAGGAGTTCAGCCAGGAAGCAGGAAGCAGGACTAGGGGAACTCTGCCTTTCTACTGGGGGCTCTATAGAATCTCCTCGCCATTCTCACAACAGCAACAGGTAATGGATAAAAAACAATATTAATCCAGGGTTGGCTGCATGGGAGTTAGTAGCCTTTGAGTACTAATGGGTTAAAGGATTCCTCTCACATCAGAACAACAGGCCAGTGATAAAGCGCATCGCTCTCTATTTAAAACGGCCGACAGAGGCCACAGGAGGCATGATATGGGCGGGACAGCAGGCTGGCAGGAGCTCAGAGCTCAACCTAAATATAGGCCACATGCTTTAGGCTTCAACTGCGAGCTGATCTCATAGGATGTGAAGCTGACCTGGGGGGGGGGGGAGCTTACGGTGGGTGCGACCGTTATGAGGGGGGCGCACAACTGCATTTCGAAACCCAGCAGGGTTGGGGAGAGGCCCGAACTGGGGCATGGCAGAGTGCTGGGTGGCTCTGAGGAAGACGGCCAAACACGGGCTGCTTGGTATCTATAGGACATACACGTTTCTAGAACATTCTGAAAGACGCTGCTGACAAAGGCCTTCTTGCACGCTCCCACGGCACTTTCCCGGTCGAAATGCATCTTCCCAACCACTTAGACATTCCCAAGCTGCCTCCCCCAGCTCCAGATATGGGGGCCATTCCTAGGTAGAAATCCACACACAGGAAACACACTGCAGACTGGCAGACAACCCCCCCCCCCCCCCCCCCCGAGTGACGGATGAGGCTCAATCCGCGTGGATTAGCAGGCTCCCAGCCCAGGGAGATGTCATTGGGTGCAGATTTCCGAATGGATAAGAAAAGGAAATAATTACTTCGGCAGAATTCCTCTTTCATGATCTCAGGCAGAGAAGATCAATTTAAAACTAGCTGAAGCATGACCTGCAGCTATTTTAAAACGACTCACTGATCTTCCAAAAAGAACGTCAGTTAACGACCAAGATGACACCAGACGAAGCACGGCCGCAGTTCGGCAAGAACCAGTAAGAGGACACGTTTGAAGAACATCAGGGACAGTCAGGAGGCACGATCTCTCCCAGAAGTGGCAGACTGTCTGTTAATTGTGTCCACAGCTGTTCGGAGACAGTCAGGCCTGTTAGGGACTTGCACTGAATTTGCAGCAAAGTCAGCAGTGAGCTTGACAGGGAATTTAAAAGTGATTTTCTGCCCTTTCGGGGCAATAAGTTCCAGCTGTCAAAAAACTAAACTTCAATCATTCGAAAAACCTGCCCATTTCAGGATAGCGCAGAGGTAACTGTCTATACTGGTGAGGGCACAGCGCGCGCTGCTGGGAACATGACTGACACGATAGCGGCACGGAGGTGCCGGCTGCCGCGCGGAGCACTACGACAGATACGCGAGAACCTGTCGGCTTCTCTGCATGAGATCAGGAGTGCAGGGAAAATTGGGAGGCGGGGTCCGAGCGGAACACCCGCAGCACGTATTTCGGCCTAGCTGCAACTTTAAAGAGAACCACAGACAAGTCCAGAGAGGCAACAGACACACATTCTGTTTCAAAACAGCAAGCAGACCCATCCTGCCCTGTGTGGATCACTTTGCAAACAGAACCTGATGTTCACCTGCAGAACCCAAACCAGCTCACTGTTCAACCAGGATTAATTAGGTAATATTAGGCACTGAGACGCAGAGAAAATTTACCATCTCTTAAGAGTTGAAGGAAGAGACTGACTGTTGCTTTAAGTTTAAGTTCATGCCACACTGGCATCCCACCCAGGGTGTGCCTCAGCCCAGTGCTGGATGGATGGATGGATGTGAGCATTTTAAAAACTGATCAAACATCCCAAGAATTTGTCCCCAACCTTTGACCCCCTTTACTGCATAAAAACACCAACATTTTAGCTGCGCTCCCTTCCGTATCCTTCGCCAATGCCAACCCAGGACGTCGCTTCCAAGGCGCACAGACGTGTGCGGCGGAAGGTGCATCCTGATCAAAATGCAACCGTAACCCCCCCAAGGCTCGCTTAGCCCGGTGTCTTCAGCCTGGGACTCCTGTCATCTTCCTGCACGCTGTGTCACCGAGGCCAAGCAGCAGGTAATTGGGGTCACGTTGCTCGCTGTCGTGTGTCATTATTTTCAGGCGCGTATTAAAGAGCAAAGTCGGCAGAACATCTGGGAGATTTTGCGGCCGGTCGGGGAAACATGCGTCTCGGGCAAGATGAATGGCGGTGGGGCAGGGGCCGGGCATTATCGCAGCGACGCAGCAAAGCTACTGGATTAAGGCTCTACCCCAGGTGTCAGCAGCCCCAGCCCAGAGGGGAAATCTCACTCCGCAGGGACCGGCGTGCCTTGGGATTCAGGCACCCCGCAGGAGGGGGAGGACTTATTCAAACGAGGGGGGTAATTCATTTCAGCTCAAGTTCTTCGTGGTAATGAATAAAAAAATAAATAAAGCCTGAGGGGAAAAAGAAAAGGAAAATTCTTGCTGCTCTAAAAGTGGAAAGTGTAATTTTGGTTCACAAGCGTAATTCAGGCGTTTAAATTTGATGGTGTTATTGTCCATCCTTTTTTGGTTAAATGAAACAATTTTGGAAAAATAAGATAACAGCCAAATAACGGAGTTGGAAACACACACACACACACACACACACACGCATACAAACACATGGCTCCCCTGAAACAGGAACCAAACCCTCTCAACATGAAAGACACTCTCTGAAACACGTGCATCTTTTTTGGGTTTCTGCTGACGCGTCTGGAAATCAGTGCGTGATCTTCTGGCAGCTAAACCTTTAGAATAAAGGAGCTGAAGGGAGCAGTTTTCCAAAAGTGTCAAAACAATATTGCCTCATCTCTGGCAAATGAATAAAAACCTCCGTGACCCTTCTGCCGGCTCTTTTGGGGGAAGGGGGAACCAGCGGAGCACTCCTCGGGGGGGGCTGAGGCCTTGTTGTGTGTGTGCTGGAGAGGGGGGGCGGGCCTTAGGAATGTACATTTGTAGATTACACCTCTAGCTCACTGTTGGCACTTAGCAGGTCCATCACACTGGGAGGTGAAGGGTTAAAGGTCGAAGGCCAAAACAACGGTCCTTGGGGTGACGGCACTGAGGAGGCCAAAGGTTCTGAAAAGGTCCATTTCTGCAGTAACTGGGAGTCTTCGTTTATTCGCAGTCTCCACAGGAAACAGGCCATTCACACATATAAAAAGGCACAGCAGTCGGGGGGGGGGGCAGTCCAGAGTAAATGAATTCATATTTATAGGGAAAACAAATATAAACACCCCCAGGCACAAACAGTGACTCCTGCGTTTCTGCCATCAGATTCACGAGGGGACATAGAGCGATGGCAGCCCCTCCCCTACAGCAACAGCCCCCCATCCCCCCCACTGCATCAGCCCCCCCTCTGGCAGGTGCAGGTTCACACAGAGCGCTTTACTGGCACGGCACATGAACACCAGTGCAATCACAAAGATGTGAACTGAGGAGCTGCACTCGTCAAACTGGACGCCAACAGTAGCTG
Source organism: Paramormyrops kingsleyae (assembly GCF_048594095.1). NCBI lineage: Eukaryota > Metazoa > Chordata > Actinopteri > Osteoglossiformes > Mormyridae > Paramormyrops > Paramormyrops kingsleyae. The sequence continues at coordinate 32,203,924 of NC_132798.1, forward strand.
AGGCAGAGGATGGCAGCCCCTCCCCTCACCCGGATTCAGCCGAGACCGATCCAGTGAGACCGATCCAGTGAGACTGATCCAGTGAGACCTTCTCACTCAGAGCAGTCAGCATGGTGATGAATGAACACAGACATGCCTTATGGGCCACGTTTCAGCCAATGAGGCTCCAGTCTGCAAACAGCTTTTCGAACCCCACGGCAGGCCTGTCCGAGGCTCCCCCCACCTCAGGCACATTCTCCGCTATACTCCTGCTTCCAACATGCTATGCAGAGACACCATTTTTAACGAATAAGATAAGACCAGTATGGTATCCAGTCCCCATGCTGATAACGTTAATTGCATGTTTGGCATCACCTTTGAGTGAGAGTCCCTGTCTAATGATGTCGGTGGGTTATGGCATGATGGTGGGGGGGGGGGGGGGGAGCTTTCTGGGCCAGCGGCATGAAGGTTACTAAAGAAAGAAGCCAAAGATGACATCGCCCAGCCAGTGGTCCTCACAAGCACACACGCTGCTTCTAAAGCTCAGCGTAGCGCACTGTGAAGGCAGTGCAGTCCCTGACCCGAATCCTTCAGAACTGGTGACTGAGCGGACGAGATCCGGAACAGCCAGTCTGTGGCGATGAATCAAAGATGTTCCAGTTTGTCAGAGGGAAACTGCAGTACCAGAAGGTTCCAGAATGACAGTCAAACGGCAGTAGTAGAAGGATTCACGCAAATTTGAGAAAGCCTAAAGGTTAGGGAAGTGCACTTGTGATTGAAAGGTTACTGGTCCGAATCCCCGACCAGCAAGGTACCGCCCCCACGCACTGCTACTTAGGTACTACATAATATCTGCCCATTGACACATAAGGGTTAGATAGAGAGGACACATTTTGTTGTTGTGCACTGTGTGCTGTGTTGTGTCAGCAATGACAATTAATCACTACCACTTCACTTTTAGACTGACAGTCAAACTGCAGTGCTATAAGGTTCCAAAATTATGCTCAAACTGCAGCACCAGAACATTCCAGATACAGACAGCAAAGGTGCGGTACAGAACAATTCCAAGTACTGAAGGGAGCCACAATGCTACACAGCAGCCCTGTGATGTGTTCACCACCACGCCCCCTGCTGGAGCCACTGAGTCTGGGGAAAAGATAGCATACGCTCCAGGGAGAGTATATTTCTGGGGTCAGCTGATCCTTGGAGCAACTCCGGGTAAAGGCCCTCATCCAGGTAGCAAAACTGAAATCATTCAGTCGACTCTGGGATTTGAACCAATGACCTTCCAATCAGAGGCACAGCATCCTAACCTGTTGAGCTGCACACTGCCCCCCACAGGCTGCCACCGAGCCAGAGGAGCAGCCGTTACATCAGAGGAAGTGGGACGAGGAAGGGGAGGGGGAGGGGGAGGACCGCACCATTTCCCATTCTCAGCACACCTCAGGTGCTCCGACCATCTCTGTCCTCCTGGCCATCAGTGGCGCTGAAACCCTCAGAGACTTGGCATGCAGAGAGGCGGATGTGGGGCCCCGAGGCGGGGGCTCCGCTCGTGCCTGGGCCCCGAGCCCGGAGCGGCCGGGCCCTGTTCATGAAGCGGCGCATTGATAAAGCATGCCGACGGGACAGGCCCACCTTGGGCAGCGGTCCCGCACCGACAGCGTGCCTTTCATCCGCTGCCAGCCCCGGGAAAGAGCCAGTGGACCTGTGGCGGATTATCTGACAACGTCTTTATAAACGATCCTGCCTGGGCACTCGGCGTCCAGATAAGGGGCACCGCCGGGCGACATGCCCAGAGACAAGGGGGCAGCATTCGCAGCTTCCTTTTCGGATGATGTCGTCCGAGGGGGGGCGTTTCCAGACTGGCATGTTCCCCCACCATCACCTACAGGCCAAACAGCAGCACCATGGTATCCACAGCGACCTGGGTCGTCTATCATTGATAAACACAAATAAAGGATCTGGAACACATGCTGAAACCCAATCTTGCAGTTTGTTCCCCCAGGGAGATGCTCCCCGGGTCAGACTACACCCTCCCTGCGGTGAAGCAAACAACAACAATAAGACTAAACACACAGCAGTTAACATTCAACACTCGCACAATAAATCACAGCGAAAAGACTCCTCCTGAAAGTATGACACCTCACACCACAGAGCAGGCGGTGTAGCAGTTAAGGATGGGCTGTTGGGACCTGAGGGTTGTGGGTTTGCATCCCACAAGTCCCGCTAAGGTAATTATCATTAAGTTAACATGTAAGATTGCTTCCAGGTGGGATGGCCAGCAAAGTCATGTGACCCAAGAGCAGGACTTTGAGTATAAAAATCTGAACCTTATTTCTGAAACACTTTTCATGGGACTAGGAATCACGTCTCCCTCCTGCCGCTCAGACTTGCATATGATCACAGCAGAGCTCTCCTTACCCGGGCAGCTGCATTCGGTTACAGCATCTACATTAGAGCCCCAGGACAAGAGCATCATGTACACGGATTAAGACTAACACGCTGCGGGTACTCCTCCGTCTGTACTGTGATGGCCTCTAGCCCTCGCTCCACAACTCCTCACACGCTAACCACCAATTACCCCTTAGCAGCTGCAGACACACACCGGGTTATGGCCTTTTACCCCCCGATAGTGGAATCTGTCCACTGCACACGCTCAGTGATGTGCCACAGAAAGTCTTAGGAGCTCCAGAATACGCTGTTAATACTGGTGCAGCAGCATGCAGGACAAAAACAGCACATTTAACTGTGATAAAGGGTTTCCTGCTTTTATAAGTGACCTCTTTGAACCGACTTGCTATCCTGACCACTGCGCGGAACCCAAGTTAGTCATCCTCCAAAATTTGGAGTAATTAAGTGTCTCCCACTGAAAACGGAAGAAGACCGGTGGTAGAGCCTAAACAGGCCCACTCGGTCCTGGGGCAGAGCAAGCACACAGCTGACTAAGCAGGTATCTCTCTGGCCTACTGCCTCGCCCACAGCCCCGGAGTTTGATTAGTTGTACTTAACGCTGTTCCTCTTGTAATTGCACATGTCGTTTTGTTAACGAGCAGAGATTAGACTCTATCCCCGTGGGGCCACCAGCCAGGCTTTCAGGACACACATTTCCTGCAGCGACGATGACATCATTTTGTTTATCGGGAATAAACCAGACAGCAGTATGTAGGCACGCTAACACGCAATACGGAGGCGCTCTTGGGGGGGACCAACCCACTGCTTCCCATTTCAGGAACTCACACCCAGATCCTAAACTCAGCCTACATGACGAAACTGAGCTTGAACGGGAAACTAATCCGTAATGTGATCTCAGGACCAAAGATGCCCCACGATTTTTAAAACTGCCAGGCGTCAAAACGCAGGAGGGCAAAGAGTATTAAACATACTATACGATCATAACGAAACCCACATGCTAGAACATCCAACAAGACTGAGGAACAGGATTTAGGGATTCTGTCTGTAACGGGACAGAAGAATTTGATTTAGGAACTGAGAAGACCATACTTGAACAGGGAACAGAGAAACAAGGACAGAGAAACTTTACAGAATGGAGACAAAGTATAAATGTTTAGCAGAAAAACAGTGGTGTTTAATTACCTCCAGATTCATGCTATATTTGGAATGGCATCGACAAACAACAGGCCGTCAGGTAGGAGATAAGCCTGTCAATGGAACCCATGTCCGTGAAATTAAATTCACCCCCCTTCTGAGAATTTTAACCAGGGTGTTTTCGACGGCTGTGGCTGCAGCTTAAGCACTCTATGGGCCCTGCTGCCCCATGATAAGAGGATATCCTGGGGGCATCAGACAGTAAGGCTGACAACTGCCCGCTCAACCGAGTCCCTCCAAGAATTAAAGACGAAATATCTGCCCCTCAAGGAGTTAACAAGCTTTCGGCAGGAGGACATGTACGTCAACACTAATCGGATGGAGGCCAAGGTAAGGCTTGTGGCCAAATACACTCAACAGACACTTTATTGGGTACACCTGGTGATTAATGCAAACAGACAATAATGTAGCTGCATCCAAATGCAAACAGAATCAGACAAACAGGAGGGCTGTATTTCTTGATTAGCCGGATAACTTGTCGGATTTAAGGTGGTCTGGGCTAAATGTAAGCGAACAAAGATGAAGTCCATTTAAACTGGGGTACCTTAAATCCAACAAGTTATCTGTCTACAGGCCCAGGATGTAGAGCTTCAGTCACTGTGCAGTTAAGCATTATAACAGTTAGCGCAGTGATCCATGTGATTTAAAATGTGGGATCACTGGAGGTGCTAGACGGGGTGGTTCCAGTGTCTCAGAAACAGCCCCCTTCCAGAGACACACGCAGAGTTTACAGAGGATGGTGTGACGAAGCAAGGAGATGCAGTCAGCAGTAGCTCCGTGGGTGAAAATGCCCCATTCTGGTACGTTACTACGGCACTAATGAGAGGTCAGAGGAAAGTGGCCACACCCATTACAGCTAACAGGAAGGCCATGAGTGCAAAAAGTGTGTGTGTGCAGAAAGGCATCCCCAGACACGTCGACTCTTCAAGTCGTTTGGGAGACCAAAGGCTCCTACCTGGTAATACGCAGACTAATGAAGTATAGTTCACCCATAATCAAGAGAGACCAAGTCAGCCTGCTTGGTACACTGTCTTCAGAGCTCAATTCCATGGTCAGGTGAACCAATGATCAAATAGTAATGGGCACTGCAATCTAGTCAAAACTGGTGTCTTGTGCTCTTAGTGCATCATCTGGAAACACAGGGGGAGCAGGAGATCAAACAGGAGCCCCTGAATGTGCACCTGCTTGTTTAGATGTGCAGAGGTGGAAGTTAGCAGGGAAGTGGGGAGGGGGGAGGAGGAGGGGGAACAGGCACGCGCTATATTCCAGGCCGTGTGAGGACACAGAGCTCAGCCTGCCTGAAAATATTATCTTCCAAAGTGGAGATAAGCTATTTTGTTTTTTTTACAGCCAGCCAGAATCCAGAATCAGCGACCAGAATCTTGTGGCTTCATTTAAATTTCGAAACGGTTATATTATTTTGTGGCCAGTCTTCTCCTTAACAAAGAGCATGGCAGACATTTTGAAGCCTGGGGAAATGTGTAAACAATGATATGGACACTCAGGAAAGGTATGATTACCGACGACGGCTTTCTGTTTAACAATGAGACGGTCTGGGATCCAAACCGCCCTGACTTGCAAATCCGAGGAGAGCACTGCAGAACACTTAATCCCCCAGTACAAAGGAACACAGACGTGTGTGTGTGTGTGTGTTTGTGTGTGTGTGCGCACATGCACGCCATTGCAGGAAATTCTTTGTCAGACTAATTACATTTTTCTTTTCCCCACAGGAAGCGGCTTCCTAAGGGGCAAAATCCAGCTCTGGACGTCGTCTATATTTAACCGCAGACTGAAGAACCCTCCGCTCTGTGCTTCCACACCCAGACAAAGGCGAGTTAGTTCCTTTGCAGGAGGGGTGGGTCAGAACCGGAGCCGCGTTGCCGTGCCAGTGGGGGTGAGATGGGTCCGGCAGCATACCAAGTGCCTCTGAGTAAATAAAGTGAGGCCTCCCAGCAGGTGCTGGCCTACAAAGGGCGATTGACCAAACCGTGTAGAGGCCGCCTCTGCCCCTTGGCAGTGGTCTCCACACACCGCACCAGCTAGGGCCATTACGGAAATTCGACATGCCTAATGTGAGCTAAAAATTAATAGAAATCATCGTAAAACATGCAATTAAAGTGTTGAAAAGTGACCAGTGACTAAAAGAGAATTGAACCTATGTACACAATCAGACAATCCTCTTATTATTCTGCAGACTTTTGGAGATAAAAGTCAACCTGCTGTTTAACACACATAGATTAGTACAAATGTTTTTTTCTGGGTTTTGTTTCAGCAGGATAAACTGGGAAACAGCCTCTATTAAGAGAGAAAACTCTGGATGCAAGTTGATAGAAACAAGTCAAGTGTCAAGTGGCGAGAGTGCAACGTAATCAGAGGCGCTCATTAGCATGTGAAACGCACTCGCAGCCAGCGCAGCTGAAAGGAGCGCATTCCTGCGCCATTGTCCAGAGGAAAGCATGGCTGAATGGCAGCACTGTTGGATGGCAGGGCTCGGGTTCCAGAGCCCGGCTCTGAAAGGCATGGGGGGGGGGGACTGCGGCTGAGGCCGCTCAGAAAATACCAGAGAGCTGGATAACGAGGATGGAGCTGGAAGCTCTGAAGCTCTGTCAGCAGTCAGCGGGTCAGAGCCATGTCACACGGGGTTAGGTAAAGCTTCCACATTCCATTCATGAAGAGGAAGACACAGAAAGAGCGACTTCATCATGGGGTGCTTATTTTATACCAACGGAATAATCTATTTCATGATCGAGTTTGTTTACAGAAAGGGCCTATTATCAATATAACTGCTACAACCCCCTTTTAACCACCATCAGTGACGTACTACAGTGCATCACACCTTTCATTTTTGTTATGGGCCGTCATATTAACATACCGCTAACCCATCAAGGAAATGAGAGTCAGTAATCCTCACAGCAGCACAGTTGCCTTCACCCCAAAAAGCCGTAAAATCCATAATACGGTCGTGTTCGTGTCGTGTGTTTTTGTGCTCATTGGTTTAAGCATTGATTTTGATAGATTAATCATGTGAAATCTTAATCCCACACCGGTAAATAAAAGCCTCGCTCTAACATAAACACAAAAGGAACAGATCACTTTAATCGCTATTACAGTTGGGTATGGGCGGTCTTATAATTTCAAAACAAAGAAAAAAAGTGATAAATGTTCTCTCATATTCATTTTATATTTGTCGGAGTAACAACGCAAAGGGAATGACAAGCTACTTCAGTCAAAAACAGTGCATTTTACTTTTCATTTCAACTAAAACGCAGGGTTGCCAACTTTAATCAGCTAGCCTATCTGGAGTGAGATTTATGCATGTAAGAGTTTCATTACATTATAAATATAGTCTGTAGGGTTTGCTCTAATGCTTTTGATGTAGCTAATTTTAGGTTTATAATGGAATAATATAGATTCGCTGTAAGAATTCTTGCGTGAATCTGAAAGCGTGAGTGTCACGTTAGAAGCGTGAGAGTTTGCAACCCAGAAAACATACATTTTCAGTTTCACCTGAATTGATTAGTATAAAAAAACAACATTAATTTATACAATTGTTAAAAGGCAGAAACTTTGACCAACATGAAATCATCAATAAATTACATCTATTTATTCAACGTTTTATAAAAAGCATACTACGTTTGAAAACTCAGTTTCACAATGTCAGGACAGAGCAGCCACTCTGTTAGGGACATTACGGCTTTTCGGTTGAGAGTGTTAGACTCGCTGCTGTTATTAACGCTAATGGCACATTAGCGCAAACAAAAGGGCTGCATACGCCAAAGTATGTCTTGCTTGGAGGTTAAAGGAGTTTCACGTTCATTGGCGTGGGAAATGGAGGTTCTAATGTTATCAGGCATCCAAGCAGCGTTAGCCGTCAGAAAAATCGCGATAAGATATTTTCGCCAAATTGATCAGCCCTACCAGGCAAGGCACCCAGCTCATTGGAAATGATGTCACCACATGCAGCAACCACCTGTATCCCACGCAATATTGTTACCGTGGCACTTTAATGGCATAGGATAAGGAAGGAACTCCTTCAGAATGCATTACCTCCTGTTCCAGAGTAGGACTGACTCCACCTTTACATTTTATTCATTTATAAAAGCAGATGCTTTTATCTGAAACAACATACAATTGAGAAGGCAGGGCCAGACAATCTCTGGAGTAACTGGGGGTTAAGGGCCTTGCTCAGGGGCGCAACAGTGAAATCACTCTGCTGACCCTGGGATTCGAACTGGCAACCTTCCAATCACAGGCACAGCCTCCCAACCCCCTGGAGCACACACCATCCCCAACATCGAGGCTCCCTGGAAACTTCTGGGGGGTATTCCAGAAAGCTTGGTTAACTTACCATTTGGTAAATCTTAACCTCTGGGTTGATATACCCCAAACCCGCATACCATGAGTATGTCGGTTCCAAAACACCTGAGAAGAGTAAGTTCAATCAACCTCCTATTGCTTACCCAGAGTTAATGCGCGTGCACCGTGCATACATAAAGACGTTTTCAATTGATCGCCGATTTCACGAGTCAGAATGGAAAATCAAAGTGAAAAAAAGAGAGCGGCATACTTCACAGAGGCGGAGTTGGAAGTTTTAATGCACGCATATGAGGAATTCAAGCCAATAATAATGAAAAAAAGCAATACGGCTGCATCGGCTAAAGAAAGAGTTGGCTTGGCAAAAAATAAAGGACAGAATAAATGCGTGTGTATTAAATTGCAAATTTGACATCGCCTCCCCTTTTATTATAATGCAAAATAATTAAACACATAACCCTTCCGCATCCTTTTTACTGTTAAATCACTATGAAAGCATTTACTTTTCCTGCCATTCATTTCTTTAGGTTAAAATAACAATGTGTCTCGACTAGGAATATATGGTTTCTTATTTAATAAGGTGTAATCCTTCTGGAGACAGAAGAACTTTGAGCCAAGTCAAAATGAAACACAAAAACATTCTGCAAAAAGGTTATTGATTACACGATCACTTAACTATTTATTAAACACGATTTAGTATATTCTTTCTGTCATGTAGCTAATAGAAAAAAGGCTGAAGCCCGTCTAACTGGCGGGAGCCCACCACCACCTCCCCTCACCCCATCTGAGGGCAACCAGTGGTAACCAGCATTGTACTGTCCTGTAATGATTACCTATAGTTAGTGGAAAAAAGTAATGAGTTTGATGATTTTAACAAGGCAAAAAATTAAGGATACAAAATCAAGTTACCTGCACATTGATACTATGAATAGATTTCCTCCGCTATCTCGCTGTACTTGTATAGTGACAATAAAGACATCTATCTATCTATCTAACATAGTCACCCTCATTTATTAAAGGAGCTTTAATAGGAATGTAGGTGCCATCAATGCACCCAATTATGAATGAATGAATGAATGCCTTTTATTGTCACTATACATGTATTACATGTATTCCAAATTACATTTGGAAACCCTGAAATAGAAAGTCATATAGGGAAGTATCAAGTGTGTGTGTGTGCAGGATGAATACATGTAGGCTATAGATATAAATAGTATGACTATATATTAAATATGCATCATAGATTTTACTACAAAGGACAAACCTACCACTCTGTGGAATTCCTCTTTAATAACACGCAGAGCTTTATGGACAGGGAACTGTATAAACGTGTGTAAGAAGCGTTAAGTACCAGACATACTGTGCGAACGGCTCTACACACAGTTGCCTTTCCTATATGCTCTGCGTCGCCCATATTGTACAAAAAATGCCCTGACGCAAAAAACCGAAGCGCTATGTACAGAATGTTTTCTGTGCTAAGCGCAGAACCGCGGTTTGGGTTTGTGACATTTGCAATATGCGGTTTCAAGAGATGTTAAGTAAATGAACGATTCTTTTGAAAACTGATAACGCTTTTTCAAATAATCATTAGGAAATGACAAGACATCAATACGCGGTCTTATAACTCTCTCCCGGCGAAAAAAACCTTGTATAATTTATGCCTCCACGTTCACAGGATCGTCATCAAAAGGGCACGCCATGCTCAGTAACCTTCTGCAACAAACTTACCCTGGAACATAACCTGCTACTGAGCAGGTTATCTTCAGAGAGTAAGCTGCTATGGTTACGTACATACCCAGAAAGTTAACCTCCGTTTTTGGAACCGAAAGTTGAGGTTATCCACTAACTTACCCTTAAACTTACCCGGGTATGTCACATAACCTGCTTTCTGGAATACCCCCCTGGTACGTTACTACGGCACTAGCCAGACCTAATTCTGTTAGGATATGCGGGGACATGCCATGGAGTTCAGTATATCTAGTTAAACGGCAGACGTGTGTGTGTGCCGTCTTTATAAAGGTTACAAGACCACCTTGGGTCTACTACCAATCCCAGGCCAGGTAGAGGGCTCAAAGCTATGCTACCGGACTCCAAACACCACTCTAGGTCTGGTCACTTACATGGGAACTGCAAGGATTCTGATAAATGCCTCTTTCCCTCCCATACAGGAAAGATTTCATGGCTCCGGAGAGAAAAAAAAAATGTAAACGTATAACATAAATACACAAAAGCCCAGTCAAAACCATGAATATCAGTATGAAATGCATTTCACAACACTGTAAATGCAATGAAATTTCAGAGATCCTGGCTATTGACAGGGTTGCAGGCCAATATTAATTCATAATATTGTTATTGATGAATTATTTTTTATAACACATTTCAGCAACACACTAAAACACCAGATTTCCTGCACACACTGTGATGAGGCATTATTATGCTCACATGTCCATATTCTTGTCTTATGTCTGGTTCCTCAGGCCACCCAATGAAATTGTCATGCTCCAACTGTTCCGATCCTCCTGTGTGCCACGCCCCCTCATTTACCTCGTGTGGAATCCCCTTGTTATTTGTTTCTAGTTTTGTTCATTGATTCTGTGTATTTAAGTGGGTTTCTGTGAGTGATTCCCCAGTCCGGTCATTGACGTCAGTCCTGCTTGTTGCTCCATGTTCCCAATTGTGTTCACCCTGAATAAATCCTACGTTTCCCTGACTCCCTGGACTCCTGCTCCTGTTTCCCCGCTCCATGCCAGCGTGTTCAACAGAAATGTTCAGTGTTGGGATGAATCCAGTCATTCATCTTGATTATTCTTGTTCAGCTTTCCATGTATTATAGTCTTCTCAAAATATACTCAAAATTGCATTTATTGATGCCGCAAGACATTGATACGCACTCTGCCCTCCTTTTTCACTGTTCGAGCTTCTAGAAAGAGTCACAGGGAATAGCATATTCCGAATGCATTCTTTGTTCTTGGAGAAGTGTCACCTTTGAAGATGAGAGATTGTGAAATGAGCAGGAAAGGTACAAAGAAACTAGTACTATGCAAAAATGTAGGATTCAGAAGTAGAATACTAAGAAATCTGACAATTAAACCACAAAAATGTTATTACCAGCTACATATTAATGAAGAGGGTTAGCCTAGATCAAAGTAAGGACAAATCAACAGTCTCCCTCAACTTTGCAAGTTCGGTGTAACTAAACCTAGTTCTTTCATGCGAGCGGTTTTATTTTGTGGGGAGATGGATCAGACACACTCAAGATCCCCGACACCACTGAGCGTGGTGCTCACGACATGCTTAATTATTCATGAGTCGGCTGGAAATTCTCTTACAGATCTGTGGTCACATCTCTGTGACCTGAGGTTGTATAATCTGTGGGGGGTGGGGTACTTTAAAGAGGAAGGAAAAAAATAAATCAATAAATCAACTCTAGAGAACATCAGTGCAGAAGCTCGTAAAAAAAAAAAAAAAAAAAAAAAAGACCTTCACAAATGAAAGCCAGAACAGTCTTTGTCATGTAGACAGATTTAAACCAGGTCATTGGCTTAATTCTGTCATGAAGTTACAGCTCGATTGGAGCAGGCAGAACAAAGGATGACATGCTGCATTAGCTTAAAATGTGACCGTTATCTGTTTAATAATGAGGCATGTCTACACTGAAATACAGATTTTTTTTTTCCCCCCAGATTAATTTCATCCTTTACTTGCATTGCTGAGATGTTATCAGGTGGACCTAGAAACCACAGACATGTCCCTTCACTGTGCCCAGCTCTGGACACTTCACTGTGTGCCTTCTTCACCAGCTACTCACATGGAACGTCAGGTGACATTCAGCTCAGGGACTGGAGTGCTTTTCCACTGCACCAAGCACTGTACTTTTGGTACTTTTGCTTTTCCATTGACTTTCGGTCGAGTACCTGCACCGAAAGTTCCAGTACCAAAAGTGCCAAACCAGCTGGGGAACTTCTTTGGTACTTTGGATGGGACTTTCTTTGTTGATTGGTTATGCAAATTGCCTGCCGCTGAAACAATACAAATAGCGCCTTGAAAAGAATTGCAAACTCAGAAAACAATGATAAATGAAGTAAAAAAAAAAATCTGGTCGGGAGAAGAGATAAACAAAAAGATCAGGATAACATGACAGGAAAGTGTCTGGGACACGTTTGACCACGTATCTTTTGTACTGTAATGGATATTATTGTTACAATTGTTATCATTGTAACAAGGACATTATGGGGCAGTAACAAAATCTGAACACAATTGGTCAGCTGGGCACCTTGGAGACGCCTGATAGACACAGATGTAAACAGCGATGTGTCTCGGCCTTCGACTTACGATCCAGTCGCCCAAGACACATTTTAAAGCCAAATGTAAACAGGGCCTAAGACTCCAAGATCTTTAAGCAGTGTTGGGACTCTGACAGCTCTTATCTGTTGAATCTACAGTTAACTCAACCTGTAGCCCTTTCCCAGTATTAACCGTATTAACAGCTGTGCATGTAAATGTACTGAATAAGTCGAGCTACAGTTATAGCTTGACTACGCCATTTAAATCTGACTACTGTCCTTCTCCCAATAAACATGCAAGGGAGGGGAATCGATTTATTGCATGATGTATGTCCGACTCCACTACAATAGGTGGTGATATGGCTTCTTTCAGCTTTTTAGTTTTGGACTTTTTCTGGATGACCTATTACGCCACAGACGTAAAAAATTTATTTCATAATAATGGATACATGGACAAATGAAGTGGCACAAGCTTTGATTGCGATCTGGTCAGAAGAGCAGATACAACACGATCAAGATAGCATAATAAATAAAATATTTTGTATGATATACTATGACAGCACAGCATTGGAATTTTTTTCAAATATTGCAATGTGATTTTGTTGTAGTAAATATTGGAGTATTTATGGAACAAAAAAAAATCTCACTAAACCGTCAAGGAGTGATTTAAACAGCAAGGATGAAAATGACTGTCAGAGAACGAATGCAGTGCTCACACAAAAGCAGAGGAGGTAAACTATACACTGATTTTTAAACATATACTAGATGATCTTAAAAATTAATAATCATTAAAATGGAAAAACTTGCTAGGTTTTTGTTTTCCTATGACAGAGCAACAATGTATTAGCGAGACAAACTCCCTGCATTATAATATCCGTACCAAACTGAAAAAAGGCCATTCATACTTCCGTTTATGCACATCCACTTTGACCTTACAGCATTTACTTTTTCTCCAATCAGGAAGTTATGGCATCTGAATAACTCACATCCTGTAATAGCCATGCAACACACACCTCCCATTCTTTCTTTATTAGCCTCTCAAGGTCCAGCTGCACACAAAACACCAGCTTCTCATTCACACCATACAAGTTTGAGAGGGCTTAGAGCAGCCTAAGGTCCATCCAAATGTTTTCTGTAGCCACTTGTGCTATTCAGGGTCATGGGGATCTGGTGCCTATGAGCACAAGGCAGAGAACAACCCAGGATGAGCTGCCAACTGCTAACTGAGGGCACACACACCGTTCACACACACATTCACACCTACAGACAATCTGGTAACTCCAATTAGCCTCAGCATGTTTGTGGACTGTGTGTGTGTGTGTGTGGGGGGGGGGGGGAAAGAGACAGGTAACCACTGCAACACCGCACCACCCAATCCATAGTCTATCATACCATCTATTTAGTAAACTACACAGAATTTAAGCCAAACTCTTAAATATGAAGAGAATATTATTTTTCTTCACTAAATGTACCATCATCCTGATGCTCTCAGGGTCATTTAGTGAAGAAAAATAATAAGTAGCATAATTAGTTTGATATGAATTACCAAGATATAGCTGGCGAAACCAACGGTCTAATTAAATGACCATTAGTTCTCACGCAAAAGCTGCACATGAAATGAATATGTACAAATGATTTCTTTGAGTTTATTTTTCCCTTTGAATTGCCAATTACTTATAGGTAAATTTCATGCATTGCTATGGTTTCAAACATACGAGACCAATGGAGTTCAATTAATTTATAAGAGTTGAGCACGCAACGGAAGTTTACGATACAAAAGCGCACTTGTGTGATGTGTAATTTTTAATCAGAGTTTAACGATCATATCTATTACTGAAAGTCAAGTGCTACACTGTACAGTTACTCAGGCACGATCATGCTTTATACTTATTACGCCGCACTAGAATAAAGTAGCTGAGTGCGGTACACATGAAAGAGTTGCTCCGTCTTTATTTTAAAAGTGTCCATGTTATGGGAGAGACTTGCAGCAGGTGCGTGAACCTTTCCTCGCTGCCATTGGTACCTCCCCAAGTCCGAGCGATTCGGGCTGCAGACCCCCCATGAGGAATATTTAATATGGAGCTATTTAATTATTTCATTAACGCAATATTTTCACTTCAAAGGACTCGATGTAAAGCTGGACATTGGAACAGCCGAACCCGAACCGTATGGGAGATCGCATTGTGGTCCCACGGGGCGAGAGGATAGACACAGTGTTCCACAACTAGATATCGCATTGTTATCTAGCAAGCCAGCTAAATCCACGGCACCCACACTTTGTCACCATTTAATGGGGGGGGGGGGAGATATGCATTCGCTTATTCAAGACACGCAGGCAGTGGAAATGTACGAGAGTAGCCAGGCAATCCTAAGGACGATGAGGGGAACTCCAGCGGACCCCTGCAATCTCTCTTTTCTTGGCACAGTGGGGAAAAAAAAAACTCAAATCACCATGACAATTGCCAAGCGTCTGCACAAAGGTGCCTCTCCGCATTCATCAGAAACGCGGCCAAAAGCACCAGCAGCGTACACGGCGAAACCAACACGATCTGTTTTTCCCTACCTTGTGCCCTGCTCTCGCCTGGACCCAGGGACGGAGCGGACCGTGTAGTTGTCGGTCTGATCAGCGGATTCCCCCTCCAAGGCGTTTCGCACGCACCCCGGGGTGTCTTATAACTGGATTGTGGGGCTCTTGATGGGAGAACCTGTAGGAAAAACAAATATGATTATAGTTCTGATACTTCTGCAGTATAAAATTGGCCAAAAAACATTCTGACAACAATAGCAACTTTATTATTAATAGTAATTAGTTTTAAAATTGCACGATCGACAATAGGATTGAAGTTATATGCATCACTCTGAAGCTGTATACCAACTACGCTCTTTTACTCAGAAATATTAACTCTTGGAGTTTGCAGTCAATGTGCAAGCGAATATATGCAAGCGATACCTGTCAGTTTTGTGCAAACGTTTTAGATTCGTTAACGAAGATGCGTCAGTATCGCACCAAACTGCAACGCGGTTTGCTGGATCTCTAATCCCTGTTTTCAGATTGTGGATTAACAACAGAATGAACTATTTTCAGGTGGGCATTTTCTTCTCCATTATAACAGGGAGCATTTAGAAAAAGATTGAAAAATACAAAGATTTCCTTGATGAATTCAAACGCGAAAATTATTTAGATAATGGGTGTAAACGACTGTACTGGATAAAACAGACTTAAAATATAATGTAAATTGTTTTCCTCTAATAAACCAGTGCCTACCGATTGCCTATCAGTTCACCCCTCCTGAAATCCACGTTAAACACCACCAACACAACCTAGACACCAAATACGACTAAAGTCCCGCCCAACACCGTTACATTCGGGCACACTTTCACCTTGATTGGTCAGATTGCGCTGCCAACCAAACCATATATCAAATCAACCCAATCCTAGTCTTAAAAAAGCTGCCCGTCTCAACACGATCAGTTGTATTTATACTCCCGTATCTGAAAAAATTAATTTTGTTTCTGTTGTAGTCGCCTCTAAAGGTCATCTGGAAAATATTCAACAGGTCCGAAGAGGATCACCATAAAAATAATACTGTAAAGTATACCTAAATGTAAATATTGTATTAATTTCGTACAATAAATTATCTACGGCGCGGTTGGGATTTATAACTTCAGTAATCGATACATCGTTGAGATTCGCCCCTCTTAATGTTGACAACTTGCCGTACACACTTTGCCCCATCAATTTCACAATGTGACAACGTTAGAAGCCCTCCCTTAATAATATTAACAGGGCGGGGACTACAGGGCTGCCTATTATTTATCGACCAATTACGTCTCTGATTACTGCAGTATAAAAACACCAGGTTATAAACTTTAATTGGCCATTCAGTTAACCCAACTGACTGATCATTAGTGACAGTTGGGTGTGTCAGTAATATAAATATATATCCAATGTACCACATGAACCAAAGACGTTATACAGTTATAGTTTTATATACCGTACCACCATTTAGAAAGCGAGCGTAGAGTGTTAGCTTTCTGGCCAATCATGTGACGTGTTACTGGAGCGTCAGGGAGACAAGGTTATAAACTGGCGAGGGGTAGATGGTCAAACTACTGATCTTTAGCAGCAGTTGGACTCGTGAGTAATGTTAATGCAAACTTAATGCAATGCAGCTTTCAATTACGAGAGCACACTCAGTGGAGGGTCATGTCTGTATTAATGGAATTGTAAGCCTTACCGAGTTAGCCGGCTCGGCTAGACGTTAGCTAGTGCTGCTGGGTAGCCGCGTTATCCAGCTAGTTACACAGAAGCCGGCAGAAGTTTGGTTAGTGTCTAAATTCACACTTGATGTTCAAAGTGATCATTTAATATGCTTCTTAAATCAGCTGCTATCGGGTTGTTTTTTTGCGTCTGTTGTGTAATGGCTGGATAATACGGTAGCTATCGAGTTGCTAACGCTGCACCTTTGGTAGCGTTGCCATAAAGTACTTGCAATAACCTAAACATAAATAAACACGCCTTTGCGATTTACTGTCTGTTTTAACTTTGTTTTTTGGCGCTAGGCTGATTTGTTTGAGTGACAATACTGTGGTTCCCTCGGGCTTGTGGTTATGCTTTTTAAATGATCACGGAGGAAGTTTTAAAGACAAGACTTCATGTATTAATAGGAAGGACATAAACGTTTATTGATGTCTACTCGTCTCTAAGAGCTTCAGGAACAACTATATATCGTTATTGTCAACATAAATGATTGGTCGCCTTAAATGATGGTATATAAAGCCGCAATTCCAACGTCTAATTACTTCATAATTAAGTTGCGAGAATAACATAAACTGGGTTGTACATCACGGTTGCAAAGGGTTTAAAAGCCTTAACAGCTGTCTATTGTGCACCTGTTCCGTAATCGGATTGCTAGCCTGCTTTTCAAAGCAATGCATTTATAAAGTGAAGTGGCTGTTTTTTTTTTTTAAGTTACGAGCCCCAGTTCTTTTTAAGAGGTACAGAGTGATCCATTTCATCAGATAAGATAAGAATGGGTCGCGAGTCCGATTTTATGTGACAGCAATCTGTCTTGCACAACTTCCCGCGAGCTCTTTCCCAATCCAAGTCTTTACCTGTCTTTTCTGTGCCAGTGCTAGCTGCTGTAAGGTCCCCATGGGAAAACGTTTGGTTGGTTAAGGAGTGCTTTAAAATCCAGCTGGTGTTCTTTCTGACACTGGGCTGGTGCAGTGGCCGAGTTCGATGTCCCCTTCAGAGGGCTGTGATGGCTTTATTTGGGGACAGAAGTAAAATCATTTCCTGGCTGGGTTTGGAGCAGTCTAAGCTGTACACTCCACATGGGTTGGTGTTAAAAGTAATGGACTTCCCCCAACTGCACAGCCACCCAGAGTTTTGATGTCTTGACATCAATCCTGTCAGCATCAGAGAGGACATTAATGCTTTCAAGTTGAATTTGTGATTTATTTCCCTCAAAATGTTCTTTTTAGACATGTGGCTTGTTTCTTGGTCTTTCAGCAGCATAGTGCCTTTGTTAAAAGGGAATTCCACTGTTATTAATAATGAACACTTTGTCTCGTGTCCTGTTGCAGAAATTTGCACCCAAGAAAGCTTCAGTAGTTTATGCAAGTAATAAAATTAGCTTTATCATGTTTTATTCTGCAGTGGATTGATTTGTTGTTACTAGCCTGTTTCTAGGAACTCCCAGTGTGCATCTTGAAGTCTAGACTGGGGCCTCTTGGGGTCTAATTAAAGGCTGACCTGCCTTTAGGTGACAATAGCCGGATACAAAAATAGCTTGAGTAAAGGCAGTCAGGAAATCTTGTGGCAAGTTCAGCTTGTAATCGGGAAATACTGATTTACAGAACACATATTTTACTCCCCATGATGCCCCAGTACCTACGCAATGATGTCATATGGTGAACAATGGTTTCAATTGATACAATTTCCTCTGGATATGTAGGACACAGTTAGGTGATGAGGCAAATAACCTATAAGTGGAGTTTCACTTTAATTTGTTGGGTGCACTTTATTGCAAATTACTTTTTGGAAAGGCCTTAATTAGGATGTTCTGCCTGAAACATTTTTATGCCCTTTTAATGTATAAGCATAAACTGCAAATGTCTCTGCCATAACTGAAGGACTGCAATACCACTCTGCTTTAACAGGAGCCTGTTGTTGCCTTAAGATATCCTCCTGTTGGGTCGACAGAGTACCAGCTCTGTACTTTATCACACAACCCCCCACCCCCCGTCAATTAGCGGCCAGGCTTCCTTGGGCTTGGGTCGCCACACTGACATAGGTGCGGAGCTGCTTCATGACGGCTCGTCATCCCTGAAGCATGTCCAATCTGACCAGGTGCCTTTCCATAACCCAGAGCGTGATTGGACCCATCTCTCAGTCGTTAGCTGAGTATATCGTAGGGTTGTGTGCAAATTAAATCGGGGGATTAAAATCCAGAAAGATGGTGATGTGTGGAATGAAAATCGGCTGATTTGAATTTGTTCCTTTTGATGAAAACGCCAAGTGTATTATGTCCCAGTTTGTATTCATTGTGTGTCACAGCACATAGCGGGCCAGGCTGAAGCCTTCATTTCATTTAGGTCATGCCTTGTAGCACTCTGTTCATGTCTCATTATTAAACCAAAATTTAGAAAAATGGATATTGTAGCTACACTAAAGCTCAACCAGTTGCATATTCAATCTGTTTTATATAGTAATGTGGCAGATTTTGGTTGGTTCTGTGGCATTCATGTATTTTGAGACTGTTCAGATTTTCATAATGCTCTTTCAAAAGGATTTATAGCCTTTCCTTATATTAAACTGATGTATTTTTTCCCCTTAGGTTCTGCTTATGGCTGTGTTTCCTAATGCACGTTAATTTCTCAGTGTTCTGTGTGTTAATAAATGCTGGAGCACTGAGGACCTGGCAGCTGGGCCTGACATTCTTGCTGCATTTGGATAGTCTTTGAGTTTGTGCCATTAAGAGATGTATGAATTGTCTTCTCAGGTCACCGTTGTCAGGGGAATTGGTAACTGCAACGTCCGTGTTCCCGCAGACTCTGTTGGCATGGTCCTGTGGAAGCAGTGAGTGTGACCCCCCCACGCTGCCCAGCACCATATGAGACAGTGCCCCAACCGACCCCACCCCCCCCATCCGTGGAGACTACCCCATGTGCATCATCTTCTTCAAGTTCGATGCCCGTCCTGCATCAAATGCTTATAGGTATGGTATTTGCAGTGGCCGTGTGCTGGTGTAGATGAGCTGTTCTCACCCGAAGGAGGGTAATTGTCTGGTTGGAGGTGGTGATTTGAGGATTACTGTTTGAGACAGCGCCAGGGCAAACAGTCACTTACACAGTACATAATGAAAATGGCAATGAAATGGCTCCATTCACAAGTCTGACTGGTAGATATCAGTGGTAGGTCTGCCTGAATAGACCATATGCCTCACTGTCAGGCGTAAATGTGTCATGTTTATTCTCTTCCGTGGGAAAGGCAGTGGGCGTGTTGGCGTCATGCTGGCACCTTCAAAGGGAAGATGCTTTGTATCAATTAGCCTTTGAAGCTACTGCCCCCCTCGCTTGTGGTTGTTTTTAA
This sequence comes from Paramormyrops kingsleyae, assembly GCF_048594095.1. Lineage (NCBI taxonomy): Eukaryota > Metazoa > Chordata > Actinopteri > Osteoglossiformes > Mormyridae > Paramormyrops > Paramormyrops kingsleyae. Next base: position 32,223,703 of record NC_132798.1, read on the forward strand.
TGATAATCAGGCTCTGAGGGTGACTGCGATTCTCTGTGGTCACGGTCACTGTCCTGAGGTGTGGGCAAGTTTTCCCTAGGTCTGCGTGCCACAAAACCCCATCCTCGTCTAACCACCTGACCTCCCCGCTGTTCCTCCATTCCACTTCATCCCATTGCACACCCCCCCCCCCCCATTTTGTGTGTAAGAGGATGTTATCTTGCAGGCACCATGCAGTGGCTGTTTTGTCATGCAGTTTGGGAACTCGCTGTAGGTAGAGATGTGTGTTTATTCTCTTGCTTGCCATTGGGACTTTTGGATTCCTTAGGAGGAACAGAGACCTAAGTGTGAATCTGGGGTAAGTGAGGGTCAGCGGGGGGGTCATGAGGCTGCTGTCCTCCTGGTGTGCAGTGCTGAGTCATAAGTGACCATCTCACTCAGCCTGCAGTGACTGCAGACCAGTGGCTGTGAAAGAGGGTGCAGGTAAGGGGCCTGGGGCAGGCCTCGAGGGTTGCCATGGTGACACTCTGTGGTTGGTCGGGTTCAACTGTCATGCAGTGTTATGCTGTGTTCCATTTACCTCTGAGGTCAGAACTTGGAACTGGGAATGATGTCACACCCACACACACATACGTGTTCCAATACAAGAAGTTGAAAATCCAAGATTTCTTGTTTAGCTGGGTAACTTGTTGGACTTAAGGTACCTCAGTTTAAATGGCCTTTATTTACATTTAGCCTCGACTACCTTAAATCCGACAAACTATCCAACTACAAAAGAAATCCAATTCAAGACCGGTTAATTGTTAGCCATTATTAGCAATTTCAGTTGATATGGTCAAAATACCATGTAATGTGTTAACTCCATAGCAACACATCCACAGATAGCAGTTGGACAGTACTGTGTGTACGACCGATTTAACGAGCCACAATAAACGGTATAAAACTACAGCTTTAACTTCTGTTGATAAAGGGCGCAGCTATCTTGGATTCTGGGGTTATGTCTATTTCCTCCAAGTTGACAAGTCGGAATTCCGACTTCATGGGGCGTTTCCGAGTTCAAGTGGAACGCAGCATTAAACCCTAAAGGTTTTCTTTGCCTTCACCATGTTCCCCAACAGCCACTGCACCTTTCTTCTGGACGTCCTGCGTTTGCTTCCCTAGGTACAGCTTGTGGGTCTTACAGCGGTGCCTCAGTTTCTGCATTTCTCCAGTCGGAAGGCAGGGCTATGATGCCCTGGGGGTTACCAGCCTCTGGACGTCCACTGTGCTGCGGTTAATCTCGCCTCCCTTACCCGCTATTTGGCCAACGCATTTGCAGCCATTAGCCAGTTCATTATTGTAATGAGGAACAGCCCGGAACAAGGGGGAGAGGACACACAGGGTATGATTGTGTGTGGGGGGGTGAATGAATGGTCTGCTGTAGCTGTGCTTAACAGGAGTGTGATCTCTAAAAACCCATCAGATTTCCTGGGGGGTGGCATGAATGTTCTGCTCTAGCTGCGTTTAATGGGAGGTGTGGGCTGAGCTGTTGGTCTGTCTCCTGCACTTGTCCTTTGTATCTCTGGCCATATCAACCATTTGATTTGAAGTTAAGGCAGGATGTACATAAGCATATGTGTACATTTCAACTGCCTTTGAACGCGCCCCCCCCAATAACAAGCAAGTCTTTAGAGGTACAGTCTCATAACCTGAAAGTCCCAAAACAGTCTGTTGTACCTTTGAGAATTCTGGGTTCATTACCCCAGAGAAACTTGGGCCATGACTGATGACGTGCGGTAAACTGACTGGTTGTGAGTTCTGAAGCCTGAGTCCAGCCCTCACCTCAGAGTGGGGATGCTGCCAGTCCTTCTTTTGGCAAGAACCTTCAGGAATCTGCCTTTATAGAGTGGGGCTCATCTCTCCCTCTGTCTCTCTGCCTGCCTCCATCCCGGTCCATCCTACGTTTCAGGCTCATTCTAGCTGCCAACAGGGATGAGGTCTACAGCAGGCTGTCCAAGAGCGCCCACTTCTGGGGAGACGGTGGTGAGATTCTCAGTGGTAAGTGCATATTATTGCCTTTCACTTCACCTTGTAGGCTTTTACTGGTCCAGAGGAAGCCTTTCCATAGTCAGTGTCTGCGGGTTTATCACCAGCTCATCTGGAGCCCAGCTGCAGCAGTGTTTTAAATCTGTTTCCTAATTTTTTCCTCCTGTGTTCATTGGATTGCTTCATTTACATGCTTATACTTGAGAAACTAAACCGCATTCCTTTGGGAATGCCACTTTCCTCATTAGGAAGCACGACATGGGTGCCTGGCTAACCGTCCAATCACCGGTAATCGTTGGGGGGGCTCATGTCACTGTGCCTTTAATTGACCAGCGTGGCCCTTTTCTCTCTCCTGGTACCAATCGATTGGCCCTGTTCCCCTGCATGTTTGTCAGGAGGCCCAGTCCGTACTGGCTTTGCTGCGTGTGATTCACACACACGCACCTCAGTCATTAACACCATGAAGCCTCCTTCACTTCGTGTTTGTGAACCGTAAATGATCACTTCAGTCTCCTGGCAGACCTTTGATTGACTGCTTAATTAGATCCTTGTTTTGGTCTGTTTAATAGTGAGTGTTTTGCCATGCCTTCTGGAAATAACTGTCATAATTCAGTGTTGTGTACAAACAAAGCACTAATTAAATAATTAAGGGGGGGGCGGTACGGAGACCATCCTGGCCGCGTACCATGTCAGACTGTGGTGTCTGGCTGCTCTCTTCCGATGCTGGGGGAGGGAGAGTGTCTCGAGTAAGATGTCCGTAATTTCAGCAGCCCCTGCTGCTATGACTCCCACCCTCCCGGGTGTGCTGCTCATGGGGGCCGCATTGCTGCTCATGGGGGCCGCATTGCTGCTCATGGGGGCCGCATTGCTGCTCATCGAGGCCGCATTGCCACTATGAGCTGGGCTAGTTTGCTCAGCCTGGCTGCACATTTATCCATGAAAGAAAAGGTACAGACTTTTGTCTGGTGAGCTTGGTTCTCATTGACATTTATGGATTTGGTTTTTAAGGGCTTTAATTATTGCTTTTAATTGGGTATAATTTAACAATGTTGTATAGTTTACTTTTATTGATCTGGTTAGAAGGTGTAAAGCTTGCTGCAACTGAATGTCGTTAAATGTCTGGATATGCAGATTTTTATTGACTCCAAGTGGTGGATGTATTATGCTGCTTGGTTACGCATTAAAGGCACAGGCAGCTTGATTAACAGTTGATTAAATTAGGGAGGAGATGGGTTGGACTGAACTTTGGCGAGATTTCAGGCATTGAGATGGCTTTCTGTTCAGAGCGAATTTTGCTTTAGTTTAATCCTCATTAATTGTTCACAGGGCTGTGTGCTACTGGAGGTAACGGCAAAGCTGGGAGTTTGGGCCTTACAGAGGTGGCTGATGTGTGTGTCCCTGCAGTCAGGAGATTTAGTCTCGATTGTCTGTTTTTGAAGCATTTCTCCAGGTCTGAGGGGAAAAAAGCACCCCTGTCGAGTTGATTTACACCCCCAGTAGCTTCTGAGTTAGTCTTCTTCAAATTATAGCTTGAAGTGATGAGGGGTGACTGAGCGAGACAAACTAGCTGCCCCCCCCCCCCAATTTGATGTCTAAACATTAAACGGGCCAGGTACCTGCACCATAATGAGTGATGAGCTCACATCGGTTCCCTGGGTCCATCAGCACAAGCCCAAGTGACACTGTCCACACAGCCGGGTCCCTGTTCACGGTCTGTGCTCTGTGCTGTGTGACAGGGTTAGACCTGGAGGAGGGTAAGGAGGGCGGCTCCTGGCTGGGCATCAGCAGACGGGGCAGGCTGGCGGCCCTCACCAACTACATGGATGCCAGGCCCAATCCGGACCGCCAGGGAAGAGGTGAGGGGGAGATCGCCTTGGGGGTCCACTTTGCCAGAATGTAGCTGGTTGAGAGCAGATTAGCACGTCAGGAATGTATAGAAAGAGCCAGGGAAATGAACACACACAGGGCAGAAGCCAGTCTGTCAGGTGTATGGGGCATAGGAGAGAGCGGGCATCCGTGATCGACACTGGCTGTAAGACGCCTGACTTCTCTGACAGCTGTCCATCATTCCTGAAAGCATGGCTTTGTTCCCCTGCTCCTTTCACGTACATCAAGCATTTTATCTCTGTTCTCTGCCTTGACGGCTCCATGCTTGCATTTCTTGGTTTATATCGCCCTTGTAAATGCTGTATAGTCCATTGAATGCCAACACCCAAGGGGGATTGTGTTTTTTGCAGCATGTTTTTGCTGTGATAGTCTTTACTGTGTTTATGGAGACTGTCACGGAGTGGAGGAACCATTTACTGCAGACGAGCCAAGCGTGGATTCCCTGGCCTTTCAAAGGGCGAGCAGTGAGTCCAGAAAAACATCTGAGAAGAGCGGAACAGACATAAAGTCCTCAGTGCGGGGGAGGGGGGTGCTGTTTGCTCTGATGTGTTTTTGAACTGTTTGTAATAAATGTTTCACTTTTTAGTTCATCTCAAATGCAGGATCATCAGAAATGGAACTTATGAATATTTTTCTCACTGTCAAATATAATCCAAAGATTTATATTTAGGTTGTTGAAGGTTTCATTCTGTTCCAAATATAGGAGACTTTAAAAAAAAAACCTTACACTTTCACTTTTCCCTGACTTTTTGACAGTTTACCCACATTGATTCAAGATTAATAGGGTGTCTTCATCGAAACAGTCCCACATTCTGCCACATAAATTGTGGTTTTGACATTCAGCCAGCCATCAAATCTGTCACTAGAGGAAATAGAAATGTAAATAGCATCTCATAGGCCAAAAACCAAATTTAATCCATTAAACATTTGGCCTTTCCACGTTATCTGAACATTGACTGGTCACCCATCACCCAAACATCCGCTAACTCTGGCTCTTTGTCTCCCATTGCTGAGTATCTGAAATTGAGGCTTCACGTGAAATATTGTCAGACAGTCAGAGTGAGAGAAACGTCTGTGCTGGAATTCTCTACATGAGTTCCTGACCTGCATCAATCAGTCTGCAGCTTGTACAGTTTTAAAACATTCTCCTACATAAACGATAGACCTCTTTTTGAATATGGCCCAAGCACATTTTGAAATGTCACTACGGCCAGTCAGACATCTGCGATACGTGTTTCCCGCTATCCCTGCCCCTGACACCCCCGCCCTTGCCCTTCTAAAATATTCAGTCTTCATTTTAGGGGCCTGGAGGCTCAGGCGTGGGGGAAATTGAAAGTGATTAGTTTCAGCTGCAGGGAATCAGTGATGAGCGCCCAGCCTAATGGGTGTCATGATTTAGAGCCATCTGATTGGAGGACTCGCATGATGAATCTGCTGGCTGACATGGGGTACTGCACTGCTGTCTGTGTATCGCTCTTCTCTGATGTGACGAGCTCTTTCTCCTGGATAAAGATTCTCCTTTCCGTGTGGCTTTTTTTTTTTTAATTTTGTAGGCTTTCTAGTGTCAAACTTCTTGACAGAAAGCATGGACAGCTACTCCTACCTGAAGAAGGTGTCCTCTGAGAGCCACCTGTACAACGGCTTCAACCTGTTAACGGCTGAGTTCAGGTGAGCGCCCGGTTGGTTCTGAGCACCCTGGGGCCCTGGCCCGGTGTTGGTTCCCATCTGGACAGAAACCCACACTTCTTACTGAATAATTGGCCAGTGTCTCTCTGCAGACTGTTACCCGTGGCTGTGACCTGCGTGTGACGGGCAATCGATGTTGGGACCTTCCTGTAGTGTCTCCTTTCACCTTCACTGTTTCCCGCGAACAGATCTGCAGCCATATTTCCTCTGGTCACTGCTGCCAGAGATGTGTGGCTTTCCCCTCATGCTATAGGCCCCTGTCTAGAACCTATTCAGAGTCTGTTTTACTTCATATCTGCGATCTCCCAGCATTCCTGCCATCCCCAGTGCAGCCTCTGGTTCCATAGACCATGATGGTGACCTCATTCCAGCCTCCCTGCTTGAATGGGTTTTCTCTGCTGACCCAGAACTGAGTTCACAATTAATGATTTTTAAACAAAGTAGATAAGCTTAAATGTGTGTTTTTATTGTTTTGCTTTTTTCTTGTTTACTGCTTATTCTGAAACATAATGTTTTTCATTGTGCAGGAACTGAAACCGTATTTAATCTTTACCAGGAAACACCGCGGTGCTGAATCCCGATCGCACCTTTGCCATGATAGTGTATAATGCACTTGCATGATGTGGTACTGGTGCTGATAAGTATTTCTGTAGTGAAATAACCCAAATGTATCTTGTGGGCTCTCTAGCCGTAAAGCTCTATGTTACACTGGCAGTGCTTTGAGGGAGGATTTTGGTCTTTAACTTTCCTCGACTGGGAGGCCTTCAGAGCTTAGTGCTACAGTGGCTGGATGTCTGGGTTTACGGACCCCACCCCGTCCTCTTGCCATCCTTGAGCTCAAGCGGGCCCTGACCCCCCAGCGTGGCTAATGCGGCTTTCGAGAAGTAGATCTCGCGTTTTCCCGGCACTGCGGTTTCTCCGCGGCCCGCTAGTCAAAGCCGTTTCGGAAATGCAAACGAACTCGTTAAGGCTTGGAATTACTGCCGCCGCGGTCTGAGCTGTTTGGGCTACAGCGCGTTTGGGCGAGATGGCGGGTCGGGAATTCATCTCCCCGTGTCAGCCGACATCCACCACAGCCAGGCTGTTATCTGAAGCAGTGATTGCTCACCACCACCCCCAATGCAGGGGATCCAGTGTATCCTGAGCAAACAGTGGAAGATTAAAAAACATGCACAGCTAAATAAGTGACTTTTTTTCACGTTACCCAGGGTGCACTGCAGCAGGAAAGCGACTGGTGAATTGGTCCCTGAGGGATCATGGCAGCCTTTGTGTCCTCACTGAGCAATGTCACTTGGCAAATGGATGGCTCTTTTATGTCACTATTAGTGATTCACGTAACAGTGCCGTGTGATCGGACATGTGGACCAGTCCTGCTCTGGTCACTCCCGGAAGCTTGGAGCCTATTAATGTCATGCTGTCCTTGAGTGAGCAAAGAATTGACATAGTAGCGATATCCCATTAGACGACCTATTCGTATGGGTGCCAGTTTCTATTACAAGTGTGCATAAATCATCTACAGAGAGATGAGTTTTTCCTCCATTTGTGGACCTGCATCACTTTCCATATTTACATGGAAATATGACATTTAAAGCATATAAGTGAAATAAAAGGGATGTTCTCTGCGTAAGGACTTGGCGGAGCCCCTCTGGCTGCATGGCATGCTCTTTGGCTACCCACCTGCAGGGGGCGTAGTGTAAAAAAGTCAGTCATTGAATAGGCCAGTATGGGTAGTCCTGCCACATGTACACCGCAGCTGGTCTTGGCCGTAAAAGCCGGAGCCCCTGCAGAGATTCTCCCAGCCTTTTCACATCCGCCCTGATCAGCCACATGCTTGGTCGTCCGTTTTACGAGGACTGGCCTGATGTGTGCAGGTGCCGCGTATCGACCTTTATTACACCATCCCCTGACCTGGGCCTTTAAAAAAAATAATAATAATCTCTCTCGAATGGGGGGGGGGCTCTGCAAGAACTGTGGAATCTATCCTTAAATGTTGGCCAAACATTAATTCAGCGCTGATATTTATTTAAAGGTTAATTTTATTTATTTGATTCATTTGTAAGAGATACTGAATAGTTCTTACCCTCAGATATTAGGCATTAGTGTGTGTTGCAACATTATTACATAATATTGTATTATTTAATAACTCGAAGAAATGGTAGAAATTCATAGACTAGAATTTTATATTGCAAACTTGCCCTATTATTATTAATAATAATCATCGTTATCATCATCATTCAGTTTCTTACATTCTGTTGTTTTTACAAAATGCAGCATTATTACATAATGCATTGTTACAGGGTGTGTGAGTATTTTTTAATGTACTTAATGCATCTTAATTTCAGGTCGTTAATACAATAGAGGATGGAATTCAGGCACATTAACTTTAATAACTGAAGCCCTTTGCCTCTGCTATCTGCAGCAGCCTGTGGTTCTTTCAGCCTCTACAGGGCTGCCTTGGTATAAATGCACCGTGATCCACGGGCATTTGGGTAGCTGACCAAGCGAAGCCACTGACATCACATCATAGCCATTTGCCGTTAACCTGCTAACAGTCAGCTTATGAGTGCAGAGACGACTAGGCCACTGCTCTCCTACTGTTAAACATTCATCGTTACAGTTAACGGTACCCAGTTAACGAGTGCAGCTGTTGTACAGAAGCATGAACTTCAAAGGCGTTCATGGTGTGAGACAGAGGCTTGAAGACCCTTCATTGTGAACCCTGGATTTTCTTGGTTCTCTTGTTTCCCGCTTCAATCCTGGTTGTCTGCTTCCTAAAAAGCCAACTATCCAGCCGGGCGAGTTGTGGCAGTAACACGTTGGCATCGATCTAGGGATGAGTCAGCATCGTTGAATACTCAACAATGCGTGTAATTTGAAAACATATTAAATTAGAATAATAAATGAGCTGTATTAAAATATTTGGCAACATTGTACTTGTAATTTATCCTGTAATAAGTTTGCAGTTTATTCGTTCTGAAACTTACCTCTGCTTTTTTTGCGTGAGCTCTGCATGTGCTCCCTGAGCCAATCATAATCATTTTCCTCCTTGTTCACTCATGAGTGAGGCGAACAGGAACTGACCAGAAGTGATTTATCAGCACTGCTTTGTGTCTGTTGGCACAACTTGTGGCAACAAGTGTAAATCTGGTTATGCTGCTGCCCTTAAGTTTGTATGTACATTTAGGTTGTTGTGGCTGCTGTTAAAAATGTTCTTGAAATTCATGTTTTGGGAAATTCGTTCTTAATAAAATATTAAATAAGCGTTACTTGTCAGTGTACCAGTAGAAACTTTTTGACGAGTTAACCAGAATGCAAACTAATGGCCTTTCCCCCAAAAAACACACTATTGGTAGATAACAAGTTCTGTTCGGTTATACTTTATTTTAATATTCATCGCAAAGATTTTAAATATCACAATCTGAATTTCCCCAATATCATTCAGCCCTAGTTTCAAGGCAACTTTAATTAAAGTTACATTTTACACTAAAATTTACAGCATTGAACAGCGTCTCATTTTGTATAGAAATAAATTAATGGAGTAGCCTATAAGCCAGAGAAGTATCGTTAGGGTTGTGTTGTTAAAGACAAAGAAATTGCCATGTGCTTTAACTGGCCAAGGCAAAAGCTATTAAACATTATTCTGTGCTGCTGCGCTTGAACTATCTTTCCAGTTTAATTTCAATTTAATTTATTCAAGCTACTTTTTAATGTTTTGTAGCAAGGAGTAGTATCTCATTTTGTATAGAAGGAAATATTTGATTCATACCCCATGCATATTTCTCCATGTGAATGGAGGGGTGGGGGCGGGGTTAATCCAATGTTATCCGAATGACTGGTGAAGTTTGACTAGTAATGTCTGAAATTGCCATCCCTAGATTGAACCCTACAGTCTCGGGCATCACATGACTTCACATTCAGAAGTGGGCAGAGGTGGGGTCACAGGACCTGGCTGTTTCTGTCCAGGACTGGCTGGGCTGCCATTTCACGACTGACCGCAGCTTCTACCTTTACCCCTCTCTGTCCAGGGCCAAAGGGGACACCACTGTGTGTTACTATGGAAACAAAGGCAGCACAGAGCCTGTGGTGCTGAAGCCAGGTTTGTTCCCTGTCCCCGCTGGTGTCCGTCCCTGTGTCCGTCCATCCGTCTGTCTGTGCTGTCCCACATAAGTGATTATATAAGTAACTCCTCATGTCGGGGTGACTGAGTATCCTTTAGCAGCAGTTTGAGATCCTGTGTGGTTACTTTGATCAAATTCATTAAAAACAATGGTTGGCCTCTTCATTGAAAAACAAATTTTGAATCAAACAGCTTTAGTATAGATTTTTACAAAAAAAAAAGACTCCCATTAACAGAAAGCTTTCGAGCTGTAACTTCCCAAACAGTTTGCTTCCCCGGAGATCACTCTGCTTGACATTAATGTTCGTAAGCAGTGTTACACCGGGAAACGTGGTGAAGATGGATCAGGTTACACTGGTCTCCCTACGCACAGTAATGGATGTAGTTAATAAAAGGTGCCGATCGAAGAGCTCAGTCTCCGGCTTTATTGCATTATTATTGCCCATGTTTTTATGTGTTAAAAACCCCCAAAGTGACAAAACTTAGACCATCTTGCAGCAATAAACAGCAGTGCTTTTCTGGCCAGGAGTGCCTGGCATAGTGAAGAGTTCTTTCCCTTCCTGAGATGAAGATGGCTTTACGGATTCTTCTCTCACCCTACATTCACCTGTTAGTGATGTCTGAAATTAGTTTTTATTTATGCCACATTAAATTGCGTGCCGATTTAATGTCCCACAGACACTTCAGATTGGAATGTCCCACTAGATTACTTTTTCAGGGGTGGGTCGGCTAGTTTAATGTCTGCTTCTGGCAGCTACCGTTCCACTGTCATTGTTTTAAACCACTAACCTGGCCAAGCTCTTTCTGGGGCTGTTCTGTTCCTTGTAGGGATGGGGCCTGCAAGTCGATATCATGCACTGTCTATCTGTGGAAGCCAGGAGTGGGCGGGACCTAAGGTGCCATCAGTCATCGGCTGTGATTACAGCAGACAGCGCATTTCAGATCCCCGTCTCTCCTGTTTTACGGACTCTGTGGTTTAGGGAGAAGCCTGTGCACAGAGACAGGAGGAATGCTGACAGGGGCTGAAGTTCAGAGTGTGTGAACATGCTTGGTTTGAACAGGGCACTTTACTTTAAGCATCCTTTTTATGTTCAGATATTTTAAATAGAGCTTAAATGAATACCCTTTGGAGGCTAATTTGGGTTTTACAGTCAATCTTTGAGTAAGACCATACTGAAACTTATCGTAACTTTTTGCATTTTTTTAATGAGCGCTCCCCTACCCCCACTCAGGTCTGTGGTATTTAGAGAGGCCATAATCTCCCCCAGATTATTTCTAGCCCTTTTGGGGATCACGCTCTTCATTCCACATGTGCTTGTATATTGAGCCCAAGCTCTTATCTGGAGAAGATGTATGGGGGGTGCAGCTTCTGCTATCTGATGGAATCGGTCCTAATTGGCCTGAGGAAGTCAGCCATGGAATGCCCTCCCCATCCCCGCCCCCCCAGTATTACGAAGCAGGGTTACTGGCTTATCAGGATTTAAGGTGGTCTGGGCAAAATGAAAGTGAACGAATATGAAGTCCATTTAAACTGTGGTACCTTAAATCCGACAAGTTACCCCGATAAGCCAGTAACCCCGCTTCGTAGTACAGGCCACTGGTCTCGGAAATGCGCCCCACCCCCTCCCCATGTCTCAAGCCACCTGATAAGTGAGATGGGCATTGCTTAGCCTGTTAAGAAGCAGGCCTTTCCTTGAGTTTAGAGTTCCTGATGTTGGCTCCTCATTTCAGGGGTTTGTTCTTCTTTGGCTACTTTTTGGCTATAACAGCCACTGCCGTTGGTCTCAAAGTACAGGACTGACATGTTTGTGATTATGCCGTATTTTGTAGTTCTGACACATTCAGGGCCTGTCCTAGCCGATGTAGCACCCTAGACGAGCATCACCGCCAGCACCCGTGTGTGAAGCAAAGAGAAATTGGTTGGCAAGGCAGCACCCCCTCAGAAATTGTCTTCATAGATGGCTTTCTATACCATATAAGATTGACTAGCCTTGGACAAATGTATTCCATTTTCACTCCAGTTTCGGGTTCCTCAAGGACAGTTTTCTGGAGGTGTGAGGCCTTGACACCTGTGATGAGCAGGATTTTGTACCCTGACAATCATGGCTCTGTTTAACCCGCTCATGGCTGGTTATCTGCTAAAGTAAACCGGACGATGACTGACGGAGCTAGATTTCTGTGAAAGATGTTTGCAGCAAAAGACCCTTTTGTGGCACAGGAGACTCCAGACCTACTTTAAAATGAGTCCTCTCCTTAGCTGGCTCAGTTTCATCCTCAAAAACTTTCAGATTTTTCTGTCGAGGCACTAGACGCAAGCAAACTGGGACCCTAATGCATCTGCGTAAACCTCAACCAGTGATGCAGGGGTTTCTGATGTGTGCTGTGTTCCGGCAGGAGTCTATGGGCTGAGTAATTCCCTCCTGGAGACTCCATGGAAGAAATTGCAGTACGGCAAGAATCTGTTCACCAGCGTGATTGGCCGGGACCTCCCCACGGACGGCTTGGTGCAGGAGCTGCTGCAGGTCCTGAACAATCAGGAGATGTGAGTGTCTGCCTGCCTTCCTGCCTGCCTGCCTGCCTATCTGTCAGCCCCCCCTCCTTCCCCTGTGTGTGTGTACTCTAGGTCGACCCTTATACCACTCCTCAAACAGCTTGACAAGGACTCAGGCTTAGAACAGGATATGGAGTATCATTGGGAGCTCTCCTGTAATGGGGCTTTTTCTAACCTGCTCCCCGGTACCCCAGACAGTCCACATTTTTGCTACTGGGCGCGGGGAAGGAGCAAAAATGTGGACTGTCTGACAGGGAGCTGGGAGGGAGCAAAAACGTGGAATGTCTGACAGGGAGCTGGGAGGGAGCAAAAACTTAGAATGTCTGACAGGGAGCTGGGAGGGAGCAAAAACGTGGACTGTCTGAGGGTCCCCAAGGACTGGATTGGGAAACACTGTTGTAATGAATGCCAAGTGTCTCCCTGCTGGAACAGACCTTTCAGCTTTGGAGTTTAGCAGCCATGTCCTAGTGTTACCTAGTGTGACTGAACTTCCTGAAGTGAAGCTCCTGCTTCCTGTATCCTAGCCACTCGCCGGACCCAATCCAGGAGCTCCAGGGGGATGGCTACAGCAGCGCCATGCTGCGGGCCCTGTCCGCAGTGTGCGTCCGGTCCCCGGGATACGGCACGAGGTCAGAACGCATCCCACACACGGCCATCTCTGTGCAGAGCTGTTCGGGCTGTAATCACAGAAATGCTCAGTTCTTGCATTTATATGAAGGATTGCTTAGTTTTTCCTGGTAGGAGCTTTGAGTCACACGACTGCATGCCAGCCCTCAGCCACCACAGACTGCTGCTTTTTAACATTCAGCCTGTATTCTGCTTCCGTTTAGGACTAACACGGTCATCCTCATAGATGCTTCCGGAAACGTGTCCTTCACGGAGAGAAACATGCTGCACTGTGACATCAACCAGTGGGATGTGAACACCTTCCACTTCAAACTGCAGGAATGAGGGTGGCAGGGCTCAGCGGAACATGCTCAGCGGAACATGCTCAGCGGAACATGCTCAGCGGAACATGCTCAGCGGAACATGCTCAGCGGAACATGCTCAGCGGAACATGCTCCGTGTCCCCACCGCCCCCCCAGCCTTGCCTCCCCTGTGCGCTCTGAATGTCAAGTTAATTTGTTTAATTAGTACATCAGGTGTTTTTTTTTTTTTTTGTCCTCGAGGGGGAAAAAAAGCCTTATTTCTCAATCTTCATTCACATCTGTGTGGGAAGACAGACACCTGACACTGGAAATTCCAACTGAGATCTCTTACACAATCAATGTAACAAATGGTTTTTCTTTTTTAATCTGCAAATGTTAACTTTATTAATAAAATTTGACCTGAATATATCAATAAACCATTGAATGTTTTATAGTGGGCTGTTGACAACACTTCCAAAACCATAGTGACTTGAGTGAAGAGGAGCATCGTGTAAGGTGAGGCTTGGTGTGTTTGGTGTGTGTTTATTGTAGTTCGAGGGTTGTATTACGTTGTAGTGCCCTGTTGCATGCCCTCTGCTCGCTCTCAGCGTCAGCACAAATCGAAAGCGATGTCAATGCGTATGTCACGCATGGCTGGATAGACTGCAGCTTTGGAGATTAATGTTAAAGACCCCAGCCTGCAGGGGGCGCCCTCCTGTTCTTGCTGAAGGAACTCCTGCAGGGTCTTCCATCCCCTAAGTCCTGTGCTTCTCTGGGCGATGTCCCCATACTGCAGCAAGTGTGTTGGGCCTCATCTGGCTCCCTCATACAGAACTCCAACAAAGTGATTCCGTTCATTATTTCACAAGTGTTGTGCCGCCTCAGATGCTTACCTGGGGTGAATCGGGAATTCACCCTGTTCATTGCTGGCGTGAGGCTCGGTATAGAGCTGAATGTCTTCTTGATATCTCTGGGATCCTTTGATCAAAAACTGGCCTTCAAAAGAATAAAGGCTCCAGGGATAAGATATAATTTGACCAGTTAACATGGAAAAATATTGTATTCAACTTGTTCCCACCCTCCTGCACGGATTGCATAAATTTCCCCCAACATTTTGGTGTGAACTGCAACAGTGAGACTCTCCTAACAAGACTAGGATTGAAATGTTAGCTTCCCCATTTGTGCCACAATATCTGATTGTAAAGACTTCATTCTTAATTAACACTACTATTAATAATACTGTTCACAGAATGTGAACAGTATTATTAATAGTAGCACACAAACACATGTGCTTAAAGCTTCTCTGCAGCTCTTCACAGTGTTAGCCATATTTAAAATTCATATTTTCGGGAGTCACTGTGGTCTGCTATGAATAAGAGGTTTGCAATCTTGATAAGACAGATGTCGACCTGGCATAAATGGTAACGGGATAAACGTGGCTCTTTCTGCAGCTAAGTGACCTTATTGATTTGCATTTCTCAGATGAGAAAAATATATAATATATCCATGCAAAAGAAGAAAATAGAGTTGTAATCTTCTATGGGATGTGATCTACCAAATCTAAAACCTAGTGTCTTCCTTTCACATGCACTGTTTTTGCATGACATTTCCCTATGTGACAGTTCGCTTGGCTAATGGGTGCATTTCTCAGTTGAAGCTAGTGATGGAGATCATGACTGAATTAATAGATAATTTTAATTAGTTCAGACTGGTTCTTTGATTCATTGACTTCCAACATGGCCACCTCAAATGGGTCTCCCATGGATATTTTTCCCTTTTATTTTTAATTACATTTTATTACATTCAATATATAATTATATGCTGCGATGGGTTGGTGCCCCATCCTGGGTTGTTCCCTGCCTTGCGCCTGTAGCCTCTGGGATAGGCTCTGCCCCCCCTCCCATGACCCTGAACAGGATAAGTGGTTTCAGAGAATGGATGGATGGATATAATTGTATGTTATATTTTATTATACATTATAATTAACGTTAAATTGTTCTTGGACATCTTTACAGCAGCAGGGGGACGAAAGAGAAGGGATCTCGGTTATTAACTAATGTCGTATGCCTGAAATGAACCGGCCAATGCAGTGACCACAATCATTTCAGTCACTTAAAAGGTAAAAAAAGATCCAATCAGCCATGGACATCATATGTCTAATTAAAACCAGTGTGGCTCATTTAAAAGTCACGTCATGTGAAGAGGTTACCTGCCAGAATTAAATGCTAAATGCCTTAAATTACAGCTTGACTAAGCATTTATATGCATTATAATAGGTATTTAACCACTATAATTTAGCCAATAAGCCATATCACGAAGCTAACGACGATTTGACGGATAACGCCTTCCACCAGAGTAGCTTGGCAGAAATGGCCCCTTGGCTTTCACATGCACAATGACAATCCGATTTTGAAATGTTCATTATCATTTTCTGTATGACCTTTCCAGCTATACTGAAAACATTAAGGGGCAGACATCTCATTCGTTGCAAATGCAATATTGCAATTCGCAGTAGAGCATGAATTAATTCTTGTCATACACCTCTATTACCAGGTATGACTGTGAAATCATGTAATCCCAAAAACGCTGACAGGCATAATAAAACCTTCTTATCAAAAGACATCTCTGTGACCAGATTCAGCAATGTGATTTAGAATAAATCACGGAGGTTGCCCTAATCCATATTAATTCACGGTATAGTTGTCTACACCCCTTAGCAATTGCTAAGGTAATTGAAAATGTTCTGATTTCTGTTATTTATAACGACTACATTGTCTGCTTGACAGTGTTCCCCTTTAATGATTGTGAATTGTGATTTCAAAAGAGGTCATCGACCAAGTATATAGAGATGCATTATTTCTAGAAACAGTAAAACACTGTACTTTGTCTGGTCATTAATTTAGATAAGTGGAAATCAGTGCAGGGTTGTCTTTATATTTGGCAAAGATGTGTCATATGAAAGAAAGGCACCATACTTTAGGGTTGTCATTTATAGTTTGTGTTTAGGTCACTGGTGAAAAGTTCAGATGAAAAAGGTATTAGGCACATTCTGTAGGGAAAATATTTTGCTACACCACCACCTGTAGTTCATAAAGATCTTTCATCATTATTCAGTTCTGTTCGTAACATAGTTATGCAACAAAATGAAATTAATGAATGCATCTGCGTAAATGTGCCTTGTATGTAGAATCATCGCTTTATTGGCATAACTCCTGATTAGTATCACTGCTGAACAACAGGACTATATTTTTGCTGCATAGTAATTTACAATAATCATTCTCAAAATCTTATATGTATATTTTGCTAACAATTCAATTAACAACTATCTACTGTGATAATGATGACACTTTATTGATCCATCCATTTTCTGTAGCAGCTTGTACTGTTCAGGGTTGCAGGGGATCTGAAGCCTATCAGCACAAGGCAGGGAACAATCCAGGATGGGGCACCAATCCATTGCAGGGCACACTCACACACCAGTTACTCACATGTACACAACTATAGGCAGTGCAGTGGTTTTACAGAACCACGGCAATGACTCAAACCTTGGTTTAACCACTGCACCTCCATGCCTCCCCTCACTTTACTGATCCATGTAGGTGAGCTTGGCAACTAAGGGCAGCCACCTGCAGTGTCACCCATGGAGCTGGGGGTTAAGGGCCTTGCTCAAGGGCCCACGGACGTGACTATTCTGCCAAAACTGGGCTCAAACCAGCAACCTTCTGATCACAGACACAGAGGCTTAGCCTGCTCTGATCTCCAGTTCATGACTGGCCTTGGCAGAACAGCCATATGCCTGTGGACCCTTGACTAAGGCCTGTAACCCCCAGCTAGGCGGCTGCTCCTTCACTGTGACCCCCAAGCTTGCTCTCAACTGTATGGAGGGCAACATGAAGAAAAGAAAAGAGAATATCTCCACAGGGATTAATGAAGTTTCACTATGCATGTGTATGTATGTATATAACTGTATGTATAAGAAAGCTACATACAGTATATACCCACATAATATTATGTATATAATAATAAAGTGGGTGGAATAAATTGAGCGCGATGGCTTTCATATTCATAAAGACCAATTTTAAAAACTTAAAAAATTCTAGCAAAGCATTTTGTTATGCGGTAGTTTATGACTGCCACCTACCTGCGCATACGGAGAATTTAATATAAGTAATACAGTATATGACTTTAAGAAATGTAGTCGTCATGTTTCCCAGAGCATTTACGTGATAAAAAGTATTTAAAATACTGCATAAACTGTTTTACAAAGGTAAATTTATATTTTATTGCCATTATATTCCGAAGCCTATAACCCGCCATGAATTTTACAGCACAAGTGTACTTCATGCTGAAGTAGCTCTAGGAAAGCGCTTACGTTTCATTGGAAGAGGCTGATATGATCTAAAACCTGATTGGCCTGTTCATGTGTCATGGATTTCGGGTAAAGACAGATGGCTGGTGAGGCCTGCCCTTCTCGTTTATTGGTCCACGGCCTGTCAATCACCAAGTAGCCGGCACTGGGCAGCGCACCAGCGGCGTTGATGCAGCTGCCAAGATGGCGGACGGATACGGGAGGTGTTCGTCACTTGATCTGAGCTGAAAAGTGACTTAAACAGAAAAAAGGATCTGTTTTTAAACCTAGGTACGTTTTACCGCAGTGTCTCGGTTTTACCTCTGCATTTAGAATGATATGGGTGTTTGATATAATCTCTGTCTGCAGGTAAAATGAATAATCGGTTTCACTATGCATTATAGCAATAAAACTGGTACTTCAGTCGTTAGTCACTTAGTTAACTTACCACGCAACTTGTTAGTTATCTGTCAATTTACTTGTGAAAAGCGAATGGAGATTAATCTAACTGTTGAATGGGGCAGTGTAAAATCGTCCTAGCTAATTAGCCAGCTGGCTTCGTGAAATCAATGGCCGGCTGCTTAGCAACCAGCTACGTGGACTGCAGTTGAATACTACATGCAGCTTAATTTTATTTTTACATGTATTTTCACTTTAGTATGGTATTTTTGTAGGGGCGCGCAGCTAACTTCCCCAGCAGCCATCTGGAGGCGAGGTCCGCACACTGGTTAGCATGTTAGCAGACATACGTGGCCTGTCAGCCTGGTCGGGTTTCCAGCTGCCCCTGAAACACCGCTAAATCCTTCATTCTCTCCCCTTGCAGCCTTTCATCGTTATTGTTCCTGCAGTCTGGCCTGCTTCAAAAAAATATATATATTTTTTTTTCAATAATGACGGACTCCCCTACCCCTATACACGATGCGTGTCTTCCTATTCTTTATTACGATTCAATACATGTACACCTTTTCTTCCTGTATATGCACCACAGTATACATTATATACAATTTAAATTGCGAGACACATATATTCAGAGTTGGAGATTTTTTATTATTATTATTTGGAATGGGTCAACTTCCAGATATTTTCAGCATGCTGTGAACTGTCCCCTTCCCCTTTTCTCTCCCCTCCAGCTCCTGCGGATGGTCCCGGATGATAGGCGGCAGGAACACGGCCGCCGTTTAAGCTGAGTGCATTGTGATTTCCAATAATTGAGACAGTGATTCTAAAAAGCTGTCTACATTAATGAAAAGAACAATGTAGTCAGCTTAGCGTATTCAACACTGTACGTGACCAGTAGACAACACGTGTGTGTGTTTTGATGAATGGAGTTTAGCTTTGCATGACACAATATTAGTCTATACTGACAGTTTACGGTTATTGTTCCTCTAGTGTTTTCATCATTTTGAGGTATAATATTAGTTGTTTAAGCTGGGGATGGAGACGAAACAGCCCCTACCTCCGCTACCTTTAGAAGCACCTGAGGCTGAGAATGTGGAGATCCTTAGCCTTACAGCACCTCCTCCACCTCCCCTGCAAACGTCCAGTGACGCAGAGGAAATGGACGTTAGCTCTGGTGGTGATGGACACACGCACACCCCAGTAGAGGACACGGAGTCCGCCAGCACGTTGTCGCTGCTCCTCACCAAGGGCTCGGTGTCCTTCAGCAGCCGTCTCCCAGAAGAGGGTGAGGCTGGCTCTCCCAGCCCCAGAACGGGCCGTCACGCGCCTCCTGTCACAAAGTTCCTCCCCGACCCCAAGTTGCTGAGGGACGTCAAGATCAGCGTGAGCTTCACAGAGAGCAGCAGGAGCAAAGATAGGACAGTGCTGTACACAGGGGTAGGCGAGGTCGCGGTCAGCCACGCTTCCGCGCAGGGTTCGAATGGTGAGTTGCATGAGGCCCCCGAGGCGGGAGCCGTCGGCAGGGAGGGCGTCAGTGCCGGCAGGCAGGGTGAGGATGCGGACTCCGAGCTAGAGAACAGAGTGGAGTTTGCGGTTCTGGATGAGCTTGAGGACTTGACTCCGAATTTTCTGGAGGCTGAAGATGGAGAGCAGGGCGGGTTCAGATCTGAAGTCATAGTTCAGCGGGAGCAAGCAGACAATGAGGGCCTCGATTACTCCTATGAGGTAGGTCCCCGACGACACCCTGCCAGTGTGTAGGGGATAACTCAGCTGCCACGATGCGGGGGCCATGCTGTGTGCTCATTTCCCCATGTTTGTTTTGTACCCTTGTCCGTTCTGATACTATGAGCTTACCACCTGTCATTTCACCTGGATCACAGCTAAAATGGATGGTGGACGAGGGATCGTTTGGGTAGAGAGTCTGTGGTTGGAGGATTGATGGATGAGGGATTTCTCTGTCTTCCCCCTCTCTCCCTTTCGCACTTTTTTTTTTTTTGTCCACTGGGTCTTTCTTTCTAGGAGGACTTTGACAACGATGTGGACGCCTTGCTGGAAGAGGGTATGCCTGTTCCTAAGAAGATGCGCCTCTCAGAGGACAAGTACGTGGGCGACAGTGACCACCAGTCTGATGGGGAAGCCGGCGTCCAGCCCATGATGACCAAGATCAAAACCGTGCTTAAGAGTGAGTGCATCCTCTCCTGTTGCACAGGGCTTGGTTGTGTTCAAATATAACTCATCTCCAAGAGTTTTTAGCTTTTAGTGCCCATAACGTGCCAGTAGCCATGTTAGTCTTCCAGGGTACCCGCAGTCATGGAAAAACCTGGAAAAGTTTTGGAATTCTTGGATAGAGAGAAGTAGTTTTGGAAACTAGCCTTGTTCATTTTTGTTTCCCGCTTTGTTCCGCAACACGCTAACGGAAATGTACGAGCGGAAGTCAATAGTTAACTACCCCATACAGACACTGTTCTATCTACTTTAGTTTTACAAATTTGTGGGTTTTTGAAATGTGAGTCCCATGTGTTACCATGGTGGTTTTTGTGTTGATTCCTGAGCTTCTCATGCTGGCATGTTTCCCCAGGTCGCGGGCGTCCTCCGACGGAGCCGCTTCCTGATGGCTGGATCATGACATTCCATAACTCTGGTGTTCCAGTCTACCTCCACAGGGAAACTAGAGTAGTAACATGGTCCCGGCCTTACTTTTTGGGAACAGGAAGTATCAGGGTAAGATGGCTTTTGAACTTAAAACCTGAACTCCTTCCATTGAACAAAGGTGGGATGTTAACATGGTAGAAGTCTGTATTATTTGAATGTTGGCAATGTTTCATGACAGCCAGTCTGAGGTGACCCCAGTAAGGGGGGCTGTAACAGAGCTTTTTGGGAGGAAGGAGCAGCGGTTGTAGAGAAAGCAGAGCTGCAGAAACACTGCTATTCCATCCCGCACAGAAACACGACCCCCCAGTCAGCAGTATTCCCTGCCTGCACTACAAGAGGATGAAGGAACATGAAGAGAGGGAGCAGAACGGGGCCACGAGCCCTGACAGGGCGAAGGGCACAGACCCAGCAGAAGGGGCAAAGGAGCCGGACTCTGTGGCCCCAGAAGATGCTTCTGCCGGGGCCTTGGGGGGCAACGGCGAAGGGGCCACGGTTGTTGGGAGTCTCCCCCCTGGGGAGAAGGAGCCACAGGCCTGTGAGGTGGCGCAGGGAGCACTGGGCCAGGTGAAGGCCAAGGTGGAAGTGTGCAAGGATGAGTCTGTGGGTAAGGACCAGCTGCAGCCTGGGTTTACTCCTGCTAATTTCAGTATGAACTGGCGTTTTACCACCTACCTTCAGGGACGTCATCCTGGTTCTGAGTTCCTGGGCTTTATTGACCAGAAACTTCTATAGTTCCTGGCTACTTGGTGTGCTGCTCTACCACCATACAACAGGAAAGGTGATGTTTATGCTGACTAAATATGGGAAGTTTCACGCACAGTTTCATATCCAACAACACTACACAAAAACAAGCTGTTTCGTTAGTCATTGGGTGGGGGGGGATCATGCAGTCTGAAAATATGGCACAAATCCACATCTCATATTAGTGCAAAACAGGACACTGCATTTTATTTATGCAATGTGACTTTTATACATTTTTAAATCTGGCCAGCAGGTCTACCTTTCATTTTCAACCAATCGAAACTGTGCTGTCGAGTTTCATTACCGGTATCAGTGATATTACACAAAAATATCAGTCATCAGTATTAGTCAAAATTTCCATATTGGTGCACCACTATTACAGAGATCAAATTAACTGATCCAGAAATATGGAGAGACAAACAAAAAAGATATTAATGATATATTGTAATTGAATTATAATAATTTCATCTGCTCCGTTTTTCTGTTACTACTTCCATTTCTTTTTCCTTGCGCTTCTGTGTAACTTTCAAGTTAGTGCCAGTGCTTGTCGTCAACCAGCCAGCAAATTTTATCGATATAAATTGCACTTCAGTAGTTCCTGGTCAAACGAAAATACTTTTTCATGTCATTGTCCAATATTGCCGGGAACAAACTTGCTGTTACACATACTTTGCTTGTGAGTAGCAAAGATTTTTGAATACTGTATGCACATTTAGCATCTAACCTCAGTAACGTCGTCCTGCAGTGGTACCAATTTTTTTTTAAATTATTATTATTATTTCAACCACAACTGTAATGGGATCCCATAAGTGTGCCATTGTCAGCAGCTTGATGTGAGAAGTGTGTTCACTAGGTGGCTTGCTAAGTATGTTTTAGGGGTGCAATGGATCACAAAACTCATGTATTCGGGTCATGGGTCGGATCATCTTTTTTTGGATCAGTTTAAAAAAAAAAAATGCATTTCTATTTACTTAAAGAACTTCAAGAAACCATAAAGCAAGGAACTTTGAACATGCCCCTTTCATGTGAACATACAACTTTTGTCTATCTTTCCACAGCAACTCTATAGAGGGCATCCGTCATTCTTTTTCTGTCTTCTGTTGAGATCACATTCCATTCCCACCAAATATTTTAAATCCCCCCCCATGTGCTACACATAAGGGGGGAATTTTGCCCCGGTGTGAGAAATGAATTTAAAGCCTTGAATTCATGTTCTATGTGGACTTCCGTAGCATCGAGATATAGGGGAAAAATTATTTTTAAATGTAACGGCGGCAATAAAACTGTTTTACACTCATGGTTAAATCATGGGTCAGCTAAGGTCTGTTACACCACTAGAATTTTATCAAAATTGTAATTTGTAAGTTATCAAATGTGTGGTAATTTTGTAACAGCTGATTAGGCTAAGGTTTACATATCAAGCCAATGATCTTGCTGCATCCTATAGCAGCAGCAAAGGTCACAATTTATTAAAATGATCTCCAATGCTGTACTATTTTGTAAAAACAAAAAAGGTTTGTTAGGTTACATCTGTGATGTTTTCATTTTAAAATGTCATCATTATGATGGACCTTACACCTAATTATAATGAAATGTAAAATTTAAGTTATAACTTAGTGATACCTTAAGACTATTTGCACGTTTCAACCAATTTTTTTTTGTTTGTTCGTAAACTCAAAGTAGTGGCTGTTTAGATCTACCGTAGGCTATGATCGCACTTGCGCTTAGCTGATGGAGTTAGGCTGCATTCCTGAAGTGGGAACATGACAGAGGTTCCTGGCAAATTCCTGTGGTGGGTAAGGGCCTAACGGGTCACTCTGAGCAGTGCCTGTAATGTCCCTCAGTGACCGAAAGAGACCTGCAGCTAAACACCTCGCTAATATGTAAGGTGTTTGTGGTGTTCAGGATTCACCATGTGATGTGGAACTGATTGCAAGAAGACATAATAACCATGACTGAAGGTGGTCCTAGCCTGTAAGGGGATGTGGAGTTACGGGTTAGCATACAGTGTCCTGTCTTCAGGTTAACAGGGATTGCAGTGAATGGGTTAGGCTTCAAATTAAAATTCTTTATTGTAGACATAGACCGAAGCAAGTGTGACCTCAAAGGGTTTGTGTCGGGAGTGAACATTGTGTGAACAACATTCTCCGTCTGTGGGCCCCAGAAATTGAAGAGTTCCGGCACTATTTGGAAAAGTGCTTTGATTTTGAGCAAGTGACCGTGAAGAAGTTCCGTACTTGGGCTGAGAGGCGGCAGTTCAACAGGGAGCTGAAGAGGAAGCAGGCCGAGTCGGAGCGGCCCATCCTGCCCGCTAACCAGAAGCTCATCACGCTCTCCGTGCAAGACGCCCCCACTAAGAAAGGTCCGCCGGGTCACCACCGTGCTGTGCTCACAGAGCCTGTGTCTGCTGCCTGCTTTAAAGTTCATGTGTTTGTGTGTTGATCTCCCTTTCAGAGTTCGTCATCAATCCGAATGGAAAGTCTGAAGTGTGCATACTTCATGAATATATGCAACGTGTCCTCAAAGTTCGACCTGTTTACAACTTTTTTGAATGTGGTAGGTGTCTCTGTCTATCTGCTCCTTCTCTTCTGTCTTATTCATCATTCACATGTTGATGGTTTTGTTTCAAAGGTATGAAAGGGCAACTGGGTAAATGGCTTCAGGGTAGCCCTGCTAGTTTTTGGGTTACAGAGTCCTAAACATCTCTATTTTCCAGAAAACCCAAGTGAGCCCTTCGGAGCTTCCGTCGTCATTGATGGAGTGACATACGGGACGGGCACAGCTAGCAGTAAAAAACTGGCGAAGAATAAAGCTGGTAGGTCATCTACTGGGAGAAGGATCAAGCTGGGTGGAGCTACTGGTCGATGGTCTGCCTGGTCCTGCTGATCTAAGTGGATAGTTCTGCCACTAATTGATTTAACTGTCTTTAGCACTTACCTTCTGACCAAAGGTTGTTCTTAATTTATGATTCTTTCCATGACTTTATTTAAACCCATCAATCCTACTCAGCACGAGCAACGCTGGAGATCCTCATCCCAGACTTCGTGAAGCAGACATCCGAGGAGAAGCCGATTGAAGGAGATGAATTAGAGGTAACATCTCCAGGAAAATTGCTGGACAGGCATGTCCCTGATGAGGGCCACTACTCAGTTTGCCGCCAAATCTCTTGGCAACCGTAGATGAAATCAAAGCTTTGACATGTTCCCATTCTGGTTGGTTCTCTTCACGTTTGTACTTCATGTCTGACTTCACTCTTATGTTTTCCAGTATTTTAATCATATCAGTATTGAAGACTCAAGGGTGTACGAGCTAACCAACAAGGCCGGTTTACTGTCCCCGTATCAGATTCTTCACGAGTGCCTTAAGAGGTAATCTTCGGGCAGGGCCCAAACACTTGTTTTGACATGGTCATCCCAATACTTCTAGGATTAGAACAAGCTTTGCATTCTGACATCTTCTGGAGAGTTAAGCCTAGTTCATACTTCACTTCTTCACGTGCTGTTATGGTTCATGCATGGTGCTGCATGCAGCTTCTTGTTTACATAATAAAATTGTGTATTTTCGCAGATGGTTGTGGTCAGCACATGAATACAGCAATAATATTCCACCAGACCAGCAGAGGGCAGATATTTCCATCTCTGCCAGAAAATGTTATCGGATTTACAATTGGCAAAACTAAATTTAGCAGAAGCTAATTGGTCCGCGAACATTTTTCAAAGTTAGTGGAAACACTAATGCATTAACAAAAAGTTAGCTTTGCTAATTAGCAGATTAGTGGAACCCTGCCTACGTGTGTGTGTGTGTGTGTGTGTGTGTGTGTGTGTGTGTGTGTGTGTGTGTGTGTGTGTGTGTGTAACTACTTAACTCATAACTTCTCATAATTATAATCTTTGTTAGAACCTGGAAACAGCCAGTCAGTTTCCTTACACATGTAAAGTCAATGTGCACCGACCGCTAGACCCAAAATCTGGACTGCACGTCTGCACAGACACTGTTGATGACAAAATTTACATCACTAGCTCAGTGCACAGACCATAACAGCCCATGGAAAAGTGCAGCATGATTTGGTTATTTAAGGCTTCTATAAATCCAGGATGGACAAAGGGAGGACTGGACATGTGTGCTTTAGAGAATGCTCTAGATGAGGGGAAACATGCTTAGATGCTACTGTGGTCTCCTTTCTCCTGTCCTTCAGTGTTGGTGACTCATGTCACTTTGCTTCTTGGAGCAGCCATTCTTGGTTTTAGGTCTTCCTATGTGGGATGATGTGTTGTTAACATGATGCTGCTCCTGCTCACTGCTGTGATCTTCGATTGTGCTGCGTTCCTGCTCCAGGAACCATGGGATGGGTGACACCAGCATCAAGTTCGAGGTGGTCCCGGGAAAGAACCAGAAGAGCGAGTACATCATGACCTGCGGGAAGCATACCGTGCGTGGCTGGTGTGAGTACGAGCCTGCCGTGTTTTGGTCGGTCCTAGTCTCTCTCCACGGGATGGAGCGCTGACCATGTTTAGCTTTATGTGTTGTTCTAGGTAAGAATAAGCGTGTGGGGAAGCAGCTGGCCTCACAGAAGATCCTGCAGATGCTGCACCCCCACGTGAAAAATTGGGGCTCCCTGCTGCGCATGTATGGCCGGGAGGGCAGCAAGATGGTGAAGAAGGTAACCATCCCAAGCATGGGCTGCCATTCTTGTATATTAACATTTTTTTAATCTTTAGTCGTCTGATTGACCAGCCAAGTTTGAGTGATATCTGTAATTGGTACATTTCTGTATGATTTGGCAGGAGAATTCGGATAAAAGTGTCATTGAACTCCAGCAGTATGCTAAAAAAAACAAGCCTAACCTTCACATCCTGAACAAACTGCAAGAGGAGATGAAGAAGCTGGCCAAGGAGAGGGTGGGTTTTGGCAGAAAATCCAAAAATTTGTGGTACCAGGAAGGACAGAATGACCCTGTATTTAATGGATCTTGTGTTGTCTGAGGAATATGTTTTTGTTCTGATAGCATTTACTTGGAGTATAATTTAGAAATGTGTAGGTCGCTGTCAAATTCCCAGAGTGTATGCGTCTTTCTCCACAATGCAGGAGGAGACCAGGAGGAAGCCAAAAATAACCATCATGGAGTCGGCTCAGCCTGGGAGTGAACCGCTGTGCACCGTGGATGTTTAGCCAGGCGCTCCCAGCCAGTATATGCGGCGCTTAGCAGTGGTACCGCTGGAGAGTACGAAAGCCCATCACGTTTACGTGAGCCCAGCACGGCCGGCCACGGCGCAGTGGCAGCAGAGCTGGAGCCGCCCCCTTCCGCAGAACCGTTGCCAACTCCTTAGTTTCACCTGTGTGTCGCTTTCAGCGTCATTCTGAAATGTCATCAGCATCAGCTTAGTCATACATCAGCTCTCCATCAGCTCTTGTTCATGTTGTCCTCCATTGACCTACAGTGTAATCTGGAGTGCTAAGAGATTTTATATTAATTGGTGGGAAGCCAAAATATTCCTAATTATTGAAGTTTTTTAATATTCTGGAAAAATCTTAAATTTTGATGACGCATGTCTTTAAAAATGAACATTGCTTGATGCTTGTCAGTCCGCATGAGGCACCCCCCACTACACTTGTAGCGATGGATCTGAAGGTCGTCTGGACCTGGAATCATGCTAGCGGTTTGTTGGCTGTCACTGAAGGTTCTCCATCTGGCTTTCTCCTAGCATAGCATCTTTGGAGCACAATCTGTTTACCAGTCGCTGGTACATGCGCTTGTCATGGCTGCTGCTGTATATAGTTCCTGTTGTGTATGTTTAAATATGGCTATGAGAAACTGCTGTTTTGCCTTTGGATCGACCAGCTGTAGCACCCACCACCAATAAACCTTTGGCATTAGCAGTAGAGATGACACCACAGTCCTTTCCAGTGCTGCTGAAATGTTTTCTCATTTTATGGGTTGTTTTATTCCTTGGTCCTACAACCCATAAACACAATGGTTGAGAGCACAGTAGTCTGAACAAGGGCATAGTTTATTCATATCAGATTTTTTATTCTACTAACCAATTATACGCCCAAGTTTGCTTGCATTTAACCATTTGTTTTTAATATATCTAGATACCACTAAAAGTTGATGCTGTGTAGATTTCAGTGTTTTGGAAACCAACATTTTGATTTCGTATTTTTTTTTTTTTGTTGCTTTAAATAGAAGTTGGTCTGTTTAAATTGTGATTAGTTGCTTTTAAACTTGAACCTACTAAAAGAAGCTCTTAATGTCTGCTGTGTGGGTGCGAGGAAGGTGTGTGCGATTGATTAGTGATGGTGATGTTCTGACAAAACAGCCTTGTAGTTTGTGCTGATTGTCGTGTCAGTCATTAGATTTATGTGCAGTCCCTGTAACAGTGCGTGCAGATTGTGAACATTTATATAGGACATTGGAAAATTAAATTTCTACTAAAATGAAGGAATCTCTTACCTCGAACAAAATGTCAGTCCAACAGTTGACGTGTGAACCAAAGTGTGTAAATATACGCTCTTATGCATTTTTATAAAGTAATACTGTAGACTGCTGCATAAAATCCAGATTAGACAGAAGACGCAATAAGTGCTGGATCTGAAACTGCTGTGGAGTGTCGCCATGTGTGAAGTGTTCTTGTGTGCTTGTTGTCCGCGTATGCAGCGTTTGCTACTTGTCCGGCGGAAGAGAGCTCCCTAAAGAATGTGCTTTTCATGTTGCCTGTCTGGAGGGAAGGTTCTCCTTTTTGTTTCATGAAACGTGTTGATCGGCATGAACTGACTTGTGGGGTGGGGGGGTGGTGTGTCTTATGGCTGTGGAGAGTAATGCGCTGACGATCACGCTAAGATGGAGCACATCCTGTCATGTGACTTAAGGTGACTTCCCAGTGAAATGTTTATGCAAATAAAACTTGTCTCGAACAACACAAAGGTTTATGTGCGTTTCACTTGCTGGTACCTGGTTCTCAGCCACTGCACCCCCATTGTGATACACGGAGCCCCCGGCAAGAGCATTAAACAGAAAAACATCTGGAATGCTATACAGAATGGGATGTGTGGCCTTGGTCATGTAGAAAAGCTGAACACAAACTGGAAAGAGCAGGGGCTTTGTTTATAAAATGTTCTTATGCACAGATCATAGATTGTGCTTACGGCCAAATCTACGGAAGCTGAGAACAGCTGTGCTTGTAATTATTTTATTATGCTATTAACTCGAGAGAAGCTCATTTTCTCGTGGTAAGATAGATTATCTACATTATGGGTTATGTTGCTCCTGGACTGGCCACATATTTTCATTTACATCACATTGATATTCCCCCTTGCAATATATCTAGAAAAAAATCATCTTACCACCCTCTACCAGTTTCTGCTGGGATGTCATCTCAAGCAGCATCCATTGCAGCGAGTGAACAAAAACAGTTGCATGACTGGTGACAAGTGGTTTCTAATTCTATCATCCAATAAAACCTCTATTTTTGAACTATTTCCCTTTCACTTCACCATTGAAGAAACCTGACAACTTAACATTTTTGCGTGTGAGTACTTACACCATGCACACCCGTTTAAATGTTTTGCAGAGTAGAGGTAAACATGAGAAGCGTATAATTCATTTTGGCAACATGATTAATATAACTGATTTTTGGGCTAATTCAAAGTGAACATAGCTATATCCTATAAGAACCAAAACAAAGTCGTTTGTAAAGGAATAAAACAATGAGAAATTACATTATTGTGAGATATTGACTTAAAGGGGCAGCTCACCCCAAAACTGAAAAAAGACATTTTTAAGGGGCTTTAGTGCTATCTGTCTAAGCCAGGGGTGGTCAATCATCTGCAAAGGGCCGGTGTGTGTGCAGGTTTTTGGGATAACCTGTAGGCCAGCTGTTCAAACCCAGGTGTGAGGACTCTTCAGCCAGTCAGTCCTCTAATTAGTAATCTAATTAGGGAGTTGCACAACAGCCCTTTCTGGATAAATTCACGTGTTTTTGCCCTGTTTGGCTTTACACTTACGACGTGTGAAATGAGCACAGAATGATGGGCACGCGTATGCCCACCCCTGACCTAAGCTGTTTTGCTGGGATTCGACTAGTCTTGGAGATATCAGCCATAGGAATGTCAGTCTTCTCTCAAATACAATGGGACCGGATGGCATTCTTGCTGTGGTGATTAAAGTACCAAAAAATACATTTCAAAAATTCAACAGCAATGGCTCATGCTACTCATGATAATCCACAGACTTTGTAGTAAGCAGTTTAATGTAGGAACTGTTTTCTTCTACTGAACTCCACACCACTGCACAGAAGATAGTTGGGGTGCTTCTGCTCGCATCTTCTGTGCAGTGATACATTGCTATTGAATTTTTATCAGTTTATCAATTAAATTATATAGGTACATGAAAATTGTGCTATACACAGGGTGCGGATGATTCGCTGTTAAGCTTATCCTTTGTCTATCTGTGGTAGGTCTCGGAATATATCATCCGCAGCTATGGAGATGTTACTGTAATGGATTTTACTGGGCTTGTAAAAATGAGTTCGCTGCTATCGATGGTAGGTGTGTCTTGAGTGCACACTGTGGATGCAGTTGGCAGGCACTGCATCAGAGTGTAATGTTTTAATGTTATCGCTATTGAGATGCATTATACCACGAGGTCTCTATTGCTCTCTCTGATTGCTGCGTATGACTGATATGAAAGCGGTTTGTTGTTGTTCTGATGTGACTGCTCTCATCTGATACAGCGTTGCATTCTCTTTGTAGAAATTATTTAATAGTCACTAATATTTTATAGTTTCATAGTTAATTGTTGTATCATTTGGGGGGGGGGGGGGCAGAAGAGGGGCCTACAGAAAGTGTAGCCTAGGGGCCCCTGAACTCATTATTCCACAACTGCAGCTGGGAGGGTGGGGCGCGTATGTTATTTTGTGCATACGGTCATTTCTCTGAATAATACTTAGGCACAGAAATGATCTTACATCAAAACAAACAATAATTATATATATAAATAAAATTAAAATGAGGCCCCAGGACTTGGCGTGAATAAGTGGCACTTTCGTTTATTCCCACCAAATACAGATGCATCACCTTAAGTTCATTAATTTGCTTTAAAAAAAAGTGAGCGGCAGGGAAGCTCTAAAGCCTGCTAACTTCATAAAAACAAAACCACGCCTCAGTGGAGGTGGGCGTCCACTGGCACTGCACTGGGTCTTCTTGGTCCAGAGAGCCTCACCACCTGCTAGCTGGCTGTAGGCTGTGTCTCCTTCTCCTCCGGCATGGTGCTGGCAGTAACGTCACCATCACCCTGGGAGCCGTAGTCCACCCTCTCCAGCAGGAGCAGCATCTCACAGTGCATGGTCTGAGGGAACAAGTCCACGGCCATGGTGCGGACGGGCCTGAATGGCGCCCCGCGGACCCGGTTGGAGGGGGCCCTGCAAAGGCTGCCCGGGGGGGCGGAAGGGGGTCCAATGAGGAAGCAGGAAACACGTACAAGGGAGCAATTTCAAACCAGTCATTCTGGGTCATAACTTACTCAATGAAATTGTTCATGGCGGCCTTTGGGTTACAGGCTACGTACACCAGCCTCTTCAAATGTTCTGCTCTTCTGATGGCTAGGATGACCTTGGAGTCTAGATTAGAGAGCACAAGATGGACAGTTTTCCACTGAAGTGAAGGTCTTTCACCTCAAGAACTGTATAACGAGCATTTCCAGTTGCCCTCCTGTCCAAAGTTTGAGGCATGGAGGAAATAAAGGACGCTGTGCCTTCTGGGGCTCAGTATATAACCAACAGGGGCTCAGTATATAACCAACAGCGCCTATAGGGGGTGCTGTTTCTCATCAGGCAAACATACCTGCCACTATGGCCAGCAGGCCTTGTTGCATTTGAAATAAGCAAATAAAATTAAAGATTTTTAAGAACTAAACACTTACGTAGACCTGCCCGGGGTGGATCCACAATGGCTGTCAGTTTATTAGATATGACTGCATTGAGCAGAGATGGGAACACGTCTTCTGCTTTCCCGCAGTGGAACTCGACGTTTGTCACACCTGACATACAGACGTTACGATGCTCAGCAGGTACATGGAGAGTGACAAACATCAAGATGTTCTGAGCAGAATATCCAGGTTGAGTTACACTGGTACGGAAGGAAGGTGTCCTACCATTAATGTGAGCATTGACCTTGGCGTCCTCCACTGCCTCCTGACAGAGCTCAATCCCGATCACCTTCTTCACCCTCTGAGAAGAAACAACTTTAGTTACGTGAAAGGACAGGCTCTACTGCACCCTGAATCTGATGAACATCTAAATATGGTTCTACTTCGGACAGCTTAAAGGCCAGTATGGGCCACTAGTATTCAATTAACTATTGGAATGTGTATTAGAAATTCCTTAAACTCATGTTGAACAATTCTCAAATGATGACAACAGAGCATCATTACAGTATGTGTTCCTTCTCACAGGAAGGCAAGTTCTCCACCTTAGCCAGGGAGAGGCCGATGGTCCCTGTTCCGCAGCAAACGTCCAGCACGGTGCTGTCCTGGTCCAGCTGGGCCCATTCACCCACAGTGGAGTACAGCACCTCTGCAGCCGGCGTGTTGATCTGGAGGCGATGAGGACAGGAGACTCTACACACGTGCCTTTGCAATACAGCCCAATCAAGAAAAACCAAAGTCCTGTAACCAAGTCCATTTTTGCCACAGTGTAAAAGAACACCACTCATTTGCAGAATCAATTTGGTTCTCTGTCCTATTGACCGTACAGAACCTCAAGAATGAGCTATAAGTTTACAGATAGCTTTGTTAGTGGGCTGGATGGGGGGGGGTCCACACCTGGAAGAATGAGTGTGGAGATATCCGGAACTTCAGGCCAAGAAGCTCTTCGTGAATCCACTGCTCTCCAGCCACATGTTCACAGGGAAGGTCTTCAAGGTTCGGGGATGTCCTCGTATGGACCAAACATGGCGCTGTTACCTTGTGTCCCATACTCATCATCCACTTTACATTTTTACGCTACTGTACGAGGTGGTTTGGTACCTTTGTCCCTCCCTCACAAAGTAGAGGGAGGTCACTCCGCTCTCCTTCCCTGCTCCCTCTGTGAAATGCTCTCTGATGGAGCTCTTCAGGACGTTCAACTCCTCCTCAGCAAGTTTCTGCAATGCAAGGAGAGACCCATGATCTGACGTGAAATGGTTTCCACCATGTGATTTTCTACCCAACCAGACCCATAGAGAAATCAGGGTCCAGAAACACAACTGCTCTTAAGAGATGTGATTATGGGGTTTCATGCAAAGCTTTGACTCTACTGTGAATTAAAAGATAAATCATTCTGTTAAAGGCCACATATTATAAAACATATCTAATGAACTGGACAGGAACGTTTTCCTCTTCCATGTTCCATCTACAGAATGACACAGCAGCACATTCACTTAAGTCGTTGCAAAGCTCAATATTGGGATGCAGGGAAAAGTTGCACATTCAAGAGAGACCTGTAAACTGAGAGACTGCTGACAGACCATAAAGACAGCTGAGAACAGACACAGGACCGTCACACAGTAGACCTTCGATTCCATTCTCAAACAATTTCTACGACTGGGAAATCCTGCCATTTCTCCTTAAAAAAATCTCAAAGTTGGTCTAGATGGAGGCTACATGTCAAAGGTGAATGCAGCAGTCAGAGATCATTCCATACCTGTGGGTTGAAGAAGACCATGGCCATGATCTGACTGGTGCGGCTGGTGCGCACAGTCAGCTGTTTCCAGTGGCCTTCGTATGTCTCGGGGCTGTAAACAGAGTACTTAGTCGTCCTGTAAGATGTCCGAAGGAGAAGACAGGAGTCAGAATCATTCATAAAAAAGAACGTTGCCACATTCACATGGCTGACTCCCATCCTCAGTAACACACCGTAAGATGCATCTGAAAACAACCTCCGCCCTAACTATGACCTCTCACATGAAAGATCACAGCATGCTAGCATGACGAATTCAGAATCTTCTGGGGAAACAGAGACCAGCAGCTATCAGAAGTTTGTCTCTGTCATCACTTACCTAATGTAGTCCTGAAAGTGGGTGACCACCCTCTTGGCCTCCTGAGGGACGTGGACCGTGTCAGAGGGCCCGACCACGGCACAGGACCCCCCCTTGTACTTTCCCAGACGGAAACCTATGGTCTTGTCCTCTCCGTTTGCTCCCGTCCCAATAAGAAACTCACATTTGTTCCTGTATTCGGTCTATTTCAAAATAAAGATAATTTAGGTCAAGCAATTATAGAACATGCACACACACCACCCATTTGAGCTGCTGACCAATCAATTCACTGCTGAAATGACCACTTTCACCAGACTGAAACTGCTACATCTCCTTTAAAATGACATCTGGACCCCATCTATGGCAGCCGTACCTGCACAGGCGACGGACGGATTCCCTCCAGCGGGCAGCACATGTTATTGTATTTCTGCTTCTGGACAAACAGCCAGGGAAGCATGGCTTTGTTGCTGTTGCTGATTTCCCTAAACAGATGGAGAGAGGTAGAGAGAAGATTTAATTTTGCCGTTTTGCACAAATACAGGCACACTGGCATTCCTTGGTTTTCACATAATGCCATCTTGCTCTCCTATGAGATACAAACAGCGGGAGCAAAGCCTGGGGGCAGAGTGCCCTGCCGGTTATTTATCCTGCACCCTGGGACCAGTTTCTGGTGTTAAAGGCCTGGATCAAGAGCCCAACAGTGATATTTATCTGCGGACCACAGGATAGGGGCACAGACTGCTAACCTGCAGAGACACAGCATACACAATGACAAGGACAGTGACCGACACAAGACAACAAACAAAAGTCAGCGATATGACTACAATGATAAAGGAATTATCACATCAGACCTTGAAATGAAAAAGGGTTAGGCCTGGGGTATACGGCAAAATGTTTTTCATGATAATTATTTCCATATGGAAATAATTATGGAAATAATATTTCAATCCATTATCTCTTTACGTTAATGCTCCATTTTTTAATTAAAATCGCCACAGAATTGCCCTGCAGCATGAAAAAACTGCAACAGATTGAATGGACTGGAAAATGAAATCTAATTTTAATAAATCAATCATACAAAAATGAACTTTTTGCCGTATGGTGTAACACTAGAAAATGCTGACAACACGTTTTGTTGCCAGGTTTTTCCTCTGGCTGCCTCGGCGTTTGTTCCAGGTAAGGGGTTTGACTAGGGCTGGGCGATTATCACAATATTCTAAAATGATATTCTAAAATTTAACACAGTAAAATATGACAGGTGGTTTTGAGTTTTTCTGATCTCAAATCACCAAACTGATCTACTAATAGTTATGAAGCATGCGACAGGTATGGTGATAAATTACAGGCAACAACAGGCTCAAACCTTTATTGGAGTTTGTGTAAAAATAGTTCACTATAACTGTCAATTATGCAATAAAACCAGTGAGGATGATATGAAACCATCCATCCACCTATCCATAAATGCATCCTCTGCCATTTATCGGGGGTGACTGCCACCTGATCTACTGTGCACCCGACTCACATGACTCCCCCTGCAGGTGGTGGGCCCACAGGAGGGCGGACCCATGTTACTCCTTCGGGCTCCGGGCCCCATGGGTAAAGGCTGGGCATAGCCAGGCGTGTACATAATTATATATATTTGACCGATAGATCACCCAGCCCCAGCTGGGATCATGGGACCCGTCCCCTACCTGGCCAGTCTCTGCAGGACCCCCTCCACCTCCCGCAACTTCCTATTGAGCTGCTCCTCATAGGGAATGTTCCAGAGTGGTGTCACCACGTCGGCTATCTGTTTGCTGAGGGGCTCTGCATCAGTGGCCAGCTCCCGCTTGCAGTCGGGCTGCTCGCTGCTCTCCGCCTCCTCCTGCTTCCTCTTTTTGAGGATGGGGTCGGCCTTGGGCTTGGCCAGACGCACACTGAGCACCCGGCCCTTCCACAGCATGCCGTGCACAGCTTTCATGGCTCTGTCCCGCTCCTCCTGGCTCTTGAAGGTAACGAAGGCGAAAGTCTGCTTGCCGAACAACTTGATCTTGTGTGGGTTCAGTCTGTGCTTGTTGAGGAACTTCTTAAGGTCATTGAAGCCTATAAATTTAGGGAGGTTCTGGATCTCCACCTTGAATATCTCAGAGGTGAACAGGTCTCCCTTGATGTAGCGGTAAACTCCAGGGTCAGAACTGGCCTTCTCCATCTCATCCGTCTGAGCTTCAGCAACAGTAGCTCCATCCTCTCTTTCCATAACCTCCTCTGCTTCTGGAGTTAAGGAGGCACCGTCTACAGTGCCCTCTCCAACTTCTGCCATCTCTTTACTCCAAATTAAAACATGAAATTGAATGGTTACTTTATGCAAAGTCAGGGTTGCAATTCAGCAAACTTACCAGATACTTTAACTAAATAGTCGGATCCAAAGTTAAACATTTATGTAGCATTTATTTAGTAAACTCAAGAAAGCAAACCAGAGTAAAATCACTGTCGTTTGTACAGTAAAACCGATTACTCTAAAGCCGCTTATTGTAAAATGCTATCAGAGGGGTATATGTGGTTTTTTAGTTATGTGAGGCACAAAAACTATATTGTAAGTTGACGGATATTAAAAAAAACTTACAAGAAAAAGGCTCTCAATGTACCACGTTCAACAGAAGGATAAGCCAAGTGCCTCTTAAACCAGCATGAACGTGCAGGACGCCATATTAGCGAAGCAAACCACGTGACCTTTAGACGCTAAGAACGATGGGAAATAGTGTCATTTGACGGCGTGTACGCGATTTTCAACCCACCTCCAGTAAACCACGCCCCTTGTTCCGGTCCTATTGTCCGGATTTGCGTTGTTTTTTCTGCATCTGCTTTCCTCCAGAAACGTGCCTCTACTGAACCTGACACGCGCTTGTCGAAGCTCATTGGTTTATGACCAGACAACATATCGGACGCGGAATTACGCAAAACCACAAAACGTTACATGAATAAATAGGCATGCAAATTTTAACGCGTCGGCAAACGTTATTTTTCCATCAAGTAATCTAGTCAAGTACGTAGCCCAATACGTTGCAGTCATATAATTAAATTTAATCTTCATGTACAAGCAAAAGCTTTGTGTATAAGTTATGAACAGACATAGGATTATGCTCAAATGTTAAATTGGTTGGGAAAAAATAAGGAAATCATAAATATGAGACAGATATATAATGCATCTATAACGAAATAATAATACATCATATAAATTATAACATTTTAAAAGATAAATTCAAGTATTTTAAGTTGAAAAAACATTAGATATTAGTTGTGCAAACATTAGATATTCTTTGTTCAGATCATCCACTGAGGGTTAACATTACCATATATTAAAACGACGGGTTTTATATAAAAAAAAATGCATGGCTGTGAACAATGTATTGTTGAGATTCAAAGTCAGTTAGAGCATTTGTTGTAAGTGAGCCTCATTATTTGTACAACGAACTACAGAGTGACTGCAGGCCCCCTGTAAGGTAGGACAGTTAACTCTTCATGGAAAGAGTCACTGCAGTCTGATCATGGAAGGTAATGGGGGGAGGGGATCAAATGGGACTGCTGCAAAAACTTTGTACAGCCTGTGAGCAGAGTTCGATCCTTCTTTGCTTGACTATACCGATGGTCCAGGGTTACTGTTTTTTTTTTGGGGTCTGCCAGCTGCAGATACCACCTCGCTCCCTTTTACTTTCTGGCAGCCGATGTTGCTGCGTTAGTCCCAGCCCTTTTGTGAGCCTGCGGAATGGCCTCTGCCCGTTTCCAGGCCAGGCTAAAAGCACTAAAACGGCCAGACGTGCAGAGTCCGGTTTACTCTCAATTTAACAGAAGTCTTCATGAAGGCTGATGCGGCTCCATATGCAGCTCTGTCCGATTTCAGACCATGGCTGAAAACTCCTGGCACCTGATGATGTTCAACTTCTTTTGACTCCACAAGCTGGGAAATAAAATAATTGCTATGCACTGCTAACATGCCATCAATCTACAACGTGATGTCAGCTACCAGCTCATAAGTCTGAGGGAGGATTCAGCTATATATAGGCTACCTTTAACATATGGCTAGACAGTGATTCATAATTAAAAGTGTGTGGTCTAGATGCTGTTATTAAAGAAACAAAAATGCAATTAGGTCTATCACATCTTGAAAACCTGAGGCAAAAAAATTATATAATTTTATGTGAGCAGTGTGTTTTATATTTAAACCAATTAATAATGGTTACATTTTAAATGGAGACAAATGCATGTGCAATCACCGAAGTAATCTCTAGTAATATCACAAGCAGATCATTGGTTAAGTCTGAATGTATGCATTCATGTCATCATATCTACTCTCCATTTTGCATTACTGCCGTAACACTGTGTACATACACTAATGGATTTGCCTCAACCCCTCCCCCCCCCCCAGAATTTTTTGTTTCTGATCTGTCATGTAGGCTAATAGTAAAATAACATGATTGAAGCCCCCCTTGAAATTTGATTCGGCTCCCTGGTTATTGACACCCCCCCCCTTGGTTGGCAAAGTCTACTGAACCGGAGCCCTCCACAAATTTTAATTCGGCTTGGTACTGTGCATTTTATTTTATCTCCAAATTCAAAACTAACCTACAGGGTTCTGTATTGCTGGATGGAAGCATGTCTGCACTCCGGCATCTATCTTACCGTACAGGATGTCTTTGCCTAATGTAAACAGGCATCCTCTGTCTAGCATATAGTTATTATTGTCCTTGATCCACAACCACCTGCATACTGCTTGGAGGAGCTGGAATGTGCAAAGCAGAAGTATGGATGTAGGGCAGACTTTGTGCTCTGCTATCATCCGGAAGACCCTTGGACCTGAACATCTGCTTCTGATATTCAAGGGTAAGAACAAGTATAAATCTCATGCCTATAATTCACCATTTAATATCCTGTATTGGTTGTCATTATCTTATTATGTAATGGTAACCTTAAGCAATTATGTTGCTCTGTGCTGTAATGCCAGCTTTACAGTGTTACGCCTGTTATCACTTTTATTATAACAAATCTGGTTTAATTGAATGTAAGGGAATGTATTTTAAATGTAAATTGCTGATCAGTTTATTTTATCCCTGGCTGTGCGGCTTTTGTTTAGCTGGAGGGACTGTCTGGGTTGTCATTTCTCTCTGCGTTTATGGGATGCTGTCTCACTCTTCGCACTGCTGCCTTCCAAGCTCACTGCTGCTGCCCAGTTAACGTTGCCTCTGTCCAACATACTGGTTGGTTTGCCGAACATGAAAATATAAAGAGTGGCCTTTAGGGTACGTTTCCACAGTGTATTCTTAAAACCAAATAATGTAATTCCAGCAGATTATCTAAGTCATCACAACCATAAACAGAAACGGGGTCATGAGATACAGTAGCGTTAACATGCTAACAAAAGCTAAGCTGATGTTCATCAGCTAATGAAGATCAGTACTGTTATTTACGGAAACAAATACATAGAAACACTAGTAATTTTAGTGTTATTCTTACCATTGACAAAGTGATCTCCACAAACGTTTGCACTTTTGAGGCTCTTCCCAGTGAAATCCATTTTTGAGATTGTATAACCATTGTTTGCAGCGCTCACTAGATAAAACTTCATATTTCCTTTCTGAATTGCAGTTACTTTATAGTTTTGAGAATCCTAACTGATTCTTTACCTTTGTCACAACCAATGCTGCTGCAGCCGATGACAGCACACCTGGCAATATGAACACAGCAAAAGAGCACAGACAGTATTACAGTGGGATATTATGCACCAACATGGCGGACGACAGCCTTCGCCCTTGATGTGGATGGTACAGTGGGACGTCACGTGTGGCTGTCCTATACCGCCC
Organism: Paramormyrops kingsleyae; assembly: GCF_048594095.1. Classification (NCBI taxonomy): domain Eukaryota; kingdom Metazoa; phylum Chordata; class Actinopteri; order Osteoglossiformes; family Mormyridae; genus Paramormyrops; species Paramormyrops kingsleyae. Next base: position 32,262,839 of record NC_132798.1, read on the forward strand.
TCTTGACATGCTCCTGTCGGGCAGCCATTGTTGAAGGAGTTGACTGCACATAGTGCCTTTTCACAAAAACTTTCTTCTCGCCTTGTTCACTCCTGTGCATATGCTGGTCCAGTCATCCAGAAGGATAACTAACCTCATCATTATCATCTTAGCTTCCTGCGGTCTGTCATGTGGGGCAGAGGGCAGCTAGATGCAAGTTAACCAGCTGAATCGGTTAGCTAGATTCAGGGCTAACAGTGGATAGCATTTGGGAAACTATACACTGTAGGGCTGTCCCATGTCATATACTGAAATTTCAGATTGCATCGATTGATTGAGACACAAGATGCCCTTTATGCAGGTCACTCCCTTGGCAAGATGTAAAAAATTGAGAAGGATCTAACAATATTTAGAGATCGCTCTGGACGGAGTGTTTCATAGGCATTAGCATATTATGAATACACAATGTCTCGCTGAGACGTAGGTATTAGCATATTATGAATACGTAGCGCCTCGCTGAGACAGCTCTTACAGCTTGGAAGTGGCATGTCTGGTACGTTTCAGAGGAGTTGATTGGCTTGGCCTTTTTTCTACAAACGGATCAACTCAGCAAAGATTGCTATGATTCAGGACCTGAAGAAGCCTCCAAAGAGAAAAGTTCTGGAACGACTTGAAGGCAAGGAATTTTCTCCTCTGAAGCCGCTGAGTTAGTTTGTGACAGCAGAGACCTTAAGCATTTTCAGAGCGCTTCTTCCAGATGGTGCTGAATAAGCTGACAGACTTTTGCAGAAGACCCCATCTACAAACGGTTCCGTGACTAGATGATGGTCACCACTGATTCTGTGGCGAAAGTGCAATTTCTCTTGTGATGAAATTCAGCTCGACTCTCACAAAGGAGGAGCATCAGGAACAGCACATCCTGACTGTTGTGTGGCAGCATCATCATGACAGGCTGTGCTGACAAAGGAGGCTTTCAACAAATAATATTGTTGAATAACAGGGTTCACTGTGTGCCAGAGATGTTCACGGGTCACAAAATTAGAGTCCGAGTCAAATCCCAGGTCACTGACTTTGAGTCTGAGCCAAGTCTCAAGTCTCCATTGTAGTTCCAGTCTGACATTACTATTTATCAAAATTTAACTGCGTATTTGTTTTTTTTTCTATTAGCAGTTGATGTGACTAAATGGGAATCACCACTTGAACAGTTCAGAAACTGCACGTCCCATAGTTCCTTAGGCTTATGTACATTTAAAAAAGTAATTGATATTTCAAATGCCTTTGTAGCAATAACGTTTTTGTAAAAACCTAAGCACTTTTCTAATGTGGATTTTAAAACTAATACTTTATGATAACATTATGATGAAGACAACCTTTGCAAGAAATTTTTGCATAAATTCCTGAGTCAGAATGTACGTGTACAGTCGTGGCCAAAACCTTTGACAATGACAAGTATTGGTTTTCACCAAGTTTGCTGCTTCAGTGTTTGTAGATCTTTTATAAATGCAATTAGTCAAAGTAAGGGAAAAGTCAGATGAGTGCAATATGAAGTGCAATGCTCCGGCAGATATGGCTATGGCAGCATAAGTACAGTAGGAGGGAGAGGCAGGTGGAAATGCAGGCATGGGGAGTCCCTGAAATGTCAGCACTCCAATTCCACAAGCAATTGTGAAGCTAGAGTGACAGCACTATCAATTCAGTTTATCCAAAGCCAATGGCACCGATCCCCACCCAGCTCTACACCTCACACTATAGGTTTAACTGGGAGTGAGAAGCTAGCTAGAGCTAGAACTAGTGTCCCTATAAGCTAAACTAAATAGGTGTGTTTTTAGTCTAGACTTGAATATTGAAATTGAGCCTGAAACCCGCACATCCGATGGAAGACCGTTCCACAGCTGAGGAGCTCTATAGGAGAAAGCTCTGCAGCCTGCCGTAGATCTTTCTACCCTAGGTACTAACAGATATCCCGCACCTTGAGATCAAAGCAAGCGTGGGGGATTGTATGTGGCCAGCAGATTATTAAGGTAGTCTGGTGCAAGGCCATTCAGTGCTTTATAGGTTAACAGCAGTATTTTATAGTCAATCCAAGACTTAACTGGTAACCAATGAAGGGAGGATAAGACTGGTGTGATGTGATCAAATGTTTTAGTGTTTGTGAGAACTCTGGCTGCCGCATTTTGTACCAGCTGAAGTTTAAGATGATTAGATAATTGCATTAATGAGAAATTGAACAGGTGTTCCTAATAATCCTTTAGGTGAGTGTATATGTATGTAAGTATGTATGTACACACACACACACACACATTGTAATGCTGTCTATAAAGGAGAGTGATGTTGTCACATCACATGACCCGGCCAACTGACCTAAACACAGTAGAGATAGTTTGGGAGGAGTTTGACCAGAGAGTGAAGGCAAAGCGGCTATAAGTGTCCTCCAAATATGGGGGACCTCTTTCAGGACAGCTGGAAAAGCATCTCAGGAGGCCACCTCATGAAACTGCCGTAAAAGAGATACTAGGGTCTGCCAGTCCCTGGAGCAATTGGAGATAAGGGTCTTGCTCAATGACCCAATGGTGACATCACTCTGCAGACCATGGGATTTGAACTAGCAACATTCCGATTCCCAACCCAGAGAACTGCCCCACCTCCCCAGAAAACTATTTTTTAAATACTTTTTTTCTCAGTGCATAAGCCATATCCCTGCTGAAAATGAACAACATAGACCAGCATGGAATAATCACCCGCAGTGAAATAAAACTGCGGCTGCTCCAGACTGTGCAAGAAACAAGGTCTAATAAAAGCCTACTGTTAATCGTGAAACAAAGATCAGAGCGCGATTTTTAAAAAGACAAACGTCATAGAAGCTGCCGAATTCGCAGACGTTCGCCAAATGAAACCGATTGCTAGATCGCAGCTATGATTTTGTCACACAGCTGGGACGTGATGTACTGGGACTGGGCTGTAAATCGCGTACAAGCGACGGGGAAACCACGTGAACACAGGGCGCTAAGAACGACGGGAAAACAATGGCAGCATTTTGAATAAAAGTATATTTATATTTTGGATACAGAGAGACATTAACACGTTAATGTAAAAAGTAACCATTTCATTATTGCGGACCTGTGACAATACTTGAAAGACATGAGTTTTCTAAAATATATTTTTACATATAAGAAATTCATATATAAATTATTTTCTCTGCAATATAGTTTTCGCCAAAATATACACCTAATATTCAGGAGGGTTTACTACATTTTATTTATAATTCCCAGAATATTTTAAAGGTTTTTTGTGGGAAAAGACTGCAAAGCAAATAGTCTGAACACAAGAAAACTAGTAGAACGATATCTTCGCTAACTCTCCGACAGACTAAATTTTCATTAAAGAATAATGACAACAGATACCCTGTCAACCCCCGGCTAAAGATATTGTGAAATTCCTTCATAATTGATAAGAAAAAGACTCTTTCCAAAACCAAATTAAAATTTTCAATAGTTTCAAGTTTACCACGATGTCACATATGGGTTAAATGCAGAGGACACATTTCATTGTTGTGCACAGTGTGCTGTGGTGTGTCAACAATGATCACTGATCACCACATTCTAAAAATACTCCCAGATGCAAGAGCACAATATTAATATTGATTAATAATAACCAATATCTGAGAGAAGCACATTTAAATCATAATTTGCTTCAGCAACAATAAAAACACACTCCAGGTATTAATGCATAAGAGACAAAAAAACATCCGCTGTACTATGGAAACATAAATGCAAAACTATACGTAATAAGCGATTTTCCGTGAATGAGGACATTTGAACGGCGCCCCGGGCGGCAGGAGGCGGGAGGCGGGCGGACTGACGGCGGAGAACAGGGGGCTCGCAGGGTTAAGGAAGGGGAGGACGGGACGGGACGGGACAGGAGAGAGAGAAAGAGAGGGAGGCACACCGGTAGACAGCAAGCGCAATCCGACAGCATCTAACGTTAGCATGGCAGACACCAAGGTAAGACTGCATCGCCAGCCAGCACCGAAGCCCCGCGGTGCCCGAAGGCTGTCATTTCGGGGCCCCGTGCGGGATTTCAGACATATTTTGGGTTCTTTCCTCACCTCACCGGTTACTGTAGGAGTGATGGAGATGGATGGAACCCGGGCGATGGGCCGGCTGTTTGGCGCCGCCGCTGCTGTTGTGTTCTGGTCAGGGGAAGACTGGGGTACAAACACGTTGGATCAAACGATAATTTAAATGTCCGTGAAGTTAAAACGTGGAAAGATTTTTTAAAAGTTGTGATTTTGCGCCCCAGCATCATTAGGAGCATCCTGTGTGGGTAGCTTTAGCACGCTGATGTATGGCGCCACGGGCGTAGCTCTGCGGCTCATTACAAGTGTTTTTACCCGGGTAAATTTCGCTCCAAAACGCCTCGTTTGGCGGCGGGCATGAGCCGGATGCGCACGGTTATCTCTCTCGAAGTGGGATTAGCGCCGATCCCGCCTGTTTCCCGATTATTGTTTTAATGGAACTGCGCTGCTGCTTTGCCCAGATATCGGAAAGTTTCATACGTAGATCTAAGAACGTGACGCTGCTCAGTGGTAATGGGGAATAATATTGAAAGTTATTTTTTTATTGAAGCTGGCTCTTAAAGCCTGGTTAAGCCGGTAGACCAAGCTCACATCCGCCGGCCAGCTAGGTTTTGTCACAAGGCCACACAGAGAAGGTCTCCATGCGTTGCTGTTAGCCGGTCAGGCTAAAGCGACGATGCTGCAGCGCCGAGGTTTCCTCGCGATGCTGCTATCATGCTAGGCTAGGCTAAAGTGGCGAGGCTGCAGTGCCGTTGTGCCCACACGGTGCTGGTGTCGTGCTAGGCTAGGCTAAAGTGACGAAGCTGAAGTGCCGAGGTTAACACACAGTGCTGTTAGCATGTTAGGCTAGGCTAAAGTGACTAGGCCGCATCGCTCACGTTTCTACAAGCCGCTCGTTCGAAACCCGCGCCAAGTTTTTGAAATTAACCGGAAATAATTGTGTATGTTAATAAAACTCAACTTTAATCGTGTTTATGTATAAATACATATAATATGTAAAGCAGAAGATTGCAGAGAGTTTGCGCGGGTCCCCAAGCCCAGTGTCCTCTTAGGCCGGTGCTGCATATCGTACAAGCCCGCCCTCCATTTGTAAACAGCGAGAAACTCCTCTTCAGGCACCATAATGCCGCGTTTATAAAAGCCAGCACTGCGATTTTAAGCGTTATTTGAGGTGCTGGATGTGGTTACAGAATTGCGGAGACTTAAAACGCAGTAGTATGCTTTGAATGAATAAACTGGTTTGTGGGATACGACAGTCATGCTAAACCGGACTGAGGCAGAACCGGACCGGCGCCCAGCAATACGTCAGCGGGGTGTGGGGTGCATCTGCACGGCGGCTCTCGTACGAGAGACCAGCAGCCCGATCACGATCCATTGAAGTTCAGCATCTCCCATGGCTTCGTGATTGGGCTAAATTAAAAACAGGCCAGGGATTGGATTTCTGTAGGTCTCAACTAATTTGAAGTTACCTGACTGATGCTTCTGTTGAAAATGATATTTTCTTACCTAAATTGAGATATTTTGCGTAAGCCATCCAGTTTATGTATTCTATTCTAGGGCACAGCAGTGGGTCACAAATCGACCTTTTACATGATGCTACCTGCTTCCTTGCACATAACAGATTTATCTGTAACGTGACTGAAGTTGTATGCTTTCTGACAGGAGACACAAGAGGAGCATGAGACTGCTACAGATGAGTCGAACCATGACCCCCACTTCGAGCCTATTGTGTCACTTCCAGAGCAGGATGTCAAAACATTAGAGGAAGATGAAGAGGAGCTCTTCAAAATGTGAGTGGGCCAATGGCAGTGTGGTATTACAGCCCACTGTTACGAAACCTAACCATGTTGCTTATGTTGTCCTGGGGACTTGGACCTGTGTTTATTGTAAAATACTTTTGTGGTATTATACCTGTAAAAAATATTGTTTCACAGTGCATAGAAGTCTTACTATTATTGGTTGAGCTCTGTACATTGTCACCATTTTATCTTGCTGATGCATTGTGCTGTATTCCAGCAGCTGAGCACGTGTTGCATGGACCTGTGTGTTTTCTCAGGCGGGCCAAACTGTACCGCTTCGCCTCAGAGAACGACCCGCCGGAGTGGAAGGAGCGGGGCACCGGTGACGTCAAGCTGCTCCGGCACAAGGAGAAGGGTTCCATCCGGCTGCTGATGCGGAGGGACCGCACCCTGAAGATCTGCGCCAACCACAATAGTGAGTCCAGGGCGAGAGGCCCCAGCCGGCACGCTAGGTCGCTACAGGCTGATTGCTGTGTGTATGTGTAAAATTAGGACATCCACCATGTTGTTTAGATGATCTGTTTGCGTTGATCTCTATAGAAAGCCCTCTTCAGGAAATCCCCTGTCTATCTTTACATTCTTTACTTTTCTCTCCCTCACTGGGTACTTCAGTCTGAATTTTTTCATTGTATTACATTGTCTGCCCCCTCTCACACTGTCCTGCACAGTTTACACAAATGTAGCTTTCATTGAACACTTGTTGTGGCATTGTAAATTTTATACAATGATAATGAAGATGAGTTGAATTAATTGCGTTCCTCCAGTCGTTCCCTTGATGGATCTGAAGCCAAACGCGGGCAGCGACCGGGCGTGGGTGTGGAACACGCACGCGGACTTCGCTGACGAGCACCCAAAACCGGAGCTGCTGGCCATCCGCTTCCTGAACGCCGAGAGTGAGTGCTCCCCGACGCAGTGCCCCGCCACTCGCTGTGCTGGCAGCAAATCCCCCCCCCCCGCCCACATCTGAACCAACATGCTCTCTGTTTCAGATGCGCAGAAATTTAAAGCGAAGTTTGACGAATGCAAAGAGGAGGTCAGGAAGACTTTAGAAGGTTCAGGTAAGGAGATGTTACAGAAAGGCTGTCCGGCCCATGCAGACTCACTCTGCCCCTCGCTGCCTCCTACAGCCCGGTGCTTTTGTGTCTGCTAGATCAACACAGAGCGTCATGAACGCTGGCTTCATTGTAGGCAAGTGTCTGTATGTTCTGGAACATGTAAACATTCAAAACGTGCGGCCTCGTGTGAAGAGGTCACACCATTGGGCTTTTATCATGCGCTGCTTATATGACGACATAAGAGGCAGCGCACGCCCATCTCGCTGAGTGAACTTGAGCTCAGGCAGAGAGGTTCTTGCAGTGCCGGCGTGTATCTGACCTGAGGTGTGAGGTCACACTGGTCAACCAATGCTGCTCTCCTCATAGGCAGCACCCACGCTGCGGACAAGGTGACCGAGAAGCTGGAGGAGCTGTCCGTGAAAGACCAGAGCGAACCTGCTGAGAAGCAGGGATCTGGGGAGAAGAAGGAGGCAGACACCGCAGAGGAGAAGTGAAGCTGACGCTCACAGTCCTACGGTCTTCAACTTGTCATTTCCCTTTTTTCTACAATGGACTAAATAAACTGTATCTGGACACTCGCATTTTGTTTATTGAAGGGTTTTTGTTTCTTTGCCACCTAAGGTCATGATCTTGGCAAAACTTAAAGTAACCATTCCTTATTCATGAAAATGTACTTTTTATTTTATTTTTTTAAAATCTCTCTTCCCCTTTATAGTGGATGATGATCTGTAACCCAAGGCATCTTTGACATTGTACTGTGATATGAGGCTTGATGTGGATGACTCCCACATTGGGCATTGCTTTTCAGTTGCGGTTTGTCTTTTTTGTTGAATGATTTAAATGGAGAGAGGAAATGTGTGGAGGCCTTTCCGGACAGGTGGAAGGGCTACTGTGCAGGCTTGAGTTCTGATAGTCTTGTAAGAGTCCTGTAGGCCATTCGCCTGTGGCGAGGCCCAGTTTGCCTGCTCGGTTCTGAAGCGGTTTTGAGTTGCCGGAGGGAATGTGAAATGCACAGCAGGAGTGTGTGAGACCATGGTGGCCATCTGTGGAACTCTACTACCAAGTGGTTGTGTTCTTTGTTTTTATTTTATGATAGACTTAGATTCCACCAAAGCAGAAATAAAGATGACTTGTTATGACTTGACCTTGTGATTGATTGCATGCGTTTCCCTGCATTCATTCACTGCGTACCTTTTATTTTACTTTGCTGAGAGACTGGGCTCACCTACCGCTTCCCTTGTGTACCTTCTTTGAAGTGATGCAGTTTGACCTCCTTACTGATTATTGCCTTGTTTGTGGTGTCACAGTAAACCTCTGATGTTTGTTATTCACAGAAGAGGAAGGGGCTGGGTGGAGGCAGACTCTCTATCAGTAAAGTGTCTAAAATGAGCCCAGTTAAAGATGGGGAAGTGATATATATATATATTGTGTGTGTATAACATATATGCTAGAGAATTTTTAAGGTTATTTCAGTACCATTGCATTAAGAATAGAATTAATGTTAAACACCAGCAGATTTTAAATATCTCTCCAGGTTTTCATTAACTCTAACCTCCACTACATCCTTACTGGAGTCATTTCAAAAAGTAAACTTGATATTGCCTGATATCTATAAATAGCTATTTAAGCTCTTTTTTTTAACCTAAAAGCTTTAATATGGATATCAAAGCTGCAGAAAAATTGTGTTAAAGACATGCCTGTTGATGGATTAATAACCTTTCGATCATGAATGTGATCTCTAGCGTGATGTTAATCTATATCGATGTCCCTCAGACAACTTATTTAAATAAGAAACATCAGCCAGAAGATGCAAAATTGGGAGTTGAAACTAAAAAATTTAAATGTCAGTGAATTCAGGCTGAGGTCAAACAGGAATATGCAACATCCTCACATACAGAGCAGGAAGCTTTTATATAGAAGTGTACTTACCCACTGCTCCCCCTAGTGGTGTGTTCACTGTGATACTGAATAAAATAAAGGCTTGGAGTATCAGCTGGTGTCCTCTGTATTCTGCCGGTAAATGAGGCACATGGATGAGCTTCATGGAGTTGAGGAAAATTTACAGAAAGTGGCTTCTTAGTTACCATGCAAGACTTTGCCATTGTAATTGTGGAACCAACAAAAGTAACCTTTGAGGTCTCCCAGTTCAACATTTTTTTAAAAGCTGACAATAGCTAATAAACTGTCTTTAAGTTAAAAAAAAATGCTTTGTGTGCTAGTAAGTGTCAGTTTTCAGACTCATACAGTGTGGCAATTATTTGCTCAACACCAGTTTAATGAGCAGGAATGATTAGTCAACTAAGGTTCCCTTATACGTAATTACTAAGGCAAGTAATCATTTTAATTTTTTGCTTCATATTTCTAAGAAAATCACTATCAAATTGAGCACACAGTGCATTTAACATATAGAATATATAAATGTAGACACACTGATCTCAAATAAAATCTTAGTTTTACTAAAGAGGGACCCACAGAGTGTGCATGTGTGTGTGTGTGAGAGGGAGAGAGAGAGTGTGTGTTTGCACAGGACTCTGCTGTCCGCCTGCATCACGGCACACAGCGTGCAGCCAAAAGCCCATGTCTGTAACAGCTGGTACCTCGGGCAGATTGCGGCTGGTGGCGACGCCATGGGAGATGAGCACTGCCTCCAATTAATCAGAAATACAGTAAATAACAGCAAAAATGTCCCCCTCATGGATTTCCAGTCTCAAGTTTATATCATTAGTGCCAATTTGGTGGAAGTGTTTAACTCGACATTTCACCATCACCAAACACACACTGACAGGAGAAACAAAACCAAACAGGTGGAAAATTTCAAATCTACATTTAATCAGTGATTTAAAATGAAAAAAACAAATGTACCTTAATAAACTATATATACCCTTCAACAAAAAAATAATAAAAAATAAAAGACATTAAGGATCAATGTAGTTTCCACGTTGCAGTATATGGTACGTGCTGTACCAGACAGCTGCGGTGAGCACGGGCGTGTCTTTTACCCATAACACACTGTTTCACTGCTCCACATGCCTTGGGTTAGCTGGCTTATATAACCATATCCGGTCCTGTAACCAGCACAACTCATTCAATTAGAGAAGGTCCTGATTAATTAGCTTGATGAGCAAGTAGTTAGTTAAATTAGCTGTGCTGGCCAGTGGGTCCCAGGGGCAGATTTGGGAAAAAAAATAGGTCTTATAATCATGTTCCTCAGCATTTTATTCCACACCGCAAAATACTGGAATGAGAAAACAATAAATAAAAGTATTTCCCCAATCCCCATCCCTTACCATGGAGAATAATAATAATAATAATAATAATAATAATAATTTAATATATTTAAATTACAAATTACCAAGAGACAAAGAGAAACTCCCTGACAGAATTTTCTGTATAAAAATCATAATGTATCAAACTATTGAAACAGTGGGTATAAAAATTTCAAAAAGAACAAAATAAAATGGAAAAAATGACCTCTGTATTTCTGTTATTCACATGGCTGTGGACGGTGTGTTTTGTTTCTTAATCACAAAGTCCGTTTCTTAATGAGCGACTCCGGTAAATGGCCTGCATGGCACCCATCTTTTACAGAGACTTCCTGCAAAACCACATCGCTAATGAATTCCCTGCGGAGTCTGGCTGAGAATCGAGCAGGGCGGTGATGCTCCTAGAGGAATGAGCTTCGGGACCTTGACAGCTGACTGGACACTGGCAGAGGGTTCGAGTCCTGTGCTCAAGCACCAAGAGACACGGCAGACATGGCAACATGGGTGACAGCAAATGTATGCATGCGCAAGGGGGGGGGGGGGGCGGCAAAAGAGGAACAAAAACATAAGAGGAACACTGACTGTAGACATTCTTATCGAAGGGCCGGATGATCCAGGGGAACAGCTTGAAAACAGCCAAATGACACGACTTTAAAAGCATTCTGCTCCTGGACTGTGTATATGCCCCTTTAAACAATAATACTCACCACAAACAGCCATTTGCTGGACTGTTCATTTAGACTTTAACCACAAACTACACCTGTTTCCAAGCTGGTACCCGCAAGCTAATCAACTTAATCTCCCAAGAATAAAAACGGTAAATAAAAACCACACAGACATTCAGGCATAGATGCAGACACCTTCGAGCACTTTCATGGTCCAGAGCAGCGAGATCCATGACGATAACAGATTTCTGTGTGCATTTGTCTTGGGTTCTGTTGGATGTCCCAAAAAGGCAGATGACTTATGTTACCACAGAAATGAGGGATCATGAATGGATATTGGCCTTCCTGTGCTTTTTCCAGATGGATCTCAGGACTCAGAGGTCTGACGTCACCCTCTTACTGTATGTGATGTGCTGACGTTACTGTATGAAGACTGAAGGAAGCGAGTACCAGACATCAAAGACATGGCAAAGTGACTAGGCGAGTCAGAGCATCAAGAGCGATCACGTCCAACTAGCTGCCCCGTCACACGCATCCGAGACGGCCATCGGGCAATGAGACATGAACCAGGAGGACAAGTGGAGCGAGAGCAGAGGAAAGACGGCCGGACACGGGGCGAGATGGTCAGACAACTCGCAAGCCAGTGTCAGGGAGAGAGAGTCGAAGTTGCCTGGGCTAACAGAATGTTCTGGAAGATAAGGCCGCTCGTGGCCACTTGGTCGACAGTCTTACATAAGCAAGAGAAAGTAAAAGAGCCCTTTCTCTGTAGCACGGTGGCGTTAGCTGCTGTGACAGTGGCAGCTTTGGTTGGCTTGGAGTCCCGCTTTCACACGGAGATCTCGTAGGTGGTCCCGCCAACGCCAGACACCTTTTTGACATTAGCATGCCGGCCGGGACTAAGGGGAACACCTTGGCCAATGGCAGTGGGCCCCAGGCGTGACTGGTCTTTGGGCTGCCCGTTAATTTTACCATAAGCCATTTTCCCATGGATCTCCTCTCTGGATGGGGAGAGAAAGAGGAAAGAAGGGAAGATAAATGGGATTGATTTTACAAAATGCTGGATGGGGCCAACATTCACTGGCACAGAGGCGACAACGCACACACGCTCACATACACGCACACAAGCACACAAGCGCGCACGCACGCACAAGATTTCGGTAATTTAAGTGGCACAGGTGGGTGCTGTACATAGAAGTTTCTGGAGCCTGACCAGCGGCACTCAGCTGGCTCAGTGTCTCCCACAAGCTGTCTTAAAGACGGGTGGCACAGAAAGTGTCAAGAAGTCACGAAGAGACAGCCATGAGGTGACAGTCACGAAGAGACAGCCATGAGGTGACAGTCACGAAGCGATAGCCACGAGGTGACAGTCACTAAGAGACAGCCACGAGGTGACAGTCACGAAGAGACAGCCACGAGGTGACAGTCACGAAGCGATAGCCACGAGGTGACAGTCACTAAGAGACAGCCACGAGGTGACAGTCACGAAGAGACAGCCACGAGGTGACAGTCACGAAGCGATAGCCATGAGGTGACAGTCACGAAGAGACAGCCATGAGGTGACAGTCACGAAGAGACAGTCACAGAGACAGTCACGAGGTGACAGTCACAAAGAGACAGTCACGAGGTGACAGTCACGAGGTGACAGCCACGAGGTGACAGCCACGAGGTGACAACCACGAGGTGACAGTCACGAGGTGACAGTCACGAGGTGACAACCACGAGGAGACAGTCACGAAGAGACAGTCACGAAGAGACAGTCACGAGGAGACAGTCACGAGGAGACAGTCTCGAGGTGACAGTCACGAGGTGACAGTCACGAGGTGACAGTCACGAGGTGACAGTCACGAAGAGACAACCATGAGGTGACAGTCACGAAGCGATAGCCATGAGGTGACAGTCACGAAGAGACAGCCATGAGGTGACAGTCACGAAGCAATAGCCATGAGGTGACAGTCATGAAGAGACAGCCATGAGGTGACAGTCACGAAGCGATAGCCATGAGGTGACAGTCACGAAGAGACAGCCATGAGGTGACAGTCACGAAGAGACAGCCATGAGGTGACAGTCACGAAGAGACAGCCATGAGGTGACAGTCACGAAGAGACAGCCATGAGGTGCATGTAGGTTTACCAGAGCAGGTAACTTATTCAGAGAGAAACACGTGCATGATGTGAACTTACAGAACCTGAGTGGGGAAACAGGGGACAGTATCTAACTGGCACTTCTTCACAGACAGAAATGGCAGAAACAGTGAAAACATGCAAGTGACAGGGAGCTTTTTATTAGCTGGAAACGTAAAAACACAAAACACGCTGCCTTTGAGAAAATATTAAAAAGTAAACAACATTTTAAAAAAAATGCATAGAAAGAAACACAGGGGGCACCTGTCCAATGGGGGGGGGGGGGGGGGCATTGTCCACGCCTACCCCCCCCCCCCCCCGGGTAATGAATTAGGCATGTTAGGATTTGTACCTGGGGCACAGAGGAGGCGAGTCTGTCCGCTCCAAGGCGCTGATGATGGGGAGGGGGCTGTGCCGGGTGTAGGGAGGGGACCGGGGCAGGGCAGCGGGGGAGCGGTGGGGTTGGTGCCCTGGGGACCGGTAGGGGGGCTCACCGGGCTGGCCCTGCAAGACCATGCTGCCGTCGGCAGTCCTGGGGGCCCGTGGCAGCGATGTGACTGAGCCGCGCAGCCCGGCCGCCCTGCCCGCGTAGGCCGTGGCCCCACCCACCAGGCTGTCCCTGGAGCCGTACGCGGGCGGCGTGAGGCCACGAGAGCCCAGGCCCTCGTGGTAGCAGCCAGCCGGTGGTAAACTACGACCCCCAGGGCTGTCCCGTGCGTCGGCATCCACGGGGTAGCCGGCTGGCGTCTGGGATCGCCCGCGCGGCTGCAGTAGCTTCTCCCGCTCTTCCAGCTCCTTGCGCTCCTGGATGGAGGCCATGATGGTCTTGGAGAGGTTGTCGTAGCGCACCGGTGACGGGTCCCTGGGTGGCGGCGAGTGGCGGGCGGCAGCAGGGCTGTAGGCGGGCGGTGGGGCTCTGGCGGGCAGGTAGGGCGAGCGGGTGGCCCGGCTCAGGCACTCGCCGGCGGACAGGGCCACGCCGGGCCCCAGCAGGCTGTCGTAGGACAGGCTGCCATTGCGATTAGACAGAGTGTTGGAGGAGAAGACGGGCCTGCAGGGGGCGTCGGCCATGCTGGCCACCATCTCGGGCTCCAGGCCACAGAGGCGTGCTTCGTCCCTGCGCTGGTACGCCTGCTTCAGACTCAGCGAGTCCAGCTGCAGCGGGGAGGACCGGAAGCTGCGGTGCAGCGAGGGGTTTGAGCACTCGGGCAGCTCCAGGTTGGGCTCAGAGCGGTAATCGGGTGCACGGCTGCTCTCCTCCGCGATGGATCCGGGGCCACGCTCATCCTGCATGGAGATCTGCAGAGGAGAAGTACACAGCCATCTCAACAGATCTGTGTACATATTCAGGAGGGCTGGGTACTGCCCGATAGCCCACGACACAATATGCATCACGATATTAGTGTCATGATTCAATGCATCACAGTGTTACCACTGCATCCTGATGGTTGTTTTACTCTTCATCTACCGGTTGCATAAATTATGCATTTCTTAATACAGTGATCCCCCGCTATATCAAGGTTCAGCTATCGCACCCCCGCTATATCTCAGATTTTTCCCTGATGCATCGCAGTTCTCTGCGTATCGCATACCTTGCTTGTGGTCCGATTGTTGTGAAGAAACTTTTTGTGAACCCATATTGAACTTAAAAAGTTTTTATTTTTACATATTCCATTACATATACAGAGAGAGAGAGAGAGAGAGAGAGATACACATATACATTACATATTACCATTATTATTATTATTATTAATAATAATAATAATAATAATAATATGTTACTCATATCCTTAGCCCGACATACATATATCATATGTGTTTACAACGTGTGTTTTAATAAGTTTACACGTGTTTAAAGCGTGCGGGAGGGGTATTCAAAGGCTTAAACTACAAATAAACGTTTATTTATATGGTCTGTCTATATCGCGGATTTCCACCTATGGCTGATGGGTCTGGAACGTAACTTCCGCGATAGGCGGGGATCACTGTGTATCAAAAATATATATCAAAATAAATCAGAAATATAGTGCACATTTCTGTTTTTAGAACATCAAATGAGAGGAAAAAAACATAGAATGAAACATTTGACTTGCAGAGGTACATTTGACTTTTTTTTGCATTACACTGCACTTAGCATGGCTATACAGTGAGAGCATTTTTTAAATCAGCAAATGTAAAAGCATTACATTTGACTCTGCTGGTGTTAAACAGTACTGCAACAAATAAATAAATTGAATAAGAAGTCCAAAATATTGATGAAAAACTGTGACAAACTGAATCGCGATATATCAATAAACTGCAGTATTGATACAGCTCTGAAATTTACGATATAGATTTAAGTGTCTGCTAACATTCTGCCAGCCTATCAAGAAGATACCACAGCAACGACATACAGTATAAAAGGCAAACATACTCAGTCACATACTCGGCCAAACACTGACCTTCTCACCACCCGTGTGATAGTGCACCTTGGGGATTGTGCCGAAGGAGGGCCGGTACTTGTACATGGCTGGAGTGGACGGGTGGAGGGGCTTGCTGGAGAGGGAGCCGTCTGTAGTGGGAGACAGAGATGGAAGGATCACATGATACCCAGGGCGATGACATCACAGAGGGCCACCTTCAAATCCCACATTTAGACATTTGCACTACATGTACTGCTTTGGCTCCTTGTTTGATTGGCATTATATGCATGTTCCTCTGTGCATCATGTTCTTGCTGCTGTACACACCAGAAAATCCCCTTGAGATCAATATAGTTAATCTTAATTAAAACAGGAAGTGACATTTATTGTGATATTTGCAATCTGATGATGAGTAATCAAAGGACTTTAGCATGAATATATAGGCATTGTTTTATTTCAAATCTGGCTTTCTCAGCCTATATTATTAAAATTAATATTAGGTCAAATTCCACCAAATTATAAATATTAAACCAGACCTCCTGTTAGCAAACTAACTACTGATGATTCACTGCTGACAAGGTACGTTGAAAGTGACCCTGTAACAAATGGATGCACATGTATGACCCGTGTCCTATAACAGAGGAACAAATAGCCTTGGAAGTCAGCAAGTACTGCAGGAGAAAGGGCAAAAGAGAGAGAGAGAGAGAGAGAGAGAGAGAGATCAGCCTGACGTTTATCATCGCGGAATACGACCACCAGGGGGCACTGGAAGCCCAAAATAGAAACTGCAGCTGGACAGCCTCAGCAGGCAGATTCTGTCAGCGATTGAAAGGATTGGGAAATCGGACTGGAGCAGAGTCCAAAAAGCCCTCAATGGGGGGCACAGGAGTAATTTTACTCTGTTCATTTATCAGAGGGTCTACATCAGGGGTGGCCAATCTCATCCGCAAAGGGCTGCTGTTTGTGCGGGTTTTCGCTGCAGCTCCCTAATTATATTACCAATTTATATTACTAATTAGAGGACTGACTGGCTCCTCTAAAATCTGCACACACACCGGCCCTTTGCGGATAAGACTGGCCACCGCTGGTCTACATGGTGTTACAGCCAAATATAATTCATGTGTACCGGACTGGTGAGCTCACCACTCATACAGGTATTCCAGCGCCTGGCCAGGTTAGACTCCCAATGGAAGCTAAATTGAAAGGGCCGACAGATTCCACAGGTACCTGTAGCTAAGCGCCTTTTATACTCCTGCTGGGGGGGTGAATTATAGCAGAGTATGGATCCACCCTAAATGGACCAGGCTTGAGGAAAGCTATCCTGAGCCAAGGTGTATTACATATAATGCATAGGGCTTCCTCGTGTTACCAGCCTTTATAGTGAGTGGAGGGCTCAATGGGGGCAGTGGGGGTCCTGACCTTCACTGGAGGTCAGATGGCTCTTCAGCTCCCGGTATTTGTCGGCTTTAGGGGGCAGAGGCGGGCCCGTCTCCAGCGGCTTGTCGTTCAGCATATCCAGGCTGCCCTTGGACTGAAACACACAGGGAACAAACGAAATCATGGCTGGGCCCTAACTGCGTCAAACGCTGGGGTTACAGGAACGAGGCTGCGGTCTGTCACTGATAGACCCTGCTCAGATCATCTTCACTGCTCCGTGTTTATGAAACATAGTCATCTGTAGGCACAGAGTTATAGCACTCACTGTCATGCAGAGAGAGAGAGAGAGAGAGAGAGAGAGAGAGAGCACAAAAGAGAGCGAGCGTGGGAAGAGAGAGAGAGAGAGTGCAAAGGCACAGAGTTATCATAACAGTCACTGCCATGCAGAGATAGAGCGCAGGCAGAGAAAGAGATAGCGCAGTTAGCGAGAGAGAGAGAGAGAGATAGCACAGTCAGAGAGAGAGAGAGAGAGATAGCACAGTCAGAGAGAGATAGCACATTCAGAGAGAGAGAGAGATAGCACAGGCAGAGAGAGAGAGAGATAGCACAGGCAGAGAGAGAGAGAGAGAGAGACATTGTGCAGTCAGAGAGAGAGAAGGCAGAAACAGAAAGAAAAGAGAGAGCACATGCAGACAGGAAGAGAGAGGGAGTGCAGGCACAGCACCCTGACCTTGGAGCGCAGGATACTGCTGTGGATGCCGTTGTCATTTATCTTGACAGTGACATGCCGGTCGGAGAGGATGGGCCGAAGGAAGGGTGGCTGGATGGAGACCAGTGCCTTCTTACTGGGGTCCACTATGTACCTGTTACGGGGTGGAAAGGGGGATTGAGGTACTGATTTAGTTTGCTGCTGCCTGTTGGAGAAACAATCAGCTCTGATTTCAGGGGCCTGGGGGAGAATCGCACACCCACACAAGCGGCCTTAAAATTGCCATAAGCATGAAAGCTGCCAGACAGACAGCAACAGGTGTGCTGTGGAGCAGAGAGCTCCAGGGTGGTCAGTCCTCACAGCGAGACGGGACGGGGTCAGTCTGCACCGCACCGCAGAGAAGGAATGGGGTCAGTCTGCACCACACATCGTGGAGGGACAGGGTCAGTCCGCCCCACAGAGGTCTGCCTCAGCCCCCACCCTTACAATCCTGTGGTGCCTGTTCTGTTCTGATTTTAAGGCTCCTTTTCAATATTTTTGTTCCAGTACAGTTAAAATGGGGTGGGGGGGGTGTGCCGTCCTTACCTGGGAGCCAGCGGGCTGCACAGGACGTACTCCACATTGCCACAGCACCCGCGGGTGAAAGGGTTTACTCCTCCACGGAACTTTCCGGTCACCTGGGAAAAGGCGTGTGGCAGAAACCGTGTTACACAGAACACAGCCAGGACTTTGGGTGAACATAAACCAGAATTGCCCGTAGGGGGCAGGCAAGAGGAGCAAACTGAAGATTTCTGTGCAAAGGGGGCCGGGCTCACCTGCTCGTTGGTAGTGCGGCCCCTGGCCACCAGGACCATGTGGAAACCTGTGAGCCCCATGACCGGGATGAAGAAGAGACCAGCTACACACATCACCACCAGACTGAGGCAGCAGCGTCAAGGAGCTGGAACTGGTAAGTGCCAGACTCACACCGACCTCTACTGCCACCATGAGGCCAAGTGCAGGTACAACAGGGACACTCAAAGCCAACACACATGTGGGTCAACACTGCCAAAGGTTACCACCATGCAAACTCTACTGGTTATATCGGTTCCAGAACAGCAGGCAGCATGGAGGGTATTGACAGAGGCTAAATGAAAGGTTACGGGTAAGTCAGGGGCCTGATGAAGACCGATAAGGAGAATCATTACTTAGTAAATTAACACTCGGTTTTCAATTGACAGAATTAAAGCAAATGTATGTAATAAACTTAAGAGCTCATTTTTACAGCTCTGTGTGGCACAAGCAAGTAAGACTCAGGGATTTAAGTTGCTATTAATGCTATTAATAGGTGCTGAGAGCTCAGACAGTGGTATTTTTAACAGGCCTAATTAATGAGGAGTTCGGCCTGCGGTGGGGGGTGCAGTTTCTGGAGGATACGTGACAGTGGTGTGGAGGGCACCTAGGCGGTCCATGTGGTAAAGCACGAAGAGCAGGCCGAAGGAGAAGACGCCCACCATGTGCACGCTGAGCGACAGCAGGAACAGGAAGAAGTAGCGGTAGTTCCGCCTCCCGATGCAGTTGTTTACCCAGGGGCAGTGATGGTCGAAGTCCTGCAGGGGGCAGTAGAGAGGCAGGGCAGTCAGTTCAGGATCTCCAGTTCATTCATAAATACAACACACTGCATTACACTTAGAGGAGCGAAACGGCTGATTCCATAAAATGCACTGAATGTGTGCTTAAGTCACCTTAAGCCCTTAAGAGAATTAACACTGAGAAAATTTACATAAATATGAAACAGACCATCTGCAATTGCAGACAATCACAGAGGCATGTTTGGCAGATCAGAGTGAGTTAAACCTGGACTCCACACAGGGCCAGTACAAACCACATCAGAAACGACACCATTGTGTTCAGCGTTCATTTGCATAAGCAGTGGAGAGGATGAGGTGAGCACGATTCCAGCGTGGGATGCTTCTTGTGCACAAGCATTGTCAGCCTCCAGTCTTTGTGCGTGCGCACTGAGCACTGGGCGTTGCCGTTTCGGAAGCCCCTTACAGGCCAGAGGGGGAGGCACTGATTTGTCACTGAACACATTTCCCAAAGAGCCTATCGCCCTCCATGGAGCACAGGATGCTGGAGACCGAGTTGTACTAGAGGCAGACTGGCTTTCACTGCATAAAGCACAGGCAGAACACAAAGTGCCGAGTATGTAAAGAGCTATGCAAAAATCAGCCCAGACGCTTAGAGGAAAGCGTCGAGGGGCTTGATGTAGCCTGACAGCACATGAGGAGGGGGGGGGGCTGCCAGTTTCCAGAAAAAAGATCGAGTAAAAAGGATGAGTTTGTGGGCATCAGCGCAGTTTGCGAACTTACAGGGCCAAATTCTGCTAGCCGTAGGGGACACTGACAAGTGCATGTGTAACTGGTAAGTGTGTGTAAGGCATGTGTGTGAAAACGGCATCTGTGTGTAAGCGGCATAAGTGGCGTGTTTGTGTAAGCGGCGTGTGTGTGTGTGTAAGCGGCATAAGCGGCGCGTGTGTGTGTGTGTGTAAGCAACGTGTGTGTGTAAGCGACATAAGTGGTGTGTGTGTAAGCGGCATAAGCGGCACGTGTGTGTGTGTGTAAGCGGCATAAGCGGCACGTGTGTGTGTGTAAGCGGCACGTGTGTGTGTGTAAGCGGCACGTGTGTGTGTGTAAGCGGCATAAGCGGCACGTGTGTGTGTGTAAGCGGCATAAGCGGCACGCGTGTGTGTGTGTAAGCGACATAAGCGCCGTGTGTGTGTGTGTAAGCGACATAAGCGCCGTGTGTGTGTGTGTAAGCGGCATAAGCGGCGCGCGTGTGTGTGTGTGTGTGTGTGTGTGTGTGTGTAAGCGGCATAAGCGGCGCGCGTGTGTGTGTGTGTGTAAGCGGCATGTGTGTGTGTGTGTGTAAGCGACATAAGCGGCATGTGTGTGTGTAAGCGACATAAGCGCCGTGTGTGTGTGTGTAAGCGGCATAAGCGGCGTGTGTGTGTGTGTGTGTGTAAGCGGCGTGTGTGTGTGTAAGCGACATAAGCGGCGTGTGTGTGTGTGTAAGCGACATAAGCGCCGTGTGTGTGTGTGTGTAAGCGGCATAAGCGGCGTGTGTGTGTGTAAGCGGCATAAGCGGCGTGTGTGTAAGCGGCACAAGCGGCACGTGTGTGTGTGTAAGCGGCATAAGCGGCACGTGTGTGTGTGTAAGCGGCATAAGCGGCGTGTGTGTGTAAGCGACATAAGCGCCGTGTGTGTGTGTGTAAGCGGCGTGTGTGTGTGTGTGTAAGCGGCATAAGCGGAGTGTGTGTGTAAGCGACATAAGCGCCGTGTGTGTGTGTGTAAGCGGCGTGTGTGTGTGTGTAAGCGACATAAGCGGCGTGTGTGTGTGTGTGTAAGCGGCATGAGCGGCACGTGTGTGTGTGTGTGTAAGCGGCATGAGCGGCACGTGTGTGTGTGTGTGTGTAAGCGGCATAAGCGGCACGTGTGTGTGTGTAAGCGGCACGTGTGTGTGTGTAAGCGGCATGAGTGGCACGTGTGTGTGTGTAAGCGCCGTGTGTGTGTGTGTGTAAGCGGCATAAGCGGCACGTGTGTGTGTGTAAGCGGCACGTGTGTGTGTGTAAGCGGCATAAGTGGCACGTGTGTGTGTGTGTGTAAGCGGCATAAGCGGCGTGTGTGTGTGTGTGTAAGCGACATAAGTGGCGTGTGTGTGTGTGTGTAAGCGGCATAAGCGGCGTGTGTGTGTGTGTGTAAGCGGCATAAGCGGCGTGTGTGTAAGCGGCACAAGCGGCGTGTGTGTAAGCGGCACAAGCGGCGTGTGTGTGTGTAAGCGACATAAGCGCCATGTGTGTGTGTAAGCGACATAAGCGCCGTGTGTGTGTGTGTAAGCGACATAAGCACCGTGTGTGTGTGTGTAAGCGACATTAGCGCCGTGTGTGTGTGTGTGTGTAAGCGGCATAAGCAGCGTGTGTGTGTGTGTAAGCGGCATAAGCGGCGTGTGTGTGTGTGTGTAAGCGGCATGAGCGGTGTGTGTGTGTGTGTGTGTAAGTGGCATAAGCGGCACGTGTGTGTAAGCGGCCTCACCTCCACACAGTTGTCACACACGCTGCAGTGGGAGCAGCGCGGTGGCCTGTAGAAGTGGCAGGTGGCACACCACTTCATGCGCACCTGGATGCCCTTCACCTCCACGTTCTTGTAGAGTGGGGCACGGAAGTCGTCGTCCTTGTCCTCGTCCTCATTGGCTGTGATGGAGAGAGGCAATGGGACGATGGCATGGAGGTGGGAGATGGCTTTTCGGACAGGCTACTCATGACAGGGCTGGGGAAGCGTGGGGGCCCCCAAAGGCACGGAGAGCACAGGTCCAAAGCAGCGACTACAGGCTTTGAAGCTCCTATATCTCATTAAAGAACATGACTGCAAATCAGGACCTGAGAGGTGCTTCTAAAATCCCTCACATCTTTGGGATAAACACAAAGAACAGCAACAATAAGTTTAATCCTATCTGGACACATTCCCATCCATTGGGCTCCATCTGCTCTTGTGCTCAGTAGTATCCCATAATGCACTGCGGGGTCCACATACTGGCACATGGCATTGAGATCTGTGTGACAAAACTGCAACCCGACAGTAAGTGGGGTGTTAATGGACCCCCCTTAGGCCAGACCATGTATATCAACAGCCCTCCTCAAAATGGGGAACGACGGCTCAAGTCGTCATAGCCTCTGGTTTGAATCATCGGTCCCCCCCACCCCTGCACCACTTCTGGCCCCGTCTCCATGACGACCAGGTGGCGGGAGAGGACAGGACATGCTTGGAGGCAGGTGCAGTGAGGTTCCCAGCATGTGGCGACATCATCAGCCTGCGGCCTTCACACGACAGCAATGGCTTCGTTTATATTACAAAGGAACGATTCACTCGATTACTCTAACATATAATCATATAAAGCAGTTTGAAAGACAACCATCTGAATCACAGCACTGCAGGCTGGCTCACGTGTTCAGGAGGTCCTGTCGGTGTTCGGCGGGGGGGGGGGGGGGGCGGTCACCTACCTCTGGGGTACATGCCGGGGTCCATGAAGGTGGCCATGCTGAAGTTAGCCAGCACGAAGAGGAAGACGACGCCATTGTAGAGTGGCACAGTGAGGGAGATGGCCTGCGTCAGCCAGGGGCACCTGGGGGGGGGGGGAGCAGGGGGAGGCAGGCGGCTGTTACAGTCCATTCAGAACCACTGCACGTTCCTAGAACCGAGATATTATCAGAGCAGTCACCCGTGTCAAAGTCACTAGTGGGGGGGGGGGGGATAATATGAGGAGAGTCTGATTTATAAGCACACGTCTCGTGCATACGCGTGCAAGTGTACAAACGCACGCACGCAGAGTCAGTAAAGGGAGGATTCTCCCTGTAATCCCCAGGAAAGCAAACACATACATCAGAGAACCACGGTGCTCCTTAGGAGGTCACCAAGAACCATGTGCGGACAGCAGGAGTTCCCAAAGGTCTCAGATTCGGGGTCCGAACAGCCTAGTAATGGCAGATGCCCCAGTACCGACCGAGCTGAGACCAAGCTTCTTCCTGCACAGTTAGTTTCTAACGTGCTAGTTTTCTAAGTGTTAGTTGTGCTGCTACATTTACATGTAGCGCAGGGTGGCTGTGCAGGGAAGGGCGGTGCCGCTGAGACAGGCGAAATACCGAGCGTGGGTCGGCGCTCCTCCAAGGAATGGACTGTCCCAAAACAGCACCCCCATACCGTGCACTACTTCGCATTCTGCTAGTTAGCATCCTGCCAGTTAGCATCCCGCTAATTAACATCCTGCCAGTTAGCATCCCGCTATTAGCGCCGAATGCTTCCAGCCCCAATCTCAGGGTGTATCCCTCATGGAAAGCAGGCTCCGCGCCTCTGGACCCACGAATGGGATAAAATGGGCCTGGCTGCAGAGCACTACGGCCATAATTTTCCTTCGGGGTCTGGCCGTAGTCCCGGGCCGAGAACCTCCCGGAAGGGCGTGCATCTCCAGACAGCCTGCAAGCCAAAGGCCAGAGTCCTCACAGCACCCGGCTCACAGTGGCCTGCCACCAAAGCCACGAGAAGGGCTAGAAAGGAAGTATTTCAGGCTGTCCGGCACAGACAGCCTGGCCTACAGGGCAAGTAACAGGGCTAAAAGGCTTTCAATGTGGGGCCAGTCAGATGAGAGGGAGTCGAGCAGGAAGGTCAGCCGGACACCCATGGCTGAGCAACAGGGCGTAAGGACGTGAAGACGGTCATAGGAAGAAGCAAATGAGAGAAAGGAGGGGGGGTTTTGGATGGAAAGAATGCAGTTTGCACCCAGTTTATCCTAATGGACTTAAAGTATTTTCTAAAGAACATAAGAAATTTACAAACGAGAGGGGGCCATTCCGGAGACACTCATAACAAAACACACACGAGTTTGTATTCATATCTTTGTGGGGACTCTCCATTCATTTCTACAGGAAAAACCCTAATCCTGACATAATGACCTTAACCCCTACCCATAACCTTAACCATAAGCATGCAAACAAAATACAAGACTTTAGGCATTTTTACTTTTTTGACTGCATTCACAGATCTTTGTGTGCACCCGAGAAATGGTCCCTATAAAGTAAAAAAAACAGGTTATTACACTATCGGGGACATTTGGCCCCACAAAATAATATAAACCTAATCCACACACACAAACACACACCGACATATGCGCACAGTCATATCTCAGTGCAGACTGCCATCTCAACACAGTGCCTTAAAAGATTGAAAGTTCTGACCCCTGAAGGAAAGCTACCCAGACCCAGTCCGGTCCGAGGCAGGCTGAGGTGTTTTACACCCATTCTGTCCAGGCCGGTTACGTCAGAGTGTAACATGAGGCACGCCGTCCCCCCTGCCGTCCGTCCCCCCTGCCGTCCGTCCCCCCTGCCGTCCGTCCCCCCTGCCGTCCCCTGCCGTCCGTCCCCCCTGCTGTCCCCCTCCCCAGATGCACTCTGCACACATTCCCAAACCTCTAGCCCACCCTCCCACATAACATCCTCCCCTCCACCCCTGGACTAAGAGGGAAACGCAAAGATCTCACTCACCATCCTGATCCAAGGAGGCCGCCCCCTGAGGCTCACATCTGGGATTTAAGCGGCCCCCCCCACGGGGCCGTTACCCGGGCACCTTGCGGTCGCGGCCACCCTCCCTCACAGCCCGTGTCTGCTTTGAGCGTGCACTGGGGCCCCCCGAGGACCCCCCACCCAGCCAACAAAGACAACGCCGTAACCAAAAGCAGGCCAGCAGATGAGAACTACAAGAGACGCAGGAGGGAGATCGGCCTTTTCGAAGAAGGGCGACCCCCCCACCCTCTCATCCCAAACACCAAGGAGGTCCAACCTGTTACGAGACCAGCCAGGCCTTCCCCTAGAACTCCAAAGTGCAGCACAGATTCTGTAAAAATCCTGAAGAGAGACCTATCGGGTGAAACCAGAATCCGGGCAGAGGAGAGACGTCTGGCAGGGGGGTGAACCAGCTGCTAGGTATCGCCACCCATCACCACAGTGCCCACATCACAGTGGTCTGAAATGATATTTAGTGGAAGTCATTCTCTGATCACCGATTCCCCATGCAGAGCCAGTCCTCACCATCAAGACGGCATTTCTGACTGATGCTGATGCTGGTTATATAGTTTAACCCAGTGGTTCTCAATTCTGTTCCTGCAGCCCCCCTTCCCAAAATGTTTTAATTCCAACCCATACTGCTTTCAAGCTGCCACATTCACTATCAGCCTATCATGAACATGTGAGCCTGATTAAGGTAGGGTTGGAACAAAACATTCTCGGAAGGGGACAGGAACAGGACTGAGAACCACTGGTTTAACTGGAATCAAACTCCCTATGCATGTGTGAACACATTCAACCAAAAAAGTCGATTGTAATTAAGCAGTTTAACACCAGCTCCGGTGTAACGGCGAGACGCTACAGATCACCCGAGCTAGCTTCATCTAACATCAGCAATAACTTTCTGACCTGCAGACAGACTACAGGGAAGTGATGCTTCAAAATCTTAAGCACAGTAGCGGCCGTTACTATGGTTACAGCATATAAACGTCTCCATTTACCCGGGCTACACGAGGGCACGCAAACCCAGCTCAAAATAGTTTCGAGCCGTCACTTTCTACTCATGCAGGGGAGGAGTGACACTCCT
Organism: Paramormyrops kingsleyae; assembly: GCF_048594095.1. Lineage (NCBI taxonomy): Eukaryota > Metazoa > Chordata > Actinopteri > Osteoglossiformes > Mormyridae > Paramormyrops > Paramormyrops kingsleyae. The sequence goes on from NC_132798.1 coordinate 32,288,456, forward strand.
CCTGAAGTGGAAAAAACGTTTTTTGAGAAGCACACTTTTCTGATGTCACAGGAGCTAACGGCTAACGGCTGCTGGTAAAAACAGGACAGTCTGAGCATAGCCCACTCACTCAATCAGCAACACAGGGGGGTGTACCCACTCCAGGAGCCCACCTACAGCAGAACAACTAATGAATAATTCATAAAGCAGGACGTCTCAATAGAACTTAATGAGGAAAAGGCCCTTTATCAGGAACATGCACTACGGCTGTACTTAGACCTACACGATTCTGGGAAAAACAAATACTTTTGCTTGATTTCGTTTGCTTAGAATCGAGATCATGATTCTCTTAACATTTTTTTTTCTCAAATTTAAATGTCTATCGCACTCATTAAACTGCAAATGGAAACACAACAAAACATGACTGTGCCAAATGCATGACTGATCCAGGACCAGCATATCAACTACTTTATAGAGTAACTAACCACAGCACGAAAACCAGAGTGAACTCTTTCAGGAACCTGTGTCCCACCACCAATGTAACTCACGATGAGAAGACCTGTCCAATACTGTCCATCACGTGACCGTTCCACATAAAATGCAGTTAATTTAAAGTTAAATGGGTCATTCTGCTGAGGCAGAATGATTCTGCAAAACAATAATTAATCTGAGATCAGTTTACCGTGTGTCATTCTGGCTTCTTTTTGCTTGGTATTTGACTGATCCTGGGACAGAGGTATAAGCATCTAAAGCATATAAAGGCGCATCATCCCAGGACCTGGAAACATGCGTAACCTCACACTGTCTGGAAGACAGACCCACCTGGAGCTCCGCCACACACCTGACCAGGTTACCCGGCAACAGCTGGACCCCCCACATCACTAAGGCCCAACCCCACACCCCCAAACTGGAAACATGGATTGGCTTGGCTCCTTTCGTAATCGGCTGGTTCATTAAGATGCACCTGGAGAGTAAGGGGCTGACTCACCACTCCCGAGAGTCGACTGTCACTACAGCAGTGGAATCTGAATGGGGGGGGGGGGGCTGCTACACAATGCCGACAAGTTTGGGGGGAGTGGAGTTAGCAATGGAAAACCTCAGATAAAAAGGGTGGGGGCTTGTGACACAGGGGAGGGCATTCCTAACTGACGATGTGATTCAGCCGGCAGGTTAACCCCGCTCGCTCCCGTGCGCACAGACCCGGCACCGACAGCACGGCGACACGCGTCACCACGTACAGGCATGTACACGCATGGTACACGCATGGTACACGCATGGTACACGCATGCGGCTGAGGGCATCCCAGGCTGAGCTCCGCTAACATCCGCCATCGGCAGCGGGGGGGTGGGGGGGGGGGGCTCACCATTGTTTTGACCTTTTATCTCCAGGCAGCATCTGCAAGTCGGGGGAACAGCTGGAACCGTGGCCGGAAAGTGACGCCCCCCCCCCACCAAACACACACCACAAGCGTCCAGATTTTTTTTTTCCCTCCCCCACCACTTTCATTTCCTCTTAATGCTACAAGAGGCTGCAATATCTGAACCCTTTGCAAATATGCTAATGTGAAAATATGAAATCGGCTATTTTAGTTTTCTGCCACTAACAGGACCTGAGAAGAAAAAAAAAGAAAAAAAAAGCTCATCGGCCGCATCAGCGCAGCCTGCATGTTGGACTGCGCCGCTGCAGCACTGCACTCACACGCTGGTGAGTCATGGCTTTCTCGTGACAGTGGGGAACAGACTGTGCAGGCGTGTGCGCGCGTCCCCGGGCAGCAGCCAGCTTCCTTATGTTTCCAAAGCGGTTCGACTCCATGTAGCGACAGGCGACACCCTAACGCTGACAGTGCACTTCTCAGGTGGGGGAGGGGACACTTAGCGTGTACCAAACTCTGAAATAACCAATTTAACTGAAATCCCCCAATGGCCCGCCAGCTGATTGGTCAGCTACAAACAGGGTAGGAGTGGCCTGATTTTCAGTGGGTTGGAGGTCACTGGGAATAAATCCCAACCTGTGTGATGCACACACACACGCGCACACGCACGCCTATAGCCCCAGTGAACAGATGCCTCACCATACGCTGAAGTCAGATGGCGGGAGACAGACACGTGGACCTCACACAGGTGGGAGGGCAGCATTTCGGGGCTGAGAGCCACCTGCTGCTGCCCAGCGGATTACAGGAAGCGTCAGGCAGACCTGAGCTTGTTCCCTTCTGGAAATGTCATTGGAAATTCACGCTCTGAGGTCAAACCAGGTTACACAATACGAGGTATTTCTGTGTTAGGACAACTACAGTTACATGTTACAAAGGAAATATATTAAGTGGCTGACACATTATCCATTTTGTCTCGATGTATTGCGATGTGCAAGCCGTAGCGGGGAAAATGCAGCAAGCTTTGCCGTGTTGGGCGGAAAGGCCACAATCCGCTTTGCCGTCACCCTACCCCCCCCACACACCCGGCTGGGGTTCAACGTCACACCGGACCACAGCCAGGCCAGGAGAGGGCTCCGTCAGGGCCAAGAGCGGGCAGCATGCCCAGTCATCACACCCCGCACCAGTGCAGGGACACAGTTCCTAAAGGCCGTGTGGCCGTGTTGAATTTCCGAGAGTCACGGGAACGGCTCGTGAGCACGAACGCCATGTCTGGATCCTTTCAGAGCCGAATCATCCCCCCGCCTACGGCTCAAGGGTCCAATGGCCTCTCGTTCTGGCTGACAGATTGCAGTGTATCTGGCCGTCTCGCACAGCACGGCACTCCTGCCCTCCGCGGCTTAGCGTCCAGGCTAATTAGCCAAAGAAGTTCCCTTCCTGGAAACGGTGCCTAATAAAACGCAGCCGCCTCCAGCCGGATGCGCAGGTGCCCCTCAACATGCCTGACGCAAATCGGGAGCGAGTGGCACACGCAGGCCAGAGGGACGTCACGCTACAGGATCTGCGCTGGTTAAATCCAATTTGGAAAGGCTCCTGCTGGACCAGGATTAGGCCCAGCGGGTCCTGGTCACCTCGCGGGCCTGGGCCGTTGAGCCACAATCCGCCCCCGCGCACAGCTGGGGGACGACTTTCATACGCCTGAAAATCCATGAATGAGGAAGCTGCATGCAATGCCAGGACAGGCTGTCCTACACCAGCACCAAGCAGCATGGATGAACGTGGCAGAATCCCCTCCATCCGGATTCGACCGGGACAAAGAGGAGGAGGACGCGGCCACGTGGGTGGGATGGGCAGGGCATAAGGGGCAGCCAGATTCTGGGAGGCCCCTCTCAGGAATAGCTGGTCTTACTTTTCACATCCCCCCCCCCCGGCATTCTTCATGGAGGCCTGGATTTGACTGCAGGCCGGAAGCCTGTGGAACTGGCAGGACGCAGGACGGCAGAGGCCTTCAGCACAGACACGCCGGCGCTGCAGGCCGCAGAGGGCTGGCTCTGAGCAGCCTCTGCTAGCTCCGCCGGCCACATCCCCTGTCCCTGGATGAAAACCTCTATCCTCCTGGATGACTCAGAGCCAAAGACCCCGGCTCGCCTGTGATGGGCGACTCGCTCGCCCCCGACACCATCACGCAGAACGCTCCCCTTTTCTCCGGCTCGGCGAGTCCCAGTGAGGGTGGGGAGGCAGACAGAACAATGTAGTTTTCTGTAAGTTCTGCCGCTGAGGGAGTTACAACAATGGGCCCCTTTTAGCAGCTGCCAATTGCTGGGGGGGGGGGCTGGGAGGCGATGGCGAAATGAGATGGGAGGGCAGGGGGATGCCGCGCCGCGCCCCCCCCCCCCCCCGAGTGTCCCCATCACACCTGGCATCAAGCGCGCAGAAGCACAGGAACACGTGCGCACACACCTTCCGCACGGACCCCCAGACTCCCACACCCCGTGTTTCACAACCGACGCCATCAATCTCCCCAGGGAGGCGCATGAAGGAAACCAGCTGGCATTTGGAGAAAACGGCCGCGTTTTTACGACAGATCTCTGCAAACACATGGCGAGCATGGAAGACAGAACTTATGACGATCAGGAATGGCGGCAAACAGAGGGGGCTTGAGGCCAGCCCTCAGACACACACCCACACGGCCCCAGCGGCTCACGCAGAATTCCTGACATTTCACACAACGCTGTAACTGTTACATGCCTTGTCACAGGCCTTTCAATGCATGCGAACCAGATCCTGGAGCAGGAAAAATACATTTTTAAAGATATCACTGATTAGCAAACACATTGGCGGTGATGAGGTTCACATCCCCACAGAACCACAACGAGGTGAACCTGAATGAGGAACGGCTGGGGAACACAACAACACCTTCAAGCGACCACAGCGGATGGGTGTGAAGCAGCAGCCCGCAGGCTGTGAGCCTCCTAACACAGGAGCTGCTGCAGTGCCAGGCGCCCAAACCGCTGGCATGGATGTTTCAAAGCCTCCAGTCCAGAGCTTCGAGTTCACAGAAGCGTTTGCCAATCAGTGGCGTAAGGAGACGAGCCCCACCTGGACCCAGACCGGCAAAAATGCACAAACATACTTTGGTAAAGCGATACTGAAAGCGAGATTCATCTCAAATGTAAATCGGCACAGGAATCCCAGTGACTTCCCTCATTACCTTTGTTCCCTGACAGATGTAACAGATAATGACGGAATCACCAGGGCCTCACATCAATCTGGCGGAAATGTACTGTGTCTGGAATGGTGTCTCGTTCTTGGGGGGGACACAATGCCATATCCCTGGACAAGACATTTATCCTTCCTCTAAACTTCTGCGCATTGGGATCCCTAAAAGACCAGCTTATAAATGGTGCTGTTAATAATACTAAGAACATTAAAAGTCTAATAAAACCATTTCCTCCGTGGCCCTTTTAGTACAGGCAGTATCCGCTAATGAGACCCTCCACACCTAATTTATATTTAGTGCTGACCGCCCTGGTTGGGCGAAGCCAACGCCGTGATCGCAGCCCGGCTGGGGTGCCACCCTTTACCCCCCCGCCGGCTCCCCTGATTAATCCTCAGAGAATCAGGTGTCACTATTAAAAGCGTGCAAATCCTCTCCATCTCCCTGCAGGGATCAGGCATTCTTTAGCAGAGGCATCATGGGGGGGGGGCTCATCAGTGTGTCCTCTGACAGTCCAGGACTGTCGTGCCTCGTGCATCTCGGGCCTAGCGGTTGCTCTCAGAGTCCCAATAGAAGCCCCGATTCCTCCCAGTAATCAGCTCTGCACATCTCGAAATGCTTAAGTGATTTCCTGCTTGGGGGAGTCTTATCTACATCTCCGCCGTTGAAAATCCTGTCTTATGCAACACAGCCTGCAGCCATCATCCCCCTAGGAGTTAAGACGTCCCACAGGACCACAGACTCACACATTCCGTACCCCCAGCATTTACGTGTCTGTCAGCTGACGCTGAATGTCACAGACAGCAGGAATGTGCTGTGGTCACATCCAGGCCAAACCTGCCCCAATTCTGAGCAAGTAAAACCCACGAAAGTCACACGGCAAAGGAGCACAATGTCACATTCAGGAACACCGACCCAGGCTCCTCTCTCCGGCACTCTGGACACAAAAAACGGTCACCTGAGAAGCTGCCACCCAGCTCAAAACATGTTTGTCATAATAGTAGTAAACTCTGAAACCACCAGAAAGAACATTAAACTCTAAGTCTTCTGTGGCAAGTCATTGACAATCCTAACTTCTCTTCTCTGATCAAAGCCACAGACAAACCTTTTACGGTAGGGCTATTCAAATTACGGTCCTTAAGGGCCAAGCTCTGCTGATTTTCCAGCCTTCCTTTATCCAGGTGTGAAGCCTCTGACCAATCAGAATCAGTAATTATTAAAGTAACTACCTGGGAGAACTGAAAACAAGGCCTGGATTTGGAATCGAGGGCCAGATTTGAAGAGCCCTGTTGAAGGGGATTCTAGTGGTACACCACACAATCGGTCTACACCAATTGGCTGGCATTTGTTCTGGCGCCTCAATGGCTGACAGGAGTTAGAAAGGGAGCCGTTTGAAATCTCAAAATTAGTTTTTTTATGGGGCGACCCATGTAAAAACAACCACTTATGGCCAAAGACTGCTTAAAATTGCTTTTTTTTTTTTTTTAATACAGCTATGTTCATAACAGGACCATCTCAGATAAACAGAACTGCCACCAAAGGCATTATCTGGAGCAAAAAAACGACACCCAGATTACAGGAACATCGCTGTTTGGGAAAAGCTTGCCGACGAGCAGCTAGTATGCCAGCTAAGTGCTTTAAAGGAGCGTGGGAATCGCGTCTGGCGGCTGAGATACACATACATGTATACAAACGGCCATGGACTACCAAACACAATCACCAGGGAGCAGCAGAAAAATAAACGGGCCACAGCCTTCCTACTTGGTCCGATCGATCTCTTGACTTTAGCAGCTTTAGTGAAGAACGTCCCTCATACAGAGAGCTGAGGTTACAGTCTGCGAAGGCCCACGCCAAGGACGACAGCTGCACGAAGTACTTTAAAAAGCATTTTCAACACACTTAAGGGAAGTGTGGATCTGTGTCAGCCAACAGGCACGAGACCACATGGCAGCAGGTAACACGGTGCTTAAGGACAGAGAACAGAAGGTGGTAGGTTCCAATCCCAGGAGGGGGGTTTCTGATTGCACCCTCAAGCAACCCGCTGAATTACTCCACTAAAAATATGTATATAAAATTAGAATTTACCTGGTTTAAAGAGCTGGATATAAAGTCACTTTGCAGGGGGCCATAATACATTTATTCCCAAAGGCCAGGCTGGATGTGATCCCAGAAAACACATGGTCTGAGCCGGGGGTCTCGCTGAATAGGAAGCTCTCTCTCTCTCTCACACACACACACACACACACACACACACACACACACACACACACCCACAACAAAGTTTTTGTAAACTTGCATAAAGGGGCAGAAAAGCAGTTCTATACAAGTTGATGATGATCATCATCATCTTCATCATCATAACCATCACCGTCATCATCTAAAATATCCTCCAGTCTCGCTGTCCAGAGTAATTGGCTAGAAGACGGATGTATGACAACAATAAGGGTTATGGTGGCTGCTGCTGTCCTGGGACACCGCTGTGCAGCTGCTATGGAAACAACAAGCGACGCTTTATGGACCAACGTTTCGGGGGTTTTGGGTTTATTTCTTTTTGATACAACTGTGAGGAGCAGCACAGACATCTGCAAAATTTACACCATAATAGCCCCACAGCAACACACCCCCAGCTCCTGCACATCTCCTCATTTGCCCCAATGCAGAATCAGACCCTCTCCTCCCATCCTTCTTGGCCCGGGCACCATCTTTCTGCACAGGAAATTGGCAGCGAGGAGCCCAGACTCCGGGGTTTGAGAGATGAGGATGGATTTGGGATAATTAAATGCTCAAACGGGCAGAATGTGGAGTTTAAGAGGTGGGCAAGATACAGCTGAAAAGTAATAAGACATAACAGGCGCTTGTGGAAATGAGGGAACAGGCTGGCTGTGTTTCAGAGCCCAACACTCTCTCTGACTTAGAGAAGGACATGTGCTTCGACCCGTATGGAGATGGCATTGGGGGGGGGGGGGGGGCTGGGGGGGGGGGGGGGCTGAAGGGGGGGGGGGGCGGGTATGGTCTGTAGGTTTCATGTCTCTCAACACCCCCCAAATGCTAATAAGGATTTTCGCAGCTCACTAGTGCCACACAAAATGATTTCTTTGATAATCATTTGATCATGCAATCAACAATTAGCTGGGGCAAAATACAGGGTTTAAAGAAAAGTGCAAAGGCTTAAAAAAAGAGGTATTTTCTAAGTCATAGATATAATGAAAACTGCAGTTTAGAGAATCTCTATTAAAAGTGACAAAGTGGCTTAGAATCAAACCCCAGCCCTCTGCAGTCATGGCATGATGGCACACAAGCATGTGGGGACCAAACCAACACAGAGAAAGGTATGAACTTGGCTTAATAGATCAACCTTAACCTTGCTAGATGGTGATGTCTTTATGCTCAATTTACACAGCAAAGTTGCAAAAATGAAACCAATTTATGACAAAATCCGTCAACTATTTTTGATACTGATTATTATCCATGTTAATTGATAATACTGTTACGGCCATAAATTTCACATTCCGATATTGGTAACATTTACGTTGCGTGTTGTTACGCCGTATCTTTTTGCCCCTGCACTTGGTCTGTGTCTCTCTCTGTACTTCATGTAGACCTGCAGTGCCGTGGTCCGGGGGAACGTTACTTCGTGCTTCCGGATATGGGGGGTGTAACACAAGACTTTACTTCCCTGCCAGCTACGTCAGAATGACCAACTGATCCTGATCAGACAGGTCAGCAAGGTCACTGAAGGATTCCTAAATATCTCAAAGTCAATGGCATGATTTTCCCATACTAACCGAAAGACGGCTAAAAATACTGGTCCCACTGGCACCAGCTGCTCCCTGAGCTCCGGTCTACATACCAGCCCAAAACGGGCCACGGCGCTGCTGCGACTGGGATACACAATGATATTCCGTCACCTGGCTGCTTGCGGGCCAATCAAATGCTCAAACCTTACAGGCGCTTCCCAACACCCACAAAAACATCTCTCTACAAAAAAAAATGCTTTATTTACCATTTGCACAAGTACAGGTACATTGGACTGTTTCTCTATGCCGACCCCATCTTGCTCTCCATAGTTCGGGGGTCACAGCAAAGGGTCAGCTAAGGTGCAGCCCCCCTGGAGCTGGGGGTTAAGGGCCTCGCTCAGGGGCCCACAAACATGTGACTGTTCTGAGGCTGTGGCTCAAACTGGTGATCTTCTGATCACAGGCACAGAGACTTAGCCCACTGATCCACTCACTGCACCCCTGAACAGAATCTCCGTTTGGTTCCAGGTGCGGACCCCATCGGTTCTCTGGGTTAATGTCTTTCATTAATCAGCAGGAGGGAGGAGGGATTTCTCTAAATCTTTGTTATGACTCACATCACTCCGAGCACCTTTGGGTTGTTACATTCATCTCATGAATGATGTCATAGCCAGAGATACACCTCCATTCCAGGTAGCCTGCAGGGCCGCATAACCCAGGGGAAATAGGTGTAGCCTCAGGAAACCAGAGAACCCGGGACAGATGCCCCCCATCACCGGGAACAGTGGCAGGGCTGATGCATAGACACATGAGGCAAGCAGAGGAAGCAGGACTGCTGGAGGCAAGCGGAGGGGGGAGACCAGGAAGGCCATCTAGAGCAAGGGGAGAGGGGGTCAGATTCATCCTGCCATTTTCCTGCCCTGCCTTTACATCCAACACCAACCGCGGGTGCAGATCCTGCCCAAATCAAATAGCGGGTAAGAAAACATAAGTAAACCCCAATAGGAGTTTGGTGTTTTGCCGACTATGTGGGCTCATGGTAGTTTTAATTGCACAAAAATGTTCTGAAGGCAGAAAGAAAGATGATTGCTTCAGATAGATAACTAATCAGATTGTAGAGGAGGTGGGACCAACCGATCACATGTTTTGGTCCTGCCTCAACTTGCTTGGACCCACCTCCTCTATAATCTGATTAGGCATCTCTCCAAAGCAATCATTTTTCCTTCTGCCCTCTGAACATTTTTGTGTAAGTAAAACTCCCATAAGCGTGTGTATGACCAAGGGACCTTTAAAGGGGGATCAATGCACATGGTCGGGGTACCTGTCTGGCTGAGGCCGTGTCGCTCTCTGACGAGTGCATGTAGCATGTCGATATTCTTCTGCCTTCCAGAAAATCCATAGCAGAAAAACGGTTCGTCCGTAAATGGTAGGGATGCAAGCAGCTGACAAGGCATGGACTGTGGGAACTGGAAGGGAAACTGGAAGCCAGTTACCTTTCAGCCCTGGGTTTAACGCTCCTCCCTCCCTTAGCGGGCCCATCAAGACATCATTAAGATCTGGGGGCTGCGGCTCATTAGCCCGCTGTGTCTGTACCTCTGCTCCCTGACGATACGCCTCATCACGTCTCGGCTCCTGCTGGCAGGCCCGACGATCCCTATGCAGCTCGAAGTCAAATCAGCAAACCTTAGGCTGACTCTCACATGTTGTGGATTAGACTGCATAATATATCCCAGAAACATAAAAAAAAGTTTTCTATTGGTTGCTTGTAATTCAAACATGCCACAGAATCCACAGCTCTCACGTAAAGAATAACATTACCTTTGTCGCCTTTAATGAAAAGGTGAAGTGAAAATTCAGCTGTTTACCGAGCAACATAACCAATTAGCGTTAATTACGCCTTCACATAGTGGCCTGCCACCATTAGACAAAGCAGGAGCCAATGGGAGCAGCGGGTACTGCAGGGACCGGCCAATCAGCGATGGCTGAGGGTGGGACAGCACACTGAACATTGTTCTGTGGATAGCAGTGTATTGGGATGACAGTCATCAGCACAATTAAGGCTGATAGGAGCAGAGTCACCATGCCCTGTTTCTGTACCATACATGGGCAGACCATAAATATTCAGCAGGGGGTGATGGTCTACCCTTCCGAGACTGGAAAGGAAAGGGGTGCAGGTGCACTTAGGAAACTGGCAGCCTGGCAGCGCAGATCGAAACAGGAGCGTGTCCAATGGGAGACGAGGAGCGGGGCATACCGTCTGACCGCCTGCCGGAGCGGAGAGGTCTCTCCATTGCAGACCATCCACTATCAGACACAAAGTGAGACGGCAGGGTGACGCCCAGAACTAAATATTCATGGAAGGGTGGGATGGTGAGAAATACTGCTAACAGACAATCAGACGGAGGAAAGGAGTGAAGCGCCCGGAGCCTGAGGCAAACGTGGCCATGGCGTTAAGGCACAGCACAACCTCTCGGTCCCTGGGGGATCATCTGGACGCGAGGCCGACACGTGGCTCTGCACCTCCCGGCTAATTGAATTAAAATCCAGCACAGATTGATCCTCTCTGCCTTCTTGATTCCACCGCCCCCACCCCCCCCCCCCCCCCCCACAAGCAGGAAGCCATGTCTAGCTGGCCCATGTCGAGCCCCCGAGTCCCTGGGAAAGTGCCACGTCGCTGCAGAGAAGCCTGCCCACCCCCCCGCACCTTCCAGATGGCACCGCTGAGCACTGATCCAGGATCAGTCGGCCAAACCCGGATCCATTTCAAAGTCAGCTCCCACACACACACTTCCACAGTGCAGGGCCGGCCTGGCAGTTAATAGCTCCCCCCCCCCCCACCTCATCATCATCATCATCATCATCAGGCTGCGTCATCAGTAAGTTATTAAAAAGGTTCCTATTAATGCATGGGGCTGTTGGCAATAGCCAGCATCTGAGTAATATCTGGCTGAAAGCAGACCCCCCCCCCCCACAAACGCCCCGCTGGGTAGACGCCATATAAGTGAGCTTTTGTTTCTGCCGGGGTCGAGTGGAGAGGGGTACTTTACTCAACACCATCTTTGTGTTTGTGTTTCAAACAGAGCAGCCCTTAAAATACCCCCACAATCCATGATCATTTGGACGGGGGGGGGGGTGATTCCAGCGGTTGGGACCTTCCACAAACAAACCACGCCATAGCGCGCCTCTTTGTGGGCACCAGGGATGCGAATCCACTGCACATCTGCTGTAAGCCAGCCAGGCACTGTACAGACAGCAGAGGAGGCCAAAGCCAGACAGACATGAAAAGGGCCCTTGGGCGTCACATTCAGGCTTTCATTCAGATACAAAATTAATATGTTAATTACTTCAGCAAACACATTCACCTTAGGAGACAAACCTCCCGGACAAATACGCCAGACAGTCTTAAGGCTCACCCCCCCCACCTCACGGCTTCCACTTCCCTCGGCTGTTTGCTTTCCCCGCCCCCACCAGACGCACAGCCCCCACCTCAAAAACACCACCCCGCGTTCCGTGAGGGGAGCACAGTGTCACTAGGACTGCCAAGCATGAAAGAACGCTGCGACTGGTGATCTGCCGTGCTCAGCCTTACAGCAGGAGGCGCTATATCGGATTACACAGAAGGAGCAGAGCGGGCTCTCTGCAGGGCACAGGCTATGGTCTTGTGCACCTTCCCAAAATAAAGCAACTTCACTGGACTCCCACTTGGAAGCCAAATGTGCCAGAGACGGCGCGCCCCCCCCCCCCCCCCCCGTAGACTAGCAGACAGGCTCAGATCGCTCCAGGCTGACAGCTCATCAAGGGAGACACTTGGGTTAAAGCCACAGGTGCGGCAGCTCTCTGGGGAATGCGATCCCAGTGAGTGACATGCGATGGCACTGTTTAGCAATATTAAATGGTGGGACCGTGCGGACCGGGCTTCAGTGGGTGCTGGTCTCCTCAGACAGACACACCCTCTCAGTGCCCCATCTTCTCAGCCTTCACCTGGGGAGGGGGGAGGGGAGGGGGGTCACCCCATATTGCCACCTTTCAAATCTGAATGCATGGCGGTATGTTTTTTTGATGGGATTCATGTTCCTCTTAGTCGCGAAGCGGCGCAGAATTTCCCGTCGTTAAGTCAGAACTCCGACATCTGCTTAACGTCTCTGACGGGCCGTAAACAGAACTGGGATGGCGTCTTGGACAAGACGACGAAAACATGTTTTGAAACATTCATACCAGCTTTATTATTATTTCTATGGAACTCTCCGGAATTGTCATTTGTGTAGCGGCGGATGGGCGGTCTGAGAAACCCAATTGGAGAGCCCAAGGGTGGAGACGGCCAATGAGAAAGCCTGAGGGGCGGACAGGAACCCCGACTCCAGGCTCCAGCTATCCAGTCAGCTGCTTCCTGTGGAATTCGTCTGTGGCTCCTTCCCCAGGAAAACAAGCTATTTTAAAATGGCATCTTCAATTTCACTGCAGTAAATCTTATCATCCACAAAACTTCGAAAATCATCGAGCATTCATCGGGGGGGGAGGTCACTAGCTTAGCACTACATTTTTTAGTAGTATAGTTTTTGCAACAAATGTCTGCTTGTCTTGCCCTATCAAGGTCTCAGTAGCCAAGAGATCGATGAGAAGATAATCCAAATCCAACATGAGGTTGTCCTTCCAGCCTGATCAGGTATAATGAAGTTGTGTCAGAAGACACATCACACGAGTAGCTGGGAGCACAGAGGAACAGAGCGAGGTAACAGGGTGTGACGGACGACTGAGGGAGCAGAAATGAGGACAAGGAGGAGCCTTGGAGACGGGAAGCAGAGCAGCTAGCACAGCCATTCCCATCTCGCCTCACACGCCCACAAAAACAGCAGCCTGTTATCGGAGGAGCAAGGCCACAGCCAGGCGGGACTCGGGGCACGACGCGCTCTCCACGGGCTGTCCGGAGAGCTTAAACCTGCAACCTGATGCCACAAGCCACCCGCGTCCAATTTAAGCGCGTCCATCTGCTGCCGGAGGTCAACATGCAAGGTGGCCATGCAGGGGAGCGTCAGCGAAAAAGCGTGGGAAAACGAAGCGGAGTGCCGGCCAGCGCGTGCGGCAGAGTGCGCTCTCCACGCTGCGCCTGTGGCATGGCGCTACGGCCCGGGTGGGGACTGGCCTCCGGCCACTGGGCGCCGGATACGAAGGGCGAAAGGACGGCCATTTTTAGGCACTCAGAAGAACAGCTGGAGATTTTCAGAGCTTGAAATAGAGACTGAATGGCAGACAGCCTACGTCTGTCTAGCTGCGGGGCGTAAGGCCGAGGGGACGGGGCTTCACAGTACCTGACCTGGGGGGGGGGGGCTGGGGGTGTCACTGATGGCTTACTGACCTCACAGACTCCCCTCATGTCAAACTATGCCATTAATTAAAGACACATTCATCGAGAAATAATGACTCTGTGGGGGGGAAAAACAAAAAAAAAAAGAAAGAAGAAGGGAAGCTGGTGGAGGCTGCAGCAGGAGACGAGGCTGCCGCCTAATGAGTCAGAGCGATCCGCGCCACCATAGCGAGGCACGGGGCTGCGGGGGGAGACGAGGCTGCTGCCTAATGAGTCAGAGCGATCCGCGCCACCATAGCGAGGCACGGGGCTGTGGGGGGAGACGAGGCTGCTGCCTAATGAGTCAGAGCGATCCGCGCCACCATAGCGAGGCACGGGGCTGTGGGGGGAGACGAGGCTGCTGCCTAATGAGTCAGAGCGATCCGCGCCGACATAACGAGGCAGGGGGTTGCAGATGCAGCTTTTCTTATACCCAGGGTGGGTGGCAGGTGCCGGCTCTGTCTATGCCACACAGGGATGTATTCATTATAAATTCACAGCTTGGCCAATTAACCGTCACATGTATGCAGAAACATAGTCCCTGTACGTACTGAAGTTCCCCTGAAAGTGTAATGTCTGTGCTGTTAGCCAAGTGACTCTGAGGGAGAAGCACCAGCAGAGAGGAAGCGAATTCTGCTCACGGGCCTCATCCATTAGGGCTCAGAGCCCCGCTGACAGGCCGCTGCACGCGCAGATGGCCCAACACACGCTAATTAAACGTACGGCACAGAGGCGAGCGAGGGGAGAGGCAGCAGACACCGAAAGCTGAACGTCAGCGCTACCCAGCGAGTGAGAGAAAGCGTGCGCATTCAACACGGAGAGAGAAGCAGCACTGGCATTCAGGCCTGCCGGCCTGTCTTCAATGTGACGGCCGTGATCGTTTGGGGATGCTGCGGATGGGAAGGCCTTCGAGCCGTTATGCAGGGTTTACCGTGGCAGTTTAATGCGAGACTTCACTTTACAAGCTCTTTAATCTCTGGTGTTCAGGGCAGCATAGTGAGATATGGGATATATGGGATATGGGCCAGGGGAGGAGGGCTGCAAAGCTACCCGGCCTCACAGGCTGCCCGGTGACCAAGACCGGCTAGGTCAAAGTTCACACGCTGGGGATACGGTGCTAATATTCCCGCCCTAGGGCCAGCCCTGAAGAGGGACGCTGTACTGGTTCTTCTGCCCCAGTGTCTTTCATGTTCAAACAAAACCAGGCAATGCTAACTCCTAAAACGGGACTAGAGAAGCAGGAACATCAGAATGAACGGCATGATGACCAGACATACTGAGAAGTGAATTCAACACAAACATGGGGGGGGGGGGGGGCAGGGTAATCCGAAGCTGAATTCCCTGCATTAGTGGCCACCCCCTCAGTGCTGCAACACATGCCAGATAAGTTTAGTGCCCGACAGCTGGCTGGCTGTTGGCCTACGCTGGGAGTGAGGTCAGGCCCAGAGGACCTTGGACAGGCTTTCACAGAGGGGACATTTTCTTTGCTTTTATGCCCAGGCAACTGGGCAGGGCCTGGGCTTTGGGGCCGATCCTACACTCTGGTTACCCCAGTATCAGCGGGGCGTAAATGCAGCAAAACGGAAAGGCCAAAGGCATCAAAGGGGGATAGGACAACGCAGGACAAAGGAATATGGCAGATGGGAAGGGAAGAGTGTTCAGCACAAGCATCCAGCAGGGCAAAGAGAACCCAGCGGGGGTCCAAAGAGGACCGGCCGCTCTGAGGGCAGTCAGGGACACTCAGGCCACGGGGCGTCACCACGGGGCGTCCAGCCTCCAACACCAGCACATGTGCTTTGGGGTTGGGAGCGGTGACTATGAGGTTCAGCCCTAACAGGTCATGGGCAGTAAGTGGGCAAGGCGATTAGGAAAGATCACAATACCCCCCAGGCAGAGTCCTGCACCGGGTCGAAACGGGCGGATTTTAATGTTCTGGAATTTTACGGGCGGGTATGCGGGCGGGTAGCAGGCCAATCAAAACAGTATTGTAGCCTGCAAAAATAACATATAAGCGAAAATATCTATGTATTAGACTATCATGTACAAATTGTCACCATCACAGTGTGTTCAGTATGTCAGGGGTACCTTATGGTGCTTTCGATTATTTCTCTCCAAGTCGGCACTCGGATGAAAACGTCAAGAAACGTCACGAAAAACATCACTTCCCGTCGGAAACACGCCTCTTTTATGACGTTGATGTCGGGCAAGATTTTGTTGTCCGAGTTGCCCCTGTGACGTAATTTCAACATGGCGGCTTACACACTCAACAGTAATTCTATTTTATAAATCTTTAAAAATGTTTATTTTGTTAAATGTATTAGTTATAAATGTAACTGCACGTGTTCGATTTAGAGAATACCATATCATGACCGTAAACAGTATCCTATCATGCAATATCAGATTTTTACCAAACTTGTTAGTGTCTTTGGTTTGTTTGTAGTTTGTTTGCCTCTCGAAAAAAGAATATTGCTATGAATGTGCTAAAATATTTTATAAAGCTTTTAATGTGGTTTAACTAGTTCGTGTTTCTTGTTTATTTGTCTCTCGGAAAAATAATCTCACTCCAAATCTGCTAAAATATAAAGCAACAACACACAGCAGCGTGTTCATGGAGGCAGCCATGTTTGTTCTGAGATGTGGTAGCTCGAATGGGAGATTGTCGGACGTGATGTCACTCAACTCGGAATTTCCGAGTTCCGAGAGAAAAACGAACACACCATTAGATAACCACCTCGACAAACATTCACATACACGACTGAATCCTTGCTGAAGCGTGTCGTTGTGTTCTCTCTTTCACGCTCGTCACAGTATGGATAGCTTAGATCTATCAGATTTGATTTTGTGTTAAACTGACTTTTTCGTTTCAATTCAAAATTCATGTAGGCCTAGCGCTTGTCAAGTTGAGAGGTGCATAGAAAAAAATAATTGTGTGTAATTTACAGGGCTGTGGAGTCGGAGTCGGAGTCGAGGAGTCGGAGTCGGAGACAATTTTGGGTACCTGGAGTCGGAGTCGGAGTCGGCAAAAAGTTAACCGACTCCGACTCCTACTAAATTTAAATGGGAATTAAAAAAGTAAGTTGAAATGTCCCAATTCACAAACAGTCATAATGAACTACTTCTCTGCTGTAAGAATAAAGCCCAATGCATGCAGTGCATAATGTTACCACAAAACGAACATGTTAAGTAACCATGAAGCATGCTTTTCATTGACTGTATGCGTCACTATATGGGATGTAATGCACAGGTAAGGTGCGGCACCGCTTTCCATTGTGTCGTGTTCCACTGTTACAGGGAACTGTGAACCTAGCCTAAAGCCCCCCATACATTTACAGATGCACTGCCGATTTTTCGGCCGTTCAACGAGTCATCACGCGTCAAACGCCTGAAAAATCATCTGGTGTGTTCTCAGCTCCGTCGGCACCCCTTCACTATGCGCTAGTGAAGGGGGCCGAAGGAGCCGAGAACACAGATCTCCCTACCTGTCTCCAGCAGAGGCTCGTTCTGCTGATCAGCTGGCCGGTGAGTGACACAATGCACTAAACTTCCGGCTGGCTGACAGAGGAGACAGCCACTGCAGCAGACAGAGGCATCACATTACTTTGGATGGGGGCGGTGGTCGAGATTTTCGGCAAGATGGATCTGCCCGTCCATGTGGACACCCGCAATCTGCGGCCGCCAATCAATTGCCGCGATTGTACACGCACATCGGTCGGTGGCAAAATCCTTGTTTTCATTGTGTTTGTCTTTAATCTGGCATTATAGTAGAGTGTTGGCTTCCTAGCCAGTAGTTCTGTGGTGAAATGACATGTATGTTGCCTTCCTTTCCTTAAATGGATGTAGAAAATACATTAGCATAGTATATACATACAGAGGAGTCGGAGTCGGAGTCGGAGCATTTATCTACCGACTCCACAGCCCTGGTAATTTATTACTGGTACGGGCGGGTAACCGGCGGAATGTTAACAGGCCCGGGCGGGTGCGGATTTAACTTTGAAATAATCACGGGTGCACGGGCGGGTGTGGTGCTGTACCGTGCGGGTGCGGGTCTCCAAAAGTGGACCCATGCAGGACTCTGCCCCCAGGTCCTACAGGAAACTCAGACCGATACATTACATACACACCTCCCCCCCCGCCCCCCCCCTACAGCCAGCACCCTTCTAAATGTAGTCCTGTGGGTGTGTCGGTTATACAATATAGTGCCAAGTCCTGCAAGGAACTCTCTGGACCAAAGTTTTGCATCAATTCACAGCCAGAACCCCCGCGACCCCATTACAGTGAAGCTCGACATTTCAACACACACAGGGGAACAGTAATAGCTGATGATCAAAGTGCATTCGCTCTGCAGGAGCACAGCTGTCCACAGGCCCCTGGTTTCGGAGACCTGGGAAGCCAGAGGACCAATCCTGGGTGTGAGGCATCCAGCTGCCTTACAGACGACTGAAACGCGCACAGGACCAGCGGCACGACAGCACCTGACGCCAGGCGGCTTTGGTCCGGCCTCCAGGGTTCCCGCGGGTAGTGCCATAACCCCAAACACCACAGCAGCTCTATGGGGTCAAGACATGCACACACTGCTTTTATGTACCAGAGTAATAACGATCAGCATCTATGCAAATGATTTTCTCTAAAACAGCACCTTGGCGCTCTCACCAGCTGTTCCCATAAAGGTCACGTCCGCATTAAGACCCACGTTTATCTGCTTAGCGGACAGCTTTGGTCAGACAGCAACACGGAGCCGTTAGCAACTCAGAGACCTAGCAGAGACAGTCACGTGAAATAAGCACGGCACTAACCGGCATTACGACTGACACTGGACAGACACTCCGTCAGTGTACAGGTACAGTACCGCAAGAAAGCAGTTGGTTGGGACTGCAGGTAATTCTGGACAAACGGAGAATGAATAGCCTCAGTGGAGGTGGCCTAAGGAGAGATGCAGGAAACAGCCTGTCCAGCAGGAGGCAGCAGACAGCCTTGCTCTCACAGGACCGCATCCATCTGAACTGGGAACCCCAACGTGAAGTCAGCTTTACACCTCCAGTTCCAGGATATGGAGAGCCTGAAAGTTTACGGATGATCCCTGTGACCGGTATGGGGAAATTCCTGGGGTAATGTTAGTAGGGAAGAGGACAGGACCCGGGTCCGTTTCAGCCCAAGGTACGGCGGACGAGGACAGCAGCGGGAAAAGCAGAGCCCTTCGGAAATTTGAAGCTGGAAGCGCAGCCTCCTGTCCTATATGCACGGAGGCAGCAGACACAATGAGGCTCTGTGTCATCCTGCACGCCCACCCGACCACCCGCTCGGGTCCAAGGGCTGAGGGGTTTCCCCATTTGAGGGAGTCGTGCCAAGTGATCGAACTCCTGACCTGCCCAGAGAAGCTCCCTCTGATATATCGAACGCGACAGTTTCTTGGGGGAGAGCCATGAACAAGGGTGAGTCAGAAATAAAGTGGGACAGGGGTGATGTGTGGGAAGCCCAGACCGCCCCCTCCCCAGCACTGTGGGGGTGGAACGTCACACCAGCAACGAAGTCCGTGCTGACTGGTACAGGGATACTGTGTGACAGACACTGTCCCAATAAATGTCACAGTAAATCTGAAACGTGTCCATTATAAATTTAGCTTCACCAAGTCAGTCTATGTCACACGCATGTACACTATATTGCCAAAAGTATCGGGACACCTGCCTTTACACACACATGAACTTTAATGACATCCCATTCTTCATACATTGGTTTTAATATCGAGTTGGTCCACCCTTTGCAGCTATAATAGCTTCAACTCTTCTGGGAAGGCTGTCCACAAGGTTTAGGAGTGTGCTTTTGGGAATGCTTGACCATTCCTCCAAGAGAGCTTTTGTGAGGTCAGGCACTGATGTTGGGTGAGAAGGCCTGGCTCGCAGTCTCCACTGTAAATCATCCCAAAGGTGCTTTATCGGGTTGAGGTCAGGTCTCTGTATAGGTCAGTCAGGTTCCTTCACACCGGACTCGCTCATCCATGTCCTTATGGGCCTTGCTTTGTACACTGGTGCGCGGTCATGTTGGAACAGGAAGGGGCCATCCCCAAACTGTTACTACAAAGTTGGGAGCATGAAATTGTGCAAGATGGCTTTGAATGCTGCAGCATTAAGAGTTCCTTTCACTGAAACTAATGGACCAAGCCAAACCCCTGAAAAACAACCCCACAGCATAATCCCGTCACCACTGCATCCAGCGCTTTGCATTGCACTTGGTAATGTAAGGCTTGGATGCAGCTGCTCTGCCATGGAAACCCATTCCATGAAGTTCTCTACGCACTGTTCTTGAGCTAATCTAAAGGCCACATGAAGTTTGGAGGTCTGTAGCTATTGACTCTGCAGACAGTTGTGGGCTTCTTCACTGTGCGCCTCAGCACACATTGTCCCTGCTTTGTGATTTTACGTGTCCTACCACTTCGTGGCTGAGTTGCTGTTGTTCCCAATAGCTTCCACTTTGTTAAAATACCATTAACAGTTGACCGTAGAATATTCAGTAGCAAAGAAATTTCATAAATGGACCTATTGCACAGGTGGCATCTTGTTATGGTACCACACTTAAATTCACTGAGCTCCTGAGAGTGACCCATTCTTTCGCAAATGTTTGTAGAAGCAGTCTGCATGCATAGGTGATTGATTTTATACACCATGACCGATGCTATGGAACCGATTGGAACACCAGAGTTCAATGATTTGGAGGGGTGTCCCAATACTTTTGGAAATATAGTGTAAACCCCTCCCTACATTGTCGTAGAAAGACAGAAGGGTTTTCACCAGTTGGCAATGTGGGCCTTCAGTGTTGATCCCAGCAGCTTTCAAAGGCACAGGTGGCCTGATCGTGAGCTTCTGCAAGGCCTTGTTTTCAGTCACCCAAGCAGGATTTTGTAAGATGTTACATGTACCTGTAAAAGTAAATGCCTCGCTGCTGATGCTTAAATGCACTGGTTAGTAGTTTAACACGTTGGCTAAACAGGACCCGGCCACTGCCACCCATTCAACAGGCGCAGGCTGCCCTGGGTGTGACCACACATTAGGACCATTCAGCCGCCGGGAAATGGTTTTCCTGGGGCTATTTTTAGCACTTTGACCTCAGCAACACGGCCAGATTGTGCAGAACGACTGGTCACCGCACCCTCTTCCTTTGCTGGTTTGGGATCAGGTGCTACAATGACGGACATACTCCAACTCTTATCCCAGCCGGGCTTGGCCCGTTGTGGCTTTGATTATTCAGGCGAGCCCCAGGCTCAGAAGTGAGGCCTACACATCTCCCATGCCTGGGTCAGCCCCTAGGGCAGCTGCTCCCCCAGCCGCCCAGGACCGGCCCTTGTCCTCCCAATGTTCCACCATAAAGCTTCTCCATCAGGGACCTTTCGCTGAGTCCAATCTTCATGTTCAAAACACGGGCCCGGAGGAGCAGATATGGCAGCTGTGTTTTCAGCACAGCGACAGTCTGACCTGCCTCCTTTTCATTGCTCTAGAAATAATAAATAACGTTGGACAGGCCATTAGAGCCGCGCCCCAGAAGCGTGAGTTCAGGAACACGTAATGGCCTTTAATGACTCTGTAAATGGACAGAGGCACGTCCTGTTGCTCCCTGATGAAGGAGCTAATGACTGCCTTCACACAGAGCCGTCCACACACCCAGCATTTTACATTCCTGACGGGGATTAATGCGGCTCAGCAGCACAGCGGCTCTACGTGACGCCTTCTGCTGTGATGCTGTGAAGATGCGTCTCTCTACTGTAATGTTCTCCAGTCCAGGCTGATCAGATGGCCTACAGCCCTTGGTCCCGAAGGTCAAGACTCGCAGGAGACTGTGTGACCACAGTGAGTAGGACCCCTGCTAAAGTCTTGTAACAATTTGAACAAGTTCTTTTTGTTCCAGTATGAGAAGCCCATAAGGTTTCGTAATGCGATAACCAGTAAGACGACACATTTTAAAGATGGCTATGCTAACTAGCTAATGAGGTAGCACACTACCTCATGTTGCATGCCTAGGTCTCAAAGCACTTCCAGGTTGTACTTCTGGGTCTGACCTCATGCTATGACACGTGTGCCTGCCTTTGAATCTCCTGTGCCAGGAGCTGAATCCTCATTGGCTGGAATTGGGCAGAAAGGCACCGCCCACTGCAATGGGTGCAGCAATAGCATATCTTTTAAAAGCACTGTTGTGGGGAAGTTACACTGAAATGAAAGGCTGTTAAATCAGTCAGTCATTTCGAGGACTTATTCCAGCACTTGGACCTCTGGACCGGCCTTGCCGCAGCTGAGGAGCACCCACACCAATTCGTTCAGCGTTCCTGAACTTTTAAAACTCACCAGAAACACAACTCATGTGAATCAGACAGAAAATTGACTCACTGTTATATAACTAAAACCCCCTTTTCAGTGAAACGACTCAACTAACCCCTTGAAGGTGATCATCTAGAGCTACGCACCTGGAACAGACAGTCATATGTGAATTCACACACCTATGCCAGACTAGACAGCAGGTAATGACAGCACAGTGTGACCTAGAGATTCATTAAGAGGGTGCATGTGTGTGCAATTATACTGAATGACAGCAGGTGGCATCACGGTTAAGGAAGAAAACTTGGGATTGTATGGACTGCTGTTGGACTCATGAGGTACATGGACTGCTAAAGTGGAGCTACATAGCTCACATCAAGCTACATCTATGGCCCAGAACCTAAGAGCTGAGGTCAAATATAGACAGATATGCAACCTCACAGACTGTTCCAGCTGAGTCCGGGCAGAATGACAGTCATGATGGGAATATAAAGGATGACCCCCTTCAGATGTTCAAAGCAGCCTTCTGAGGAGGGCTGGGGGGGGGGGGGGGGGGGGGGGCGGGGTGCAGATCGCTCCATAAATTATACAGGTTGAGGCAAAGCAGCCAGTGTACACCTGCAGTCAATCTGCTACTCTTCACGAACAGTGCATTGTGAGGAATGGAGGGACAGAGAGAGAACGGGCAAGTTCAGAAGAGCTCCTTTAAAAACACGCACACACACACACACTCCTCCTGCCAATCACACAAGGCCTCCTTCAGACAAGGCCAGGGAAATTCCTCGGCCAGCTGTAGTCGAGAGTGTGGGAGAGGAAAAGCGAGGCAGACAGAGACAGAGAGATAAGGATCTCAGAGAGCTCGCCATCAGATTCACCATCTCAGGTAACCAAGGAGAGGCAACACAAGCTTAATCTCATTTTTGGATTGGGAATGTGGGACACGGAGGTATCTCAGACCCAATCACGTCTCAGAGGACCAACGCTGCAAAGCCACCCCCTGCGTCTCCAATTGTTGACAAATGCAACTGGGGCCAGTGTGTGTGTGTGTGTGTTTGTGGGGGGGGGGTGAATTAAGGATACAGTCTTATGGTCAGTGAACTCGTGATACACATAGATGAGCATGTTCCTGTTAGAAACTCCAGGCAGAAGAAGCAGGCCACACGCCATCAGCCCCGGCCTGCTCCATGCAGCCATGATTTACATCAGCCAGGCTGTAGCTGCCTTTACGACCCACTGAGGGTGGGTCAGCTTCAGCTCTGGGGAGATTCTGGTCTGCCTCATGGCAAAGGATTTCAAACAGAAAGGGCCAGAACAATTTCAGAAGTCCCGATGGATATGACAGGCCTGCCAGACGGCCTGCTTCCGTCGACACAGGCTGTGACACTACCTTCTTGCATCAGATCATCAACGGCGCCCCCCTCTGGCAGAAGTCGCTTGGCGATAATAGGCTCAGAGGCCGTGTTTGCCTGCTGACAACCAACACCGGTCATAGCTGGACGGAGGCACAAGGTGGCAAGAGCTGCAAGGTACAGAGGATGAATGAGATAGGAAAGCCAGAGAGGAGCTGCCACACGAAGGCCTGACATGAAGCACTCAGGGGTACATCCTGTTTTAGCATGCCTACCCTGTCTGAAGGTGCCCTTAGCTTGAGTTTCACCGCAAGGAAAGCTCAGATTTGGGCGTGCTGCGTAGTGCTTACTGCTCCGATCTTACCGTCAAGCTCAAACACTGCAAAAAAACAAGAGACTTAGCGGGAGCTGACGGTCTGTTGTTCATATTCTGTGAACAGGAGGTATCGAACCACTAAAGCTGACGTCCTTTTTAATAAGGAAATGCAGCTGGACTACAGCTGAACATGGCCAGAAAACCTCTCAGGCGAAGCGCGCGTCGGCAGAATCGAGATGAGGTGGGAAAAAATAAATATGGCCAGTTCACCAGGGTCTGAAAACACAAATAAACACAACAGCTGCAGATATTTCTTAAAGAGGCACACAGACTTTCTACCTGGGCCCTGCTTGAGGCCTCAGTGCAAAATTATCCAAAATGCAGTTTCACAAAAGCTGCTTTTCAGATTAATTGCACGCGCCCAAAGCGCAAACAGGCCTCGCGCTCTGAGAAATGCGGGCATGGTCTGCGTCTTGACCAGCATTTCAGGGCCTTGCCCTGCAGGGCTGATGCCATGTCACTGTGATTGTAACTGTACATAATGCTATTCATTTATGCAAAGCAGAATGAGGCTGGAGGTGCGAGTGTGTGATGTTTATGCAGGACTGGGAGGCTTGTCCCCTTATTCCTTCAGTAATATGTAATTATTTTAGGGAGCTTTTCCACTGCATCAGGTGGAGTACTTTTGGTACTTCAAGAAAACACCAAAAGTATTGTACTTCAAGGTATTGGTTTTCCACTGGCGTAAAAACTGATACCAGCACCGAATGACATCACAGCGTGAGGCGCGGTATTTTGTACTGAATTCGAAAAATGGCTGTATTTTATTATAGGGATGGAGGATGTGCGATATTAATACCGACATCGCATGTCATACACATGCAATTCTCATGTAGCTTGTCAGCTAAAGATCACTTTTTCATACCTTCAATTCTGCAGAGACATTATAGCACAGCGAGTTTAAATCTAATTTGCGAGAACATTACTTTGTCAGTTTTTTTTTTCCTCCTATTATAATCATTTTCATCCTTACCGCTTCAATCCTAGGCCTGTAGTGAGAAATTGGCTGAACTCCTTTTGTGCTTTATAAATACCCCAATACTACAACAAAATCACATGTGATATTTGGAAATTTTCCAGTGTCATGTTGTCCTTGTATTTCATAGCCTGCAAAATGCATCACTTCCTGTTATGGCATCCTGATCATGCGGTATCTGTTCTGACCAGATCGTAATTTAAGCTTGGATCTCATTTCTCCAAGCATCCGTTATTACTACTTTAACTTTGTTTATGGTTGTTTTCAGAATTCATAATTTTTTCAAGGTGGTGTTTGTATTGTGTTTCACACAGAACCAATCGACAAAGAAAGGTTTCAAATCCCACCCCAAAGTACCAAAGTAGTACCCCAGTTGGTTTGGCACATTAGGTACTGGAACTTTTGGTACTGGTACTTGATCAGAAGTCAATGGAAAAGCACCCTTAAATTCTCCTTTCCACGGTAAAAGAGACCGATGTGGTATTAGATTGAACCCCAATGACTCACGCGGTCCTCTCACACCGTTTATAGCATCCTGATGATTTAGGAACAAATTTTCCATGACAGGTCACACAATAAGATACAAACAAGCTTCGCAAAACACACCAGTGACTCAAATCTGTCTCCCTGACGCTGGCAATCTGCCATTTGTAAAGGAGCATTAACAAGTGTTACTGACAGACATGCAAACCTGTAAGTCACAAAACAGCAAAATGGAACCATTCCACACAGCCACCTCACCCACGTGCATCACACTGGGCGATACCAGCAGGTCAGAGTGAGGCTCACAAGGGGGCGCTATAGGCCATTTTTTACCACAGGGTGCACAGTACGACTGCTTTGAACCATCCCCTCTGACACTCTGCCAGCCAGCTCGGCTGAACACACAGGCAATTCAACTCTTCACGAAAGTTACTCCAAACCTACAGCTACGTTCCAACCAGTCAATTAAAATTTCCTGAAGAAGCAGAGGGAGCAAGGCATGAAGGATCAGCCCCCCCCGCCCCCTCCGAAATGACCACTCTGCTGTTTGACCTATGACCTCCTGCTCTTTACTGGGAAGTTTGAGCTACCAACCAGCAATCGTATTCTTTTTGAAGAGAGCCATTGAAACAAACATCAATGATAAAACTGCCCCCCCCCCCCCGACTCACTGTCGCTTTCAAACGGAGCTGTCATTGCTCCCCACCCCCACTCCAAGCCCCTGATCCTTCTGCAGCTGTTCCCGGGCCTCCCGCCCTGCCAGGGGTGTCGGGGAGCCAGCTTTGGTTTGCAGAGCTATTTCTGGCCTCCGCCCGATGCTGCCAAGGGAGAAATGGGTGGAGCCGCCCGGGGGCGGGAATGTCCAAGGTGCCAAATCAGTGCCACGTGTTGCTGCAGGATGGCCCTACCCCTCCCCTCCCCTCCCCCTCCCCCCACAATGGCACAGGGGAGGTGGGAGCTGGGGGGAAAAAAATCTTCTTGGTTTTGCACCAATGACAGAAAACAGAACCATCACAGGAAGTTGTGATTCACAACTTGAAAATCAGTGTTCTTCATCCATCCATCCATGGAAATGTCTTCCCTCTGTGGACAGTGTCAAATAGGACATGCAAAAAACCTGACACATGCAACCCACCTAAAAGCACGGTTTAAATAGATTAAAAACGTGACCCAAACAGTGCTTTCCGGAAATGTGAGAAGCTTTGAGAGAAAAAAAAAGAAAAAAGAACAGCCCTAGACTGGCGCTGCTTACGTTCCGCTATGAGCAGAGCCAGCAAGCACAGGCACACACACGCAGCGGTACCGCGCACTCCTGAAAGCACAGGCACACGGCACCGCGCACTCCTGAAAGCACAGGCACACAGTACCGCGCACTCCTG
This sequence comes from Paramormyrops kingsleyae, assembly GCF_048594095.1. Classification (NCBI taxonomy): domain Eukaryota; kingdom Metazoa; phylum Chordata; class Actinopteri; order Osteoglossiformes; family Mormyridae; genus Paramormyrops; species Paramormyrops kingsleyae. Next base: position 32,314,959 of record NC_132798.1, read on the forward strand.
AAAGCACAGGCACACGGCACCGCGCACTCCTGAAGGCACCGCGCACTCCTGAAGGCACAGGCACACGGCACCGCGCACTCCTGAAAGCACAGGCACACGGCACCGCGCACTCCTGAAGGCACCGCGCACTCCTGAAAGCACAGGCACACGGGACCGCGCACTCCAGAAAGCACAGGCACACGGCACCGCTCACTCCTGAAAGCACAGGCACACGGCACCGCTCACTCCTGAAAGCACAGGCACACGGCACCGCTCACTCCTGAAAGCACAGGCACACGGCACCGCGCACTCCTGGCAGACGGGCCCCATTCTTCTGCGGCTTTGATGAGACCCCCACCATGTGGCCAGCAGCAGGAAGCAAAGACAAGGTCCAACCAGACGGCCGCCCAGGTGACTGTTTACGTCTCCATGTGGGCGTCCTGAAGAGCGCACACTACTTCCACATTTCTCATTATGGCCCAACCAGTGACACCAGTATCTGAGGAATGTGGGGCTTGCTCATTTGATTCTCACTGACCTCAGCTGGACACACAGACTGGACTCAAGGAGGGAGACTGCTTGCACAACAGCGACGAACGGCCCAGAAATCACTAAGCAGCTATCTAACAGTGGTCAGACCCTCCCCCCGGAAGACATGCCCGAAATGGCATTTAGTTTTATCATGATCAGCCCGGTCTTCACAAAGACGCAGCGATCACCTTGACGGGGAAGTCACCATACACTTCACCAAAGAGCTCGAATATAACCATGCGAGTGAGCACAAGGACAGAAACATGCCGGGGAAGGCGAAGGGCGACCCTTTACACCAGCAGAAGCAGATGCGTCTCCATAAAGATTAAGCCATTCCCCATCTGGAAAGGATTAACAAAGACGGAGAGGAGCTGGCGGAGTTTGTCTCTCTCTAGGTGCGGAGAGGGAAAAAAAATGCAATAAAAGGAACTTTTTAAATCTAAAATAAATCCTAACATCCACCTGTCAGCACACCTTAATCCGCACCATGACCAGTACTTTGCTGTAGATGCTGCCTGCCACTTAAGGCTACAATCACATTTACAGCATCACAGGGACACGGACGAAGCCCCAGAGGAAGAGACCCATAGGAATTTACACACTACACAAAAAAAATAATTAAAAAAACGTGATATTGGAGGCTGCTGTGTAAACATCAATCTAGCCATTCTCCATACCCATTTGTCCCGTGTCGGGTCGAGAGCCTATTCCAGAAGTTATGGGCAAAAGAGAGGTAATACCCCAGTAGGGAGTGCCTACCCAATTAAAAAAAAAAAACATATTTTAAACATTAACCACCAGGATATCATACCAACTCATTTACTGACACGCCACCGGGGTACTGTGCTGTCGCATTTACTGGAGACTGTGTGCGGCCAAAGCCTCTGTGCCTGTGATCAGAAGGTTGCTGGTTCCAGTCCCAGCCTTGGCAGAAAGACACACGCTCCTGGGCCCTTGAGCAAGGCCCTTAGCCCCCAGCTCCTGGGGCACTACATGCTGGCTGACCCTGCTGGTGTCCCCCAAGCTTGCTCACACCCTGATACATGTCTGAGTCTCTCCGAGAACAAGATGGGGGGGGGGGGGCGAAAGAATTTCCTTATGAGGATTAATAAAGTATCACTAGTCTATTCTACTGTAGACCATCACGGTACAGTACTAGCACATTTACTGACAGATCGCCGGGGTGCCAGGGTATCGGATCGCAGAGATATGAAGGACAATGAGAAATAACTGAGCTGATGGAAAAACAAAAGACAAAAAGCAGAGCAGCAGACTGAGGGGTGCCGCCATTTTTTTTTTACAGATCCAACGTAGTTTCACAGCAAGAGAATGTGGGTTAACAGTTAATAATAGAAGCCATCAAATCCTCTGAGCACTATTAGCCCATGATGGAAGACGGCAGCGACATAAGGACGGCCACCCAGCCCACATGGTCACGCGGGCAGCTCTCACAGTGACATGACATCACAAGGCCAGAAAGGGAGGTATGTTTCTGACCGTCCAGCTCAAACGAAACGAAAAGCACTCATCTACTGACCGCTGAATTATTAGCCAACAACCTGAGCGAATCTTAGCGATGTTCTGGGTCAAAGCAGTGGTATAGGGCCAGATCTGCACAACTAGCCAGACTGATGACAACACGTAACATCTGAATTATGAATAGATGGATGACAGTCTGAGCATAGCCACAGAAATACTACTTCTGTTTAATGTAACCTAAAGTCTCCCGTCACAGTCCGAAGACCTGGAAATCATCACAGGAAAAAAAAACAGACTGAATTTACCTCCACTGGCCAGACAACAGCATCACTGTAATTAGCAGAGGACAGGGCAAGAGAATCTGAGAGTGTTGCTGGCTTATAAATGCATAGCGCACAGCACAGACATCATCATCATCATCATCATCATCATCTCTGGCACTTGCTCCACTGTGTTCAGTCATAGTGAAGCCAGGAACACAAATTTGGTTAAATTTAACTTAATAGTTGAGGCTTAACAGATACAAAGCTATTCTTTCTTGAACTCCAAATATACACACAGCTACAAAACAGACCATAATTTTCTTAGAGAAAAGGGTTCTTAAATATCCCAAAGGATAAAGTGGTGTCAACAATGCACTGAATTTAACAGAATAAAGTATTAATGCAAGAACACCAGTGATTGGTGGCCCTTCTAGAAAGAACCTCCCCCCACACATTGAGCTGAAGCGTCTATTCATCATGGCACCGTATCCTCAACACGACGGCCACAGTCGGAGATGGATGGAGACAAATGAAGATGAAGTTTGTGATTCGACACACAAGCTGGACGCGCACTTTTTTAAGGGGGGAAAGGGGGATAGCAGCCTATTAAATCAGCCCCCGGCACTTCCATAAACTGGACAGACATTTTTCATTGTATCTCTGGAAGGGGGAGGGACACTCATCGTTAAAATAAGCAAATAAATTACAGAAATATCGCTTCAGAAAGAGCTAGGATACAAAGGAACAGTTCGCCCTGTTGTCAGAGCCAGCTGAAAATTACGATAACCTCACCCACGTCAAGATCTCCCGCCACCAGGCGAAAAAAAAAAAACAAAAAGTCCTAAATAATTTATTGGCATGACGGCCTTGACGAACCACTACTGTCAGAGCGGTTTATCAACGGTTCTCTGAGATCGATACCCTGAGGAGAGGCACGGCTTTCCCCAAGTGTGCCGGCAGCTGAACCGTAGACGTTAGATGTTTCATGACAGTGTCCCCATTCAGCTGCCCCTAAAGATCTCAGCAGTCAACAGCAAGGCTGAGCAGTAAAGTTCCCGCTTTCTCTAGAAGAGCTGCGGAGTGATACCAACTAAGCAAGGTGTTCACAGGTCATATTGTCAATATGATGATCTGCATCTGGCCCACTTGAGCCCAAAGGCCTCACATTAAGGATCAAACCTCATAACCTTCAGGAGTGGCCTGTGTGGACAATGGGAGTTCTCGCTGGAGACAGAGTAGTGGTTAGCATAGCATTTGCTGTGGACTTGGTCACATGAGTGAAAGCAACAATGCCCACACACACACACACTAGAAGACTCTCCTGTATACATAAGCAACACACTTGAACTGCAAAGCTACTGAGAAACTCAATGACACATGCAACCACGCAAAAAAAAAAACAGCTGTGCTAGCAGACAAACCATCTTCTACTGAAAGCCTGTGTCCATCTTAGAGACCATCTTTGAAAAGCATATGGCCAAACATATATCCACCTAATCTGATGAATGCAGAGTCCTGCTTGAACATCTGACCCCCTGTGATGTCAGAGATCACAACACATTATCAATCCTCTATGTAACCAACACGAAACAATAAACAACTGGCTTGCAAGTATGCCCAGACTCCCTTCAAACAGCATAAAATTCAAGAGCCAATACCTTCTTGTCATAACATGGGGGTTCAGACGAGTTCTGGGTCAGAACTATGTTCCACAACTGCAGGAGTCACACATCAGTCACCACTGTTCCTGGTTCTCATAAGGAAACAGTCAGGAACCTCATGATAGCCTGCCCCGAGACACCTTCGGGGGGATGGATTGCACGTTCACCAGTTTCTACCACAATAAAGAAAGAAAACTGTGAGGTTTCCATCCATCAACCATATATACATCTACTGCTGACCCAGAAGAGCACAATTTTTTTTATGGGTTGCAAACCACCCCGGCCTGAAGCGGATCTCATCCATGGGGTCCGAGGGGGAGTTTTGAAGTATCAGAATTCTGACTGAAACATTCACTCAGTTCAGTCTTCACCCAAGCTGTCCACATCAGTATCTACATCAAGACTACCATAATATTACCTGTGAACTGCTGCTCATCTGTTGTCAGGTGGGGCTGAACAATTAAACTGCTGCTAAAGACTTGGGACTGTAGATGTTTGATATGTAGAGTGGGAGAAAGACAAAACAACAACAACAGCACCACATGATAACCCTTGTATCCAGGACAAGATGTCAGTCTGGATTAAAAACGCATTTAATCAAGCAAAAAAAAAAATCTTTAACAGACTGCAGCACAGGATGGTACTATCACTACACTGTTTTCATCCGACAGCCTCCTGGTCCAAAATATTTTATCCACTTATTCAGAATCATACACAAACGTACTATATGACTTCTAGACGAATTTACGGACAGACATTGCCGTTCCATCTTGATCCTAACCCGCAGGAATACAACCGCGAGCTTGAGCATGCAGACAGACCGCGAACGAATGAGATTAACCTGCGGATGCCGGTCTCCGATACACGCCTGTCCGCAGGGAGCTACCCACAGGGCGCCATGGATACGCAGATGCGGCACCGCACATTTCGCACACAAACGCTGCTGCTCCCTCTGCGCAGAGACACACCGTCACCGCGGGGATCCTGCCTTTATGGGGGGAGCAGTTCAGTACATATGAGCTGAAAGTTGCTCATATCTCTCACCCTTCGGTAAAATGGCCCGAACACTTAGGAGACAATCCTCCTAGCCACGTTTTAGAGTTACACACAGCCATTAAAACTGTAAACAAACAGCGTTTAAATCCACATAAACAACCGTCCATTAACAGACATCTTCCCCCAGTAAATCAATATTTGTGAAAAACAAGACTACCGATAAAGCTCTCGAGGATAAGCAATGTAACTGTTTTGGCTGAAGTTTGACTTCATCAATCTTTACTTAAAGCTATCGGGTGTCAAAACCAAAAATAAGACCAACAATATTTACAGAAGCTCTCTAAACTAAGACATTAAGTTACAATCCTTGTTGCAAAATAAATAAATATATATTTTTTTTTTTACTGCGAACAAGTTATTCGGTTTAACAGAGTAAAGACTGTCTGGCCAAGTCAGTTCCCTAAAAGTCAATGCATACGCTGTATAGTTACCGATTAATTTCCACTTTAACGCAGCTCAAACTTAATCGCTCTGAAACAAAGCAGCAAATACATCACAACTACACAAATTAGATCAAACACATATACGGAAAATGGATTTTAAGAGCGGCCTGGAGGTATAAACGAACAAAGTGGAGAAGTTGCCAGGCGCTACTAAATACTTGTTCAGTCACCATACCCTCCAGGCAGCATATGGCCCTTTTTTTGGCCAGACCGTTAAAGCCGACAGATCGCAGTAAAGTGCATTAAAACAGCACTGCAGCACCGACCCCCACCCTCCCCGGAGCAACAGAGCTACAGACAGCGCCCCCCAACTCACGGTGTAATCAATCACAGCTGCAAAGAAGAAGAAGAAAAAAAGAAAAAACGGAAAGAAAGAGCGTAAAAGGCGCTCCGGTTTGACGGACATAAATATGCAGGAACATGGGGGACAGTCCCGTCAGAAAGACAAAGATACTTAAATCTAAAGCGAGCCAGTGAGGCCGGGCGCAAGCTGTCAAAAAACAAACCAATAAAATAAATAGCAACAAAAAACTTAAAGACTAGGGGAGTAATGATCCGGATGAGTAGGTCCGTAACTAACTAGGCGTAACTAACGGAGGGCAGTTTGCTCATTGCGGTGGACAAGATAATAAGGAAAATATGGGTGCTGAGAAAAACTTACGTGAAAACGAAGAATAAAGTGGTAGATCCAACCAGAAGAGTGGCGGCAGTGGATACCGGGATATATTTGGTGGGTTTAAACCTCTTTCCAGCGCTGTTGGGCATTCTGTAATTTCCACATTCCTTGCTTATTTAATCCGATGGGGTGGCACTGCTGGACCGGCATGGACAGATACGAGGACCCGATGCGATTTTCCCGCACTGCAACCCCCGCTGCCGCCGACACGAAGCACAGATCTGGCCGAAGAGAGAGCGCTGAGCGCTGGAGGCGCCTGGAAATCCCACCCGAGCGAGCGGCCCGGCCCGCTGCTGAGATCACTGCCCACTTTTAAAGGTGGAGCCGTTTGCGCAAAGCCGGAGAGCCGCCCTGGGCTGTTCGCGCAGTCCCTCTGCACAGCCAGCGACGCGCTGCTCCCGGCGTCCAGAAACACCGCCTCCGCCACCACCCCCCTGTGTCTATATGCCGAGCAGCGCTGAGATCCCTTAAAATACGCGATGCGCTACAGAGTTGCCATTTGGACTGAGAGGGGGCCACACACGTCACCTATAGGTTGAAGCAATGCACAGTGCAAAATTGCATCTCATTCTTCCTTACGGTTTTTATAATATTGTCTATTTTCGCCGCGTAACATATTTTCTCTGCATCATAGATGTGGAATATGATACCTGAAGGTCCATTTAGTTGCTTAATCTTACTTAACGTGTTTTCTGATGTCTTCTTCAAAAGAATTTTACCGAAAATGCGTGTAGAACAGAGGCAACAAGAAATACCACTAATACAACTAACCTACTCACTTCAGACTACTGACTTTCAGGTCAATTGAAATTATTACAGTCCACTACAGTATTTCTGCCTATCCATTTTATAATAAACCACACAGAAAGGTGTAAGGTATTTATTAATTTATTTGTATTTTTGCTAATAAAAACCCAAAATGAAATGATTGCATTTATTGGATAGCATATGCCCCCTGGTGGTAATATCTGAATTACTTTTATTCTGAACTGATACCAGACACATACTGTATATATGTCCAGCCATTATCCAGCCGTGTCCTGGTCGTATGAGTACGAAACCGTGAAAATAATTTTATTATTTGAAATAACTCACATTGAAATATTTTACCAATAAAATATGTATTATTACTATTATGGTTGTTGCTGTTATTGCTGTTATTGTCAATACACGTAGTCATTTTCATTCTCTTAAACAGTATGTGGCTAACTCTACTAAGCCACATCATTAATATGGTTTCATTCACCCATCGTCCAAATGCAATAATAATAATATTAATAATAGTAACAATAATAATCATTATTATTAGTATACATTCGCTAGCACATTATTCGAAATAGAATTATAATTCTTGAAATCACGAATTGGCTTTTGTACTGTAGTTGTGTTTACGGGGCTGTTTTCCTTGGTTTATGGTGCCGACCGCACAATTAAGCGCCCAGATCAGTGAACTGTGCATAATCGTCCGTTGTAAATAAAGAATCGCCAAATACTTCGTTGCGCTTGTCCAAACGGGATGCCGTAGTTAGCGGACCGCGGGGCGTGGCTGAACGCCGCGTGTTTCCGGCGGTATCGGCGGAGAGCCTACAGACGCGGAGTGATGTCTTTCGGAAGGGCAGCTAAATATCTCTGTGGTTTCGCGGGTGGGGCGGTGGTGTTGGCGGCGGCTGGGACTGCTGCCCTGAACGCCGAGGAGTTACTCGGACGCGCAGGAGACGCCGCGCCAGGCCGACCGTCTTGGAGGTGGAAGGGAATCCCGGTGCTCCGAGCTGCGCAGCCGGTGCCAGCATGGGCACCGGCGAGCAGCGGCTGGGACGACAACTGGGACAAGTACGACACCGTTGTCTTTTGTTCATGTGATATGCTGGATGAGACAAGTGTGGGAAGATAGGCTGCACTCGCCGTGCTCGTATAAAACTATGTATATATTTATTAACATTGCGTGCTATGAGCTCGTAACTAAATTGAATGAATTAATTGCACACGCGAGTATAAAGAAAGAAAATGTGACACCGGGGCTCTTCACGCAACATTGATCCAATAGAATACAACAGAAAAGAAAGCCATTTTGTCATTGTACAGAAAGAAATTCAATACACAGCTCCTTGATCGATACTCCCGAAAGAAAAAAAATAGCAGACATTACTGTCTGTTTACTCCTTAAATTTTGAATGTTATCTGTTAAATTTCAGTGTTCATTTACTTAATTTCTTCGTATTTAACTTGTTTGGTTTTGTCTCAGGCGTGATCTAGGGTCACAGATTACATCTAAGAAGACAGAGAATAACAGCGAGGAAACCAGCACAGAGGTTGACAGCGGCAAGCCGAAAGCTACACGTCACATCTTTCTGATAAGGCACTCCCAGTACAACCTGAATGGGAGCGAAGATAAGGACCGGGTCCTCACTCCGCTAGGTAAGCTGTGCTGGATGAACACAACCCAAGTACCTTGGGCTTTTTGCCAAGAGAACCTGCCAGTGGACAGGTTCAGGACTCTGCTCACTTTATGCGGACCTGGTAATCTCTAGTTTGACTTCCATTCCCCCGAATCAAGTTACCTAGTAGTGATTTTTTAAATATTTCGCATTTAATAAGAAAAATAATGGCAAAATGAGCACTGTGAAAATTGAGATGTGATGGCTCTTGTCTTGTGCAGGCCGGGAGCAGGCAGAGCTGACAGGCCAGAGGCTGGCCACCCTGGGGCTCAAATACAACATCCTGATACACTCCAGCATGGCCCGTGCTACAGAGACTGCCCACATCATCAGCAAGTATCTCCCAGGTGTGAGATGGTGCCCCCACCCCCCCACCCTGGTATAACAGCACAGTTGCAGTGACCGTGCTTGTAAAGTAAACTCCTCCAGCCAGTCTCTAAATGCCCGGACATCACCCACAGTCAGACATTTACCTCTGCAGATTGTTTACTAGCTTCATTTCAAAACAATAATTACTTGTTTTGTTATTCTGTTATTTTTGGTCTGTAGAATTTCACATGGACTATTAGATGTTTTAAATTGCAGTTTTTCACGATGGACTATACCTCTGGGTTCAGCAGAGCACTGATATTGACTTTGGTGATGTGCTAATCAGTGACTTTGTCCATGTATTCATTCCATCATCCATTCCTTAACTAAAAGATTAACAAGGCCAAACATGTTATACTGCTGGTTGATAAGTCCTAACCAGTGTGCCATTTGTTGCTCAGGGGTAGAGCTGGTGAGCTGTGACCTGCTGAGGGAAGGGGCCCCGATTGAACCTGTACCTGCGATCTCCCACTGGAAGCCTGACGCAGCGGTGAGCCTGGTTTCTGCCTTGTGTGTGACTGCCACCTACAGGGCTGGGAGGCTACTGCATGATGGGAGCCAAAAATGAGCAGGTTGTGTGTGGATCACTTACCTTGGGGGTGGGGGGGCTGCCTGGAACAGGCTGCAGTCCCCTGAAAATGCCCTGAAGCTGGGATCCTAAGGCATGAAGCACGCCGGGCTGTCGGGTGATGCCGGTACTAAAATGTCTGTCCTTGGGGGCTCCGCCTCCTGTCCTTAGCAGTATCATGAAGACGGGGCACGGATCGAGGCCGCCTTCCGGCGCTACATCCACCGGGCGGATGCCAAGCAGAAGGAGGACAGCTACGAGATCATCGTCTGCCATGCCAACGTCATCCGCTACTTCGTGTGCAGGTGGCTATGTGCAGCATGTTTCCTAATCCCCTAATCATTTTTACTCAGCTCCATGTACCGGTGTTGAGAACCTCTGGATGTGTCCGTTTGCCTGATCTCGCAGGGCCCTGCAGTTCCCCCCCGAGGGCTGGTTGCGCATGGGCCTGAACAACGGCAGCATCACCTGGCTCACGGTGCGGCCCAACGGGCGGGTGGCACTACGTGCACTGGGGGACTCTGGCTTCATGCCGCCAGACAAAGTCACGCGCACCTAAGGCCCAATCGGACCCTTTGTCACCTCACCCGGGGAGGGCGGTGTCTCCACCCAGTTCCCGATGCCTGCTTGGTCTTTTCTGGCTCTTTACTGATGAAGGGATTAAGTCACCACGCATGGTATTTCAGTGTCTTACCAGCCGCTAATGTGTGTACGCAGCACCGGCAGCACAGCGCCCCCTTCTGGCACGTCTCCAAGTGTCTTGGGAATTTTGTCATATCATCTAACTGCTTGTGCAAGAAAAACTTGTGGTCCTTTCTCTGCAATTTGTCATACAGAGGAAACCAAAAAGTGACATTTGATTGTAGTCCTTACCTACAGGAGGGGGTGGGGCAGCAGACAATACAGCGACTATTTTTGAACCTGTTTGTGGCCGTTTCCTCTGAGTGCCAGTTTTACAGGCCCTTTGTGCTAAACGCTTTTCTATTTTGTGTGATGCCGTACATGTGGACGTTGTGATTGCACAATAAAGACTGACGACTCATCCACTGCGTTTGTGGTTTCTTTTATGATGAAACTGCATGCCATCATAGGTATTTCCTCGATGTTTAATGCACCACAGATTCAAAGTGATCCACTTTAATTTCCTGGGTGTTTCTTATTATGCATACTTGACCATACTTGTGTGCCTGTTTGACATCATCTTCCATTGCCGAAGACCAGTTCCAGTAATAAGAACACAAGTACGGTAAAAATCCCTGGATGTCGTTCTTGCCCTGCCTCAAATATCAAGGATGCGTCACTTGCACCCAAACAAGAACAATCCCATGATTCATTGTATCCGAAGTTCATTCTTGGGAGGCAAGTTAGCAAATACGTTCTGGCCAAGAGAACAACCTTTGAGATCTTTGCATTCTTGGCATTAAAAAACACCCCCTGTGATGCAACAGTATTGAACGCTACATTACAAATGGACCTGTTTGCCCAAATCAAGGCTGACTTGGTCATACATGTAGGTATGGAGGCAGGGAGTGTATAATGTGTGAAGTTCTGCAGGTCAGAAAGGAACAGCTGGTCTGAACAGTGCAGGAAATGAAGAATGAAACCGCATCATCACATACATGATAAATTCACCTTTCCTTGGTCTAGAATTCAGCAAATGGGATCATTGCACAAGATCCTCACTGTCAGCTCAGGCTCTTAGTTTGACAAGGACCACATGGCTTCCTATCAGCTGCCAAAGACGACAGGAGATTTCAGACTCCACATGTGGTGACGGACACCAAGACACAACCGTGAAAGAAGAGACTACGTGGCCTCCTTGTTAAACTGTTAGATTTACAGTCCTTTATTATTATTTTAACATTTACTGTCCAGTGGCTGTTTTCATATTTGGATAATGAAACCTTCAGACACAGTCCTAAAGCTGTCACATTCATTCAGGCAGGCCTCTGATCTCACACTGAGAACAAGGTGCTGTCATCTGGCAGGTTTTTTTCCACAGAACACTTCCAAACGTCCGTTTGGGTCTCCAAGGTGGAGAGTCATTTGGCAAAGTGTCACAGCTGAATTCAGGAAACCAAAAGGGGCAAAAGCAGATATAGTTATCTACAAACAAAAATACTTATTAAAGAAATCTTAAAATACGGCATGGAAGAACCAAAACACACCACAGTATTTTCCTTTTTTGTGTAAAGACCCGTCAAAGTCAGTCATTTAATGTCTAAATATCCCACAGAGGAAACAGAAAGGGTTTGTAGCAGGAGAGGACCAGAGATCGGTTCCCCATTTCAGAGAATTAAGGCAACTGCTAAACTGAAAGGAAATACAACAGTAACCAAAAACAGGAACAACCTGGCAGTCTGCTAGCACGTATGCTAACGTTGTTTTGTGCTACCCCAAGACGTCAAGAAAACCATAATAAAAAGATTAACTTTTAAACATTCATTTTCTATTCATTCATACACTGTAGGATTATTTTCGTGGGGATTAACGAGTACCATATTTAGGGTCAGAGTGTCTGACAACAGAGATCCGATTAAGAAGTTGCATCTCCCTAAGATGACGTGAGTAACATACGGTTCTGTAACCTAAACCTGGGCCTGCAAAGGCGCCCCGCCGGGAATCTGGCTGGTCAGGACGGGTCCCAGGATCATGGCCGATCCTCGACGCTTGGTGCTGAAGGATGGGCACGTTACCAAATGGGTGAGAGGGAAGTGTCGTGTACCATGTGCATATTCTGGGGAGGGTGCCGCGTCACAACGCCGGTTCACCAAAGTATTTGTGGCGGACGCGCTGGATGTAGCCGGTGGGGCTATGCCGACTCGGGCTGGCCCAATCCGGAGAGGCAGCGTGTCGGGCTGGGCTGGACCTCCCGGGCGTGGACAGGAAGCTGGCGCTGGGAGAGCCGGGCGTGCTGGTCTGCAGCCTGAGGCGGCTTTTGTCCACCGTCGGACTCGGCCAGCTGGGGAGAGTGACATGGTACCAGTTACCGATGCTGAACAACGGGAGAACAAAGGCTTCACTTCTCAAGGAAAGAGCCTTACAGCTTACAGCTGGCTGAAGGGATCCACCCACCAATAAAATGACCAGGCTGGTTTCCCAGCAACCCCGTCCACCATAGGTCTGGGGACCTCGGTTCCCCCGGCATTAACATCCACCACACCCACCTCTGCATCTCAGAATCCGAGAAGCTCTGGAGCATGTTCCTCCACTTGTGCACACTCGGGTATTTCTGTGCGTCGATGTCCCTATCCCCGATGGCCAGCAGCACCTCTCTGTCCAGCTTGGTTGGCGACTCCCTGGCAAACACAAGGAGAGCCGGGTGAGCTCGGTCAGAAACGTCAGACGCGGAACGCGAGACTCTGAATGGTCTCTGTGAGATGCTCAGCGGACGACACCCTGCTCTGTTTTCCAAGCACTCACCCCTCGATGAAGAGCGCCTTTTTCGCTTGGGCCGGTGTCCGTGACATGTGCGAGCTCTCCAGAGATTTGTATGTAGAACCTGAGCTACTCAGGTCCCTGCTCCCATGGTCCCAGGACCGGGAGCGGGCACAGATGGGCCTCTCGGAGCCGGCACTGCCTGTCCTTTGGCTCGCGGCCTCCACGCTCTCCTCGGGAGTGAAGTACTCCTCCGAGCTGCTGAGGGAGCGATCGATCCCATCCACGTCGTCCCTCCCCCCCAACCTAGGGGCTGCTGGCTCCTCTTTGTCTGAGAGCACCAAGCGGGTAAGGCTGTGGAACACATCCGTGGAGCCTGAGTCCTGGGCCTCCCTGCGCCAGGCACCTGCCCCGCAGCGCCACCTCTCAGCGGGTCGGCTCTCCGCCGCGTCCTGCAGGGACATCCTCTCAAATTCCACCATCAGGTCGGATATGGGCGACAGCAAGCTGGGGGAGGCCCCCCCGCGGCCGATCCGTTCCCCGTTCTGGGTCCTCTCGCCTGACAGAGGGGAGCACAGGCCGTTCTTGTCGGCAGATGGGAGGCCCTTTTCAGAGAGCAAGCAGTCCTGCTCCGCGGCCATCTCGATGAGGTCGGCGCTGCGTGACACGGGCAGGATGTGGAACTCCAGACCGCCCGACGCCCCCTTCAGGCTGTCCTTGCCACACACCGCTGTAATGCTGGTCAGCGCTGCATTCTGCCGGTTCTTGATCTCCTCCAAACTGATGTCGTCTCCCTCGTCCAGGAACGCCCCCACGGAAATGGAGTTGCAGAACTTCTTGGGCTTGCCTGCAGATGGAAATGGCACTTCAAAAACAGCCAATCAGAAGCAATTCTCTTCACTCAAGGGGCATGTCACATAAAAGAGCCCCTGGAAATGGCTGCAGAGCTTACCTGGTGAAGGGGTTTTGAACCGATTGCTGGTCTCATTTTCTCCGGCGTCCTCTTTTTGGCTGAGGTGCTCCTCCAGCTTCCGGAGGCCATCTGCTGTGGATAGGTCCACAAAGCCGCCCAGAAACTCCCAGTACTCTGCCCAGGGGTGGCCCAGTTCATGGGCAAGGTCTCTGTACGAGAGGGGTAGGGAGACCATCATTACCTGGCTTGGCCGTACAGGCAGGCCAATCAGGAGTCAGTCAGTCCTCAACAGACCTGCCTACTCTCTCCGCCCCTCGGTCTGGGTCAGACTTCCGGATATTGTGAAAATACTTCGCCCGGTCTCTAGGTGGCGTCTTCCATACTCTGCGGAACTCATCTGCCTGCAAGGGAAACACACCTGCAATGTCAATCCTGATGTTTTTTGCCATTTCTAATATAAATGATCTAATAACAAAACATTGGAGTAAGAGCTCCTGGTGCACAGTCTGACCTCACACACGCGACTCAAGTGCACTGATCCCATGTTTTGCTTGAGTGTAATTTTCCCCACATGCTTGTTTGTTTTCTCACAAAAACGGAGGATTCGAAATGGACCACAAGCACTGCCTCAACATGATTACTTTTAGGTTTACAGACGCTCCCCAGCTTGTGATGGTCCATGTTACGATATTTCGAATTTATGATGGGTAGATGTTCTTCGCTTTCAGTATTTCATTCAATAAATGAAATATTCCACATTTTATTATAAAATAGGCTTTAAATTAATGAGTTTGCCCAACTATAGGTACGGGTTATAAGCATGTTTAGGCTATGATGTTAGGTTAGGTGTGTTGTACTAAAATGCATTTTCGCCTTACGATATTTCTGCCTTTTAAAAGGTTTATCAGAACGTAACCCCATCATAACCTGGGGAGACGCTGCATTTATTTAGCAGGCCCCTTTGGCAAAAAACAACATCCAGTTAAGAAAGCAGTGTCTGCCAGTCCCTGGAGCAACTGGGATTACAGGCCTCGCTCAAGGGTCCAATGGTGACATCACTGTGCCAGTCACGGGATTTAAAACAGCGACCTTCTGATCAAACTGCACAGCCGCACACTGCCCCACCCAGTCTGGTTTTGGGGGGTGTTTTCTCAGTGATACGTAGCCTTCTTAAAAGTCAACAAGCTGCCGTTTAGAACTGTATAAAAATGATTATAAGACTAAAATTAATGAATTATCTACAGCTCTTTGATAGGGCTTAAACAGTGCTTAATGAGACATTGTAAACCATACCTTAGATGGACTAAGTGGGCCGGCAAAAGCCCTCACTGCCATTACTGGGTCTTTGGGGCTTCCTGGCAGCTTGGCGATTAGCGAATGAGGAACACCTTCTGATGGCTCAGGTGACCAGGGACCACCAATAACAGGCTGCAAAGAATTGTCTGTGGCCCTCAGCAGTGGGACGAAACAGCGGTCTGTGGTAGAGGAAAAAAAATGATGGGATGAGTGAAACGGGAGAGGGGAAAAAACACAGACACACAGACACACTCTGCCTTAAAGCCTGGTGCCTACCTTCTAAATAGTCACTGATCTTCTGCATAATCTCCTCCTGGTTTTTATGTTTTCTTTCACAAATAACCTGCCGAAGAAAAGTGGGCTGAAACTACTGGACACCGCAAGGGCATAGCACATGTCCACACACTCGCCAGCGGCTGCGGTGACTTACCTCGCAAGGTTTCTTGTCGTACTTGTTCTTGCAGTTTTTGTCCGTGACTGGATGCGAGCACAAGACGTTCACCACCTCAGGGCAGCCAAACTTACAGGCGAAGTGCAGCGGGGTTTCGAAACCCTGTGAAGGCATAGAGGGGAGCCAGGAGTCACCCATAGGGGCTGGCACAAAGCGATTACTCATCGCCTTGCCCGTGGTGTCGGGGTACAGTATGGGTGAGTACTCACCACCTTGTTGGGGGTGTTGAGGCACAGTACAAGTGAGTACTCACCACCTTGTCTGGGGTGTTGAGGTACAGTACGGGTGAGTACTCACCGCCTTGTCTGGGGTGTTGAGGTATAGATCCACGATGTAGCGGATTCGTTTCTGCAGCATGGCCTCCTGGTCGTCAGGGTACATTAGTCGCATGAAGTCTGGGTTCTCCAGCGTGTCCAGTAGGAGCTGGGCGATGCCGGGCTGGTTCTCCTTGGCCGCCACATGCATGACATTGTAGCGACAACCCTCCTGAAACAGCCACAGTAGGAGACACTGGGGGTGGAATCACTGACAGACACAGAAATACTACCCCACCCTGTACACCGTGTTCAGCAAACAAACAGCACCGGCCAGCAGGCCCCAGTACCTGCACCACAGTGGGGTTGTCCCCGGAGCCGATGAGATAGCGCGGGTTGCTCCACACCAGCTCGGAGAAGGCCGCCTGGTCCCCCTTCTCCACAGCCTTGCGTAGCTTGGCCGTCAGGTCCTGTGTACGCGGGCTCTTGAAGCTGTTAGCTCGCTCCCTGTTGATAGTCTCTGCCTCCAGGGCTGATGGGCCATCTTGGGGGGGGGGGGGTTTAAAAAGGAGGGAGATTCAGATCACAACACAGAACACAAACAGGCCCGCTGTGAGCTTGTCTGATAAATGCTAAAAGGTGTGATGGATGTATCAATATGAGATTAATTATTAGTAGAAAGAATAAAAAGCACTGATAGTTTCAACTGTACTTTTCATGTCTTCTCCAAAATTTGGCAGCTTCTATGGTAATAAAAGCCGCAGTAACAAAAGAGAAATATCCTCATTTCAACAATGTAATGCAGAGGAGAGAATGAGCAGCGAGGGACTAATTGAAAGATACGCAAGCATGTGGTGGATGGAGACCTCTGTTCGGGAGACCAACCTCTGTAGAAGATGAGGCCTGGCTTCCCTGGGGAGACACAGGGGGTGAACTTGCTGGGGGATGGGCAGTAATCGCAGATGCCCTTGGCAAACTTTTCTGCATCCTCTCGGTTGGAGAATGGCTTGAATCGAGAGCCTTTCATCGTCTTCACAGCCTGCATAGCTTCCTTCTTGTCTGTGTAGACATGGACCCTGTCTGTGCAGGGAAAGACGTAATTTTCACAGATTAGACGTAAGAAGAGGGACAAGGTGTAATGCCATCACTGCGTACAGGTAATAGACAGGCTGTTCATTTGTAATATTTGTCTCAATGGTACAAAAGTGGAGCCCTTGCAAGACTGGAACTTCGCTTAGTAAACCTGTGTCACACGGTATCGGTTTCATCCCTTCCTTTGCCGGCTTACTTTTTTCCACAGCACAGTCACACACTGCCGAGCAGCGACTGCACACCGTGACATGCGAGGTTTTGCGTGCCTCTGTGAGGCAGAGGACTCCAACAGCTCCCAGTGCCCAAACCCTTACGGCATCCTCACCACTTCTGGCCAGCACGTCCTCCGTTAATGGACACACGCCATAGTAGACCGCTGGGGATGTCTGAGGGGTCTTGGGAGGGTCCTGTCCTTCGGCCTGGGAGCTCATGTCCTCCACCTGCATGCTGCATGATACCTCAGGCTTCTCCAAGAGCGCCTCCTCCTCAGGTGGGTTGAGTCCCAGATCGTAGCCAAAGTCCCCCCCTCGGCTGACCTCCTGGGAGTCCTGAGCCGATCCTGTGGACGAGGTCGAAGTACTGGACGCATTGGTGGCCCCCCCCCCTCCGTCTCGCTCCGATGTCCCACCACTGTTTCCCAGGATGGCCCGGGCCAGTCGCCTCTCGAAGGTGGCCCTAGTGGTGGCCGTTATGGGGCCGCACATGAGGCCGGCCCCGATGATCTCCTCACGCAGCTGGTCTGCGCTCAGCTCCCGAAGCCTGCTCAGAATGGCCTCCATCCTTCAGCTACCTGGGGAAAGGAGCGCAGCACTGTCAGGGCGTCATCTGGGCGAGCTGTGCGCCTTCATGTCCCGCAGGCACCTGCTGGCAGCATGATTAAAATGCTACACACTTTAGCACCCCCATGAGCTGGTGTTAGCATGAACCATGCAAGAGCCATGAGAAATAACTCCAGCGGACGGCAGGTTTTCTGTGACAGGTGGACTACCCTCTGTCACAAGCCAGTGAGAAAACAAAAATCACTGAAGGTTAACTATTCATGCTTCAACTCCAGAAAATTTGATTATATTTTAATACATTAATACATTTAAATAAACCCTCCTTTATATAATCTTATAATTGGCTATTTATCAAAAGCATGTTTTATAAAGCACATGCATGCAACAAAACATAATGTGTGGATAAATAAGGTGTCGAATTAATCGTTATGTAAGAAACACGATCTACCTATGACTCTGCAATAGTTACATTTAAAAAAAAAAACTCGCTTACTGCTTAAAGTAAAGGCAGTTTTCAACGCACCACGGATATATTTATCAAATCGATTTACTTGCAATTATAGCAAGCAAGTATTTTTGGTAGACAAACGCCGCACGTATAATGGTGTAATCAAGTTTTTGTGGGTTAGCTCTATTTTTCACCTCCGCTCATCTGAAAAGGTCAAGTTTTACTGTCTGTATATCTTCGCGTTTAAGCCGAAAAACAGGCATGTTCACTCGTACTAAATTACTTATCTCCATCACATCACAGTACTGATGGTGTCCATATAAATAATATCCACGGACAACGTATGACATCGAATGACAGTAACCGCGTGTTCACACTTACCATCCATTATTCAACAAACAGTAATATTTTAGAAACAAAAATCTGGCCCGGTACTAATGTGATAATTTAACGGCAGTTTGCAAATGGGCTGCAGAGACAGACACAAAGCTAGGCACAGTCTGGAAGCGTCTCATTGTTTACATGGCACAGGGCGCATGCGCACTCCCGGTCCGGCAGCACGGGGACGCGCCGCAGAGAGCGGAAGGTACGCGTAGCCGGCCGCCCTGTTTTTTTTCCTTTTTTTTTTTTTTAATTAAAAAAAAACAAAACATATATACCTAATGCAAGCCATGTGGACGGCCACAGTTATTCGTAAAACTTAGGAACTGCCAACTCATGGGACACCAAGCTACCGAGGCAACAGGGCGGAGCAAACCACTACGCATACACCCGACAAGAGCCGGCTCTTGTCGCGTAACTTTATCTGCATCGTTACACGCCTAATAAAGGAGTTTAAAATCCGCCAATAAATGAACTGTTTTCTTTAAAACCACGTCGTTCACCCTAGTATTGCCGCCTGTATCATTTAATGCCACTAAGCCGCCGGCATTCTTAACTAGCTAACGTATATGGAGGCTATTCAGTGTGCATCATAGACCATGCGTGGCTCAGCTACCAGCTAACCATCCGAAACATCCCTTATATTAATCAAAGCTAGACGATGTTATTTCTCTAGCCCCCCAATCGCACGATGAATCAACTCAGCCCGACAGACAGCAAGCGTGTATTAAAAATATCCTGCAGCAATGTGTTTTTTTTTTGACGTCAGACATTACCCAGTGCAAAATATATGACATGTTACCGATTAAAATATCTAATATTTTATTCAGCTCCCAGATCTAAGTTTCTATGTGACATAGACCGTCAGTGCCCACCTCCTTCTCTCCCCTTCTTCTCCTGTAGTCAACCGCGACGCTTTCAAAATGCTTTGAAGTAGGACCCCGCGTGTCTCCCTACAAGTGCCTGAAGAAAACTCAGCGATTCTTCCGAAACACATTGCTATCGGGACCACACCTTCTCTGAAAAATCAACTAAAAGCGCCTTACGCTTTCGAAACACAACGCTGCATGATATGACTTTTCTTAATGCCAAAATATAACTCCAGGACTCTTCCGTAACAATTCTGTTGTAGGTTTCCGCGGTTACCTTGTAAGTGCCTGAATAAAACTCATGGTCACGCCTTTGGCTGTCGTATCAGTCACCACTTTTCTCATCTTATATGGGATAACGATGATTAAAAATTCTAATTGTTTATAAACGAGTGTATATACAGGTATTGACGTATTGCTTGCGTCCCCATGGTTATCGGGAAATACTTCTGTATGCTGGCACGTCCGTAAACATTCAGAATTATTACTGATACCCAGTCCTAGGCAAAAATACGATATATTACAGAAAACTTTGTTGAAGTTTGTGTTAGAACATGCGCTCATAGGGCTTAACTGTAATTGGACATGTACTTCTATATGAAATACTTAAAGTATTTTGGTTATTTCAAATAGTGATTCAAGAAACCAGCATGATTGTCAGATTTTTCAGATTACCGCTAGCAAAACATTATATTGCGGTCTCATGAAAGACCCGTAACATACTTAAAACTCATCTGCTGACATTACATACACCCTAGGCGTGTACATTTGTCTTTGGTTTCCTAAAAATGAAGTCTCCGGTTCTAACAGCATACCTTACACACAAATGGAATAACTTAAATTAATACGTCCGCCCGTCAGAATTGGCGGAACAACGTCAACCGCACGAAAACCGGTTGTAACCTTCCTCAACACTAACTTTTTTGTATGGGATACCCTCCCTCATACGTGTATGGAAAAGGTTATATAGATCAGTGTTTCCCAAACCAGTCCTCAGGGCACACTGGACAGATCCACATTTTCGCTTTATCACAGTTTCCAGCACACCTGTAAGGTGTTTAAAGCTCCCAATTGCTTGGATCAAGTGTTCTGAGAACTGGGATTAAACAAAAATGTGGACCAGTCCAGTGTGCCCCAAGGACTGGTTTGGAAAACACCAACAACAAAAACAAAAACAAATCAAGTTAAAAGACAACACACTATATGGTATAACCAGCTTTATGAGAGGAGAAAATACAAATCATAAATTAGCCCACTTTGCATTCTATTCCATATAATTAACGCCACCAAAACACAGTAGTTTGTTGAAGTTTACAAATAAATGAACAGGATAGCCAGTTTTAAGAGATGAAAGAGATCAAGCATTTATATACAAACTTGAAGACCTTGCACCCACTGTTTTTCTGATATGTACATTGTTACAGTGAACGGTTAAAAGGGATCGCCAGTCCGCCTTCAGAGCGCAGAGTATGTCAGACAGTCCAGAGAAATGTGGGGACGAACTGCCAGGCCGTTACACAAAACCAGGAGACAGAAGAGCAATACAGCTGTTCCAGAATAAAACAAAATCTAACACCAGTGACCTGGAGGCAAAGACGACACACTCAGGTCTGTTTTTTTAAAAGTAATGAAGTGTCATATTCGCATAAGGTCAACAGAGTAACGGAAAAGCTAAGGGGCCGAGCCGTGCTTCAGCAGGCTGTACTGTTCATTAACAGCTTTGGAACAGCTGTACAGTGCATCCCTGCAAAATGTTTGCAATATGGGCCAATTACCTCTGCAATATATTCCATCCTCCTAAAGTTAATGTCAGTTAAAAATCCCAATCATACTGGTAACACGACCATAGAAATAAATAAAATAAGATTAACACAAAATTTAGTAAATCATTTTACACTTACAACCTTTTCTTTTTATATTTAAGGCTGCAAGAGAAGTATTACATGTATATATTAAATATACTTCATAGATAACCATGAAAGAAAAGCCTGTCACCGAAACAGTATCAGCCTGAGGATATTGTATAACATTTAACGTGCAACATTCGGTATCTCCCATGTGGTCATACATTATTTCTATATATTTTATATATATATGTATATATATATATATATATATATATATATATATTTTTTTTTTTACACGTGGCACTGCTGTGCGAGTGCTCACACCCGGTAATGAAATGACACATACATGACAAATAAACCGTGCAAATATTAATCTAATCGAAATGCAGGCAAGTCAGTGCTCATTCAGAATACTCCGAATACTCTGGGTTTTTTAACCCAGATACCAAAACATGAACTTTAGTTTACTACAGGACACAAACCTAAATGGACGGAGGACTCTGGCTACTAGTGTGAGACAGTAATCGAGTGAAGGGCAGGCGGGGTTTCACCCAGCAGAGAGTGAGAGGAGAGCCCTCCGTGTGATGTAGTGCGGGTTCGAGAATAAAACATACCTCACAGAGGATGGGGAGGGAATGTGATTATGTGTGGGAAGATGGAGAGATGGAGAAAGACGGGAAAGAAGACAGACCGGATGGAGTCTCGCTCGGTGGAATTGGAAGAACAGTTCAGAGGTATCTAGCTCCCTGGCAGCCATCGCTCCTCCGCACGCAGGAGGAAGACGACACAGAACCACAGTGGGGAACCCGAAGGAGCAACTTCCATGTCTGCAGCAGACAGTGTAGGTACCAAGCCTCAGGTACGATTAAAACCCTCATTTACCCACAAGCCTGGGCCCTCCCATTAAAGCAGCTGTAAATTAGCATGGATCTCAAATAAATTATGATAAAATTAACTATAGCGCACGCAACAGAAAAAGTTAAACTGGTAGAAAGTGTTGCTTCAATCCAAGCATTTCTGCATTGATTAGGTATGCCAAATGTTGGCTGCAGCAATCAGTGACCGGACAAAGGAAACACTTAAATTAAAATTCAAAATAAAAACAAAAAAAGGGGCCAGAGTGGATAGAACTCCACTCGGGTTCTTCGTCTGGGGATCCATCCTTCGAGTTACTACAATGCCCCCTCCCTGTCAGTTTCAGTGGTGTCATCCGCGCCGGTGGGCGGGGCCGACCCATTGTTGTGGACGTCCAACCTGACGAGCCCCTCTTCCGCTTTGATCCATGAGGTCATGGACTCATGCACGGTGACAGTGTGCTCCTCCATCTGCTTCTGCAGACTGTCCATCTCCTGTCTGCAGGAAATCAAACATCGTAAGCAGACTTTAACCACTTGCATTGCACACATTCACAAATTTGTGTCTTAAATGCAACACCAAGACAAAAATGGATAGTATCCCTTTAGTCAGTAACTTCATTCTAATTTCTGTTGAATACATTCAGATCTTAAATACTTATCACAGAACAAAAAGAGTGGAAATGTTGTGATGGTTTTTAAAGTGTCCTCAACTCTGAAGTAAGATTTCAAATAAAAGAAAAAACAGGGGGGGGGGGGGGGGTTACCATGCACTGTCCAATCACTGCCCGATTTAACTGACTGACAGCTTGAAATTAGCCCCCTCCCAACACACACACAAACACACAAACACATAGACCAGACCCTCTTACTTCAGCTGCCGTAGACAGTTGTGCAGGTTGTTCAGCGGCTCCTTGCTGATGGACGCGGGGGGCTTGAGCAGCTCATCCAGCAGGTCGGCAGGCACCGGGCAGTCAGGGATCTTCACCGGTGTCACTGGGCCGGAGGCGTCACCTTTCAGCTCCACCTTCTGCTGGTGAAGGGGGGAAGTGGAGTTACTCAAACTGTCGCTGTTCCTACAGAGCTGGTCCTGCTGGGCTTCTACAGGGAACACGGCCTCACGCCACGGCCGGGCTTCTACAGGGAACACGGCCTCACGCCACGGCCGGGCTTCTACAGGGAACACGGCCTCACGCCACGGCCGGGCTTCTACAGGGAACACGGCCTCACGCCACGGCCGGGCTTCTACAGGGAACACGGCCTCACGCCACGGCCGGGCTTCTACAGGGAACACGGCCTCACGCCACGGCCGGGCTTCTACAGGGAACACGGCCTCACGCCACGGCCGGGCTTCTACAGGGAACACGGCCTCACGCCACGGCCGGGCTTTTACAGGGAACACGGCCTCACGCCACGGCCAGGCTTCTACAGGGAACACGGCCTCACGCCACGGCCGGGCTTCTACAGGGAACACGGCCTCACGCCACGGCCGGGCTTTTACAGGGAACACGGCCTCACGCCACGGCCGGGCTTTTACAGGGAACACGGCCTCACGCCACGGCCGGGCTTCTACAGGGAACACGGCCTCACACCACGGCCGCAGAGAGGGGCTTGGAAACCTCAGCTCTCATACTGATACATAAAGTGCTGGCACTACTGAGCAGAGAATATTTTGCCTTTAGAAGACAGACCATTCCAAAGGAGATGTTCAACCACAAGCCCCGCCCACCCACATACCAGACTCCACCCTCACGCAAAGCCCCACCCCCAGACCCACCTTCCTCAGGCGGCCCTGCTTCAGGTCCACCTTGAGCTGCTGGTTCTGCTGCAGCAGGGTGCGCATGCTGTTCCTCAGCTCCCCCACCTTGGCCTGTAGCATGAACTTGTCCTTCCTGGTGCTGCCCAGCTCTTCTTGTACCACCTCCAGCTCAGCCCTGATACCCTGGAGATAGCCACACCATCATCACTCGCCTCTACAACACTCATTTAACCATCATTCATTGCGGACATGTCCTCGTTCAGACGGTAAGTGTGGAATTCTACACTTCATTTAATCAAAGTGAAGTTAATGTTTCATAACTCCAGTGCTCATCCTAGATGTCTGCCTTGGCGAACTGAATCTGGATGTGTCGATGTGCCCAACGAGGTGAATTGTAAATGAAAGAAAGAAAAAAAAAAAAACAACTCATCCAGCTTTGGAGTTAAAAGGTCAACAATGCAGAATTGGGAAGCTTCACGCAGTGCTTGTGAATCCCGGAGAGGCAGCTCCACTCACCTGCAGGGAGCTCTGCAGGTTCTCCAGTTCCCTCTGGCTGCACTGCTCTGTCAGCTCCAGCTGCTGCTTTTGGGCTTCGATCTCCCGTTGCTTCTGCTCCACCTCCCATTTCAGGTCCTCCACCTGCAGGGAGAAGGCCCCGTGTCAGGCCCCTGGCCTCGTATGGCCCCCAGAGTCCTATCTTCAGCCCCGTCCCTACCTCCTGGTTGGCAAGAGGCTGCTTGCTGAGCTGTTCCTCCAACTGCTTCTGTAGGACCTGCAGCTGGACGTGGGCCTGGGCCAGCTCCTCCTGGAAGCAGGACACCTCCTGTGAGTGCCTGTCGTCCTGGCTCCTAAACAGAATAATAATAATAACAAAAGTTAAAGCTCCCTCATATGGCCCAAACCATTCTGAGAGTGCGTGGAGGTAACTGGGACTGTGCCACACTCACTGTAGCTGTTCCGCTTCAAGCCGCAGGGTACTGATCAGCTCCTCTTTGGCCTGCAGGTCCTTCTTGATCTCCGCCAGCTCCAGCATGGCTGCCCTGTAGTGTCTTCGGTTGTGGGCAGCCTCTGCTTTGGCTGCAGCCAGCTGCAGGAACAGAGAGGACATGCTGTGCCCAGACCTCCCTCGATACGCAAACAGGGCACCCGCCACTCCAACACAACTGACCAGAAGCATCTGCGGGAGTGTTCACTTATTTATTTAACCGTCATGAGGTAAAACTGCCTTAAGACTCTCCCAAGCCAGACGTGACATTAATTAAGCGCGTTTAATCACTGACTCTCTGGTGTGAGTGAGTAGCTGCTGACCATGTTCTCCCCACCTGCTCTTTGAGATCTTGAACTTTGACCTTCTCCTTTTCCAAAGCAGTTTGTAGTGACTGGATCAGCTGCCTCATCTGCTCGTCCTCCTCCTCCTTACGTTTCAAAACAGCTTGGACCTTCCAAGGGAATAAAAAAAACATTTAAACCATTTTTAAACAGTAATTAGTGAAGAAAAACATGCCTAGACTACCAGCAGAAGAACTCTAGTGTGGCCAGAGAAATCACCTGTAGGTTGAGCTGGACCAGGTCTGCTTCCCTTTTGGCCAGGGCCGTCTCCAGGATGTTGGCGTGCTCTCGCAGGGCATTATGGGATTGCCCCAGCCCTGCCAACTTCCCCTTCTCGTGTTCCAACTCCAGAGACAGCTTCTTATTGACCTCCTCCAGACGCCGCATCCTTTTCTTAAAGCACCTGGACTCCTGCAGCTATAAACAGACAGTATTTGACCAAAGGCCAATTTGCATCAGGCACGCTCCTCACCATTGGCTCCTATGCCCAGGGTTTCACCTCGTCCTCCAGCTCCAGGACTTTCTCCTGGTACTCCTCCAACTCTGTGCTAGTGAGAGTGATGACCTCCTGCAGCTCCTTCTCCAATGCTGCCTTGCTGTGGTTGACTGTCTGAAGTTCGGACTGAAGGGAGTCTATTTTCTCCTGGAAAAGTTGGGAGGCATCACCGTCATAAAGCTGCCTTCAAAATGGTTCGGAGGTACCATCTGCTGCTTCGAAATGCCTACCTGTAAGGCCTGGTTGTTACCCCCATCTGAGACCTGGGCCTTGAGTTTGTTTAGCTCCGCCTCTGCAGCCTCTTTATCGGTAAGCGCCTCTTGCAGGCGGCGGCTCAGGATGCCCACCGCCGTCTCATAGGCCTTGTGCTTGGTCTTCATGTCCTTCTGGGCGCTGGTCAAGTCCGTTCCCAGCTTCTTCATCCTCACCTTCTGTTCAGAGATGGCCCTGAGGGCACAAGAAGCCATGGGACGTTGATCAGGTCCAGACACACACAAGAAGGTCCCCCACGTGTGACAGTCCGGCCTGTGCACAGCATCAAGGGGTAGCCATGGACACCACCATCCCTGCGTTCTCACTTTTTGGCTTCTTGCTGCATCTGTTCCACTTGGCTCCTCAGCTCCTGGTTCTCCTCCGTCACAGTGGCCAGCTGGTTTCGATCCAGCTGCAGCGACTGTCAACAGACCGGTACTTCGGTCAGCAAGGAAACCCCAACTGAGGTCTCAGAGTTTCTGCTCGAACAACCATTGGCATGCACAGAGATGGTGCACCACCGGGCCTAACGCCTAGTAAGACTCAGGAACTGGGCCTGCCATTGTGACTACATGGCAGGTTAATACCCCCCCAGGGAAGAAAACTAAGGGAACAGAACTTCCGATGTTAGATGAAATCCATCTATTTAATCACTGAACCACTGATCAATCTCAATGGTTTAGGGCCAGGTGGCACAGCCCTCAATGCCCACCATCTCCTGGCTCAGCCTGGGCCACTTTGCCGGGACGCCTACCTGAATCTGAGCCTCAAGCTGGTCTCGCTCGCCCTGGATGGCCTGCAGATGTCCCTCCAGGCTGCTCATCTGCTCCTGGACACGGGAAGCCTCGGCCTTCAGCCTCTGCAGCTCCAGCTCGGCCGCTGCCTTCTCCCCCTGGGCACTGAGCACCTCCTGCTTCAGCTCCTTCACCTCGGCCAGCAGCCTCTTCTTGGAGGTTTTCAGCTCGCTGATCAGCTGGTCTTTGGAGGTGGCGTCCCTGCGGTAGGCTTCCACCATCACCTGCGGGGTACGCGAGGAGTGGCGTCTGAGTGCCGCCCATGCGGAGGATCTCGGGATGGAGTGGCGTGGGCCGCATACCTTCTGCTGCGTGTATTGTTCCTTCAGCTTCTGGGCCTGCTTCTTCAGAACGCCGTTCTCCTTCTGCATGCTTTCCACCTTGAGGATGAGCGGGGAGACGGTCACGTCGGTGACACCCCCGGCTCGCCCCCCTGCAGATGTACGGACCGGCCGCCGCTCTCACCTGAGAAGCCCTGACCTGAACTTCCTGTCGGAGCTGATCCAACACATCGGCGGCCACCAGCACGCCCTCGCCCAGCCTCTGCGCTCCCTCATCCAGCTCGCCCTTGTCGGCCCGCGCCGCCTGCAGCGCCACCTCCAGGACGATCTTCTCATTCTGCAGGAACTGGATGGCATCCTCCTTGGCAGTAGAGTCCTCCTGCAGCTCGGCCAGCTGGGCCTCCAGTTCCAGGTAGCGGGCCTCCAGCTGGTCCAGGGAGCGCTCTTTGGTCTGGAGGCTTTCCTGGGTGCTGGTCAGCTGCCTCATCAGCTCCAGGTGCTCCTTCTGCAGGGCCTCCAGCTGCACATCCTTCTGGGACAGCGTCAGCTTCACCTGCACGCATCAGCAACGTCAGCGCAGCCCAGCAGTCGCCTAAGCAACATGAAGCTACAGGGATCTAACAGCCTGAAAGGGCTCATTGTGTCGGGAGAGCAGCTGGCTTCATGCTTCTGCCGATTTTAAAAGCGAATTATTTTTAATAGCTCAACTTCTCCACGGTCATCATCATTCATTTATTTAGTGTTCTGTTCACCCTGTTGATGACTGGGTGACGATGAACCAGCTGGTAACAGGGTGATCCATCACTCGATTTCTTTGGAACCGTGGATCACTTCTGATCACCCGGAATCACCCCCGATCACCCGGAATCACCCCCACCCCCCGAATCACCCGGGATCCAGACCAACGCGGCCGACTTACTTGCTCCAGCTCCCGCTCCAGGGAAGTGGCTGAGCTGGCCAGTTTCTGCAGGTGTTCCCGCTCATCCTCGAATTCCTCGAGCTTGTGTTGGAGGTCATCTTCCACCATGGACTTGGCATCCTGGATTTGCATGAAGGCGGCCTCTTGGTCCATCATGTCGGCCTGAAGCCAAACAGGGTGAGAGTTGTTCGGGGGTGCTGGGACAGGGTGGGTGGGGTTGTGTTGGGTGTGGGTGGGATCTAACCTCGATGCTCTGGAGCTGAGCGGCGATGCGCTCCTTCTCCTTGATGGAACGGTGCTGTGTCTCTGTCAGCTGGTGGGACAGGCTCACATTCTCTAGCTTCAGGTGCTCCAGCTCTCCAGCCTGTGTCATTTTCCCCGCCTGCGTATAACCAAAGACACAGAACTCCCTCCAGCAGTGTCCGCGACGTCCCGTGAATATACACGACTTCCATTCGACAGGATCGAGCTTCAGGAACGTCTTGCACGCACCTGCATGTTGGCCATCTCGCTCTGCAGCCGCACCCGGGCCTCCTGCGCCATGGCCAGCTGCTGCTGGTACCACTGGCGGACCTGCTGCAGGGAGGCGATCTCAGCCTGCGAGGCCTTCAGCTTGCTCTGCAGGCTGCTCCGCTCCAGCTGGACCTGCTGGAGTTGGCTCTGCAGGCTGCCCATCTGCTGACGCAGGTCCTGGACTGCACCGGAGACCCAGGTTAAGCCCCTGCAGCCGTGCGTAAACCCCCTGGGAGAACCTCCTGCTTCGGAGGAGGAGATACATACCCGACTTGTCCCTGGACGCCACCATCTGCTGCATCTCCTCCAGCTTTCCCATGAGCCTCTGGTACTGCTCCTCTGCCACCTGCAGGTCATTGGCCAGCGACGCCAGGCTGCTGTTCTTACTCTCCAGGTTACCCTGGAGCTCCACCATGGCCCGCTCCAGCTGGAAGCAGCCCTGCCGCAGTGCCCCCACCTCCGAGCTGAGGGAGCTCTGCTTCTCCTGGCTGGCTTGGGACAGCTCCGCCTGGGCCTGCAGCTGGGCACTGAGGGCAGCCAGCTGGGCCTGGAGCTCAGTCTTCTCCTTGAGGGCCTGGGGGGGCAGGGGGCCGTCAGGGGAACATGCAGACTGGCCCTGTGAACTGGGGGAGCGCCGGTGGACAGACTCTCACCTGGTTGGCCTCTGAAGACAGGCTCTCCAGCTGGCCCTCCAAGCGCATCTTCTCCTTCAGAACCTGCAGCATCTCGTCATGGCCACCCATCACGGAGCTTCCCATCGACACGCTGTAGAGGGCACAGGGATGCTCAGACGGCGCCCCCCCACGGGCCAGGCCGCCTCCCCCCCCCCACCCCGACCAGCCGCCACGCACCTGCTGGAGAAGCTGTCCCTGCGGCTGCGTGGCTCCCCGTCAACCTCCGACTCGCGCTCCTGCAGCCGCTGCTCCTCCTCCGCGGCATGTAACACCTCCCTCAGGGACGGGAAGCGGCCCACCTCCTCGGGAGCCAACTCCTGGCCGTTTACAGTGTATGGCGCCCCCTGGGGCACCGTGTAGGCCCCCGCGATCGACATGCTGCTGTAGGACGAGCTATCGCTGTCGTTGCCGTCTGGCCGGGCCACGTCCACTTCATAAGTCTCTGACGCAGTGCTGACCTCCGACACTGTGGACGACACGCTCCTGGTGGACTGCAGGGAGCTGCAGGAGGTGTCTGCCACCCCACCTCCCGCGCCCGTCTCCCCACCTCCCGCTGCCTCGGGGCTCCTGTAGTCGGCCAGTGAATGGATCCTGCTGGAGTGCGGGGCCTTCCTCGGTGCCGCCTTGCGCTCACGGGGGGCTGGGATGCCCAGGCTGCCCAACTTGGGGCCCCGTGGAACGCTGGTCCGCAGAAAGGAGTACTCCTTGGTCATGGAGACGGTGCTGGCTCGGGGGAGACTCTCGGGGTGCAGCATCAGCTCCGGGTCCAGAGTGCTGGAGGTCCGGCTTCTGGGTGTGGAGTGGCGAGACTGGAGGGAGAAGCGTCTTTCAGTTTAGGACTCGCCCCGCCCACACACGCCCCGCCCCCACACACGCCCCACCCACACAAGCCCCACCCACATCCACCCCTCCCTACTGACTGATCCACTCACCCGCTCCTGATGCCTCTTCACCCTGTACTGCTTCAGCTGCTCCTCTAGGCGACGCCGGGCAGCCAGGCGGATCTGCTCCTCGCTCTCAAGCTCTAAGGAGGGCTCCACAGTGGCTATGGGGAGAGGGACTTTAAAATCGGGCAGAGCCAATGGGGATGCGGCGGGCAGTTTGGTGGGCAGGAGGCAAGGTCCTTCAAGCTGCCGCCCAGACTCCAAGTGAGGCACACAGACCCCCCGCCCCACCCCCCCACTTACATAACTAATCACTGAAAGACTAACTGTTAAAGGCCTCCCCCCCCCCCCCCCCCCCCCCCCCACATTTCATGAGCGGTGTGCAGCTTGAATGACAGCACAGACTCCGAACTGCCTGGCTTTGGGCACATGCAGCCAGCATGGGCACAGCAAAGAGACACACACCCCCAGCACCACACATGCAGCCAGCATGGGCACAGCAAAGAGACACACACCCCCAGCACCACACATGCAAAGACAGCTGCTTGAGGGAGGGGGAGGCTGTGTTAGTTTGCACCAGCATTCCTTAGACACCCCCTCTAACCGGGAGGGGTACCTGGCATTCACGCATGTAATGCTACGACCATGACTATAAGAGACAGGAGAAGGGGGGGGACCCCCCCCCAGGAATGGGAGTGACCCTGCAGCTGTGTTGCCTTCACCTCTGTCTGCTCAGTGACAGAGCTCGGCCAGCTCGGGGGGGGGGGGGGGGGGGCATGGCAGGAAAGCCAGACTAATGCAATGGCACAAAGAAACCAGGGGAGTAAAGCGCCGCCACATAGGAAACTAATGCTAAACGCTGCCGAAATATACAGGAAAAACTGACTCTCTGAATCAACGGAGAGGACCAAGTACAACGAGAGCATTTCAGGAAAACACAAAGTGGGAAACATTACTTCAAAAGCATCTCTGAAACTGCACAGAGGGAGAGCAGGAGACTGCATTTTCACACAAACAAACCCGCTACCATAGAGACCAGCTGCGAACGATGCTGTGTTCTGCTCTCTAACACGGTCAGCGTGAGAGGCACATGCAGGGCTGGGATGCTGGGTCTATGCTTTTAAACAAGCTGTGGCAGTGCAAAATACACCCCCCCACCCCCCACCCCCCGCCGCCCTTGTTCAATCCAGTGCCCTTTTACCAAAAACTTCAAGGTAAACAAATACAAGAACAGCTAACTGGAAACCACAGCTTAAGAAAGACTAGAGGGACGAACACTGCAGTCATCAGCATGGCACCTCGCTAGTCATATTTGACGTTACAGAGCTCAT
Source organism: Paramormyrops kingsleyae (assembly GCF_048594095.1). NCBI lineage: Eukaryota > Metazoa > Chordata > Actinopteri > Osteoglossiformes > Mormyridae > Paramormyrops > Paramormyrops kingsleyae. The sequence continues at coordinate 32,346,213 of NC_132798.1, forward strand.
CGCGGCCACGTTCCAGGGAAAGGGGTCAGAAAGATGCCGACTGCAGCTTTTAAAAGCTTAGCCACAGTCACTGTGCACGTTTTAACAGGACAATAGCCAACATACCCTTAGAGGTGGTGGGGGGGGACCATCCAAGGCTCTTTACAACAAGCCCACTACCCTTAAGCACCCGAAAAAGGACATGAGGGGGCAGAAGGGAGGCTGGTTAGCACCACTTCAGCACAAGCAAGGGGGATTAAGAGGAACATACCAAAAAATCAAAAAGAAGGGGTTGCGGGGACGGGGGGCGGGCAGCACTCGGGGCACGTATGCTTACACAATTCAGTCTCCTGCATAGGTATGCTTATTCTGAGCGACTGCAGAGAGTCGCCCGAGTGAACGGCGCCCTCGCCATTAGCGCCCTCAGGCCCCCTCGCTAGGCTGTGACAGAAAGCGGCCACACCTGGAGACGGCTCTGCGTCGGGGGGGCCTTGCGGAGGAGGGGGGTCGTGCCCTCCGGCCGCTCTGCATCCATTAGGCGCCTCCTCTGGTTGGACGGGACCTGGGAAGGAGGGAGCGACAGAACCAGGAAGTCAGCGGCTCAGGGGGCGAGGTCCGGGTGACGGGATGATTCCCAAGGCTCAACCAGAGAAACATTACAGAGAGATTCATACTGTAAAACAACACTCGTCGCTTATCGAGCAGCCGATTTAGAAGCTGATTTCCTACTTACAGCAGGAGGCTTGAGGATTCGGGGGGAGTCAAACGATAATAATGGAGAGTACGTGCTTGAAGGTCAGCCACTTTGACACTCCTGAGAAACGGGTTAAGCTGCCTGCCCCCACTCCTCAAACCTGAGGATGCCAGGACGTCATCAGCATGCGCCATATGCCATACAGCTCCTTGGTGGGGGGGGGTGGTATATTCCGTTGTCCCCCCAACGTCTCCGGCACGCTTTTCCTAGCAAGGGCCACCATCCAGCCAGTTAAGCGATGTGTAACTGGAGACCAGAGCCAACACCCAGCAGGACGCGGCAAGCGATGGAGACCAGTCTGCTAAGCCTGCAGCGAGGGCACCACGCCCATGGCTGTGCCAACTGCCACAGCTGGGCTTGCTAACACTGACGACACGTCCAGCTGCCAGCTGGCTGCTCACAGCGTGTTCTAAACCCCCAACCCCAGACCCAGTTAGACGCCGCTGCATTCGGCACTCGCAGACTTTCCCCACAAGGCACGGCTAGATGGTGAGCATATTAAAACCTGATGGCTACTCTCTAGGCAAGAAATACAACAGGAATGAAAGGCATTTTCATTTCCTTTCATTATCCATTTACTGTGCTAGAGCAAACTACACCAACACAGAAATGTTCAAACCCCTCACTCCGCACTCAGTGTGACTCGATTCCTTTTTTTCCCCCCACAACGTCCGGCCTTTGTTTGGCACAAGACACTTGACTGAAACGGCAAACGCCGCGCGCAGCACCTCCATTGTACAAAGCCAATTCAACGCCAGTCATCTCTGCCGAGCTTGACGGGTGATGAACGCCCCACACCATCCACACAGAGAACCACGCTTCAGCGGCATGCGTCAGAGGTAATTAAAACGCAACTGTGTGCAGCGACACTCTCAAGCAACCTGCCCACTCAAACTGTCAAGAATGATTGATATCAATTCATATGGAGGATGTTTACAACAGTGCTCACCATTAACCATGTCCCCAGCAGTGTCCAGCTTTCCCACGGCTCCCAGGTGACCGGTGGCGGGATCCGCATCGCCCTCTTTGGTTTGCGGCACCAAATCCCTTGGTGGGGATTCAACTTCCATCATCGCGACCAACTGTCACCAAAGGCCAATCTTGGATGGAGTGCTCTTGCACGCCGTCCACACAAGTGAGCTCGCTGGTTGTTATTACACCATCCTCATGTTGCAGTTGCTGAAAGGGAGTGTTGGGATGAGCCGATTTCCAGGGAAGAGAGTCCAGTGCTGTGGGTTATGCAAGGAAACGCCTTTAGGTCACTAAGATAGCAACAAATACCAGTCACAAAGACACTGCAATGTGAGCAAAACTTAGAGGTGGCAGGCGATCAAACGTGTAACGATAACAGTTCAAATAAATATGCAAAGGAAATTTAAAACCACAGCATTTAATATTCATTATAATACTTAACCTTATAAGCCATTAAAGGTCTCTACTGATGAAAATGACAACATTCATACGCGGTTTCTGTGCCAAGGCAGTAATAAAAACAGCGTAACATATTAAACGAGCGGAACAGGGGGCAAATTCGGCCTTTGTCGAATGACAGTAAAACAAAGAAGCTTCGCTGGTGTACCCTCGAAAGAGACACTTATCCTGAATAACACGCGTTCTCCGTGGTTATTAAATCAAACCCGTCTGGATACATGTAAATAAATGATACAGGCGGGGCTGTGCTACACGGTTTACGGTGCAGATCCAATTCACTTTACCGGCCTGACATCTCCATCGGAAGACTCACCTTCGCACACTAACTGGTCACGCCGGATCGGTTACGCAGACACCACTTAAACCTAACCTGATTAACAACATGACACGCGTCACAAGACATGCGCGAAACAGCTACGATAGCTAATCAGCTAACCTGATCTTTACTTACCAACTCGGCACTAGGCATCATTCCTAGGTTGACGCGACATAGCTAGATCCTATCCGGCAATTAATGTGGCTAACGGTAGGTGCCTATACTGTAGGATTACATACCATTTTTAATAAACTAACCTAAACTAGCTGGCTAATCTGCTAGCCTGTTTCACTGCGGCAGTTTAAGACACAGACGCAAATTTGGATTACTAATCAGCCCGGTTCGACCAGAATTTAGCGCGTTTCATCACGGCGTTTGGAAGCCAGAGAAAAATAAGTGTTATTCAGACACAAATAGGCAAGCAGAAATATTAATAGTAATACACACACCTCCTTTTTTTAGACGTGTTTCTCCCTTTTCCCTATACGTGGCTGCTTGAGTTCCGCCCCTTTAATACTTCCGGTCTGCAACAAGCGGCTACAGAACAAAAAATAAAATGCAATAAAACTGCACCTACCTATCTCGACATACACTACAGAAAAAATATGCTCATGATAAGGTGTGATAAGCAAACACGTTTAATATGGCTAATTTACATACACGCTGTCTCCGGTGTATATTTTTTAAATTATATGTTACAAGGAGGACACACCGACTCGAGCAGTAATACCGGACGGACATCCTCAGTTTCCGGTCCCTGAGGGGTGTGCTGTCTGTTTTGCTGTTAGAGGTCTGATATGTTACTCTCTGTGGTTTTAAATTAGTCTGTCCCTTATAGGGACACCAAGACCTGCCCTTAACCCTTCGAGAAACCACAAATTAAATTATGCTGTTTCCGGTTAACCACATAATTTTCTATCCAGATGGTTTGTGACGGGACTAAATGGATTAAGCATCTACCACTTCCACTAGATGTCTTAAACCAGTCTTTTGGCGACCATTCCGCATCAAAATGAACCATGTCTATGTTTGATATAATTAGTGGAATACAGTTGTACTAAATGAAGTAAAAATCCAGTCGCTTTGCGCATTTTGTACTTGTACTGTAGCTCTGCATTGGATACGGGGTTGTGGAAGATGGATTGTTTTTAAAACGATGGACAAGGAAATGAAGGATATTTAAGGAATGCTGTTTACTGCATTGCAGCCTGAGATTAGTATTAAATTGTTTCTTTGTGTTTTTCTGAATTGCCCAACGTCAGCCTCTTTTGTTTTGTTTTGTTTCCTATTTAACCATCATGCTGTATTTCATTACATTTGTTTCAGTTTTTACATTAAAAAGCAGTCTTAATCTTCAGTTTTGGCCTGAGAGCTGTTTCTAATTGTTTAATCACGTTATTAATTTTTGGACTTCAGGTAGAATGGCGTTTGTGACGATATTTTGTAAATGAAAAACAGTGACTTGTGAGAGAGTGGCATTGCCTGGATCTTGCCCTGAGTTGTCATCCTGAAGCCAGGACCATTGGTGCAAACCTTGCTGGCTAGCATGTGCTGCTGTTTCCAATGAGAACGCGCGCATCTGTGATCACTTTGACGTTTGTTTTTCGGTCACATCAAGAATAAACCTACCCTACCGATTTGCCATCTTAGAAAACTGCAAACACCGACATATTGGGACATTGTGTTCTCAGTGTCAGGCTGTCTGCCTGAGCTAATGCTTATTTTATATATAAAACCATATTCCTTCTATTTATATAATGTTTTATAAAGTTGGATTTTTTATTTTCTGTTCCAAGGATCGTCTCAACACATCTGGTTTGTTTCTTTCGTTTGACTTCTCCAAACACTGAGCACGTCTTGGTACAGTATCTCCCCCTGAGTAGGTACATGGACTTAGTGCGATGGACTCTGTCTCCCCCTACTGGTACATCCCGTTATCTCTAGCCCTGTAAGAAGGACTCTCGAAGAGCACGTTGTTGTGTGCCTCGCACACCATTCACACCTATGGGTAATCTGCTAACTCCAATTAACCTCAGAATGTTTTTGGACTGGGGGAGGGAGTACCCAGAGGAAACCCCACGATGACATGAGGAGAACATGCAAACTCCACACCCATGGAACCCTGGCAGAGATATGGGTTCGAATCTCTGCTAGGGTTCCATGTGTGTAGAGTTTGCATATTCTCACCATGTCATCGTGGGGTTTTCTTTGAGTACTCCCGTTACTACTATACAACGCTTTATTTTTAATAACAATAGTTAATAGCTGTATAGTAGTAGTGTGACCCTAAGTGGTTGAAAGACGGATGGATGGATGGATGGAATAATAACAACATTGGTTCCTGAATCAATTGCTTCATTGTTCCATCACCTGGAATAGGAGTAGAGTTCCCAGTGTTTAGATTGACCAGTTTCTCTGTTGTAGACGTTTATTCTCGTTCAAGAGAAAAACAAAGAGCATAATTAATTATCAACTTAGTGCAAGTTAATGAAGTTTCCACAAATGAAATGAAAAAAAAGATCACCTTGTCTATAAACAACTCATTTGCAGTAATGCTGTGATTTATTAACATCCAGCGTTTTAATTTTCAAGTGGCCGTAAAAGAGGCGACTCATAGTTGAACATGAAACGATTACTCCACCTTCTGACCTTCCCGCCCCCAGAGTTACTCCTATCCTAAATGACCCCAGCTATTATATTTCAAGACTTGGTAAATAATAAACGAATGAATAAGTACAAAACCCATTTTGTCGACACTCAGGGTGCTTTTTACGAGTTTGGCGATTAAGCTGTTAAGATAAGTTGAACGGCATGGAAGGGTGTTCCGTCGCGCCATGCACCGGAAATTAGCGAAGGTAATTAATATGACCCAATTGCATGAACCACACGTGGTCCACATTACATTTATTCTTGGAGATTTTCACTGCATCCAGAATAAAGCGAGCGAAAATTGACTACGCTAGTCTACTTATGAAAAAGAATAACAGACGCAGCTCGACAAATGGATTGTACTAGGAAAATGTAAAATGCACAGTCCAGCCATTAACAATGGGATATATTACAAGCACTAAAACATACAGTAGCAAATATACGTTATAACGTAATTAAAAACTAATAGTTCGCATTATCGATACATGTTTAAATTACAATTAAAATGACTTAATTCAAAACAGAATTACTGTTAACAAATCCAAAGAAATTACATGTGGAAAGAAATGTTCAGGATTCATTTTGTAGTTTCCCGACAATGCATATAATAGTTGTGTTTTTCTCAACATTACAACACAAAGTAGTAACGCTCGGGGACTGTGACAGCGCCATAGGCGCGCTCCACTCACGCTTGCGTATGCACGAGGGCGCGTCGCCGCGTTTCAGGTGAATGGGGAGAACGGGAGCGTGCGGCTGTCGGACTGTTGCTCTGTCCTGTGCGCTGTTCTGCGTCGCCAAGCTGAGAAAATGGCCAAAAACACGGCAAGTCGGGCGCGAGTGATAGTGACAGCGTACCTTCTGCTGGTCACTGGGGGGGCTGCGCAGAAGGTGAGTGATGGGGAGTCGCTTTTTCTTGCATGTCTGTTATTTTTTTCAGAAATCTTTGCGAGCAAGCACAATTAAGTTTCACCCAGGTTTGTGGGTTAACCTGTGTTTGTGGCTGGGAGATAGTCGTAATTTTGACTCTTTCACTGAGGATATAATGTATTTTGGCGTTTGATTGAATCTCCGGCTTTAAAGCACGCATCTCGTTCTCAAAAACGCTGCGCAGTTGCACGTCGGCGGCGGCGGCTTTGCGCCGCATGATCGTCCTGTTGAGTATGTTTCTCAAGTTTGGAAAAGTAACTAACCCGGTGTGATCGAAGTGTTTAACTCGGTTTCCCACATCAGCCGGTACGTCAGGTACCGCATTAAGTATACGACGGGTCGGTCTTTGACACTGTAGTGTTTGATGACATGTTATCCTGGCGTTCCGGTCCGGTCCGCTTCAGATCCGTCCTTAAACTGGCCAGGTTATGTAGACACTTGGATGAAAGATACTTTTCTTTGCTCTGTGTCCTTTAGATGGCGAGTTGTATTGGAGATGAAAGCTGTAGAGGGTGATCATTACGCCAGTGTTGGGGATGTGCATTAGTAGTATGACCAAGGTTTGGTGTTTTGGTGGTTCCTTTCACTCACACTGGTGGTTTGGGTCTGTCATGCAAGCCATGCTAATCGGCACAGAGTAACCTCTAACCGCGCATTAAACGTGCGCATCGCGGCTTGAGCCGGGCGCGCGGGAGGCGTGAGCGTGCAGTTTGCAGGACGGCTTCTTCCCACTTAATCATTTTCATACATGTGGTTCGCCCCATGTTCCTGCTGACTGTGTGTGAGGTCTCCCTGGCTAGCAGTCACGCTGCGGTCTCCCAGGTGTCGGTTCTGTCCGGGTTTTGGGTAAGGCATCTGGTTCGATTGTGTGACGTTTAGTATGTGGACAATACTTTGCCCAAACAGCCCTGCGTTGATTATAAAAGCTTCAGGTTCCATCCCAAAAACAATGTAATAAACTGACCCTAGTGGCTTCCCACAAGCTCTCCTAGCCAGTGAGTGAGGGTCTGGCAGGCAAAAGAGTGCATTCTTCACATTTTGCTGTTTTTCACCAGCATCATCCCCCAGAGACGCTTTGAAAGGAGAGAGAGATTTTGGGTGGCCGAGGGCTTTGCACCTCCTGCTACAGCTCTGGCTGCTGTCTGAAGCAGGACAGCAGGGAGTCACCCTCTTAGTGGATGTTCAGGACTTGGTTTAAGCTTTTTGGTCCGTAACACAGGCCCATAATAAAGGGTCTCGGGTGTCACTTGGGTCTGCCTGTAGCTGACGGCCGGTTGCGTCCCAGGAGTGTGCATCTCGAGCCTTTGGCTTTCATCTTCAGGTTCTTCACACGACTGGCAGAATGATTACAGCACGTTGCACAGTGGTGCCTCCTACTGTGAGAATCCATTTGCTGTATCCCCCCCCCCTTGCCATGATTCTCACCTTACTGCCCCCCCCACCTTGCTGAGTGACAGCTTGGGGTTTTAATTGCAGAATGGAGGCCACTATTGTCATGACTATTGTCACCCCCCCCCCCCCCCCCCCACCCCGTTTCAGGCAAGCCAGGTGAGTCGGATGGCTGATGGCAGGATGGCTCCCCCCTTGCCTGTGAAGGGTCACCTGGCCCCTTGTGTCCCCCTCCCCTTCCTGTGGTGGGGACAGCAGGGACATAGGTCACTGATAATGTGAATCTGAGTGGGGGGGGGGTCAACTTTTGTCTCCCGTTTGCATGAAAATGCAAAAATGGGGAATCTGCTGAAACCAAAAAGGTGTCAAAGATGGGGGTGGCGGCGTGTTTGGGGCCTGTAGTGATGTGCGTGGGGGGGGGGGGGCTGCTGTTTGTAAAGTGTGCCCAGGCGACCGGTGGGGATGGGGGCACTGACATCATGGGACAGCTACGCCACAGGACCGGGGGGGAGGGCCTGTGTGTCAGGCTGTGCTGTGGTGCTGACGCTGCTCTTAAAGGGCCACGCCTCCCCCCCCCCCCCAGGACAGTCAGGGGGTGAGATCACAGTGTACCCTTTATAGAAATATCTTTGCAAACTTCTGTAATTGGCACCTCTACCGCCCCCCCCCTTCATGTTCTGTATCATATTTACCCTGCCCCCCCTCCCACGGGCAGTATGATGCAGCTCTTGCTTCTGTCACTTGATAACAGGCCAGCAGAAGCCCTCCCCCCAGTGTGATGGTACCTGTCCCCCATGTCCCCCAGTCTTGACCTGCTACTGGGGGAAGTCCTGGTCACGCTGCTGTTGGCAGAATGACTGGATCTCTGCTGAAGTTGAGCCTTCCCTACCCTTCACCCGAAAGGCGCCTCCCACCCTTGGCCCCCCCAGGTGGCTACAGTGCGAGTCTCACTTTTCAAAAGCAGCAAACAGCCTCCCCTGTCAGGGGCCCTCAGTGGGGTGTGTGTGCGTGCGTGTGTGTGCAGTCTGCGAGGCTGGCGTCCTGATTGGGGGGCAGCGGGGGGGGGTGGTGTTGCTTAGAAAGCATGGGGGCAGCTAGAAGCACTGCGTAACGCACTCAGGCACTTAAATTGGCAGGAATTAAACAGAATTAAAACCTCAAGAAAATAAAGGAGAATAACAGGAAATCTAAGCAGCCGATGGGGGCAGTTTAGTTGCAAACGTTAATCTGAGTGTTAGATCAACCGGTGCACCAGAAGGGTTCTTCTCTGCAGGATGGATGAGTGAGCCTGTGGATGAGTGAGTCCCCTGCGAAACGACACCTTCCCTTCATGGTGTGAAAACTGTTAAATCATGGAACGCAAAGAGCGCCCTGGACTGGGCGAATCTCACACGCCGTGTTCTGGAGACGGTTTCAGCGAGCCTTGAGCAGACTGCACGCTTTGTTCTGATCTCCAGCCGACAGCAGCAGACCTTCAGCTTGACGAAGCGCGGCACGGTTTAGAAAAGGCCGGTTTACTTTCTTGCAATCCTGCACATCCTGGTAGCCCCTAACCCGACTTTAAGTGACTTGGAGTAACACCCTTCCGTCTCCCGTTCCTTTTAAGTCAGTATCTGGGTGCACTGTACCAGGCTGTCACCCTGCTGCAGTCAGTGACAGCCTAAATTCGTCACATTGAGCTGGAGAAGAAGTACAGGCCATCATGGGAGAAACCAAGTGCACTTTAAATAGGGGGGTTGTGAGAACATCGCCCCGTTTCGTGTCTCTCGGTCTTATTCACGTCCGCATGAACTATCCCACCCAAGCAGTTCAACTGGGGAGAGCCAGTCACGTTCGGCAAGACTGCTTTGCTACAATGGCATTAAAAGAACCCGTTATCCGCATTCTGGCCGCCAGACCCCCGTGGGAACATGGCGTCCTTGATTAATTAGTGCTCGGCCAGCGTGAGCCAGTGATGTAACGGAGCTGAGATGCTTGGCATCATAAGAATGTGCCGCTCCAATTATAGGGTGTCCTGCCTGGCCTATTCGTGTGTAGTGTACCATGCTCAGGGCTCAGGGCTCAGGGCTCAGCATACACCCGTTTGTGGGGTGTCGCGGTAATTACAGCACCGCCCCGTCCTTGCCAGAGGGATAGCACCGTGAAGCTCGCTCAGGAACGATACATGCCGGCCTCCCGGGTCTTTCTCCTTCCCGCTTCAGTAGCGTTTGTTTTCTAACTTGAGGTGGTGGGCCGCCGTGAAGCGGGCACACAGCTTTAACGGCATCAGAGGGTGCTGTGGGGGGCTGTGTGGGGGGTGGGGCCTTTGGGCTTGCTTACAGGTCGTGATCCACCACGCTGAGATCCATGTTTGATCTACTGCTTCAGCATCACGTGAAACATCTGGACCTCAAGGTCTCCCGTGTCTTTGTTTACAGACCTCGGCGGACTGTGAGCAGCCAGTCCACCTCTCCCTCTCTCCCTCCCTTTCCCCCTCTCGCTGTGCAGCTGTGTCTATCCATTTCGGGGCCGGTAGAGAGGAGACTGACATTTTGACTGCTGTTCCGTCCCCTGAGTGAGTCGTGTGCGGCAAGGGCGCGTGGAGACCTCCCGTGAGAGTTATTATTTCCTGTTTTGCCACAGAGGGGCGACATCACCCGGTCTGTGGCCACCCTCTCCTTCCTTCCCCGCCAGTTTCCAGCATATAGATGGACAGGCCAGTAAATGCCCCAGCTGGCTGTCCTGGACAGACATCTGGCCACCATTAGGGCTGGCCGCACCCCCCGTCCCCCGCCCTGCACCCTGCATGCCTGGGACACATTACTGGCTGTGTGTTTAGAATTGTTTCCCTGGGGTTGCCAGTGGAGCAGCTTTCATCCCTCGCCTGAGGGGGATTGAACCCTTCAGACCCAGACGGTGTCCGCAGCCAACCTGCGTTTTATTACCAAAATGCAGACGTGCCGTGGCCCCGTGCAAGCGGTCGGCTCCAAGTGCTGGAACCCCCATGATTCGGTCAAGGGCTCGACGGAGGCTCACAGCAGGGGAAGGGAGAGCGTAGGGAGGGAGGGAGGCTAATGTGCGATGCAGGAGGAGAGCTGCGAAGGACAGGCCACTAGGAATGCTTTGAAATTCAAATCACAAGGCAGACACGCAGGCAACATGTCTTCAATTAGGCCCTGGTGTTTGGTACTCAGGGATTTGGGGGGGGGGGGGGTTCAATAACAGCGCCCGTCTGCTGAGAGCGTAACAAGAGATGGGATGTGTGGGTACGTGGCCAGAGCCCCCGTCCCCTGGGCTCTGCGTCAGGGTGCTGCCCCGATGTGCCACCGGAGCGGTTGGCAGAAGGCTGCTCCGAGGTCGCGAGGCGATTTCCGCACCATCGTCATCACCTCTGCAGGTGGCGCTGTTGCGAGTTGGGTGGGGTCTCGTCAGACCTTGAATCGCCCATCATTTGCACTGGAGTGATGAACTTGGCGGCTCGTCTCTGGGTACAAGAAGTAGCGTAAGAGGACGGTGCTGGGATTATGACTTGCTGTTGAACCCTTGGGCGAGGTACTTGAAATGCTGACTTTGAATGGATGGGAGGCGTGTCTTAGGGTAGACGTCAGCTAAGTAAAAGACGGGTGCATCATCACGCCCTTTCGGGGGTCCTGAGCACTGTGCTGCGGCCCTATCAAGGGATCAGTTTATTCCACAGGAAGGGGAACCGTCTCCAGGATGTTTGTGTTTGAACCATCTTGTTTCAATGACTAGGAATTATTTCCACAGACAAACAATTTTAGGTTCCTTGGAACTGTCGGTCAGTGGGTTTGAAAGTGGGCTGAGTGGAGGGCATCTTTATTTGGCATGTGAGCCCCTCCCCGCACGGGTTGGATGTCCATCCTGCCGCATGGGAGTTTGGCTGCCTTCATCCACACGTCATCGGCTCTCCCTTCTCTTCCCAGGTCTACTTTGGCTGCGGGGCCGTGGTGGATGTGGTGGACACTCAGGGCCTCATCCTCTCCCCCGGCTTCCCCTACAACTACTCCTCGGGGTCGCACTGCGTGTGGCAGTTCTTTGTGCCTGCGGGCTACCAGTTGGTCATGGAGATGTTTGACTTTGACGTCTTCGAGACCCCGAGCCGGGGGAGGTCTGTGGATGAGGACACTTCTGAGCCTGCCATGCCTGTTCAAGGGGATCCTGCTCAGGGTGACATGCCTGTGGATGAAGGACTTCCTCAGACAGCCCAGAATCACACAGACATGGACGCCCGTGATCCTCAGCAGGAAGACGTCAAACCAGTGGTGACCCAGGAGCAGTCCAGACTCTCCCCACCACTCGCACATCCTAGTACTCAGCCGGCGGGTTCCAGGGGAGATGGCGACCCAGATCCCGAGGGGCGCCACACCGAGCCCAGGACCCCCTTAACCCCAATGTCTATCTGGGGGGCAGGGGAACTAAGTACAGGGACCCCAGCCATGGACTCCTGCCCCCATGACGTCCTGTACATCTCAGATCTGATCACCTTCTCCTCACGCTTCTGCGGCTCCAATAACCCGACAGGCCGTCAGCTGGTGTTCGGCTCCCCCAAGGAGATGGTGGAGGTCATCGTGGAGCTGATCACCACCACACACTGGGGCCGTGGCTTTGCGCTGCTCTTCCGCTACCAGAACCGCAGTGATACCAGCGACCAGCGTCTCCCAACGCCTCCTGCTGGCCAGAAGGAGACACTGCTGGCTGCAACTGGTGGCACAGCCTTCTTTATCCTAGTGCTGACCGGCGCCCTCTGTGTTATCTTCAGGTACTGTCATGCTGCGTTGCACGGAGGCCTTCGCGATTCGCCCGCAGGCCCCACGCGGCATTTCAAAGCGCAGCGTTCCGGCCCTGAGCGTGAGCTGACCTCGCTGGCGTGGGCGGCCGTCATTCAGCATGCTCGGGTTACCGGAGGGTGGAAACGCGTCGCTTTCCAGAATGTTCTAATCCTGCCGCCCTGAGGCTCGGTGCTTACAAGTAGCCTCAACCTCAAAAGGCGGGGGCGGCGGTGGGGGGGGGGGGGGGGATTGCGGCTCGTAAAGTGTACGTTATGTTCTTCAACAAAAGAGCCGGTCAAAGAGTATCCCTGGCACCTGTGATGTGCACCTTTATGGGAGGAGCGGGGTGCAGAGGCATCGAAAATGGTCGCGTCCCAGATGAAGGTCGTCCTTCGCGATCGGAGTGCACAAACTCCCGGTTCGGGGCAACAGAGTAACCGTTCCTGGCAGGCTCTTGGCTCCGTGAGGTGTGTCAACATCAAGGGGCATCACTGGCCATGTTTGTGATACTTGAGGTCCCTCTATTCACACTCGCAAATTTGGCAGCTTTCTCTGCGCAGTTAAAGGCCACTTTATTACAGAAGCGAAATCTTTCTTCGGCAGCGGCTTCAGATTGGGGCACGGAGAGGAAGGGGGAGGTATTTTGTGGGGGCTACTGGGGGGTGAGAGGCCCAGATGTGAGCGGGGCACCCTGTCGGTCGTTCACCAGCGGGAGGCGCCCAACACACTTGAAGGTCAAAGGGCCGCCGGTTGACTGTGAGTCCGGTTTCTCACGGGGGCGGCTTCGTGATGAAAAGAGGACCGCTCAGGTTACCGCGGATACGTGGCGGCTTGACAGACGAGAGGGGCGGAGTCGCCAGAGTCATTTAAAAACAGAACCTGAGGGGGGGGGTTTCCCCCCATTGTTGGATATGAGTCATGTGTTTATCCAGACAAGGGCTCGAACCATTCGGTAATTAGGGCTGAGAAAAGACGCTGTTAACTAGACAGCTGGAGGGCAGCGGGAGCGAATGATCAAAACTGCCTTGTTTCCTTTCAATCCCTTCACGTGTGGTGGGGGATCCACAGGGAAAGGTGCGACATTTCAATCGAACCCCCTTGCCTGCCGGGCTGCCTGCCCCTCCCCTCCCGGCCCGGCCCAGTATGACCGCGTGGACTGACCTCGGCCTCTCTCGGTGACCCCCCTCCCCCTTCCCCCCGCCCCGTTACTCCCCTGATTGTGCCTCTCTTTGTCTTGCAGGCCGAAACTGTGCAGGAAAGCAGCCGACTCATTTTCATCCAACAGCTTGGAGGTAAACGGTGTTAAAAAAAAAAAAAAAAAACAGGCAGACATTCCTTAGCAGGTTTGCTAATGTGCAGGACGGGTTCGTGCCGCCCAGTTTGCCGGGCTCAGTTGCCCCGCACAGCACCCCTCCCGCTCCCTTTCAAAGGCTCAGTCCGACACACAGACGGGGTGGGGGGGATGATCTCTGCTGACCTGCCCGCATCTGTCTCCTGGGCCAGACGTTGGCGTGTCTGCCCGCGTGCTGGGGAGTGCCGGGGTGGCTGCGTGGCTCAGCGTGTAAACGAAGCCCCTGGAATGGTGGCCTGGCGCCGCCCGCCAAGTCGCAGCTGCGGGCGTCTCCACGGTCACCTGAGGTCACGGCTTCTGCTCTCGCTGGCAGGACGGTGGGCGACCCAGCAGGGAGCTGCAGCTGGTGGGCCCTCAGGGCACCGACGTCACGGTGACCGCCGATGGAGCAAGCGTGGGTGGCCCTCCCGGGCTGCCTCACACAGGTGGGGGTCTCCTCGCAGGCCCATGGCCCGGCTGCCTTTCTGTATCCTGAATGGGGGGGTGAGGGGGAGTTCCTGAGCCGCTTCCAGCAGGGCTGGCAGTGACGTCACCGGCGCGGTAATGGTGCTCTGCCTTAATTGGTGCCCCCTTAATTGTTCTTGCCCACAGGCTGGCCTTGATGGAGCGGCCCGGACAGGCGTGGCCTCACTGACCCTGCCGAGCTGTGCCGGCACTGCCTGGCCCTCTGTTCTTTCTCAGGCAGTTTGTGCCCCCATGTTCTGACCCCATGACCTCCCCCCCCGTCCCCGTGTGGCACTTCTCATGGCCCGCCAGGCTCTGCGCCTCACGTTTTCACCGCTGCAAAAAGCAGTTGTGAAAATGACTGTTGGTTGCCCGTCCGGGAGCTTGAGGGAGTTTACTGGAAGTAAGGTGGGGGGGGGGGGCTGCTGGGAAGTCAGTGACGCTCGTTTGGTAATTCCAGAACAGTCCGAGGTCTCTCTAGTGTGAGCCCCTGTGGCTGTGGTGATTAACCCATTAACCCACAACTACGGTGGCCCTGAAATACAGAAGGCACACTGAGGAAAAAGCTGTGTTTTCAGGGTCTGTGCTCTTTTGCGCTTATGTGTGTGGGTCAGATACATATTACATTGTGGAGACCACATGTCCCCACAATGTAATAAGAACCTGTTATTTTGACGTGGGGACCATTTTTTTTGGTCCCCACAAGAGGAAACTCAATTTAATAAAAAATCTGTGAATGTAATCAAAAAACTAAAAATGTGGATAAAGTTATGGCTGGGTGGGGGATATAATTGTCGTTGTTGGTATTAGGGTTTTTCCCATAAAAATGAAAGGAGAGACCCCACAAACATATGAATACAAACGTGTATGTGTATGTGTGTGATTCTGCTCTTGTGTGTGCAGGGGGGTGGGGCTGTCCTTTTTTTTTTTTTTTTTAACCATGCACCCACCTCCTATTCTCTTCAGTTTCTGGGTCCGTCACTGGTGGGCCTGACATTTCCCATAATCCTGAGCTGGAGCTGTCCTCCGATGGGCTGATGGAGCTGGACCTGGGGGCGGACGAGGTGTTCATGATTGGCACGGGCCCCCCTCTGAGTGGACCCCCCCTCTGTCCCCATACGGTGAGGTTCTGAGGACAGAGCCTAGTGCTGTCAGGAGGGGGAGGGTGTCGGGCGTTGGGGGGGCTGGGGGGGTGGATGGATCTGTGCGCAATGCTGAGACCTGCCAAGAATCTGCAGTGTGTTCGGGCCGTGTGCTGGCAGGGGTCTCCTGGCAGGGAGGGGGGCGGCCGCTGTGTGCCCCCAGTACGGTGGCCCCATCCTACACCTAGTTAAGTTCATGACAGTGAACTTTTCACGCACATTAAAAGTAAAACTGACTATTTTGTTTCTATTCATTCCATGCAGTGTCAAGTTTCACAAATGTGAAATGTATTAAATTATTTATGTTGGTATGTTTTTTTTTTTTCCTACTTGAACCTGAATGGTTTGGCCAGTATCTAATTTTTCATACCATCCAGAGATTACGCAGTATTTTAAAAAGCAACACTATTCCAGTATTTCTGAATTTCTAAATCTTGCCGGGAAAAATTGCTGAGCTGGGAGTGGGTCCCTATGATAAAATTTGGCTAAGCCCATCCATCCATCCATCCATTTTCTGCCGCTTATCCAGGGTTGGGTTATGGGGACAGCAGTCTAAGCAGGGATGCCCAGACCACCCTCACCCTAGCCTCCTCCAGGGTGTTCCCAGGCTAGGTGAGAGTTATAATGTCTCCAGAGTGTCCTGGGTCCGCCCTAGGGAGTCATCCTAGATAGATGCCTGAATCACCTCAACTGGCTCCTTTGGAAGGCTCCTTACGTTGAGCTCCTCCCGAATGTCTGAACTCCTCACCTTATCTTTAAGGCGGTGCCTTAACAGTCTGCGAAGGAAACTCATTTCTGCTGCTTGTATGCATAGTCTCACCCAAAGCTCATGAGGGTAGGAATGTAGATCGACTGGTGAACTGAGAGCTTTGCCTTCCAGCTCAGCTCCACCTTCACCAGAACAGAAAGATAGTGTCCACATTACTGCCGATGCTGCACCGATCCATCTGTCGATCTCCCGCTCCCTTCTTCCCTCACTCATGAACAAGACCCCAAGATACTTAAACTCCTCCACCTGAGGCAGCAAGTCATCCCCCACTAAGAGAAGGCAATGCACCCTTTTCCAGTCGAGAACCATGGCCTTGACGTGGAGGTGCTGATCTTCATCCCGGCCGCCTCACACTCGGCCAAGCCTAGCACAGACATTATGACAGAAGACTTCACGGACAGACCTTTGAGCCATAACCGCATCTCTTACGCCTTTGAAGTTGGGTAGACCAACATTATCCTTTCATGCACACTGGTCTTCGGCAATGGAAGATGACGTAAAATGGGTACGTGAGAACACAAGTACAGTCAAGTACACATATTGAGATTCACCCACAGTCAACACTAACTAAAGAGACTACTTCTGATTGAATCAGTTTCAAATTCATCTCTTCTTGACATTTTTCCTCATTTTTATTCATATTATCATAGTTTTTGTCAGAAATCTTCTATGAATAATTTTCATCATAGTTTTTGACTATGAAATGAACATTGGACTGAACAGTCCATCCTGGATGAAGAAACGCCCCCCACCTTCAAGTCTGAGAGATTCCTTCTTCCTCTAAAACAAGTGGCCTTTGACGGCCTCTTCCACTAACCATCTAAGATGTCCCCACCCAAAAGCTGGTTCGGAGTTAAACTGGCCGTTTATGATCAGAAACATCCCAGGGTGTGGATGTCTGTCAGTCTGGTTAACATCTGCCTTTATTAATCAGCGAATCAGCAAGCTTGTTTATCTGCTACAGCCCTTTACCAACAAGTTATCGGTTACCAGTAATAAATCATCCCCAGATTGTCAGTGTGAAGGTGTGTCCATCTTCGTTTTGAGCAGGAGTTTGTAGAATCTGGACCAAACAACAAGTTAAAAAGTCCCCATTATTATTATTTACAATGTAATACAATGTATTACATTGAAAGTTATTGTTAATTCAGTTCCTGAAATTCTATTCTATTATTGAAAATTGTTCCAGACCTCTGAATTTCAACAAAAATTTTATCAAAAGGTTTGAGAACCCCTGATAGAGATTCATGGAGCTGCTCTTCTTCTGTGTCATTTTATCCAGATTTTGCAAGCTGCTTCCACAGCTGTGAAAAATATTGCCCCCCAACCACCCCCCAATACAGATACTGTCTCTGGACTTTGTCTGTAGAGAGGAGTATGTTTCACAGGAGTTGTTTCAGTTTTTGATCATAAACATTTCTCGTCTGTTTTGGTTTCCGTTTCATTTGTGTTGACCGAACACTTGGGCCCAGGGTGCGGGGGTGTGGGGTCCGACGCCCACTTTAATAACTGCCCAGCGTACAATATTAACAGATCAGCGGTCATTCAGAGTCGCCTTTTTTAATAAAGGCTCTTTCTGTTCCAGTAATCTCTTTAAATCTGGCTTTACTATTATCCCTCAGACTAGGCAAGGCACACTTAAGCCCCAAGCGTGTCTTTAAGAGCTAATGTACTCCAGAACAAGTCAGACCCTGAATAATCCACCTTCAGCACAGCCCCATAAAAATTACCCGTGTCTGTATTAGCGGCCTGATTAATATGGATTGGAGAGATTAGCCTCTTTTTCAGAAACATAAATGATCAACAATTAAATGATTGAATACGTGTAGCTGTCCTTGCCGCCGTGATCTGTGGGGTTTATGGCTCCCTGGGAAGCCATCATGGTTGGCTTGTGTCTTTTAAAAAAAAAATCCTCTTTATAAAAGTCATGCTGCTCTTGTAACCTCCTGCTCTTGTGCTGCTGTCCCCGCAGAGAGACCGCTCCCTGCGGCACAGCGACAGCGCGCTGCCGGCCCAGCCAGACGGCGGCAGCAGGACACGGCCACGAGCCTGGAGCGTACGCACCTTCCAGGACCTGCTGCGGCCGCTGCCTCAGCGTCAGTGCGAGTGGGCGGGCTGTGGTCCCAGCAGCCCCTTCACCAAGCTGGTGGACACGGTCAGCCGCCGCCGTTAGCCTTACCTCAGCGAGTGTCGCTCGACACGTCCTTACCATTTGTGGTTTCCTCACAGACTTCAGCCAGCTCAGGCTGTCATGGCAGCAAGGCCAGGAAGGTGTTCTCAGATGGTCACCTGGAGGGTGGAGCCTCCTGTAACCACACCCAGTCATCTGAGAGCTCCGCCTCCTACCCACTGGCTCTGCCGGCTCAGAGGCAACGCCGGCTCAATTCTGGCAGCAACCTAAGGCGCTCCCTCTTCACAGCGCCATGCTTTGGGCTCTTCTCTGGGTCGTCGGAAGGCGGACCCTTCGCCCCCAGGCCGGCCCCTCCCGAGCCGGTGGCCAGGGATCCAGGGGCAGAGCCTCAGGCCAGCATGGGTGTGCCTGTATTTGCTATCTCGGAGGAGGAGGACCGGCAACCCCTGGTCCAGGCTGAGCACCTGAACGGGCAGCACCGGGAGCCCAACGGCCAGGCCTCTGGACCTGTGAGGGGCAGGGTGGAACGGAGGCCGTGTGGAGAGGGCAGCCTGCTGGGTCCCGACTCACCTGCAGTCAGCAGGAAAGCAAAGCCTAACTTCACGCACGCTGGCAACAGACAGCTGCAGCCCTTGTCGCTCAGCCCATCTGCGGTGACGTGCAATACGGTGGGCAAGGAGATGTGAGTGCATCCCCCAGCATGGACCGAGAACTCACTGTGCCACCTAGTGGCTGGAGGAGGATCATGCATTATGGTGGTTAAAGAAAAACCCGCTTGGTAAGGAATGGGAATATTTATAAAGATTTGGGGCTTATCTAAGGAAGATGTTTAGAGCTGTGAATGTTTACCTTCAATCAGCATATTTTTGTACAAATTGTCTGTTTTCATATCCTTTATGTAATGAGATTATACAGGATGTTTATATTTAAAATCATAGTCACAATCATCTAGTCCAATTACCTGCAGCATGGATTTCTGAATACAGTCAAATCTCGGATTGCGAGTGTTTTGCAAGACGATCAAAATTTTGTAATAAATTTTAACTTGATAAACGAGTGAGATCTTGCAATACGAGTATTATGTACACGTTTTGTCTGCCTAGCGTCACGTGATCTCAACTGAGCTGATGTTTCTTCTCTCTTCTGGCAATATAACACCCATATTCAAAAAAGGGGATAGAAGTAATCCAGAAAACTATAGGCTAATCAGTTTAACTTGCATAACTGGAAAAGTAATGGAAGCTATAATCCAAGGGAGATCCAAATGGTAGATTACCTGGATTCAAATACCATTCTGAGGGATAGCCAAAATGGATTTAGGAGAGGTAGATCTTGTTTAACTAATCTACTCGAGTTCTTTGAGGAAGCTACAAGAGAAATTGATTACAAAAAGGCCTACGATGTGATCTACTTAGATTTCCAGAAGGCCTTTCATGTTGTACCCCACAAACGGCTCTTGCTTAAGCTCAAAGCTGCAGGGGTTTTAGGAACTGTAGCAGCTTGGACCGAAAGCTGGTTAACAGACAGGAATCGGCGAGTAGTTATTAGAGGCACAATGTCACAGTGGGCCTGCGTTTATAGTGGGGTACTGCAGGGTTCAATTTTAGGACCACTATTTTTCCTAATTACATTAATGATATTGACACCAATGCATACAGTAACTGGTTAACTTTGCAGATGACACCAAGGTGGGTGCTGTAGCAGACACTAAATTAGCAGCACAGAGGCTACAATAGGATCTTGATTTAATTAGCGACTGGGCTGATACCTGGCAGATAATTGAATGTAGATAAATGTAAGGTAATCCATGCAGGGAGCAGAAATATAAAGTACAGATATTTTATGGGTTCCACTGAAATAAAGCTAGCTGATTGAGAAAGATCTCTGAGTGTATGTTGATGCTTCCATGTCACACTCTCACTGGTGTGGGGTAGCAATTAAAAAGGCCAATAGGATGTTGGGTTAAACTCCACACACCTAGAGATGTAAGTCAAGGGAGGTGATGCTAAGATTATACAATTCCTTGGTAAGACCCCACCTAGAATATTGTGTGCAGGTTTGGTCACAATACCTTTAAAATGACATTGCTGCCTTGGAAAGGGTTCAACGTAGGGCTACGAGAATGATTCCTGGTCTTAGAAGAATGTCTTATGAGGAGAGGTTAGCTGAGCTGGATCTGATTAGCCTCAAGCAAAGGAGACTAAGGGGGGGACTTGATCCAGGTATACAAGACTCTACAGGTCTGGATGCTGTGCAAATAGTTACTTCAATATTAGTTCAAATACAAGAACTCGTGGCCATAGGTGGAAATAAGCAGGAGAACATTTTAAACTGGATTTGAGGAAGCACTTCTTCACACAGCGTGTAGAATATGGAATAGTCTTCCTCTTCAAGTAGTGCAGGCTAAAACCCTGGGTTCCTTTAAATCAGACCTAGATAAGATATTAATTCTGAGCTATTAAGTTCTCCCCAAATGTGCTTGATGGGCCGAATGGCCTCCTCTTGTTTGTAAAATTCTTATGTTCTCTCTCGCTGCGCGATTGTGGGTAATCGTCTCCCATGCTCGGTCTGTCGGTGTGCCTCACTCATATTGTCAAAATTTTGTAGAAAAGCACCGCCCGAATAAGGGCATAGCAGTGCGAGTGATGAATCTGTTTAACGACAATGTAATGTCCACATTTCCACGAAATCGAAAAGGAGGCAGAAGCAGCTGTCATTGGATAGGTCCCTTGTTAAAGTCGCACAAAAAGAAAAAGATTCCAATGAGCCGACAGATAGCGGTGATTCTGTTATAGTGAAAGTCGTTCTACAAAATAACCCTCCTCTTCTCCTCTCTCTCGTCTCCCTCTCACCATCCACGATTCTTTTCAAAGGTAAAGTGCAGGTTAATTCGTTTTATATATTTTTACTTTATATTTCGTATTAATTTTTATGTGAATATTTTTGGGTTGTGGAACGAATAATCAGTTTCCATTATTTCTAATGGGAGAATTCGCTTTGATATATGAGTGCTTTGGATTACGAGCACATTTCCGGAACGAATTATGCTCGCAATTCGAGGTTTTACTGTACATTACAAGACTAATTCCCAAAAAAAGAAGAAATCTTTGATTCCTTGATCCTCATTTAAGGAAAATCCTGATCAATCACAGTTGAGGATGGTTCCTTTATAAACATTTCAGGATTCTGGGGCTGCCTTGCAACTGATCAAATGGGTTCATATTCTCCTGCTATTGCCAGGCAGAGTCTTTGCAGGGTGCGCTAATGTCACAGCAGTAACAGTCTGCGGAGCTTTGGATTTCAAAGGGGAACTCTAAAAGCAGGCATTCATCAGCAAATAGTTCATGTAATGATCGTGTGCTTATAGAGAAAGTCATGAATGTCTGCATGGAGAAATCTGTATAAAAACCTTTTTAAATAAACCCCCATTATTGTGATTATAGACAGAACATTCCAGACAATACAAGACAGTGATTTTAACGCTTTATTAATGCCGTTAACCACGTGTTTTCAGAAGCAGGCCTATCTAACGGGAAATGATTCTCACTCAGGATCTCTAACAGCTGCAGCCCTTACGTCAGGCAGCACGGCTCTCTACAGCCACTCCCTTTGCCGCTAATCTAAAGCTCATAACTCACTCATGCCTTTATTTTATGCTGTAAGCTTAGATGAGGTAGAATTATCTTGTCCCCTCCAGTGAGGAAAAAAAGAAAAGGTGGGTAAACACCAAGAAAAGTGTTTCCCAACCTGGTCCATGGGGATCCACACAGTCCAAGTTTTTGCTCCCTCTCAGCTCCTGGTAGCAAAAATGTGGACTCTGCAGGTACCTGAGGACTAGGTTGGGAAATGCTGAGCTAGAACACAGCGATTCCCTCAGAGGAGGGCAGGGGGCCTGCAGACCTCAGTACCCCCCTCCCCCTCCCCCCCCATCCTGACCGGCAACCGGCCTGCGGTGACCCTCCAGTTAGGAGAGATTAAAATCCACCAGCCCCAGGGACCCCGTTTGGCTGCCACCCAGGGCTACAGTGGAATGCTGCCTTTCCTGCTCACGGTGAAAGCCGCCAGCACAGACACAGGAAATTAAGACTAGGGGCTGCCGGGGTCATCATGAACCCAGCGTGCCCCTCATCCCCCCCTTTACGTCAGTGTGGCGTGACTGGGGACGAGCCAAGCACCACTGGAGGAGTGCTGGATCACAAAGCGGAGGCCATAATCTCGGCAGCTGGAGGACCATCGATCCTCACCACAGGAAGGCGTTCCTCGAAACCGAACCACCCGGGAACCTCCAGCACTCTCGGCTGAAGCCAGAATGTCATAAATCTGTTTATGGGAACCGCTACACACATCCCATGTATCAGAATGAGGGAGGAGAAAGTAATCAGTCACTTTAATAGGATAAGCCAGTCAGAAAAGTATTTTAACTCTAATAAATGTGGGCTGATTAGGGGTTTGGAAGTCAATCTCATTAGCCCAAAACCAGGATAATTTTCCCCTGTTACCAAACCACATAATACGAAAGCAAACGGGTGGATTGTGGGCTGCCTGACCTACTAACAAGGTTAATGTTAGCGTGCAGCCTAGACTAGTTTGGGAAGCAGTGGGACTGGTTATTAAACAGGCACTGGTTTAACAGGACAGACAAACTGACCCCTGCAGTAATAGAATAATTAAGAACAATAACCCTACATCCTCACTTCCTTCTAACCTGTCAAACTTACATTTCATCAACTAAACAGGATCTTAGCAGTCAATTCGCCCTCCTCATCGCTGCTTTTCAAAAAGCACTACGAGCGACACAGCGGCTACGATTAAGGCTGCTGTTCAGAGCGGACGCTCCGCACTAGCGAAGGACCTCATCGAATCGCACAACAGGTCTGCAGGTGATTAAGGCCTCTCTACATATCGATGTCTGCGGACTCGAGCTTTGCTGCTACAGCCAAGCGCACGCATTCAGTCTTTAAGGTTTAACAGTGATTACAGCAAAAAAGAAAAACGCCTTTACTTCACTCCCCCCCCCCCCCCCCCCCCGCCCACCATATGGGCATGCCGCATTCTCTGTTCACAGGGCTCTCTTCATGGGGGTGTAGCACAGCACACCCCCTGCACGCTGCCCGTAACACTAATCACATGACCAAGTCGGTTACCGTGGGCATGTCTATGAGCCATTAAGGACCACAACTAAGTGGATCGGCTTGCTGTTTCACAGAGCCACCGAATCGGGGCTAATGAACTACGATAATAAGGCTGATTATCTCTAAGCAAAGCAGGAACCAAGATGGCTACCCCCCCCCCCCCTCCTCCATGAGTGATCACTGCTCCAAGCTACCCGCTGTTGCTGCCCAGTGTAAATCGCAGTGTCAGATGTGAATAGCATCACAGCATATCTAATATGCATGAGTGTCCACCGCTTCTCCCCCATAAATAAATACGAGTCGCCACAGAAACAGGGAGCTCTGATGCCAGGCTTTAACCTGACTTGGTACAGGATAAAAACTGAAATAAAATCAGGGCTAGCCAGGCGCTAACGCCATCACTCACTAACAGGAGGGAGGCCCTGTACACTCTCTGCCACTACGTTTCTTAACACTGGGACAAATACTCGGCAGCTTTGTGTCAGTAAGACGCCCCCCCTAAGGGAACGCATGGAGGAACTCCTACACTGTATCAGCTCTCTATTCAGAAACGCAGAGAGAAAAGCTAACCGCTAATGACAGGCGCACCAGCCACCTGGAGCCCGGCACTGCTGAGAAATGAACACGCATAGATAGGGAGACTCAAGCAATTATGCTGTAACACTGAGAAAGTTGCGAAAACACCATAGGAGCAACATGAGGAACAATGACAGAGAGCGTGACCTGATGAGCACACTAAGTGTGTGGGCGGGGATAGAGGAACCCCGCTGACATCACAGACGGAAGGCCCTCTGGGGGATTCCCACAGGCCTTACACAAAGACTACATTAATGAGGCTATTCACACCAATGCCTTTTTGTCCATTTGCAATGTTGACAGGCAAAATGGCATGAGATTGTAATGACTCGGGCTTCCTGAAAGTTACTCTTTTTGTCCTGGGGTGTCTCTGCTAAACCCGAGGGCTCCAGCATAGGCACCATCACCCAAAAAGGCACTCGGACACACCAAGAGAGCCTCCTCTCTCTCTCTCTCTCTCTCTCTCTCTCTCCAGGGGGAAGCGACGAGGGGCTCTTCAATTCTTAAAACGCGTCTGCTCACAAATGTGGTTGAACTTCCTGGAAGAAACCAAGAGAAAGGACAGTACAGTTTGACTTCACCTACTGAATCAAAAGTCAAGTAAGCAAAACAGAGATGGGGGACTAACTCCCCCTGCTGACGAAAAACACAATAGCACTTGATGTCAAGAGGCAGACTTGATGAGACCACATCACACAGCCTTAGGTCAGGTGGGACTCAATCTGCAGGGTAGTTAAGACTGTGGATATGTAAACTGAAGAACTGAAGGGTTAACTTAAGCTTCACCAAGGAGGGACCTTGCCATACCTTTCAAAGGGCTGCCTAACATGAATTGTTACAGGCAGTGATTTTTTTTCCCCATTGCTTATTCTTTACGAGCCTGACAGCTAGAAAATGTGAAACAAGCCAGCAGGCAGAAGAGAGCCTGAAGGATGCCATAAGCAGTGTATGCCACTAGGGGGCGCTGTGAAAGGTACTCACATAGCATGGTGGGCCTTCACCTGTGTGCGACAGTTGCGTCCCCAGTAGCAGTCAGGACGAGATGTTACAGCCGCTGTGTGTTCAGAACAGGCAGAGGGAACAGATCAGACAGTGCTGTCAGCGACTCTTCTGAAGAAGCGGCCGGGTCGGGCCGGGCTGGGGCCTCACCTGGAAGCTCGGAGGCTGGGATGTTCTGCCTGTACTTGTAGGCCAGTTCCTTGAAGGCTCTCAGGCCACAACAGTGGCACAGGACGGTGTTGGCAGTAATGCGATAGTCTAAGATATTGGACGGGAGAGCGCCCATTACAATCAGGGGTGTCAGGGGGGCAGGGCGGGGAGTAAGGGAGGTGGGGCGGAGCGGGGGTGGGGCGGAGCAGGGCTCGCCAGGCGGCAGCTGACCTGATAGGTGGAAGGTACCCTGCTGAAGGGCCTGCAGACTGTCCTGGAGCATCTCCTTCCAGGACATGCCTCTGGAAGCCAGGTAATTCTGCCAGAAAAAGCAGCGTTAGACATGGAGTGGACCTCAGACAGGGAGTCCTGCGACCAAAGACAGCTAATACAGGACAGCTAAAAGGTACTGCTGGACCTGGATAAGACTAATGTGATTAAAGAGGAAATCTATGGAATGGAGAGAGCCAGCTGAAGGCCAAGACACCAGACAGAGGGAAATCTATACTAACCAAAGCAACGGTTTGCCAGATTGGGAGAGGCCATTACCAACCAAAGTGGCTGTTTGATAGCCAGAGAGAGGTCTATATTAACCAGAGCAAGTGTTTGAGAGACAAAGAGCGTTCTCTTTTATCGCAAGTGACAGTGTGCCAGAGAGAAAGAGGTCTATTATTAACCAGCGTGATTCTTTGTCAGACCAAGAAAGGTATATTTTAACCAAAACAACTGTTTGCCAGACAGAGGGAGGTCGATATTAACCCCAGCAAGTGTTTTCCAGACAGAGCATTCACTTAACTACAGTGACAGTTTGCCAGACAGAAAGAGGTATATATTAACCAGCGCAACTATCTGTCAGACCGAGAGAGGTCTATTTTAACAAAATCAACTCTTTGCCAGACAGAGGGAGGTCTATATTAACAACAGAACAGGGGAGATTACCTGAAGGATATCGGACTCGTAATTATTGCTGTTGAGCACTCCATCAAGGCATTTTTCTGTGAGGTTGAGTTCTGAGGGAACAAATATTCATGAGGAGGACAATGACGACAACTCAGGTCATCAAACTGCCTCAGAATGGACAAGCAAGTTACTGTGAACATGAGCACTGATCCCATGCGGGGAGGACAACCGTCACTGAACTGCATACCGCTGAATGGCGCCAGGCAGCCCTGACATCCGGTCCGCTGGCACCCCCAGTACATGTGGCAGAACGGCAGGTGACACGTGGCGCCTAGCGGGGCAGGGGTGAAAGGTCAGTGGCAGACCGCAAGCTGAGGAGCTCCCATGGCGAGCGATGCCCCCTAGAGGTCACTCACACTGCTGCGTGAATAAGGGGTGGTTGGCCAGTTCACCACGGCGGTCTGGCATGGGCTGTAAGCAGCACGTGCAAATCACATGACTGCCCTGGAGAGGGCATGTGTATTCCTGAAGAGCTGGAGAAGGGAACAATCAGGAAGACTATGACCTCAGTTAATGTCACCATTATCATCGGGACCCTAACTAGCAGGGCGGTAATCTAAATCAAAATTCCAGGATCCGGAACACCAAGGGTATCGGTTTCAGGTGTACCTGAAGGGGTACTGGCGGATGTGGAGGGTCCCTCCCCTAAAGGCTTAGTGAACTGCTCGCCCCGCGTCACTCCAGAGACCGAGGCCCCATGGACGCCATCCTTCCTGTAGCCGGGACACTGCCTGCACATGACGAAGGGCTGGCTGGAAGACAGACAGTGGGTGGACCAGTGGTCAGTAACGGAAGAGCCGCAGTAGGCTGTCGTGGGATGGCGGTGTGCCGGGACGTTCTAGCTGCGGGGCCCACCTGATGTCAGAGGTATCGCTGTCGTTGTCAGAGAGCTCAAACAGGTAGTCAGAGCTGCCTTCCTCGTCGGACAGGGACCGCTCGAGTTTGGGCTGCACCATGTCCTCAGTGATCTTGTTGCGCATGTCCATGTTCTTCAGATCTTCCTCGCTGCGGCTTTTCTCTGACAGAGACAGACGGGCGACATCAGGGAGGCACCGGCCAGGTCTAAAGCCACAGCTTGGGACGAGGATTATTAACCAAATTATACAACGCTACAAGCACTGCTTCCATAAGCAGAGGGTGAGCTACTGGCCTGCTACCCTGACAGACCAGCAGTCACATTTTCTCCTGGTACTGGGCCTGGCCAGTTCCGAGCGAGGCCCCTAGCCTCTGTGGATCCCCACGTACCTGGGTGCTGCAGCAGGTACGCCTCCACCAGGTTGTTAAGGATGTGGTTCTTGCGGATCCTCTCCACGGGGCAGCGGCAGGTAGGACACAGGGAGGAGCGTTCCATCCAGCTGGAGTAGCAGGCCGCGCAGAAGGTGTGCATGCAGGGCTGGAGGCTGACGGCAGAGGGGGGGAGAGGGGGAGAGGGGGCTCAGAGCAGCGCACAAGAGAGGGAACGAACAGATGGACGGATAGGCGGAGCAAGCTCTCACCTCACACAGTCATACAGCAGGTCCTGGCAGATGATACAGGTCAGTGATTCCTCCATCTTGTCAACCTTTGACCCCTCTGCAGCTCCCTTCCGCACAGGGGCCTCCACGGGCCCCTTATGGGGGCCCTCAGCCTCAGTGGACTCCGTGTCAGGCAGGTCAAACTCATAATCCTTTTCTGAAGGTAAAGGAAGGACAGGCTGAGCGGTGATGGTCGAGCGACTCTCTGGGATGGGAGTGACGGTAAAAAGTGAGTAGTACCAGTTTTTCTCCTTTTCCTCTCTGGTTCTGTCTCATCATCCCCAGCCTCCGTCTTTCGGACATCTCTTGTACACGGAGGCTTCACTCTTGTGTCTACGCGTTCTGGCCCCGGGGCATCATGGGATGCGAGAGACGTCTCAGAACCTGCAAGCGAGTAAGACTCACAAATCAGGTTGCCTGGAACACGAGAGGAAGCTGAGCTTAGAAGCCCAAACCCAGTGTCATTCTGGGTGCCCTAACCGAGGAGGCCGTCTGAGACCCACCGTGACCAGCTTCAGCGGGACAGGCTGCTGGAGTGGAGGTGCAGAACACATGTGAGCTGGAGGTGGAGGGCTGTGGCTCATCTTGAGTTGCCCTTGTCTGCTCAGGGGATGCTGCCAAAACAAGCACAAACAGCATCGGTCAAGAGCATAAGCCTTCCTGCTAAAAGCCATGTCGTCTACAACATCTGGAAGAAAAAAAACAACAACAAAAAACTTTACATCCACATGTTTGGAATCCCTTTGAAAATGCAGGACTTCAACCTATGGGGAGGAAAACCTACCACTGATTTTCAAGTCAGCAGTATATATTATATATAATTAAAGGATAGTCATCTACAATTATACATGCATGTATATACGAAATATGCATGATTGTTTTTCTCCTCCTCCGCCCTCTAAATCCGTAGAGCCGTAATTGTCCTATATCACAAACCATAGCTGTGTCCGAGGAACACAGTGATATTCTTAAGCAGGGTAGGGCACCGGGGCGTAGGACAAACAGTACTGCCATACAAGACAGTACATGAATTAGTAAACAAATAAGCAATAAATATGTGCAATGTGCAAATAACAGAGATAGTGTGCCGGCTCTCAGAAGCCATCCGTGGCTGACAGCTCTTCCTGTACAGAAGGTCGGCATTATGCCCAAATGGAGAATTCCACACATTTGAAGACAGACTGAGGACAATCCTGGACATGCCGCTCACTTACACTGGAGACTCTCACCATGCCCAAATCCATTAAATCAGTGTTTCCCAAAAGGGTCCTCAGGGACCCACAATCGGTCCATGTTTTTGTTCCCTCCGAGCTCCCTGTCAGACAGCCCGTTCTTGCTGCAAAAATGAGGACTGTCTGTGGGTCCACGCGGACGGAATTGGGAAACACTGCATTGAAGGAAAGCAAAGAGGACGGACAGACAGCAAGGACTCACCTGTGGCATATCGCAGAGCCGCCGACTGCAGAGGAATAGAATGGTAGACGTATGCTATGTCTGCAGGGAAGGATACAAGGTTAGGGTGTAAAGGCACCGGATTGACAACCTATTAATCAGCGAGGTACAAGGGTGAAATAAAATTATAATGAAACACTGGTGGCCTGGAGCATTTTGGCGGGGGGTGTTAAGGGCCTCACTTACGGGCCTAACAGACGGGTGACTATTCTGCCGAGACTGAAACCAATCAGACACAGAGGCCTAATCTGCTGTCCTACAGGATTTAGCGTTAAACATACAGGACGCTCAATAATATGAGAAGTTTAAAGTGGACGTAGAAAAACGTCTCCCACTAGGAACACAGACCCCACCACAGTTCACAAGGAATTGAAGGCAGAAACATTACATCATCTCAGACAGACTCTACCATCCCACACTTTGCATCTAACTAATAACGTATGAGTTCATGTATGTCCAGATAATGGAAACAGAGCTTAATACTAAGCAACTATCACACAACATAGACTAGACCCACAAAACCACAACAACAAAGCCTTTATTTCCTTAGACATGCACTGGAAATAACTAAAACAATCATCATCACCACCATCATCACCGATGCTCACTTTGCTCTGGGTCATTTTTCCTGTACACAAAGTAGATCACGTCACCGCTCTGCAAAGGGTGCACCTGCTTCTTAACCAGTTTGGACATGTTGATCACAGTGCCGTTGGTGCTGAGGAAATAAAATTTGTCAATTAATCTCTAAATCTGCAAAAACCACATGAGCGGCACACCTGACCTTGGTTCCATCATGCGCAAATGACTGAAATCACAATGTTAGAAGAGCAAAACCATCATCACAGTGGCCTGTGTGATTAAAGATGGCTGTCATTGTAACAAAACAAACTAGTCCCAAATCCACTAGAACATGATTCATATAACATCCAAAATCGCCCCCCATCCCATCTTCATTCAGAAGCATTTTGTTAATGAGTCCTGTGTCCACAGTCAGAGTTCAGAGCTAGACTCAACAATCCATCGTTACACTTTTAAGTTAGCCTGCCTGGCTTTCTTTCTCCCTCCCATCCATCCATCCATCCATATCCAGAATAGAGCCACTGTGAAACCGGTTGAAACGCCAATCCACTGTAGGGCACATACATTCACAGACAGCAACCCTAAACTTTTAACTAATATTTGATGTACTAAATTGTCTGTAAGTTTATCCCGGAAGAATCATTTAAAAAAAGAGAAAAAACCCAAAATTACCTCATGTCCTCCAACCAGACTTCACCTGAGTGTTCATCTTGCACTATTTTACAGTGATCCCCTGAGACCAGTTTATTTGCAGGAAAGGAGAGATCGCACCCTAGAAAAAGTAAAATACAGATTGGTTGAGCAATATACAATTAACATTTTAATAAAAATTACATTCCAATTCCAAAAAAACAAAAACTAAACTCTACATTATGACCAGCTGGGTGATTTGGCAGAATATTGGAGGACGAATAAAGAAGGGGACCCTAATTAACCCCAAGCTCTAGAAACCACACAAAGGGGGACCTTTAAAGCCTTTATCCCAGGTCTGAATCCCACCAATGGAAAAGCGCTCATTAATATTCATAGCACGCATGCGCCGTAGACATCCGAAGGCGGACCTGATGGAGCGCAGCGCACGTCACCTGAGTGGAGTCTGGCAAAAACTCAGCAAAACATCGGGGGGCCGTGGAAATTTGCATAATCACCTACATTATTGTAATAAGATCCAACCCCATGCACATGAATATTAATTATACTATTAGAATAACTTTAATAAACAAAGTTTAAGACACCTAGTCAGAAATTTAGCGCATGCTTTAAAATGTTTCAAAAGAGAGCGTATATTAATTTTGTTTTTCTTAAACGATCATAAATGGTTATATTTTTAAGGCGTGTCCTCCATTCTGAAATCACAATGTTAGAATGTATATATAATGTATATATTAAACTAGCATCCGCATTCTATAGTCAGTAAAAAATAATCAGTTGGACAAAAGACAGATTAGTTAGCGATGGGTCTACCAGTACTTAAAGACACGAACTGGCTACTGTGTCATTAAAGGAACTGAAAAGACGAAATGCGGTTAACGAGTCGGAGGGAGGGGGTGTCAAACAGCTAGTGCATAGTCACCAGCTACCCGGTTTAATCCTGTCTTACCCCTTCTTCTTCCCACCGTGCACTCCTTGTTGACCAGCAGCACTTCTGAGCCCGCACCCGGGTCCAGCTTCACCAGCCTCCCCCAGGGCTGCGCCTTGGCCCGGTCCTCCATCTCCAAGGGCCGAGCAGCACAGGCCAGGCGCAGCAAGGCGTTAACCGGTTAAGCGGTGAGCTGAATACGCGAGTTTAACCCGCTACTGGGCAAGTCCACATTAAACAACGTCGGGCGTCACGGCGCCGTAAAACAACGGTGATGTTTTTAACAGAAGACTAGTTAACGGAGTTATCCAGCTGTTAAACCGCAAGCGAGTTTGCCTTAAGGAGAAATCTAGAAAGTTGTTAACGAGAAGACTAGTTAACTTTGTGTATTCTAGCCTTGATTAGTAAAAATCGACTGGATTTTTTTAAATCCGACTTTACTTCAGAAAGAAGTACTCGAATGTCTAAACTCTCCAGACTGTCTAAAGTGACTAAGTACACTCGGTAAATGACAACTAGCTGCAGACGAAAGTAAAGGCGAAGCCCCGACTTTGAAGACGGTGTCTCCCTCCCCCTTTTTATTTTTCGTCTTTCTTTTCCAGGCCGCTTTTTACTCACGAAATATCCGCGAACACAGTCAAACAAGCACGAATTGTTATCTAATTCCCCGGCGATGCCGACGACCTGTCCCGCTAGCGGACACTCTGCGGCGAAAACATTCTCTTTTGTTATTTTCAGAAGAGATTTAAAGTCCTTTCATTTCCTTGCCTGTGCGCACAGTCACGCACTTCCTGGCAACCAAAGGCATTTACACATGTCAGCTGATGGGGGAGGCAGACTGAGGGAATGAAGCCAGTCTAGGGGACGCCATGTCACATGAGGTATTTACACACATCAGATGACGGGGGAGGCAGACTGAGGGAATGAAGCCAGTCTAGGGGACGCCATGTTACATGAGGTATTTACACACATCAGCTGATGAGGGAGGCAGACTGAGGGAATGAAGCCAGTCTGGGGAAAGCCATGTCACATGAAGTGTTTACACACATCAGCTGACTGAGGGATTGAAGCCAATCCAGGGGATGCCATGTCACATGTGGTGTTTATACATGTCAGCTGATGGGGGAGGCAGATTGAAGAAATGAAGCCAGTGTGCGGGATGCCATGTCACATGAGATATTTCTACACAGCTGATGGAGGAGAAAAACTGAGGGAATGAAGCCAGTCTGCAGGATGCCATGTCAACTGAGGTGTTTCTACACGCCAACTGATAGGGGAGGCAGACAGAGGGAATGAAGCCGGTCTGGGCAAAGCCATGTCACACGAGGTATTTCTACACATCAACTGATGGGGGGGGGGGGGGCAGACTGAAGGATGGAGTTAGAACATAGGTAGATGGATGGGAATGAAGTGTGTCTGAGGTATTTTATTTTACATGACACAAATCAGTATATGAAGAGAGAAGCAGAATCTAATACAATTTAAAAAAGATTTTCCCTAGACAAATGTAGAAATATAGTGTTTCCACATTCAAATGCATCAGTCACTGGTATGTATACACTGTTATATAAGCATTTGTATGTTTAAAAATTCATAAAATGGATGAATTTGAGATAGATCACTCAACTTCACTGAAATACAATTAAAATGCAAAATAATATGCATGTCATTATTATTCAAATACATAACACACATGTGATGTTGCCATAATGTAATCGAACAAAAGGAAATTTTCCTTCAGGTTTTCAAATGAATATTCCTTAAGGAAATCCAAAATTCCAAGTGTGTCTAGTCCAGAATATGACAGAATTGTACTGGAATTCCAAACAGGGCAATAATATTCCTGCTGTTGCAATATCCAGAGGGTAATTTCAAGGTATTTTCCTTCATAATGAACACAGCGTGCATGTTTTGCCATTATATAAGCCAGGTAATTAATGCACTGTTAACAATGACGGACTGGGAAACAAAAAAAAAGTGGTTCATTTGTATTCAGCAGCGTTTCCCTGCTGTCCACCGGTAACTATTAATGAGTCACCCCTGAGTTAACCCCCTGATTTGATTTACAACGATTAGCTAAGCAAAATTACATTTTCCTTCATGGGATCAAAAGGAGAGATAAAACGCACGGGGCAGGAAATTTCCCTCATTCGATGATTAAAGGCTCAAACAGAGAAATGTATGATGGGAAATCGGCCCATGTTCCATAGCACCCGCCACTGGTCACCGACGGGAGGTAACCTATGTGGCCAGGGATGCGTGATGATCAGCCGGCATCCGGACGGGCTGGGGGGGGATTGGATGGATGGTCCCAGGGGGCCCTTGGAAGTCAGTCTGGTGTCTGGGCCAGATAAAGAGTAACTGTCTAATCTGATCACCCTCTGACCTGTCAGAACCCCCAGCAATCTGGTCAGAAACACAACCGCGCTCTGCTTCGCACACTGATTTTAAAGTTCAGGTAAATATATATAGCCTAGACATAGTTTGTTTATAGCTTAACCCTTCCAAACATGCAGTGGAACCTTATGTGACCACGCATATCACTAAATGTACGCTAATAACTTAATATATGGTGTAGTAATGCTTGTATATGCATTTTCAGAGGAATACCCAAGTACGCAAGGTAACACCCAAGCAGGGTGTTACCTGTTAGACCTTCTGACACACAGAACTCAGGTGTGGTCCAACTGCAAAGCTCAGAGACCTTCCCAATGTCACCGCGCCAGAAAGCGGGGCTGTTTCCTCAGCAATTCCCCCCCCCCCACTCCCCCAGTAGTGTGCCATTAATGGGAAGGAAAAGCGGGTGCTGATGAGCGTGTGGCTCCCCTTTCCGATAATGGGATCATTCCTCATTGTTAGCACTTGTTCTGGAAAGCAAGGCGTTCGCCCCGAGACAGCTGGGACCCGCAGGAATACAACTGCGTACAAAGCGGGTTATTTATATCAGATAGACGGCAGAGTCAGCTGCTCACAAACAGCAGCGTTTCATTACGGATGCGAGTTGTCTTCGGCTTCAGCGCCTACGTAAGTGCGCCTGTTCCCCATCGCGCCTTGCAAGAGCAACTTGAAGATAAATCTAGTGGAGAATGGTACAGGTCCGCCCACCCCTTATCTCTGCCAGTATGTTCACTCTGGATCTTATACTGCTTTGCAGCACTGTGTACATGCATTTATTTAAATGAACAGGAAATAAGCACAGGCCCTTGTCATGCGGGAGCGACCCCCCCTGGAAGCCTGATAAGGCTCCTACGTACTGCGTGAACATTATCTCCCCAGCTGGCCTAATTACAGCTGCTCGTCGTCCCCCGCTAACTGCGAGAGGCCGTGTCTAATTAGCGCGGGGCTCGCCGAGCATTAGCACGTTATCGCAAGGTTAACTTATCAGCGAGACCGCAGAAGCTGCCAGGGAAGGCTGGGCTGGGTAGGGTGCACTGTACCGTCTCGGCCACCGGGGGTAGTCCTTGCTCTTCGGAAACATTCAAGAATTGACATTCCGATCACCTTGTGAGGAGCAGCGAAATGATCCACTTTGGACTGGATCTTCTCCCTATTCTTTTTGTAAAATGTGCCAATAAATTGACAAAGAAATTCAAATTAAATACAGAAGCTGGGTTCTATCTATTTTTTTGTCTGTCAGACGGTAATTGCGGCCGGCTGAATGAGCACGGAACATGGAGTCTGCTAGATGTTTTGATAGCTTCCCATTTCTTTGGTTGTCTCCGGCAGACGGGTAAAAAACAAGAAAGCAAGTGCTGGACCTTGTGAAGATCGCACAGTGCATGTTGAGTCTGCATCAGACCCGGGTACCACCACGAGGCCCAGTACCATCCAGCTGGTTCAGTATCCTCACAGATGACCACCCACATGCAGAGGATTAGCCGTGGCATGTTACATCGCCCTCTGCTGGCGATTAAATGTTAAACACTGCACTGGGCGCAGTGTCAACCTGCAGGAGCTAGAGCATGAGCTTGGTGTTCCTCCCAAGCAGACTCTGACCTCACGGCCAAAACTGAGGCTCCCAACGGTCCTGCTGTGCGTGATTTCCCAGTTAGCATTCCTCCTGTTCCGAGTCTGGCTCCAATCAGCACCTCATCACAATTCTGCGGATGCCGAGGACCTGGACCGCCATTCTCCCGGCCGGATCTGCGTTTTCGCCACACAGATCCTACGATCAGAGACGGCTGAATCCCCAGAAACACCCCCCACTCTCACCCCCACCCCCTGGCAATCCAGCCTCGTGTGGGAAATTAAAGACAAAGAGAGGGCCTTTGTGATTTCATTTATAAACGCTTTAACATTTAGAGCCTAGAGCGTGCCCTTTGAAAATGCCTATTACACTGGGTGACAAGAATTACAAGCAAATAAAAGGACATGTATTCTAATAATGGATTTCATAATATGCAAGGACATGTAATTATGTTACAGTTAAACTCTTCATTTCAAACTATCCAGCTTGAGTAGAGAAGGCGCCAGTACGGGTCGTGATTAAGCTCACCAAATTAGGCCTATTTCCAGAGCAGCTAAAACAGGAGGAGGGTGATTTATATATATATATATATATATATACACACACACACACACATAGTGTAATTCAGATCACTATATATATATACACACATAATGTAATTCAGATCACTATATATATATACATACATAGTGTAATTCAGATCACTATATATATATACACACATAGTGATCTGCATTACAGTGGCAGCAGGTATAAATTAATACAAAGTGCCCTGTTGCAAGAAACAAACTTGACTTCAGAATGCTGAGCAGCATAGGAAGGCAAGGGGAGACTCTCAGCTGCACATTTCCAGTAAGATCTTCTCATGCTTCTCAGCATCTCCTCCATGTCCAGTACAGATGTGGGGTCAGGGATCTCAAAGGTAAAATCTGTTGCTCCTTTTTAGGCGTGATGTTTGGGGTGCTGTCCCCACCACAGGTGAGACGCTCTGTGGGTTGTGACATGGCCCAGTGGGACATTCTGCTGGGTCCATATTTATTTGTTGTAAGTGGAAGGTTCTGCAAGTTTGAGTTTTCTACCATTGCTAAGTTAGCAAGATCCCTTTGCTCAGTATGGATGTGATGGTGGGATATTGAAAGTATATAATGTGTCATGATTCAGTTCAGCTGCATGCCAGTAAGATAGATAGATAGATGAATTGATGGTTGGATGCATGCATGGATGGATGCATGAATGAATGATATAGGTTGTGCACATGTAGCAGCTGTAGGTCACACTTCATGGCGTGGGATTGTTGAGGGAAAGGTTCTTTTTCCAAGGAGTGGAATGCCCAGATTCTGTGATGACATCATGGTTGTCCTTTTGCAAACCTGTCTCTATGTGTGCTTCCTGCAGTCCATGTTCACCACACTTTCTTCTCTCAGTCATGTGTGAAACAGGTGAATAATGGGGTGGGGGGGGGGGGGAAGGTGCGTGAGCATGGAGATCCGATGGCATGGGAACGTGAGCATGACCAGGCAAGACCTCGACCTGTTTTGTCGGTTAGCTTTTGGTTTGTTTTGGAGCACACCTTACACCGGCGTGTGTTAGGTGATGTGCAAATGATCCACTTGGGGGAGGGTTGGAGGTGGGGGTTAAGCTGCGACATTAACAGGGATTGTTATCACATAGGCACTAGGCTCCAGCACGGATACCAGAGAGGCGCCTTCTAAGGAAGCGTGGGGGTCTTTGATGTGAGGTGGACCCTGGCGGCTGGAATGCAGGGCACTTCGACTCAGTCAGCCACGCTGAATGAAAAACAAGCACGGCAACCCATCAGAAAAACCCCACATTGCCATGACACCTTAACACTTTTATACAGATGTTAATTTTACAGTCGTGATTTGGTCGTCATAGAGCAAACACAGAAGCTTAACCCCTCCTCCCAAGATCCTCGTATCGGTCTCTGTGGTCTGTGATCCTTTCCTAGGATGTGGGGATTAAGGCATTTTTATGAATGACTTCAGAGAGCAGCATATCTCAGCCCAGATGTCCTCTGTAGTATGCATATTCTTACTGAAAAATGTCTGGTAGCCCGGGGTGGGGGGTGGGCTCTGTTCTCTGGTGCACCATTGGCATGAAGGAGGTCGCTACAGTGTGAGCTCACACCCCCCCAGCTCACTTGGTGTTTTTGGTGCCTCGTATTACTCTGACTGAGTGACACCCTGATGGATGGGGAGCCACAAAGGCATCTCAAGCTAAGCGACATGTGTCGTTTCCTTCCAGAATTCCGTGGGCAACTTTTTAGATTTAACCGTAAGCTCAGAGGACTACGTCAGCAGGCCAGTGATTCTCAGCAAGGTCCTCAACCACCCAAAGTGCTCCAGGGGCGAGAGATACGTGAAGCTCAGGCCTCAAGATGCACTTTGAACTGTGTGTGTGTGTGTGTGTGTGTGTGTGTATACAGACAAGGGGGAGCAAGATGGGATACGCGAAATGAAGCTGTCCAGTGTACCCGAACTTGTACTTCTGCAAATGGCAAATAAAGGATCATTTTGTGATATTTCATTAATGTTTCACAACAGCTTGAAGTCAACTAACTGTGCAGCATTATTCAAAATGTGAGTAGATGAGTATGTACCCCCAGGAGGGATTTGTCAGGTCACACTACCGATACTGGCTTTCCCCGCAGAGGGGGACTGGGTTCAGCTCCTGATGTTCAGGAAAGTGTGACAATCTGAAGTGAAGCCAATGACGGTAAAGAAGCCCCCCCCCCCAAAATAATCAGTCAACATAGTTAAAGTTGTCACAATGAGGTCAAAATGGTGGACTGCTTCAGGGTCCGACATGCTGGCTTATTTTTAGTGGTGTGTAATTCATTTACAGGCACGTGACAACAGGCCTGTGGGTCCTATGCTATTACAAGAGGGTTTTTGTCATGCCAGGCTGTCATAGGGTTACAGCCCTTTATCTGAGATGCACTATATACTATGAGGCTTCTAGGCTGGCTGTGCCTCAGTGTGTAACATTGAAACGTTCAAAGTCATCATGAGACATGGACCTGTTTTATGTAAGAAGCAGTAGGAAGATCATTTTTTATCTCTGATATCTCCTGGCAGAGATACTTACCATTAGGTTGGTATGACACATAATTAAGGCTTCTGGAAAATTCCCTCCAAATGTTGATAAAAGGCTGCTATTGACACACTACAGCAGAACAGCTTCCTAGAGATTACAAGATAGGTCTGTGTTGTTTTACACATTTTAACATTCAGAAATAAATACACCGCATTTAGCATTTGTACACATTGGGATCACTGGAAGGGGAATGTCATCACTCACTGAACCCAGAAGATCTCTCAAAACATCTCAGGGACAGCTGCAGCACTGAGCTGATGTAAATAACCTTCCCTCAGATAGGATATGCTGTCACCGGCCGCTAAATGCCACCCTCATCCCTCGAAGCGAGGAACAAAATCACAGGCTATGTCACTAGCGTCTCAGTGGCTAATCACGCGTGACGGATGTACTGAGTGGGACCAGTACGTGTACACATGCAGGTGAGAGTGTGAGGTGCTAGTCCTCCCCCCCCCCAGCCCCAAATAGAGGAAGGGCATGGAGAACACTGTGCCAGACAGCTCCATCTTGGTAGGACTGGCCTTCCAGCTGCAAACGTCACTTCATTTTATAGCCTATAGTACCTTTTTTCACTAGTGTGCATTTTTTTTTTTACTGATCTGACTGAAAAATGAATCTGGAGAAGATTATTTTGGCAACTTTGCCCCCGCTGCACTCTTTGTGGCTGGATGATTTATGCTTAGCTGTCATTCTGCCTCAGCACGGCCCTGCTTCAGGCACAAGATGGCTGACATTTTTGCTCCTGGGCCAGGCGCATGGAGACACCATCAGACAGCCCTCCGTCATCCCCGTCCGGAATTTCCTTTCGACTACCTGCGTCTGGATCACATCAGCTGTTGGCTCGTTGGCTTTAGGGACTATAAAAAGATTAGGGAATTGTATTAGGTATGCGAGCACCCTTTAGAGGTCCTGAAATGCACACAGGCATTCTCCTGGACCGCCACAGCCTTTCAGAGAGCTGTAAAACAAACCATTTGACCCATCTTCCATGCAGCTTTGAACATCAGCCTTCTGGACACAGTCCTACCACAAAATGGCTTTTTATTCAGTGAGGAACCTTCCAGAATCGCTGGGCCTGAAGACGCCCCGAGCCAATTTGAATGAGATCGCGGAGCTCCCAGCCTCATTAGCGATCTCCATTTAAAAGACGCGGCAAAATGGAAGTGGAGGCATCGGCCCGTGGTGGGTGAGGTCTAGGGAACAGATTAAGAGCCTTTTGAAACTTTTTTTTTTTTTTTTAACGAGAGTGGTCAGGGAAATGGCGCGGAGGGCGGCCCGAAAGCATCTGCATGCCTCAGCGGGTTAGCTGAGCTGCTGTTAGCTGAACCATGTTCGTGTCGGGCGGCACCTGGAAAAAGAGCAATGGAAGACGGATGCTAACTTTGCTGAAGGTCCTTAATCATCAGACACACGCCTAAATATCACGGCATTTGTCTAGCATTTAGACTCCCACATTCGGGGGCACCGGAAACCACACTAGGTCTCATTCCCATCCGCTAAAGGTGTTAGCTTAGACGGACAGGGGATCCCAGAGAATGTCGCAGACGTCGTCCCCAGGAAGCCCGGCCCTCTAAGATCACCTGCTATGTTCTTATGAAGAGGGAGGTCACCGTGTTCGGTGTCACAGTAGCAAAACAGGCGACTGAATCAATATTGCACACAGGGAGGACCTCAGTGAAACGCCACAGTGTTTTATATTCTGTCTCAATCACTGAAGCAATCTCATGGATGAGGGGATGAAAGTTATCATTCGTGGCCAACAGCCTTCTTATTCCAGAAATGAGGATACGGGAAGAGGAGTCAGGATGGGGAATAGCTGATTTAACCTTGCTCGGTAAGAAGAGGGCATCGCTGACCCCGCAAGCCGTGGGTCAATTAGGCTTTTAGTTCTGCTACAAGCCAGCTTATGAAGCTATGATTGAACCCAAATTAACCGAGCACTTGTTGAATGCTGAGAGATTCGAGGTGTGGCCTGGCTGGATCTCGCCGATGTCGCGCTGTAGAGAGGAGAAAGGTGTCCAGTAACATTTACAAAGAGAACTGCACAGATCGCTGTTATGCTGCTGCAAAGTTCTCTTTTAGGAACCTTATGGCTTAAAGTCAAAGGGAAGGTTCAGTCTCAGCACATGAAAACGGTCAAACGCGCAGAAGATATGAATTAGCCAGCACTGGAGGGCACAGAAAGAGCCAGTGAGTCCTTGATTATTTATTAAATGACCAGGATAAACGTGATTAATTAAAGTAGGAAGGGACATTACACGTATTACATTGCGTGGGGGTGTTTGCCAGCAACAGGCTTTAAATTTAATCAGGGTCCTTAACTCATCAGAGCTCAGAAGAGAAGTGGCTTAGTGGGAGGATGTGACTGGGTATGTAGTCATACGTCCAGGTAGTGAAGAGGACATTGTGACAGTGTAGTGAGTCCACATTAACACTGCCAGGGTTAGCCTGAGGATTCTCCCTTTTCACCCAGAGTTAGGATGTGGGGGGGTCTAGCTGCCCCCATTTGGAGCGCATATCAAAGTGTAGACCTCAGGTCCACCACACAAAGCTGGTACCAGTAGACCAGCACTGGCATTTGAGCTCATTTCTCCTCAAGGTCGCTGCGGTCTGGATCCGCATTAAGAGACTCTGTTGGGCCTCTTCAGAATGGGCCAGGAAGTAACCTTTCCCTATTTACGCTTCACCGACAATGCGCTAGATAAGGCTTGCCGGCTCTCGTAATGCAGCCGGCCACGCTGCCTTTTGTAGATACTACGCTTATATTTAAACTGCTGTGATTTAATCTGTTCAGTCTAGTTTAATTACACCGACTGTCTTGATCTTTAGCTTTAATGCTTCTGGAAGAATGTCATCAGTAATCGGATTCAGGCTGTCACCCTGGGTTAGCGTCTAGCCGCGCCATACAGAGCGCCAGACTTCAGCATCGCAGCGTCGTTTCGCTGGGGATGTGCTCATGTCAGCCAGCAGCTTAATATTGAACACAGACCTGTAATCGCTTTTGGACAGAGAGTCTAATGTTAAATGTAAAATCTGATTGCCAGTTTAACAGCATGAAGTTTAGATCAAAATACAGAAAAATGACATTTCAGGCAGAGTGGGAACATCAGATCTTAAGAGTGGGAAGATCAGATCTTAACCAGGGGGTGGCACAGTACTTTCATCATTGGGCAGTTGAGACACGCCCCTAACCTTCAGGGACTGGTTGGCCCTGTTTTCTGAAAAATGTATTTTACTTTGGGTAAAACATAGCTCTGCTTGAGCTGAAAGTGACGGAAATATATGGCACCTGGCCATCTCTGGGGGCAGTTGGGTGGCCTTTTTCTTTCCCGCAGGAGCTCTTTTTAGAGATTTGTGCGTCAGAGTCCGCGAGACAGGGAGGCCATTGAATTTCAATAACTGCTTTAATAACCTTGCGATGGTCTGACCAAGTCTGGCATCACGGATAGTGGAGAGGGACAGCGAGTGAGCATTACGGGGTGAGGCGGGGCAGAGGCGGGCAACGAGCCCCACGTCCCCTGCGGGCGCCCCACATGCTACGAAGGCGCTTCCGCACTCGTTAGAGGAATTGATGAGAGTTGACGAGGTTGTGGGGGTGGCTTCACCTCACAGCCGATAGGCCGCCTGACCAAATGAGTC
This sequence comes from Paramormyrops kingsleyae, assembly GCF_048594095.1. Taxonomy (NCBI): domain Eukaryota; kingdom Metazoa; phylum Chordata; class Actinopteri; order Osteoglossiformes; family Mormyridae; genus Paramormyrops; species Paramormyrops kingsleyae. Next base: position 32,387,931 of record NC_132798.1, read on the forward strand.
CAGACCGCAGGTCAATACACGGCTTGGTCCGCAGTCAATAACACTTACCAGCAACACAAACACTCAAAACCAGCTTCTGCACAAAATCAATGTCCAATTAGCAGCCCCCCCCCAAAGCTGGATCGATGTCTGTGGGGAAGATCTCCAGTTTGACAATGAGTGATAAAGAAAAAAAAATTCAAAAAAAGGCATAGATTTAAGAAATGGGTGCGTGCATCTGTGGTTCCTAGGCCTGCAGTGTGTGGTATCAACATCACGCAACTCGCCAGGACCTCCAGTCAGCGGGGTTGAGATTAGGCCTGAGTGGAATCTAATTTTTCATACTGTCCTAACATATTACCGCAATATATGGTATTTTCTAAACCAACGCTATTCTGGTATTTCGAAATCTTAGCGATAAAATTTGCCAGTAGGGTTGGGGGAGGGGTGGTCTCCACGATAAGATTTCGCTAAAACCTTTTACTCCTTTTCAAGATAACATAGTATACATTAAAAATGTATGTAAAGTTTATCGCTGCTCCATTTGCATTTGCTCTTCAGGCTAATAATCATAATCATTTTCAAACTTGCTGTTGGCTTCACCCCTAGACAGTGTGGCGTTTTTGTGAGAAATTTAGTGAAAGGGAGAAAATTGAACCGGTCACTAAATGACATTTGCCTTCTGCTGTATGTAAATATTTCTGTATGTGTCTACAGAGATGATATTGAGCAAAAACAAGTGATTTGTCAGCCCCGCTGTGTGTCAGCACAACTGGTGGGAACAGCAGCAGCTTATTCGATAGACTCTGTTGTCCGATAACTAATTCAGTTTAACCATACAGTCTAGCCTTCTACATCGTGGGGGTTAGGGGCGCAGGCCCCTCGCAATCTGGATAAACCAGATTAAATATTTTGGTCCCCTTGGTGAGCAAAGGGAACATGTGAGCAGAGTGAAAAGATAGGAGAAGCGCGATATACCACGTGGCAGCAGCACTGCATACATATTTCATGCATTTATGAATAAATTTTTTGTGCGTCTGTGGCTTTTGCCAACTCCAAAAAAATCCTATATAGTTTCTTACATGGACCCCACAATGTATTGAATATTTTGGGGATATTTTCAGTTCTTTTTTGATGTATAAATATTACAATATATAGAAGAAATGATATTTGAAATTTATCCAATATTGTGCAGCCACTATGGTCAAAATAAAACAGCGGACAGATTCAAAATATGTGACCATATACACACCCAACATTCTGGAGATATTAGATTTGAACTTTTATTTAATACTTCTTTAAACCATGAATTTTCTTTTTTCCCCCCGCCTAAAACTCTACTTTTTCTGTGTACAAGATTCTAAGAAAAACACCAACAGTGGCACAGGGCGGACAGACAGTTCAGGTTCTGTTCCTCTTCAGACCATCCCCTGGTGTGATTCACCATTCATCCCCAGTCTTGCCTCTTTTAAATAAAAAAGCGATGTAATTCCGTCTATCTGGGGGAAAGACGGCACGTGGAAATCCCGGCCGCTCCACCATCAGGGTCTCCCAGTGCCCTTGCATAGATCACGGATATGTCGGCCGCTTGCCGTCCCAGCCTTCTGTCCGTAACCATGGTTTCAAATGGGAAGTTGGTTCCATTTCAGGTTTTTTTTTTTTGTTTTATTTTTTCTAGAAACATTTAAAAAGCCTAATAAATTTACATTGTATATTTGTCCCAAGGAATATCAACAAGATATTTACATTTATTTTCTTTACAGAAATCAAAAACAGGAGGCCATTTCATACATATCTGTCTGCATATCATATCAGGGCGAAACAAAAATGTAACTTTGTACATTGTCGTTTAAGTATTTCCAAGTACCAAATATGGTAAAATAAGATGCCAAAATTCTCAATTAAAATCCCCTAAGTACCGCAGGCCTTACAAAGCTCACAGCGAAAATGGGATAAATAAACTTTTGAGGAATAAAATTAGAAATGAGAGAATACCGCCAAAAAATAAAATTAACAAACAACTTCTATACATGGGAAGAAATTGACTGGAAATGTACAGACTTCAACCTCTCAATGCATGTGAGAGGTGGGGGACGGAGCGGCGATTAATATATAAATATTAAAATTTAAGTGGCCAAAGACTCTGACACACCGATCTGTGGTCCGTCTCCTTCCAGGCCATCCAGCTCCCCTGTTTCGTAGAACAACAACAACGACAAAAACAACAGCAAGAGGGACAACATCTACGACATCAACACTGTCATGTGCTTTAGGGGCGGGGCAGGGCCCACCAAGGGTACGCCGCCTGTAGGGAAACGCCGTCGTCAGAAGCCGTAACAGAGGGAGAGGGAGGGTTTGCGTCCGTGGGGGAGAGGCAGCTACCGCGCCTCCACCTCTTTGGGATTTCGCGTGGGGGAGTAGTCTCGGGGGTCTTGACTTGTAAGGGGCGTAGTCCTTCTCGGGGAGGTGGGGCGGCCTGCGCCAGCGGGCACCAGCGGAGGGGGGGCGCTCAGCGCGGCGGTGGGGGGCGTCCGATTCAGGAGGCCGGCGTGCCCCGTGGACGGGCTGAGCCGGGGGTAGTGCAGGCTCCCCAGGTGGGACACGAAGGGCGGCATGTGGGGCAGGTGGCCCTCCATGGGTGACTGGTGCAGCTGGTGCAGCCGGGCACGATCCAGCTCCTCACGCAGGTGCAGCCGTTCCCGTTCCTCGGCCTGCCGGAGGCGCTCATGCTCGCGCCGCACCTCCAGCAGCTCATGGTGGGCGTAGTCCAGCGGCTCGCGATCGCGGTACGCCCGCTCAGCATCATATGGGCCGAAACGGGGCCCCGGCTCAGCCCGCAGCTGCAGGTCAACGCGGCGCTGTAGGTCCAGGCTGCGGTAAGCCAGGGGGTCCCAGGGGAAGGCGGGGTGGGGCAGGCGCTCGCGGGTCCCTGCCAAGGGGCTGACACCCACGAAGGGGGCTACTCGTGAGCGCTCCAGCATGCCCAGGCCGCCCATCTGGTGCATGGCACTCACCGGTAGGGGCAGCGAGTGGGGGAGGGGGACGCCGTGAAGTGCAGCTGCCGCTGGGAGCTCCGCACAGCGGGAGGGGGCCTGTGGCGGCAAAGGCTGCTGCTGCACCAGCGAAGGGTGGGCTGGGTGGTGGTGGTGGGGGCCCAGAGGCGGAGGCAGGGGTACGGCAGGGGGCTGCGTCGCCGGCTCAGAGCCCACCACCAGCACGTCCTGCTCCTCCTTGCGCTCCTCTTTGATCTTCATGTCATTTCGAACCCGCAGGGGCCCCGTGTCCCCGGCCGGTGTCTCCTTGCGCTCCATCTCCCTGGAGAGGGCCCCGGGGCCCTTCGCCACTGGCTCCGTGGCTGTGGCCTTCAAGTATGGCGAGGGGGAGCGTCGCGCAGGCCTGCACGGGTCCTCTGGGGCTCTGCGCTCCTGCACCTCGCGGCCTGGCGAGCGGCTCTCCTTCACCTTGACGTCAGGGGTCACGACGGCCTCCCGCTGGCGCTCTGCCACCTCCTTCTCACGTTCCGCCACCGCATGGCGCACCACTTCTCCCGAGCTCTGGCTGCTGCCACGGATCAGGTTGCTGATCTGGTAGCTGACTGGTGCGGTGGCGGGAGACGACCGGTTGGAATGGCGGTTCCGCTCCAGAGACTCCCTGCAGAGGACATGACATAGACATGGGAGTGAGGAAGCCCCCCGTCAGCCATGTCAGGTCTGGTAGGTTTCGGCGCTCAGAAATGAGTCACACGACCGTGAGGGTTTAAGGTTTAGGGTTAAGGGTTAGGGTTTAGGGTTTAGGGTCAGGCTCTGCCCACCTGTCTTTATCTCTCTCTTCCTTTCCGACGGACGAGTCCCGCTTGTCCCGCTCCCTGTCTCTTTCCCGGTCACGCTCCCGGTCGTGGGCGGAGCCAGTGCCTCGCTCCACATCGCCTGCCTTGGGCCATTGTGGGGGCGTGGGGAAGGAAGGAGGGGTGCGGTGCAGTCGGTTCCAGGTGTCGTGGTGGGGGCTGCTAAAGCCGGGTATACCGGTGCCTTCCTTGTGACCGAACATGCTGTTGGACCCTGGGGGGGGTGGGGTCAGGGGATGGGAGAAAACACAAGAGCAGCAATAAGGACAGTGTCCCCATAAAGGCCAGGGTGGACTGAATCAAACCAGGGGACTTGGGGGGGGGGGGGGGTCACGGCTGGGAACTGGCACAGAGAGGAACACCACAATCCCTGAGCTGCTCCCACACAGGGGAGGGAGGGCCGCAGAGCCCCAGTAAAAAACCCCCCATGCTAGTGGGCCTTTTATTTCCCTCCACCTGCATGTCACTGGCTGAGGAATGCCTCATTAGGTGGTTGGGGGGGGTTTACACAAACAGCAATACTGCTCTGATGCCCCATAGAAGACGAGGTGAAAAGCAAACTACAGGGATGGGAGGCCAACGGGAAGCAGAGCGCCCCCTGGCAAGAGTGACGAGGGAAGAGGATGCCTCAGCCCCCGCCTGCCCCCCTAGCTCCTGGGAGGGCAGGGCGGCCTTACCGAGCGAGGGGTTGCCCAGTCCTCCGAAGGCACTGCTTGAGAGGTTGCCAAGGCCACCAAAGGCACTGGAGCGACTGAACGGATCTGCAAAACGCCAAACAGGGATTAGCCGTGGGGGGCGCTGGGGGCCGTCCATTAAGTCCTCTGCTGGCCACTAGCTCCACTGGGGCAGGGTTTATCCCATTTGCTGAATGAGCGTGTGAGGCTTGGGGGCTTGGGGGGGGGGTTGCAGCTGGTACACTGGGTAGCGGCACTGGACCACTGGCTCTGACTACCCCTCAGTCTGACAGCTTCTTAAACCCCTGGTATGATCTGCACCTTTCTGGAACATTTCACTGGGGAGGCATTGTTTGCTACTGATGACAGCTTGTGAAGGTCAATTGGGTCCAACCCCAAACCCTCAGGGCGTCGGGGACCCTGCGGCCCTCCCAGCTGTCAAATGGTGACAGAGACATGACCCTTAATTGTCACGTTCACAACTTTTTTTCCAAAGAAAGTCAGAGAGATCCTTTTGAGGTTAATCCCATTGTGGGCGTGCCCAATCAGCAAGCCCCACCCAGCCCACTTAAGGTTCTCAGCCCGGTCTCCCAGTCCTCCCATAGCCCACATGATGGTGACCTGGAGCTACACCATGAAACCGACACACTTAAATGAAAAAGCAGGCGGCCATCGCAGACACATGAGGGCCATAAAACAGAACCTGAGGCATTCCCAGAATGCATTGCCACAGGATGAGAATGAGGCCACGTGGTGACCCACTGGGATATCCAGCCTGAGGTCACAGAGCCTCCATTTACGGCATCTCTGGGACTAAAGATGGACTCCTTGAGCCCAAAGTGGTCATTAGCACTAGCCCAGAGGCAGCACAAGGAGGCAAATAATTACACACAAGGGGAGTTTCAAAAATGCGTCCTCTCCCTCCGTGACCGGGAGTCAGGCACAAAGGACGGCAGGGCGCCACGCCTGCCCGCCGACTCTGCTCCCCGATAATGCTGAAAAACGGTCTCATTTTCAGCGCTGTCAGCAGGGACTGTGGCGAAAGCGCTCGCATGTTCAACGTACAGCCTGACAGTTAGGGGCCAGGAGAAGTTGAGCACAGGGACAAACCCTGGGCAAGAGGGGTCACATCAAGTTTTTAGTGTAGAGCCCATTACTGGGGGAGGAACAGGCAGGTAATTAATACAGAGGCCAAAAAAAAAAAAAAAAAAAGCACACGGGAAGGTGGGGGTACTTACACTTACCTGGCAGGTGGCTGGTGGGCAGGAAGCCACTGTGGTGGGGGGAGGGGCCGTAAGGGGAGGCTGCAGAATGGGCGGATCCTGCCGGGAGACACCCACCCATGGTCAGTGTCCCGCAGATGAACCAGACTAACAAATAGCTTTCTGCATCTCTTCACTTGCACTGCACTGCACTGCACTTCCCAGGTTTCACAACGGTTCAGTATCCTGACCCTGCCTAAACGCGGTCACCCAGGCTTCTTGATAACGCCAGGATTCTCTGATAAATGCCTTCATTGAATTTCTCTAAATTATGTGTTAATAACCCAACAGAGTAAATGGAAATGAGGAAGGTGGAAATGGAAGTTATAGTTCAGTTATACTATCAGTTATAGCCCATGTACTGCATCACCCATAAGAGCCCCAGAAGAATTCATTTCAGAGTTGACCTTTAAACTGTTACTGTGAGGTCTATAGCAGGAAATGGCACTGTAGAGGACACTCATATATAAGTTTAGCTGACCATTAGGGCCCGACCACGAGCTGGATGCCCGTGCCGACCGGCTAATTGAGCGACGCTAGACATACTGCAAAGGATGCTGGGAAATCCATTCAGGTGAGTGTCTTTCTCACATAGGGTGAATTTCAAAACCAAGAACCAAAGACCGTACTTGTGGCCTTGGCAAGACCGTATTTGCTAACTTGCCTTCCAAGAATGAAATTGGGATGCAATGAATCATGGGATTGGTCTCATTCGGCAAGGATGCAACCGGTGTATCCTTGATATTTGGGCCAGAACAAGACCAACATCTGGGGATTTTTACCTTTCTCTGTAATTCTGTTCTCAGTATTGGAACTGGTCTTCGGCAATGGAAGGTGACGTAAAACGAGAACACGAGTACGCATGCTGAGATTCACCCAGAGACAGCCTGGTGCATAAAATGGCATGTGAGACATGATGCCTTGGGTGCATGAGGGGTTTGAGTTGCGGTACAGGCTCACAGGAAACACGCAGAAGGGGGAGGGCATCTGACCTGTGGAGGAGAAGAGTGGCCGAGCCAGGTCGTGGGGGTACGGGAAGCCAGGGAACACCCCAGGACCTGGGGGGCGGCTGAACAGGTCCAGCTTCCCGTTCAGCTCCATCTTGTGGGAGTCCATCTGCATTTGCTGAGAGAGGCGAGAAGGACACAGACATGGAGAGATGGAGAGGTGAATATTTCAGAGTCCTTACAGAGAAAAACTCACAGCCGCTTCAGGGACTGTAGGACATTCTGGGGAGCGCTGGGATACACACACACACACATGTAGGGTAAACATATCCTTATGGGGACCGCTCATTCATTTCAATGGAAAAAATGCTAACGCTAACTATGACAACCTTAACCCCAGCTGTATCCAGGGCCCCCTCACCTTCATCTTCTGCTGATGATGGTAGATCTGCCAGGCAATCTGGACGTGGACGGCGCACCACTTCCCGGGCTTCTGGGAAAAGAAACAGAGTGAGACTCAGTTCAAAGCACAGGCCAACCACCGCCCCCTCCCACAAAAACTACAAAAAAAGTAACAAAACGATAGGAGACTTACTCTGACAGGTGTCCGGAAGGGATCCGTCACCTGCAGGACAAACACACAAAGCACACCCACTGGTCAGCAGTCATGACATCATTAACATCCGAAATGGGCACTATCTATGCAGCCCAGCCCCCAGCGCCTCACTGTGTTTTACTTAATAAGATTTTTGCATAGTGGGTAAGCGACATGCTAACAGCTTCCTGTTAACCGGCCCAAACCACGCTTTGTAATGTCCGTGTGGCTGCGGGGAATGGCACGGGGAACGGTGGGCGGCGGTCCTCCTACCCGAGGGTCCTTCTGTAGGAGGGTGTGAGGGACAGCCCCAGGGCGGGCGGCCACGTCAATGGGGTTAGAGGCCTGGAGAGGGGGCGGGACAGGGTGGGGGTGAGTATCTGCGTCACAGTAAGACAGACTGCTGAACTATGGCGGGGAAACATGGGTAAGACAGAAATGAAGCAACAGACAAGGTGGAAGTGCTAACGAAGGCTATAACGAACTCTGTGTCTCCCCAGAGAGGCCCGAGTGGACGGATCTTAATGAGAATGTTACTAACAGGCAAAGGCCGGCTGCGGGTGGGGTTGGTATAGACAAAACAGGTTGCCATGGAGACAGAGCACAGACAGCTTAGCGACGGGCTGCAGGCTGTGTGGACTACCCCCAGGAGGTATTCTGCCTGCCGGACATGTTGTTTCTGGGTGTGTGTGTAGGGTTGGGGGTGGTCTCCCCCTTCTCCCTGTTTTTCATTCTTGAACCGACATCAGCCTTTAGACACCAAGCGATTTCACCGGACCGTTCCAGGAGCTTCGGGGCCATGACAAGCACGGGCTGACGGCGATCTGAGCCCGTAAAAGCCGTGTGGGGGCCCCACTGGGGGGGGGGGGGGGCTGCAGCGGATTTAGGCTGGCTGGTTCAGGCTGCCCTTTCTCCGCTGGCTTAAGCGGGCTGGGAGCCGTTAGGACGCCTGGTACCCACAGATCGTCACGGCCCAGCGGCCCCCAGGCTCAGCCGGATTATGGCCCCATTTGCATAGCTCATTATGGGTGCTGGGGGGGTGGGCTGCTCACCCACGAAGGCAAGCGGGGAGCGAAAACTCAGGCTGGGCTGTCTTCGATGGCGTACAGCTCAAACCGTGTGCTCCTGTCAGTGTGTCTGACCCACACGAGACAAACCGACCCAGGAAGGACTGCTGACCGGGTCTGGATGTTCAAATACCTTTAAATTTAAGTTGCCTTTTTTAACCTGATTCCCCACAAGCGATGGCGTATTGGGTACGTGTGTGAGTGTGTGGTGTGAGAGAGAGAAAGACAGAGAGAGAGAGAGAGAAACAGACAGACAAACGAAGCTAGTCAGTTTACCTTGGGCTGGAAGGCCCCCTGCAGACTGCTGAAGGGCCCAGAATGAGGAAGCAGTGGGGCCACACCGGGCATCGTGGGGGGATATGAGGGGAAAAACTGCAGGGGGAGTTAAAAAAAAACAGGCCTAAGAGGGGGTATTTACCACAGCACTGCACGCTTCCAAAAAGCAGTGTATGGTCTCAGCTAACATGCAGAATACAAAGCAGACTTACAGTGGAATGCCTCAGGAAGGGGTTGTCCAGTTTGGGGGTGTACTTGTCGAACTGAAAGACAAAAAGGAAAAGGAGAGAAAAAGAGAGATCACATCACTGCAGGAAAAAAGATCACAGAGCACAACACACGTCCGACAAGGAGTCCAACAAAAACACGATGCAAACACACACAGCACTCAGCAGCACAGAAATTACCCAGCGGGACACGTTTAAAATAACATCAGCTGGCAAATATGAGCAGGCATTCGTAAGGTGGGGGTGTGCCGCGTGCCCCCAGCCAGTCTGTGCGGCGCCAGGCGGCCGTCAGACCTCGGCCATACGCTCAGCGCGCACTGCAACCAGCCCTGATGTTGTATAAGCTGGTAGGTGAATGTATCGAGGACTGTGCCACTCTGCACTCTAGGGAGGGGGGGACGGGGGGGGGCTGTGTTTCGATGTTTTAATGCAGAGGAGCAGGAATGCCAGTATGGGTGGAGGTTTCGTGATACGGCAGACTGTGTCGTGAGAGGGAGTATTTAAGAACGGGGAACAACGACGGGGCTAATTAAGGCAGTCAGAGAGGTAGTCAGCAGAAAGGCTTCATCGCCCCCGTTCCAATAAGGCTGGAAACCAAAAGGCCAGGGAAGGTGTACTGGGGGATTTACAGGAAGTCGCGCAGAGATCTCCGACAGTCAGGGATCGCTCTCTCTTCCCGAAGGCCTGTATGTCCGCGGGCAAATTTCCTCTGATTCATGGAGGAAACCGCGGGGGTACCCGACTCACGGCGAACACGGATGCCACTTAAACTGCCAGCCTGCCGCTCCGGAAAGGAGGCGGGCTCGTTAGCAGGGACCTCTGGGGCGAGCGAGGAGGAACCAGCTAGAAAGATGGTGCGCTCCTGTTTGTTATTTTGGTGAAGAGGAGGAGGAAAATAAGAGATTATATGTCTGTGTGTTTAAGGCCAGACGTCCAGGAGCAGATGCTGTGTAATTGGCTGAGCTGTCAGCAGTATGGTGGTAACTCTCCGCAGGCTGGAGCCTCTCGCCGCATGAATGGGCGACTTTGTGCCCTGGCCCGGCGGCCCAACCGGCGCTTTCAGCTGCCGGCTGCGTGTTTCCGTGACATAAACATGGGCTGTCTGCAAGACCTTCTGGGCCTCTGTCCCGGAGACAGGCGACGCTGTGTGATGTGGTCCGGCTGGCTCGCCGCGGTGGAACGGCCCCGTCCATTTTACATCGCGGTGGGGAGGGTCAGCCCCCTCTGTTTATCTACGGCCGTCTGATGGTAGCAGATTCACCATTCATTTTGAAAAACGCTTCTTCACTGGAGCAGAGAGGATCACTGACAGTCTTAGTTAAGCCAGCAAAGCAGGTCCAGGAAATTCACAAGTTCAGGAATTACGACGGTTAGACGGAGGCTAAACCACGGAAATGGGCACAGCCGGACCTTTCCATTGGCAGTCTTTCAAGAAAAATGACACTTTCCCTGCTTCAAAAGACCAAGCTTTAAAACACAAGACGCAGATTTCCAACTGCAATCACCTGACTGTCACTGAATATTTCACATCCAATAGCCTCCTAAAGAAAAATTCTAGCATATAATTTTCACTCAAATAGGCAAACAATGATGATGCCAGTGATTGAATCAGAGGGTAACAGCAAACACTTAATCTAGCTGGACCTCGTCTCCGTGCTCTGTAAGGCTTCACGGTTGCGTTCAGATGGACCTCACAGTCTCCATAAGGTTTAAGGTTCCCTCCAGCAGGACCTTGCGGGTCTCCATAAAGTTTTAATGTTCTCTTTCCCATTAACAAACACAGAGGACACAGGTGTACAGTGAGCTTGAGGAAATGCCCATTGGGTTCTGCTTCAGTGACTGGGATATGAAGGCATCCGGACCCCGGGACGGACACCTTCCTGGTCCCTCTCTGGCCAGGGGAGACTGAGGCCATTAGGGATTCCTCTCAATCATTCTCTGGCCCAAATGATGCGGACCGTAAGTTTTTTGGCTTTGGGGGGCTGTGGATCGGAAGGGGCATGTTATGAGTTGGGTGGGGGTCGGGGGGGAGGGGTGGGTTCTACTTATCCTCACATTTCTGGCTGGGGTACGCACCATGGGGGGTGCAGTGGGCGGTGCTATGACGGCCGCGGGGGGCAGGCTGGCGGGGTAGGGCGTGAAGGTGTGCTGGTGGGTGTGTTGGTGCTGGTGCATGTGCTGGTGTTGGTGAAACTCTGCCCTCAGGAGCGACACGGGGGCCAGCGGGGAGGCGGAGGGCCCCCGGCCCCGCTCTGAACTTTGAACCAGGAAGCGGTTGTTCAGCTCCTGCCGAAGGAGGTCATGCTCTGCAAGAAAGGAGAGCGGAGAAAAGGGGGGGAGACACAAAGAGGCACGGGGGCCAGTCAGTCTTCACAACAAGGGCACAAAGAAGAAGAAAAAATAGTCACCTGGCATTCCCTGTTTCTCCAGCTCATGCTGTGAGGGTTTTCTACGTGAGGACTCATTGGTGGTGGTAAGAGAGTTGCCTGTGACAAAGTGCCAATCAGAATCCCCGAATGAGGCTGGCAATACATGATTGGTTGGTTGAATGATATCAACAGGCTGGTATCTAAAGACAGGAAAGAATACCAAGAGTCATCTCAGCAGAAAACATCGGCTCTTCGCTGACTGTCCTTCACTGAGCTCTTGCTAAAAAAGGCGGCAGTTATGTTTAAGCTTCGCAGCCCTGACTAGTGCGCAAACCTCCACTGTTATTAATATTACCAGAATTATCTGACACATGCATGTCAAGACGAGTAAAGTAACAGTAAAGGCGGTGAGTGTTTCAGACCTTTCTTTACATCACAGCCGGGATACACCTGCCCACAAACCACACCCAGAGACAAAAAAAGCAGTGTGTATATGTGCATAAGAACTAGAGAAAAAAACATGGTCGGGGAACATTCTGCTCTGGCCTGAAGACTGAAAATGGTGTCTCAGCTGCATTGGCGTCACAAACGCGGGACAGGGCAGGCTCCAGGGCCCTGCCAACTTTACGCTGCGGGGGGGGGAGGGGTGCGAGGTGTAAATGCGCCCGCTGGCCACACACAGAGCGCAGATCCATGGGTAATGCGTAAAAGGTGCCCAGCCAAAGTGGCTGTGTGCTACAGAGAGTGTCGTGCCAGGAGCCCCCCCCTCTTCTTCAGTTTGCTGGGAAAGTATTTGTATAACGACAGCTAAATAAACAAGCAAATCGATTTAAAGCAATTAATGGATTTCTCTGACACGTAATGGCGGGCTACAGCGGCGAGGTGTGTGAAGAGCGTGTGTATTAAAAACACACATTAACACCTACTGACCCCCCCGCCTCCCCTTTATGAAAGAGAAATGTGCAGAATGCTTCACGCCTCGAGGGTGCCCCCACCTGGGTAAGCGGCTCCCGCAGGGTGTCCGGGAAGCCCGAGGCTGTTGGCGGGTAAAGTGGGTGGTGGCGGCAGGGTGGCGGGGGTGGCGAACATGGCCGGATGGCGATGGGCCGCCGCTCGCAGGGAATAATGCGAGGTGGACAGGTCCGCGATGGATAGGGGCAGGGGGGGCACCGGGGGCACGAGCCCACTGAGGTGGGGGGTGGGGGGGTGTTGCCTGGGGAGGCCCACGCCACTGACACTGCCTCCGGCGCGACTGTGGGGGGGACAGAGAAAGTGGTATAGCGGTCAGAGAGAAAAAACAGCGCCACCTGCTGGGGGACGCAGGAAGTGAGCAAGGTGTCTCACCTGAGAGCGTGAAGACTGTACTGCGATAGGGGGCGCCCCGTGTGACTGGCTAAAGGAGGGGTGTGGCGCTGGGGGGGCAGAGCCCGGAGCTCTGGCAAGGGCTGTTGCTGGACCTTTGGTGGGGGAGGGGCGGGGCCTGGGGGCACTGGCTCCTTTTTGACGGGCAGCGGCGCTGGGGAGCCGGCCCGGACTGCAGGGGGCGCAGCTGCCGAGGCGACGGTCGGGGCTGGGGAGCCGGGCAAGGTGGGCCCGTAGGGGGCGTCACTACTCTGCTCCTGGCTGCGCTGGAGCCCAGAGACTTTGGCAGAGCTGTAGGTCCGTGGGTCGAGGCTCTCATTCGCTGTCACACCTGTGGGCAGAGGGAGGAAGGTGCAGAGCACAGTTAGAGGGCCATTGTCATGACCTCGGGGCTGCGGGGCCATTGTCATGACCTCGGGGCTGAGGGGCCATTGTCACGACCTCGGGGCTGCGGGGCCATTGTCATGACCTCGGGGCTGCGGGGCCATTGTCATGACCTCGGGACCACGATCAGGCAGGTCAAAGGGAGCGTTTGTTAGAGAAGCATTGATATCTCCCCCCATCGCCCACATCGCATAATCTCCCACTGCGCTGCCACCCACCTCCCAGCCTGGCCTCCCTTTTATCCCCCCCAGATTTCATGAAGTGTTTAATCAGGTCATTTTCACGCCTGGCTGTAATCAGATGATCCAATTTCTATGTGCGATCTGGTCAGTATGAATAAATCACACCTAATTAAAGTTAAACGCGCTGCCCATTCAGGCCTTTGCTGGGCACACAATCTGGCATGAAATAATTATGTTTCAATCGTGCCGTGGAGAGGGATGGTGACCCCGCCCCTCCCTCAGATGATTCCGGACCTTCACAGCAACCCCCAGCAAGAATCCCAGAAGGATCCATGGCAGTGGACCTTTAAAGAAGTCATGTGTCCCCCCCTGCCCCCCAACACGCCCCGTCAGCATAGGGCAGAGAAGCTGGAGTCACAGCACTGCAGTGCGCAGTCAGAGGGGATAAAGGCCAACTTTAAACACACTTTCCTAAGTTTAGGTGGACGAGGAGCTCAGCGACGCCCCCTTTGGTGGGAGCGAGAAGCCGGTCATTACACTGAGGGTTAAATGGACCTCGAGGCCCCAAGCTGGACGGAAGTGTTAGCCCAGGTGTGGGAAATGATTTTCAGGGCTTTTTTTGGAAACCAAGAGAGTAGTTAGGGTCACACTGCTCTGAAATGAACAGCTTTGGGCATATGGGTGTGTGTGTGTGTGTGTGTGTGTGTGTGTGTGTGTGGGGGGGGGGGGGGTTAGAGCAGAATTTAGCTGGGCTTCCTGCGGCCTCACAACACACTCTCCCAAGGCTCAGAGTCTGACGGACAGACACACAGTACCAATCGGAGCTCCCCACACAGTCATACATGCCACCAGTCACCTCCCCCGGCTAGGAAGCAAGCCCCGGCTTCTGCAGAGGCCCCCTCACGCTTTCTAAAGGCTGGTTCATACTTCTCTGGGCGCGTACTAGTGGGCATGTCCAGTCAACGTTTATCACGCGTTTGATGTCATTGTGCGCCTATGTGGACTAACGCCTGCTGCATTTCTGTCCACGCAGCGCTGCTTCTTAACTCCACGCCACACCTCCGGAAACATCTGCTACTACGTCACCAGGCACAGGAGTCCGTCTTCACAGGGGACACGCCGTCTGTTGCGGGCTGCGGGAAGTTCTTCGAGGGCACCCCAGATGAAATGTACCGGGCACTGATCGAAAACCGTTTTATTTCTTTTTTTTAATCGTTAAGGTATTTAGAGAGAATGTCTACAGTTTTTCTAGTTAAATAGCTCGTTAGAAGTTTTGATCTTGTTATTAGTATACTTATCCTGCTTTTCTTAAATTGTATAATTAATGTGAAATATGTAATTATTCATAGTCTTGCAGTTAGCTAGAAAGATATTGATTTTTCTGGAATGATTATCCTTAGAAGTTTTGTACACATCAAAGAGCAGTTTAACAAATTATAGTATAAGAAAGATGCCAATTTGATGTACTGTCTACTGTCATCAATAAAACACTCAAACTACAGCCCTAAAAAAGAGAATAATAAAAAAAGGAAGACATGCACCTAGACTCTCCTCTGTTTTGGCACCCATGTGGTGGAATGAACTTCCCCTAGAAGCTAAGTCACTGGGTGCCTTCAAACGACGACTAAAAACCTGCCTCTTTTGGAAATACTTGGATCAGCACTTCCAGGATTCTTAGCCAACCCTGAGAGCGGGCTCTCTGAATTCATAAAACAGTGCAAAGTACGCGGCTTCACCAGAGAACTATGAACGTTTCCGTGTCGCATACGCAGAGTAGATACTCGAGTGTTACTCTTGTGGAGAAGTATGAACCATCCTTAAGGTTCCTACAAGATGTTCACTCCAGACGGAGTCTCCTTCCTTGGTGTTGCCTTGGAAATCACCTACCAAAGGCACGCGGGGGTGGCAACCTCACAGGGGAAGAGCGACGGCTGAACGGCCGAGGCAGTCACACCCAGGAGCGCCGCCCTGACTATGCCTCTAATGGGAGTCAATGGCGTCAAAGCAGCACAGTGCTTACAGAGCCCCCTGCAAAGCTGCTCGCATGGCCGGCAGAGGGCCAGCAAACATGTCAAACCTGCAGCAGATGTCAGGCGATGTCAGGTCTGCCAGCCACCCGCCCCCAGCAACTCCCTCCCCCCGGTCCCAGGTGGGGCACGGATACTGATGGCCATATAATGTCCGGTCGATTCCCTTTTGAATGGCTCACAGAACCACGAGAGGCGCAAAAATAGAGGTTGTGACCTCTGAACCCTGGCTGTCACCGCTGCTAGAGACACGATTAAGCAGTGATGCTCATAACTGAGTTAGAACCGGAGCCATAACCCTCAAGTCTGAATCACTTAACCTGCCTTAACACGAGCGTGTTTTAGAGCCTCAGTATTGATCAGGTCCTGAATCCTGAACGGAAAGCCCCCATCATAAAGGCAGGGCCTCTGTACCCTGCATATTACCCCGGCCGTGCCCCTCCCCTGCCCGGCTCAGTGGGGTCCCTTGGCGACACTCTGGTTTGGAAGGCAGATGCCTCCGCACATCCAATCAGGGCTGCCTGCCAGATTTACGCCGCAGCATTCCCAAAAACCCAGTAAAGACCCTGACAGGCCTGAGCTCTTATTAACGAGGCGCTCAGGGGACGCCGGTAACCCTGACCGACTAACAAAGCGCTCAATGACAGCACCGCGCTCAGGGCCAACAGCAGGACCTCTGGGGATTTGACCCACTCACCTTCCGGCTCACAGTCCCCATGACACCTGCTGGTCCAGACTGGGAGTGCATGATTATAGACTCAGCACCAAAGTTGTTTATCCAGAACACTCAAGAACTGATTGGATGCTGTGATGTTTCTGACTTTATCTGGGAACTGTTTCAGTTCTACACACACACACACACACACACACACACAAACACACACACACAAGGCCGGTCCCCATGGTGCAGGACAAATCAGTAGACAGTCAAGGGCTGCCACAGCCAAACCCCAAAAACATTTTTTTGTGAAGCAGGACATGTGCGCTGAGCCCGGGGCCCCTTACATCGCCTCCGAGGCGAGAGGGCCCACCAGCTGGCATCACTGGCTCAGAGCGGGGCCCAAACCCCAGGCCGCTGAGAACCATCCGAACCCAGGGCCCCCAGCATGTCTGAGACCTCCTGCGAGGGTCTAAATCGCCTCGCTGTGATCTCACCCCTACTCCCCCTAGGCGGTATGGCGGAGAGGCGGCCAGGATATCCGGGGCTGTTTTTGAACAGCTGTCACGCTTTAACTACATGGCCCACAGATGGGAGGTGGGTGTCGGTGGGCGGCTGGCACAGCGGGCATAGCGCCACAGCCCACGTTTGGAATGCCCATCATCTATTTCTGAGAACGCCTGGGTGCCACCTGCTGCCATATGCCTCGCATGACATATCTCTGCCACCCCATGTGACACTCACAGTGTGGCTGTGGGCAGTTTATTCATGTCGATGGCCCCACCCCTCGCTGGTCTTCGCTAGTCCCTTCGTGACTAAGTGACTATGATTGGAGGGCAGCAGGACTGCAGCTGGGGGGGCTCGGTGAGTCAGTCTGGCTGACCACTGTGCTGCAGGAGGTCATTGGGGTAACGACAGGCCTGGCCAATCGACACGCTGCCTTTACAGGACTGGGGTCGCCGTGGCAACCTCATCAGAGCACATCCATCTGAGTGTTCCATTCAGGTAGTTGCCGGGGGGTCCAGCTTCCCACACCTAAATGCAACGTCATCTGTGTGGGCCAACTGGTTCTCCCCTCACACCTCACGCATCGCCAAGGCTTGTGGGGACAGTGGTGATCTTAGAGAACTGCAGACACACACCTTGGTACCCTAACAGAGAGAGACAGTACCAGCCTGTTCTGGGTCTGCCTCACACGCTGTCTCGCCAAGCAGGCATAAGCATCAGGGGTGTGTCTGAGCACAAGGAAGGGGCGTGTCAGAGAGGGGTGTGTGTCCGAGCACAAGGAAGGGGCGTGTCAGAGAGAGGGGTGTGTCTGAGCACAAGGAAGGGGCGTGTCAGAGAGGGGGGTGTGTCTGAGCACAAGGAAGGGGCGTGTCAGAGAGGGGGGTGTGTCTGAGCACAAGGAAGGGGCGTGTCAGAGAGGGGGGTGTGTCTGAGCACAAGGAAGGGGCGTGTCAGGGAGGGGGGTGTGTCTGAGCACAAGGAAGGGGCGTGTCAGAGAGGGGGGTGTGTCTGAGCACAAGGAAGGGGCGTGTCAGAGAGGGGGGTTTGTCCGAGCGCATGGGAGTGGGAGAGAGGGGGGTGTCTGAGCTCAGTCTCTTCTTTCTGTAGTTGGTTTCATATTTCTGCTGGCGAGTGGGATATATACCCATGTGAAATGTCAAAACTCGCAGGTTTATATTTTTCACTTTGTGTTTTAAAACCTGCACCTGTAACACCATAGTGTTGGATCATGCGTGAGCAGGCTAGCAAAATCCCCAGAGTGCTCTGATTAAGGGACTGAGAGAGAGAGCGAGAGAGAGCGGGGGGGAGATGGGGGGTATCATGATGAAAACACACACAGGGCCATGTGAGGACATGCTTCTACACACAGACAATAAAATAAACCGTCTGATGCAGGAATTTATTATACCCGGGTAAAATTTCACCCAAATCGTTAACGTTAACAGTTTGATGTACTCTAACATATTACATCGGCTGCTGTCTGAAATTTAAGTGCTGAATTGATTTTATTTTCAACAGGGGAAAGTTTCTGGAACAAAGTCTATTCTGCCTTTTAACGGCCCTGAGGTTAGTGCGCTGGGAAAGCTGGACGGCGGCTCTCTCATTCCAAACACACGTTTAGCTCTCTCTAACCACCAGTGATACGACTTCTTTTGATGGGGTGGGGGAGCATGGGTACCACAGGCGGGGGGCCCCACTGTGTAAAGGGTGGCATTAGGCAGCGTCACGCCCCTTAAATGCCCCTCAGGTGCTTTAAAGCAGGGGCACAGGTGGCTCATTCTTGCTAAATACCCGGCTCTAACAAGCCTCTTCTGGGCACACCTGGTGCCCCCAGCTGGGCGCCTAGCAGGCGATAATGTACAACCCCCCCCCCTGCTGGGTCTTGCCATCCGAACACGGAAAGACGGGAGCGTGAGGAGCAAGCAGAGTGTCGGGCTGAATCGTTCAGGTTCACCGTCCGCATCGGTGCCTCGCCACCACCGCTCTGGGTTCCCGGTGCCACCTGGCGCGATATAGATGCCTGGCCAGCAGAGGGACGAGCGCCGTGGGAGATGCCGCCAGCCAATCAATGGCGGGGGTGAGGCCGACAGGAAGTGACATGGACCCAAGTTGCCCAATCTGGGTTCTAATTCCGGCCCCCCCGTCATTGGTGAGGAAATGAGCCCTTTAAAAGTCTTCGGTCACTAAAATCAAAGCTTGTCAGCGTTACGGATGCACATGAAACACACCTCAGCATGAAGTGCCTGACCAGCATTCCCCACCATTTTAACATCAGGTTGTCAGGACAGACATTAGGGTCCCAAAGTCGATCTCAACTGCATCATCGCAGCTGGAGTGGCTTGCTGACAAGTCCCACACCCAACCGCGGCAGCCACACGAAACAGAGCCAAGGACACGCGGGCGAGATTCAGGTTCCATTAATATTTTGCGACTTAATACTTTGACCGACTATTATAATCATAATCCTGCCTCAGGCTTTGTTTCAGAGTAAAGGGCACAGCAGTTTGATGAGGACGACATTACCTGACCGTCCATCTATCAAAACCGTGCCTTTGGTAACTGGGCGGACACGTTAAACTGGTCACCGGGGAACCCCAGGGACTTCACAGCGACAGCAGATCTTTACAAGCCCAGATGCAGGCAGACGCTCTGGCTTTGCGGCTATGATGGTGCATCACGGAAACCTTGTCGAAGGCATCTGTGCAGAGAGCGACAGGAGCTGTGATGCTCCCTGGTCGTCCAGGGGTGAAGCGAGACGAGCAGGTTTTCCTCACTCCTGTTACTGGCATGTGTATATCAGACACAGTGAGCCTCAGACACAGTGAGCCTCAGACACAGTGAGCCTCAGACACAGTGAGCCTCAGACACAGTGAGCCTCAGACACAGTGAGCCTCAGTTAGGGCTGGGTAATATGACCGCAAATCAATACAACGATTAATTCAACATTTTATCTCGATTATGATTAGCAAACGATTATTTTGTTTTTATTTACCCACATATTTCATTTAATTTTTCCATATGTTGTCAGGTTTAAAAAGACCCAAAATTAACACTAAGCGGACTACTTGATTACTATAAGCAAATTATTTAAACAGTATTTATACAGGAATGATTCTGTCCCAAGCTTTTTGATCCTTATAAGCGGTTGATCACCATAACCATGACCACTATAAGCGGGTTCCACTGCATTTTAAATATCGCTAGTTTTGAAACTGACTGGTGGTAATACCTTTGGTTCTGCAGTGTTTACATTTGACCTCTGTTTGTTCGGTGTCCTCTTCACTAAAGCCACAGTGTGTCCAAATGACGGACGCGGCATTTTTCTTTTGTACAAGCTGCTAGAGGTGCTGAGTTGACTCTGTGTTTGAGTTTTCCTCCATGTTGCAGACTGGACGGGGCGGTACTATGTGTTTAAGGTACATGAACACACACTGGGGAAAATAGTAACAGATTTTTTTTAAAGTATTAACAGAATAAAAAAAAAACGACATGTGCAAGATTATGTCGATTAGAGGTTCTGAATGTCGGTTCTGATAAATTTTCAATGAACTACCCAGCCCTAGGCTCACTGCAGACCCCTATGTTGGGTGGGGGGAGAGGCAGACTCCCAGCCCTAGGCTCACTGCAGACCCCTATGTTGGGTGGGGGGAGAGGCAGACTCCCAGCCCTAGGCTCACTGCAGACCCCTATGTTGGGTGGGGGGAGAGGCAGACTCCCAGCCCTAGGCTCACTGCAGACCCCTATGTTGGGTGGGGGGAGAGGCAGACTCCCAGCCCTAGGCTCACTGCAGACCCCTATGTTGGGTGGGGGGAGAGGCAGACTCCCAGCCCTAGACTCACTGCAGACCCCTATGTTGGGTGGGAGGAGAGGCAGACTCCCAGCCCTAGGCTCACTGCAGACCCCTATGTTGGGTGGGGGGAGAGGCAGACTCCCAGCCCTAGGCTCACTGCAGACCCCTATGTTGGGTGGGGGGAGAGGCAGACTCCCAGCCCTAGGCTCACTGCAGACCCCTATGTTGGGTGGGGGGAGAGGCAGACTCCCAGCCCTAGGCTCACTGCAGACCCCTATGTTGGGTGGGGGGAGAGGCAGACTCCCAGCCCTAGGCTCACTGCAGACCCCTATGTTGGGTGGGGGGAGAGGCAGACTCCCAGCCCTAGACTCACTGCAGACCCCTATGTTGGGTGGGAGGAGAGGCAGACTCCCAGCCCTAGGCTCACTGCAGACCCCTATGTTGGGTGGGGGGAGAGGCAGACTCCCAGCCCTAGGCTCACTGCAGACCCCTATGTTGGGTGGGGGAGAGGCAGACGCCCAGCCCTAGGCTCACTGCAGACCCCTATGTTGGGTGGGGGAGAGGCAGACTCCCAGCCCTAGGCTCACTGCAGACCCCTATGTTGGGTGGGGGAGAGGCAGACTCCCAGCCCTAGGCTCACTGCAGACCCCTATGTTGGGTGGGGGGAGAGGCAGACTCCCAGCCCTAGGCTCACTGCAGACCCCTATGTTGGGTGGGGGGAGAGGCAGACTCCCAGCCCTAGGCTCACTGCAGACCCCTATGCTGGGTGGGGGAGAGGCAGACTCCCAGCCCTAGGCTCACTGCAGACCCCTATGTTGGGTGGGGGGTAGGGGTGTAACGATATTACAAACCGAACCGAAATATCGCGATACACCAACCACGATACGTATTGCGAAACTCTCGTGGCGTACCGCGGTACTCTCACGCCCCCTGCTGCCCATTGTTGAGGTTGACGTCATTTGTCTCTAACTAATTTAACCAATTTAAACACATCTTTATTTTATCACATTTGATTAAATTGTATTAGTAATGATGAGCTTTTGTTCTAAATATTATATTCTAAAGTTAGTATTAGAATTGTTTTTTCTGACTAGTCTATATTGGAGGTATTTATTTAATTTTTGTTGTTTACTCAGGTATCCTGACTGTACTAAAAATGTGATGGCAAAGTTAATAAAGAAAAAGTTTAGTTGTTATTGTTATTAAGTGAGTCTATTGTTCCTTAGCATTGCTGTTAAGATTACATCAACCCTAACCCCACAGCAAACAGAAACCGAACCGAACCGAACCGAACCGAGGCTCCAAAACCGTGAACCGAACCGAATTGTGCCTTTGGTGTATCGTTACACCCCTAGTGGGGGGAGAGGCAGACCCCACGCATGCTGGTGACTGCCACTTCTCCAGACGCCACTCAACAGGTGTCCTCAACTTAACTGTACGACCATGAGACTCTCAAAAGACATTCAAGATGAATGAATATCAAACTGTTCTGCTTCTCTAGTTAATGTGAGTGATTCTTTGGGGTTCTGCAGATGGCGTGTCATGCTGTAAACTCGCGTGGCCAGCTAACTAATCGCTCCTCGGGCCTCAAGTTCCTCTCGCTGTGTGAGCCTTAATGAGCTCTGGACATCGATTTCCACCTGCAGGCGATCGACCGGGCGCCGGCCCCGCCGAGTCAGGAGGGCTCGCGGAGATGCCCGCGCTGCTCTCTGTCAGCCACTGCCGCGCCCTTCCCGCCCGAAGGGGAGGCTGTGCTGATCAAACCCTACAAACACGCGGCTCTGTCAGAAAATACGGTTGGGGGAAAAACGAGAGGATGAGCAGATCTTGCTTTTCCTAACCGAGGCAAAATCTCCAGCGAGGTCTGAGTCTCTTTCGACAGCCCTCCCAGTTCCCCCCCCAGCCATTAAAACACTGTGAGCTCATGAGGACATTTCCATGTGTAGGTCAAACAGCGATGTTCATTTCCCTAAACAAACACACACTTCCTTGAGGCGCCCAGTCAGCCTTGGTTTCTCAAACGTTCCTCTCCTCCAGGGAGACATCCTCCACATGGCCGCGGCCGTACCATCACCAACTAAAACGTTACATTTTTCATTGGCTCTGACAGTGAAATACAAAGGCCATCCATCATTGCTTTGACAGAACAATACAGAGCGATATTCATACTAATCTCTACATCCTGCCCGTAAGCTGCCTTGTAGAGGCTCACTACAGTCTAGCCTGGACCTGCCAGATGACCTTCAAAAGATCCACGGTCAATTGCCCCTTGAAGATACCACAGCCTCTTCCATCTCCAAGGTGCAAATCAACATGGCATCCTGCCAAGCCGACCACACCCCTCTCCCGTCCCCTACCCCCATCTCGTGTTTTATTCTGCTTTCTGGGGTCAGATCACAATTTCAGGTTTTCTTCCCTAGTCCACTTATAGAAACTTCTGGAAATGCCGTCTGTCCATGAAGGCCCATTAGAGGCTCATCAGCCTCGATGTTTCCCCGTTCATTTGCCACACTGTCCTGGCACAGTGCAGCTGATGGGAAAATGGGGGGCATTCTGTGCCAGAAAAGACCAAGCATCTTGACTTTAGGGGCAGAAGCACAGTCCACATGTGCCCTCAGAGAGCCTCCCACCCCCCTATCACTGATTGGTCCATGCATGGTCACACCATCACAAGACTTCCGTCCCAAAATAGGTCACGGCAGCACAATGAGAGCAGCCCCAGCACATCTGCCCTTTGTGACACGTGGGTGTGCGTGTGCGTGTGTGTGTGTGTGTGTGTGTGAAGGTGATTGGAATCACACGGTCTGCTACTGAACCCCGCCACAGATGTCTTCCACGCAGCTGTGCCAAATCGCTTAACGCAGCATCAAATGGCGAAGTGATGTGGCATTTTCACGCCATGGCAGAGCTGTCGCAGGGGGCGGGGCCGCCGCTCACGATGCCGGCGCTGTAATAGGAGGGTTCCGCATGGACTCGCGTTTCAGCGATAGCTCAGGAACACCATTTCCAGAAATATGTTTCAATACCGTATCTTTGAGAAAATAAACCCCCCCCCCTCCCCAGCCAGGTTTCCAGTTGCCTCACCTGGTACTAGCTGTGGAACAGGCCCCCCCAGTGCTTCCTGACCTGGCTGATACATGATTGCCCAGGTACCCACAGCCTTGCACTGATTTATGACACAACAAGAAGTAGAAAGGCAGCGCGTGCACACAGACACACACACACACAGACACACACACACAGACAGACACACACAGACAGACACAAACAGACAGACACACACACACACAGACAGACAGACACACACACAGACACACACACACACCGTCGTCTTAACTACACTGTGGCAGTTTTATTTATAATGTGCATGGTGATGGGAGGAGCATGGAAACATCGTATACAAAACGAGCATAAATCGATTCTATGTTAAGACCACGCAATCCAGTATCCACAGAAATAACTGAACTCCACTAAGATACTGAAGCCCACAAAATGACAGCTCGGGGGGTTATTTAAAGCGTCGTAAACACTACAGGAGAATTAAAATAATTTACAGAATAAGCTCATTAACAGAGGCCGCGTCTTTGGCGACCGGCCGCAGTGCATGATGGGAATTCCGTAATTGCCTTCTCTCGCCCCAAAGCCAGCTTCCCCGGCTTAAACTGGAGGCGGCACTCTCTGCCAGTAATGGCTCAATTAATAATTAAACACGCCCGTCTTATCGCCCGCGCCCGCCTCACATTTATTTACGCCACGCGGAGGCAGCATTAGTGCTATCGACGAGGGGAGCGTTTATTAACGGCCGCGTGCGGAAAAACAAACGTGCGGGGTCTCCGGCTGCGATATGAATATGGAGAATAATGAGGGGGATTAAAATGGAGACGGGGCTCAGCGTCTTTGTTTGCTCGCATTTCAAAGCGCTTCCAGGGCTCTGAGCGCTGCCGGGACGCGGCTCCTGTATGGATCTGTCGCTGTTTAAAATTTAAATTCAATCAGGGGAACAAACACGCTGTGAATTTGGGGGGTGCTGGGGCTTTAACACGAGCACAACCCTCACAAAACAAAGCCAGTCCACGGCTGCCGGGCAGGGCGCTCGCTGATGGAGGAAGGTCCCAGTCCATCGTCAGTGCCCAGTGCTGATGTTAATGTTACGCTAATGGTACACGACCGGTGTGTAAAGCATATGGTAAAGGTACGCTAATGGTATGCTAATGGAACGCTAAATGTATGCTAAAGCTGCGCTGATGGTATGTTAACGGCACACTGAAGTTACACTAACAGAAAGCTAAAGCTGCACTGAAGGTATACTCAAGGTATGCTAACGATCTGCTAAAGCTGCGCTGATGGTATGTTAACGGCACACTGAAGTTACACTAACAGAAAGCTAAAGGTGCACTGATGGTATACTCAAGGTATGCTAACGATTTGCTAAAGGTGCACCCCAGCTAACTAGCGACCTGATCTGAACGCCCTTACTGCATGAAGTTCAGCTACATGGAAGGTTACTTCTGTTCTACCTTCACGTTTCGCGCTCCTGCTCTCTTTGTCCCCCTCTTGCACCCCCACCCCCCAGTCTGCTATGTGTGGCCCGGTAACTTTAATGGAAACAATTTATTAAGTCCAGCTTAAAATGCCATCTGCCCCTAAGCCGCACAAAGCCGCTAATCTGGCGGTTTTTTAGCCGGAGCGAGCCGTTCACGCTCTCTTTAAAATGAGCAGAACGGGTCAGAATTAATCAGGATTACAAGGCCACAAATCCACTTCAAAAATGGCTTTTTCTGCACTCTTCCTTTTCTATCCCGAGGCACCCTAGGTTCACTCCCCTCCCCCCACCAAAATGGGAGCGTCTCTGGTCAGAAACGCGGTAAATAGTGCCAAGCAGTGACAGACAGTGACAGACACTAACAGGTTCATTTCACAGTGTGTGTGTGTGTGTGTGTGTGTGTGTGTGCACACATGCACGCGTGTCCCCAGTCTGTTCGGCATCACCCCCTACTATGGGATAGGGTGTACCCAAAATCAGTCTGGACTGGAATTTGAGGAATACTACAGGCAAAAATGTTAATTGCGACCATCTCAAAAGAGTCAGTTATTGCATCAGGAACACAGGGTCAGACTGTCAGGCTGTACTCATAAAGAAAAGAAAAGAAAAGAAACAAAACAACCCAAGATCATTACTGCACCGCTAATGGTTGGAAAAATCGCTTAGGGAGAGTGTAAAACAGGTCAGTGCAAACAGAAGGAAAACATAACTAAATTAAAGGCATGTAAATCCTTAAAAAGATACAAAGCACCAGCCATGGTCCCACTGTAGCATTATGTATGATTATGGCATTACGGCGAGTCTAATAAAGCACAATGCTAAAGCTAATCAGCCAAACGGCGCCATTAACGTGCTCAGCAGGCGTTCTCTTTGGAAGAGTCCATACCCCATTACCTCTGATTCAAGGGTGAGGCTCAGGCTTCCCCACAAGTCTGCCAGAGTCATTTCCCAGCATCCTCGGCTTTCGGTTGCCATAGGTGACCAGCCTTTAAAGGCCTTATCGTGGCAGAAAATGAATGCCCCCCCCCCCCTTCTCTCAGTGACCCCTGCAAAGCCCCTCTCAAACCGCTCTTAAAAAGCTTGCATCTGGACGGTCTGCGGGCTGAGGAGCAGGGCCCCCAGATTGGCCCCGGGGGAATCCCTGGCCAGACAGCATGTGGGAATCCCGGGCAGAGAGGGACAGCTGCTGAGGGCAGGAATCCCAGCATGGACCATAGCCAAACTGGCAACGGCGGGGCAATAAAAACCAGCGGCAGTTACAGGTAAGGGAATGGCATGGAGGCCCCCCCCCCCCCCCCCTTTCCGATCTCACTCTGTGATCATCGGGGGGAATGGAGTGCAGAGCGAATGGGGATTATGGGGGTGTGTTTCTCGCCTGGGAAGGGGGGGAAGGGTGTCCCACAACACTGCAGGTCACAACCTGGGGGTCAAGGATATCCATCAAGCAAATATTAAAATCAGCTAAGTCTGCTGGCTGACATTCGGCTCATTTTCATCACATGTGGGAAAGGGGATATAGAGCGGAGCAACAATAAGGATGATCCACAATAAAACATAAAACAAATCATTTACAGCAAGAACCAAGTCACCCCCCACCTTTGTATCTGTTTGCTGGGTCACTATTTCTTTGGCTGGTTCACCAGTTAAAATGATGCACCACCTTTGCTGGACTGGGTGGGGGGGGGGGGGCATGACGCATGGGGGATGGGGAAATAAAAAAAATAAAAAATCAAGGTTGCATCCTCGATTAAAAGGATTCGATTACTCAGGAGCAGTAGGGTGTTATCTGGGAAATACACCCACAATTCCCACCACCATGGTTTTTTTTCAGTTCTCTTAAAGTCACTAACAAGTGCAGCTCTTAATCTTTCCCAGCTGGCCAACAACCCCCCCACCGGAAACAGCCCCACACTAAACAAATAGCTCTCTCTTGCGTGCTATCATCTATTATTAATGTGCTTGTTTCCCGGACCCTGAGGGAACACGGCCCCATGCATCATGAGCTCACACACCCACACACACAACCGCGGGGCGCCGTCTCCCCAAGGACATCGCCGGCCCCATCTCCCGCAGCCCCCCCAAGGCAGCGTGCACGGAAACAGGTGGGTGGGGGGAGGGGTTTGGTCAACCAGTACCTGATAACATCAGCATCCAAAAATACCAGCAAGCCCGCGGACCTAGAAAAGATGTGGATTCTCGTGCATACAGCCGATAAAAATGACTGTGCAGCTCAGGGTCACATGCGGGCAGGGCACAGAGAACATTCTGGATACGCAGATGGGAGTGGGAGGGGGGGTGTGGGCGGGTTAGAGCACTCACCTTTCTGCGCAGTGGGCGAGAAGAGCTTCTCTGATCCTACATCCGAAGCCTGTGAAGGAAGAGACAGAGATGTTACTGCCTGGGAGAGTGACCTGAGACGGTGTGCGTCAGAGAGACTGTTTAGCCGAGTTGGGGGGGGGGGAGGGTGGCTGTGAAGGGTAAACAAATGCATCAGAGTAAAAAAACGCATCAGTCGAGGTGGCGAGCTGAAAAGGGCGACCTCGAACCCCGACAACAGGAGGTGTGGCCCCTTCACAATCACAGCCACCGTTTACAAAGCGAACGCTCTGAACCTGGACGCGCTCAAGCAGCCTCCACAGAACTAACATTAGGGGGCACTGTTGTGCCGTCAGAAACGCTGCCTGGCAGCAGGCCGTGCAAACAAAGATGTCACAATGCAGAGGAGAGGGATGGAGAGGAGTGAGACAGCAGGAGGCGCCACCTCTCAGAGCCCCGCACGTGCCGGCGAACTCCCCCATCATGGGGAGACGCCGACCAATCACAGAGGAGCCCAGAGGCCGGGCACGGGCATTGTATTAGAGGCCATGTTGGATACATCAGCACTGAAAAACACCAGCCCTAATCCACAGGGGAAAGGAGCCACGGCCCCATCGAGGGAGGCTTGCTAAGGACCGGGCTGCGGACATGGAGCTCGTTAAAAACCAAGCCCTTGTTTCATGGGCATAAGGGCCCCTAGCAGATGAGCCTCTTGGCTTTCACACTTTAGTGATAAACATTCTCGGTTTTTGTGACTGATAACGATCGCGCCTCATTGGAAGCCTGGGGCTCACTGCAAAAGCTCATTATTCAAATGATCTACATCATAAAATTTGCGAGAAGCTGCAGGAGAGCGGCGACACTCTGCTCCAGGGAGAGTCACGCGCATGTCTGCAAAGGCCACGCAGAGCCTTGAATGACGACTGAGAGGCCTTTCCGGCGCAGACAGAAACACCCTCGTGGGTGTCACTGATGGACTACATAGACTCTCCAGCACCATGAGTCTCCCCCCCCCCCCCTTTTTCGCAAAGTCGAAAGTAACGACGACAGACAAGCTGGAATCTTCTAGAAGGTCTGTACGCGCCTCGAGAACACTCAGGAGCCACCGTCAGCCGTGTCCGACACTGTGGGGGGGGAGGCTGTGCAGCTCCGGCGCTGGCGATAAACGCCAGCGTCGGCCTTGGGGCTTGGCTCGGAAAGTTCTGGAAGACACGGCTATTTGATGTGCCGCCAATAAGACCAAAACATATGCAAATGAGGGGAGCAGGCTCGGGAAAGCACAGATAAGTCGAGGAGCCCTGAAAGGAGGGGGCCGCACCTTGGCTCCCACTCAAGGGTCCTCAGAAGCGCCTTTGATGCCTTTCTCCATCGGCTTTCTCCATCACCTCTCTGTCCTCTGCACGGCCTCCACAGTGAGGGCAGCCAATGGCAGAGTGCCGCTGAGTTTGCCATGCTCAGTGGTGAGCTCATCCATCAAACGGCGGGGAGGCTGGGCTATTGAAAGGGCCCCAAAACCGGCTGGGGTTCTGCCTGCGTTCTGCCGCACCAGAGTCCCTATGGTTACATCGTGGAAGTAACTTTGGTCATTAATCTGGATACATCGGAACGCCGTCAGTTATGTTCCGGCTGTAAATAGCGGAAGGGACTTTGAGTGGGATTTTACGGCCTCCGGCGTCGCTTGCTAGAAACTCCCCCGATTTAGAGGCCGATGGTGAACAGGAGGGGTGGCCAATCTGCATGAATCCGCAGAATTTATATTCCTTCTCCGTCTGCGAACATGGCCAGCATGTTTATCCATAGCTAATTATGTTTGCCCCCCTATAAATCACAGCTGACACGCCTGGCAAGTTATAGAGAGCATCCAGGATTCGTCCCCAGGGTTGGGAAGGCGAGGAACAGACTGCAGCTTGATGACGGATGACCGGTAGAGGCGCTAAGGCTAACGGCATTAGCTGGCTATTACCCAGCCAAGGTGACATTTCACTCACGATATTCAGTAACACACAATCAGCCCAGGAGCACACAAAGACCAAAACATAACCTTTTATATAAACTAATACAAAATTGATTTTATTAAAAACATAAATCAGGGCATTTGGGCTACATGTGTTGACGTGCGTTTGTCCTGTGTGACACGTGCTTGTAATCACTGTGCCGACGTGAGGTTCCCTAAGAACTACAGAAGCTGTCCTCCTAAAGAAAAAGCAGAATGGTCTGAGGTCGCCTGGGCAGCCAGTGTTCTGAAAATGCCTCAAATTCCTGCAAAATCCGCTTGTTAGACCCTCCAGCACAAAAACAGCAGCTCTGTGCTGCACACCCGCTTCAGGCCCACCTCACTTCCCCACCCCGTGGCTCCCGTTGGAGCCCGGGGTCAGAGGTCACGCATAACAAATTCCTCGCACTCTTTCTGAGGAGGCGCTCTGGCGAGCATAAATCGGTGGGTGGAGGAGCCAGAGCAAAGGTCAGGGTCTGTTTCCCCCCTGCAAGGAGAAGCTGGGAGGTATAACCGCTTCAAAACTGAGGAAATTCAAGCCATATTGCTGAGGGCTGGGGCCCTTGGACACCCCAACCCCCCTTGGACGGCCCCCCAGGAAGCCTGACCTTAGACGTTGTCTGCAATCTGAGGAAGTCTCAGAAAAGCTGTCAGTGGGGGCTTCAGCCAGTGAGCCCTATTCCTGTCATTAGACACACTTTAGATCGGGGGGGGGGGGCAGTGAGGTCACAGCAGCCGAGGACACCCACATTTGGCTTCGGCAGAATGTCCAAGCCAAGCTCCTGCTTCCACAATATAAAGATGTCAGGAGCAGTGAAAGGGACAGGGCCACTCATCACTGACCAGCCCTGGCCCCCAGCATCAATAAAACAACATTAACCTGCTACCCTAACACCCCGTTACCATGCTGCTATGGGCGGATGAGGATGGATAAAAGGCGGACAGGGGCAATAATTAATACGGCCACAAGACACAATTAAGAAAATTCAAAAATCTAAATGCAAGACAAAAACAGAGAAAAAAATATACACATCCTTCAGTCCCCATCTCCCCCCCCCCCCCATCCCCACAGGGCCGGCAAAACGTGAATATTCCCCTGCCTGATGCAGCCGGGAACTAATCAGGGAAAACGACCTTCTGCCATGGATTTATGAAAGGCATCGATCAGTTAAGGATGTAATTTCACAAAGACATGAAGGTCAGCAATTATCCTCTTTCAATTAACCTCGTTTTCTAAAGACTGCTGAGAGCTCGTTTTCCCACAGCGGCAGCGTTCCTGGCCTGAGGGGCGCGAATACCTTCGGTGTGGGACAGCGGGGGGGGGGCGAATGTCATTGGAGCCGCCAGACTGAGGGGGTAGAAAGGGAGACGGAAACGGGTACAGGCAGGCATGGTGAGGACAGGGCGGCACCCCCACCCCCAAACATAGCAAAAACACCCCCCCCGGCACGGTCACGCACCCATCGGGGTAACGAGGCTCCATATCATGTTTCATTACCCAGGTTTGAGGGAATGCGGCTCTGGGCAAGATGGCGTCAGAGTGCGGCTTACAGAAAGCCCACGGAGGACCACGGCGAAGCGCTGGAGAAGAACACGGCCGGTGACACCGGGGTGGGGGCTCGGCATTAAGCACTACACAGTCACCCCCCCCTCGTCTGTCCTCTAGCTGTCCGCAAAGGCAAAGCACAGATATGCAAGTGACGAAGGCAATTAGGGCAGCATGTCATAATTTTTTTTTGGGGGGGGGGGGGGGGGGTGTGCAGGATGTGACACAGTTTGCCCCCCCAGCAGCCTGCACCACGAGAGGACGGTGCTTTGTCCCAATCAGCTCACCCCCCCCATCTTTGAGCACCCACACCGCATTCCTTGGAACGCCCCGGATGTGACAGCAGGCATGGCGGCAGCCCGGGATGGTGGGGGGGGGGGGGGGGTGTCGCTTAGACACAGGCGAAGTTCCTTCCTTTCCCGCGGATACGTGTCCCTGTCATTTAACAGCTTCCGGCATGAACATCCATCAATGTTCCCTGCTGCAGGCGGCTCAGGGAGGTGAAATTAATGGGGGGGGGGGGTATTCCTAAATCACAGAGTGCACCATACCACCTACAGCACCCCTAAAATGAACAATAATGGATGCAGTCGACCCAACACTCCAGGTCCCCCCCACACTCATGCAGATAGGTTGGGTGTGGGCGGGGCTTTGGCTGGGGCTGCCCGCCTCACTCTCCTCAGACTCTGTCGGTGACAAACATTGTGGGGGCAGGTGGGAGGCACCTCACCCACCCCCTGAGAGAGCAGCTGCGGGCCCTTATCACAGTCGCCTGTCACTTCACTTTACAAATTAGGAGCCTATCAGGCGAAAGCATGGGCTTGTTTGCCCAGTGGGGGGGGGGGGCGGGGCACACAAGAAAACAGGGGTATTAAAGCTGGGGGCACAAATCATCACACAGCAGCTCATGGGGGCCAAGAAATGGGACTAGAAGGGCTGAGATAAAAAATGATGGGCGGCCCCGAGAGTTTTGACCACTAGGGGGCACCATCCAGGGGGATCTCACCCTAAGAAGAACGGAAACAAAACAGACAGGAAGCTGCATGACTGGGGGGGGGGGGGGGCATCCGTGTCACAGAGATTTCCATCAAAGGCAGATTACATCGCCGAAGCGGCGTCTGCAATCAGCAGGGCTGTGAAATCAGGTGGATATTTATGGGGGTGGAGGGTGAGCCGGTCAGGAGGCTGATTCTAATCAGGGCACCTTTCAGCAGGCCGTGGGAAAATAAGGCAGCCCCGTCGAGGGGGGTGGGGGGGATGCGCAAGCAGGGACAGGTGCTCATGAGTCACATGGAGATGCAAAGGGGGGGGGGGGGGTCACAGCCATGGGAGTATAAAAATGCAAGCAGGAGATAAAAAGCAATTAATCTGAAGGAATCAGAAGGGTTCTTTTATTACCTGTGACAGAGACCCCCACCCTATGCACTGCTGGAGGGGGGGGTGGTTAATTCTGGGCTCACTGTCCCAAGGGAGGCTATGATTAACATCAGGGCAGGAAGCTTGCTCGCCCATGTTCAGAGAACGAGGGGACAACTCGCCTGAAAGCATTCGGACAACTAGGTCCCGTGGGAATGACGTGTAAATGTAGATGTTTTGTTAACTGGCAGTAAAAATAAGTGTCATCACGCAAATCTGAGCTGGTGCATTTTTTAGTTAAGTTTAAAGTTAAGCAAACGTGGGAATGGAATGAACGGCTCCCTTGTTTTAAAAGGAAGTTTAAATGTCAACCCAGTTTCCGTTATCGTGAAACGCGACCCTGACCATTAACAGTGGAGAGGCAGGGCTTGTTAACACCATGACGATGACAGGTCGGTTTCCTCCTCCGAGAGTCGAGAACCCACACTCTCATGGGGCCATCAGGGGCTGCATGCTGTTTCTGCATCCAGGCCACACCACTCACAGCCCAAAAACCTTGGCCCCTGTTGAGACGTAGTTCAGAACTCGGCAGAAAGCCAGACAGAGAGCGAGGGTGTAAAAACGAAAAAACACTGGAAGGTTTTTCCCAGACTTCCTGACCGGACCCTGCAGCCTCACGTCAGACGGGTGATGATGGCTGACAGCAGCCACGTTCTGGACACTGCACACCGTGTCACATTGATGGCATGCTGTCGTGCTGGAGCGGGGGACTCTCCAGAATCCATGTGACTGAGCTTAACTCACCCCTAGTGACTCCTAGTGACACCCCAATTCAAAGATTATTTTTAGTACTGCTGTCCCACACTCGTGCCCGATTACACTTTGGGGGGAGCCAAGGTTTGCGTTTGGCGTCTGTGCACAGCAATTGCATTGGGATACATGTGCAGTTTGTACTTAGACATTAGTGACAGGCGTGCCTGCCTGTGAAATCTGCGAGTATCGATTCGGTAGATTCCTGCGGGATGCAGGATTTGGCCCTTCCTCATTTGGACATGGCACTAAAAATCAACAGCAGCTCTGCCAGGACGTGGCAGATCCAGGCTAACGGCAATTTTCACTCGACGTGTAGGAAGCTTGAACGATAATGAGGGCCTGGGTTTGCGTCTGACCTTCAGTGACCCCTGTGTGGGAACAGGAGAGCTAATTATTTTTTTTTAAACACAGAAGCACCTGTACAAAGCGGCTGAAGAAATTAATGAACGATGCCAGGAATTACGTAACGGTAAGATGATTTAGTGCAGAATCTGTTGAGGCTCACAGCGGCAGCACAGCCTAGTTATGACAAAAAAAAAAAAAACTCACTGCTGATTAAAATATAATGACACAAGTTAATGCAACCTTGTATTACAAAAAACACGCTCAATTATTCATGCAGAATAAAAACAGCAACAAGCATAACATCTCCCTGGGCGCATAAACGCGGCGGCTTGCGTTCCGTGAATATTTTGGCAGCAGCTACCCGCAACTTGCGGTTTGTCTACACATATGGGGATGTCACTTATTTTACCGGCAGCTGTTGGTGGATAAGAGCAACCTCCCGGGAGGGGGGGCGGGCGGGGGCAAGGGAGTAGCCAGATATCCTAGGACCCCTGAGAAAACGTCACCTTGGGCCCCCTGCTAGGGTTGACCCATTCAATAACAGGGATTTTAGGGCCCCTACAAAGTGCCTGAATTTGTCATAATATTCATACCCTGCTGATGCCCCTGGCTGGCATTTATAAAACAATATCAAATTTCTATGATCCAAATAGAAAGAAAAGTGAACAGAGCTACTGTGGTCCACTCAGCTATTTTTACACTAAACACTCCTCCCAAAATCTACATTCATGATTTCGATGCAGAAATTCAGGAATATACCAGGGACAGAGATTATTTAAATTTTATAAAAAATACTGACAACTCATCATATAATTCTCAGGAACAGAAATGCCGGCCGTTTTCAAATTACACAGGAACTGGACTAAAACGTTCATCGGCAGCTTGAGTCAGTACTGCAGGTTGGGCCTAACTTAATCTGCAGCTTCAGAACGCTCAGGGGCCACCAGTGTTTAACCCCCCCAATTTCCCCGTAGCTGGCCTCCTTCATGAGACAAGACGAGGCATTCCGCGTGAGGCGAGGCACTCCGCGTGAGGCGAGGCACTCCGCGTGAGGCGAGGCACTCCGCGTGAGGCGAGGCACTACGCGTGAGGCGAGGCACTACGCGTGAGGCGAGGCACTACGCGTGAGGCGAGGCACTACGCGTGAGGCGCCTTCACCAGCCCTTTTTTTTTGCATAAAACGGCGGCGACTCCACCAAATGAGGCCCTTCATGCCCAAACCAAAAGCTATAATCCACTGAAATACGTGATTAATGCGGCTCCTGATGCCGCCTGCTTCCAGGGGATCACCTGTTCATAGTTCAGTGGGGGGAGTTAGTCCCCGTGACCCCTGATTAGATTTGGCAGGACCACAGCCCTCCTAGGCGGGACAGAGCAGTGTCTACCAGACAGACTCGGTAAAGCTCACCACAGCGGTAATCTCATGGAAGGCCAAGCCTGGGGTCGCGGTGTGACAGACAGGCCCATTCAGGTGCTGTGTGGCTTTATGAGGCGAGGGGGCCATGCCCCCCCTCATCCAATGATTCTGACAGATGTGAGACATACAGTGAGGCTATCAGCAGGCCCCCAGTGTGACCGCTGCTCAGCGTGCCCCCCCACCCATATCACCGGCAGGGGGCCGGTCCTGAGGCTGTGGCAAGACATGAGGGGGCCGTCTTTCGGTAAAGCGAGGCGCATCCCCCCCCCGCACACCTCTCCTTCAGCCTATAATTAGAGCAGAAAAACAGATGCGTGATGTGTGAG
Source organism: Paramormyrops kingsleyae (assembly GCF_048594095.1). NCBI lineage: Eukaryota > Metazoa > Chordata > Actinopteri > Osteoglossiformes > Mormyridae > Paramormyrops > Paramormyrops kingsleyae. The sequence continues at coordinate 32,422,736 of NC_132798.1, forward strand.
GCTGCACTGGTTCCCTGGGGGCGTGGGGGGGTCAGGTCCTCCTGTTCTCTTTCACACTTTCTTGCCCTGACTCCCTCTGACGGCTCGGCCTTCCGGAGTAATTACACCAATACCGCTGATACCCCTGGGTGCAGAAACACAGTCTGGCCCGAATGTAAACCCCTGGTGACATTAACCAAAGGCACACAGACAGAAGTGATCTCAGTCTGTGACAAAGGATGCAAGGTTCAGCAGAAGTGCCAGGTCCAGCCCCCCCCCCCAAATTTACGGGCTACAGCCGTAAATCTGAGTGACATTCTTCATCTCTCAGGACTGACTTCAGTCCCTTTGGGCTGAAGAAATTCAGTCTCCCTGCCAACTAAAAACACCTCACCCCCCCCCAGGACAAACCACGACCACAGCCAGCCCTCCCTTCATTTCTCACATTACCATTTAGGGGGGGGGGGAATTTCCAGATCCTGCTGGTGGCATGGTGTCGGCCAGCCAGAGTCCCCTAAGGCGCACACCAGCATGGCAATGGGGCTTGCTGGTATTGACTGGAGTAACCTGACCTGGCGTAAAAATAGAGACCCTGCGTACGCATGCATATACTGACTACACACGGGGAAACATAATCCTGCATTCGATTCTCTCTCCCCGAGTCTAAGTCGGAGAAAAACAGGGAAACTTGTTGAAAACGTCACTTCCTGTTGGAAACACGCCCCTTTTCCGATGTTGATGTCGGAGAGAATTTTGATGTACAAGATTCTGTGTCATCATTTCAACATGACTGCTTACAGTCAATAGTTAGAAATGCGGTCTATTTAGAGAATACGGTATCATGTACATACAGTATTCCTGCATGCAATATCAGTATTTTTACCACATTTGTTAGCGTCTTCGGTTTGTTTGTGATGTTTGCCTGTCGAAAAAAAAGTGTCGCTATAAATCTACTAAAATATTATAAAGCTTTTAATGTGGTTTGACTGGTTAGTGTTTCTGATTTGTTTGCCTCTGGGGAAAAAAAAGAATATCGCTTGAAAATTAATTAATAATTAATAATTTAAATGGTCATTCCACAAGGTTTTTGTGCTCATACAATAACACATAAGTGTGTCCACGGAGGCAGCCATGTTTGTTTGTTGAGATGTGTAGCTCGAACAGAAGACTGGTCGGATGTGACGTCATGCACCTCGGAATTTTCAGCAGGAATAAAAATGGTAAAAATGGGGGGGATTCGCGGAGGCCAACAGGGGATGCAGAAAGGCATGCCCCTTTCATTAGGCATTACGTGTAATCTGGTGGGGGGGGGGGTTGGCCGGCCTTGCCAGGGGAACCCAGATGAGAAGATTAAATTATGGGGGGGTGGGGGGCTGCCATGGGGTGCTTTCCCCTTACCCCCGGCCCCACCAGGCACCCATGTCCCATTTTCATTTCATAGTGTGCTTTTTGGTGCAGTTTTTGGAAGGCTAAGAAAAAGGCACCCACTTCCTTGCAGAGCTTACCACTGATACACGGGAGCCATGGAGAGAAACCCAGCACCCCCCCCCCCCAATAAAAACCTCTCCATTCCTCAGCTGCAGCTCAAAAGCTCGAGGACTGGTCCTGTGGGCTGAGAGGAGAGCAACCCAGAGCGCCAAGGAAGTGGAGCGCCCCCTACAGACCACACTGACTTCTGATACTCATCAGAAAATCCCGCTAGATAAAAGCTAATGAATAATCTAATTAAGGGAACTGCTGGGGTTTGGGCGCAAAGAACAAGCTGTAGTGCATAAATATTTGCACTGAAATACAGAAAAACATCCCAAACAGAACGGGAGCACTAATATGGAGATGTGTATGCCGTGGCGGCCTAACTAATGCCCCCCCAGCATTTGGAGGCACCGGGAATCCGGCGTGGTCGCGGCTCGTGGCGATGGCACGGCGCTAAGCCGCACAGCTGTTCCGCAATCTGCAGCGGGTGTTAATTACCCTAATCTGAGTGGGGGCCCGGCGGCGCGCTAACGAAGGAGCCCGCTTTGCGTCATGTGTCTGCCGCCCCATTCCGAGCCCCCCGAACCCAGACCGCCTGGCACATCAGCGTCCGGCAGGAACGCATGTAATTAAATCTGCAGCTTAAATCTGCTGACTAAGGGTGGGAGCTAAAGATGTTAAAGGATGAACTCACTCGTCAAGATAAACACTAAATCTCAACAAGCTCATCGCATCTCATATTAAAACATCACTCAATCGATCTAATCCATTTCCATCACTTTAACAATAATCGTATATATTTCAGGAGTCTTTCATTCCAACCCTTTCTGCAAAAAACCTTCATTTTCTACACGGAACCCCAGGAGGACTTGGCTGTATGGACATCAGGCTCGCCCATCCCATTGGTCCTGATATCATAAGAATGGTCTGGGTTTGAGACAAACAGACCAGGCAAAAATGGAGAGATTTAAAAAAGGATGTCAAAGCACCTCGGTGACTGTGCCACACAGTGCATTTAGGGTATTCCATGCACATCCAAATGAATAAAAAAAAACGAACAAAGTGTTTGATAAAAGATGCATGCCCCGCCTTACAACAGTGAGGGCGCTGTGATGGTTGGGAGCGTGGGGGGGGGGTAGCACAGCTGTGGAGACCACAGGCTGACCTGCGCCCAGCACTCGGGGGGGGGGGGGGGGGGGAATTTACTCGAGTGCCTGCGCCACTTGTGTAGGAGAGACGGGCTGCTTGTTACCGCTCGCCGAAATCAAAGCCCCCCCCCCCCACCCCGGTTCCCTTTTCTCTTTCGATTGTGGCCCTCTGCCACTGCGAGCTAATTGGAGGGGGTGAGGGGTGGGGGCGAGTAAAGGATGAAAGGAGAAAGGCTGAAATATTCATGGGGTTGTAAGGATGTTTGAAGTGAAGGGGCTTCTCACTCATGGCCAGGGCACAGAAAAAAAAAAGAAAAGAAAAAAAAAAACAAAAAAACAAAATGCCTCTGTGTCACTGATGCCAGGCGGGGGGTGGCGATCAGGGTGACCGACGGTGCCAGCAGGACCTCGAGGCTCTGGATGCCTTCCATGTTTGGTAAAAATGAGGTAAAAATTGTGTACCGAGGACCCTCACGGACCAAACACAGCATCAGACTGGGAGGGATGCAGGCAGCCTGTTGTCCAACACTTGAAATGTTGAAAGAAAGGCTGCTGATTCCTTGGAATAATGCTCCCACATCCCTTGCAGCCAGGCTCACAGTGTAGAGAAACCTCTTCAGTTTGACAAGCCACCCCCTGATGCCATCAAGGTGCCCCAGCCCGTCTCCGTTTTATACGGGATCATGCCATCAAAAGCAGGGATCCCTGAGCTGGGTGTGATGTGAACCCCTCAGCCTCCACACCTCCCCACGGACACACCCACAATCCTGGTAATGTGAGAAATGAAGGGAAGAACACAAAGATTTTACTTGTGGTCTTGGCAAGGCTGGTCTTGCTAACTTGTCTTCCAAGAACGATCTTGGGGCACAATGAATCACGGGATTGGTCTTGTTCAGCGAGGATGCAACCGATGCATCCTTGATATTTGGGGCGGGGTAAGATTAACATCTAGCGATTTTTACCACCATCTGTACTTGTGTTCTTAGTATCGGAACTGGCGTAAAATGGGTAGAGAACACAAGTACGGTCACGGATGCATATTGAGAAACACCCTTGATTCCCACCATACGCTTTTCCAAGGTACCATGTTGGTGTCCAGAATGTGGCCGAGCTCTCACATGTGGAAGCCCCGCATTTCCACCCAATCATCACCGACACCAACACCCGCAGGTCCTCCTGTCAGCCTCCCGTGAAAACGCGGCATGCTTTTCCACGACCCTCCGTGCAACAGCAGCCATGACAAACGCCTTAAGCCTACCGCTGACGTACTAATACGGCCGTTTTAACGCGCACTCCCTCGGCGAACGGCGGCCATTTTCTCACAAGTCTCCCTCTCCTTTTCTCATTTTACCACCCGCGGCATCTCCTTGCGCTGCTCGTCCTCCAAATTCACCCCGTCGACGAGGTCCGACGGGCTCATGTCTTTCAACCCTGAGGTCTCAGACTCCAGCATGCGGGCCGCGTCCGTTTCTGCTCAAGAACGGCGGCCGTGGCGGGAACGTCCTTATCACAGGAGACGCTTCGAATCTTAGCAGCTTTTCCTCCCTTCGCCGCGATCTGAAAGCCCGAAGACGGTAGCTTAGCTCTGCACAGCTTCTCATATCTCCCCGCGCTGTGATACGCCTGAACTCTTACATTAAAATAGCTGGAGGGCGTGTGAGCCTCTTATCGGAGCTACCAAGCAGGCCCCTCACGTATCTGCTCCCTGGCAAAGATAAACGCACTTCTCAAGATATGAATAACTGATTTTTTCCCCCTCTACAAACTAATTCCAGAGCCGCCTGAGCAGTAGATTAAAGATTAGCGCTCGGTTCAGGAAACGAGATAGATAACGGGCGGTGGTCTTCGGGGGCGATCCGGCGGGTGTGTGGGGGCTGGTCGTTATGTGTCAGTGGTGTCGTCCGCACACACATTTTTTATAAACTACAGCAAGAAGAAAAATTGAAAGGAGACAAATTTGATATGAATTTAATATAATGGACTAAAAAACGTAATTTTGTGGCGACGCTGCGGTAAAAAGCGAAGCAAATAAGCCTGAATGAGCAGGAACACGGAGAGCCGTAACAGTAACACAGTACCGATGACAGACAGCCCGCCTACTGCTTGCAAACGTAAGCGGCACGGCAGTGATCCCAGGAACCTCAGACCTTTACCAGATGCCCCCCTCCCCGCCCCTCCCGGGTAAACACACAGTACTGACAGCCACAGGTAGACGCCTCTCTCCACGTAGACAGCGACACACTGCAGGGGCGCGCACGATCGCGACGCGGGGACGCGGCTCAGAGCACATGTACTGCTACATAAACAGCAGCAGGCTTAGGGTTACACATGCATCGCACGGCTTTATTGTAAGGCTGAGCTACAGCCCTCACCCTGATGGAATTTAACTCGGTCTGGAATAGGCTACATCACAGATCAAAAACCGTATACCCGACTATATAAGAGGCAGGCAGGCAACTACAATAAAAATATTAAACGCTGCATTTTTTTAAAATGTGATTTTCGAGCCCTACAGGTACAGAAGCGTGACTCCTTTGATGGATTTAAGTAATAAAATTTGAACGGTGTAATGTGATTTGCGCAGGCGGCGGGATAGCGGCCGATATTTGTCACTTTCGGCAGCGGGAAGCGCAGAGAGAATAAAACATCCACACAGAGGTCACGGCATAATGAGCGCAAGTTTAAACAGCAATGCCGCTTTTTAGAGACACGGCCCCGTGCCTTACCGGGAGTTAAACGCTCACGCTCCGTGACGTGCTCAACAGAGGCGTGCAAAACGCGCGGCTCCGTGTCACAACCGCGGAAAGTGGCGGAAAAAGGGCCGTTATACGTGGGGCAAAGGTGCGGTGCTGGGAGGCGCAACTTCGGAAACGCGGCGCGTCGCTCTGCCACTACTACTGCAATAATAATGATAATTAGAGTAATAATAATAATTAAAATGATCATCATCATTATTGTTGTGCTATTAAAACGGTAAGTGACCATAAATGTTGTAATATTACTGATATCAATAACAATAATAAACCAGTTTCGAAAGAAAAAACTCCGTTGCTTTAGACTATTTTACACCTTTTACAGTATTATAACCGAATCGGTGAGATATATGATCTCACCTCGTGAAAGGTGCGGATCGGACCGAATGAAAAGCACGGACATGCTGGTTCCGAATCAGGCGGAGAAGTAAGGGTAACGGGGAGCAAAATAAAATAAAAATAAAAAGACAACGATAACAACCGCATCAACAACAAAAACGTCCAACATCCAGATACGTGCAAAGCTTTAAGAACAAAAAGTAATTAAACAGCACCACCTGCAGTAATAGAAAACAAACAGAAACGTCAAAAGCAAATAAATATATAAGAAAATGCTCAGGATCACTCAGGGAACAAAGAAGTAACAGCGATAAAAGGAAAAACCTCTCGTTATCACTTTATAAAGCATATAAGCAGGGCTGCTGGATCGACAGGGCTATGACAATAGCAGGGTAACACCAGCGTGTCCGAAAATGTGTCCGAGAAGATAAAAGAAAAAAGCCGTTCGGAGCGTCAAGACACGGGATATTCCAGCCGTTTCCCTTAAAATAGCTGGGACAGATGTGGGAATGCGTGCAAAACCTAAAAGTTCAAATGTATCGGTTGGATTTTATTCAAAGGAGAAAGGAGCCGGCACCACCAGACCCCGGCACAGAAAAGGAGATCAAGTGTATAAAAACGCACATAATCTTACCGAGACCTAGTGCCGGTCAGCCGCGCACATGGGAGCCCGATGAATCGGTAGCGTTAAATCCAGAGGGAAGCGCAGCGGTCCGGGCACCGTCGGCTGCTCGCAGCGCCGATCGTCCTTCGGAGACGCCAATCACACGCGCTACCTTCCCCGGTAAAATTCTCCAAAGCGGAGAAACTGTCAAAGCCCGGGGAGGCTGCGTATGTTTTTTTAATTTTGCACAAAACGCGCGATGTGTATATTTCCTCTTGTTTTCCTACCTCGATAAAACGCACAAAAACAAAAACTTTTTCATGCATGAAAAATAGTCACCAGAGCATGCTCCTCCTTTCAGACCCGAAAAAAAAAAGCGGCGGATCGGGTTTAACGCCGACGGGAATCCAAGCCGAACCGAGAAACCCCGGCGGCAGATCATTAACAATAGATCCCAGGAATAAATCGGGTAATTTCAGAGGGTGGCGGCGGTAGGAGAAGAGCAGGGAATGGGACGTATCCAGCGAAAGCGGAGCAGATCAGACGCGGTTCCCTGTCGCGGGTTCGTCCTCCATCAGCCCCTCGCACGTCGGCGGAGACTGCAGCTCCGTAGCGTGTCGGCAGGCTGAGCCCGAGCAGCCAGCGCCGGCTGGGCGTGAGCTTAGAGCGGAGCGCCGCGGGGACTAGACCAGAGCAATCGATGGACGATAGGTGGAGCGGCTGAGCCCGAGCATCCAGCATTGGCTGGGCGAGAGCTTAGAGCGGAGCACCGCGGGGACTAGATGAGAGCAATCGATGGGCGAACGGGGGAGTGGCGACGCGACTCGGCGCGCCACCTTTCTCAGTTTAACAACGTGACAGCCCACCCCCACAGACACACGCACCTCAGCTGAATATATATGCGACGTTACCACTGCTTAAAATGAACACGTTTCATCAGCAAAAAAAAAAAAAGATTTTAAAAATCGAACATTACCCTTTATGCATACATTTACAAAACAACCTTTTTCTTCCACTATCCTTTAACTCAGCCAAAGGCAAATTAAATTTTACATGGTTGTCTGCTATTCTTAAAAAAAAAAAGGATATGTCACATTAAATGTAACCATTTGAAAATGAGATTTTCATTCATAACCCAGGCTAAGATAATGCATTTTCATCTTACTTTCAAGTGAATATTTCTGCGGGTACAGGGGAAAGATGATTCCCTGCTTCATTAAGTTGATCGCCTTGGCTAGATAAGAGCATATGTAACAGTTGCGTGGTAGTTAACGCAAAACCGGCCGCTGCTGTAAAAGCAGACCCTTCACACGCTGATGTAACTGGCAGAAACGGGAAACTGGGAGACCGGGCAACGGGAACTGGAATCAGCGGGTTTGGCATCACTTCAAAATCACAAATACGTCGACTGTCCTCCCAAGGGTGGCGGGGCAACTGCCTTTCTGCAAAAACCCCATGATACAACTTTCAGGACACTTCACAACTTTAAAAGTGTCTACTGTTATCCTCTAGTGTCCAGTCCATGGTTCCTAGTTACTTATGTGATCACACATTAGCAGCAGGGGGTCTGTAGCCAGGTCTATTTTCATTTGGGGATCCCTACTTTAAAGTAGTAGCTGAAATCCTTCAGCATGACATAATGCAAAGAAGGTATGGAGGGTTATTAAGTTCCGGGATGGACTCCCGTTCCTCCACAGACTCATATTCCACTCCGTACTTTTGAAGGACACCTTGACGAGATGTTGAGCTTCAGGCTACCACCTCTAAGGTCGTGTTTCTGATGGGTGTCGTGTTCTCGTGCCGCCCACGGGCCACGGCCTGCCGCTCAGCTCTGCTTTCGGTAGACAGGAAACTGACCCATTGCCATCTCTGACCTCTGCAGGCCGCACAGATTCCCTAGGGGCTAAAATTAAGACAGCAGTCGATGGAGCTGAGACTCCTGGCTGGGCGCCGCTGGGTTCTTCCTTTAAAGCCAGTGATATTACTGTAAACAGTGTAGTTTCACTTGTTTCTGGAACAAGGCTTAGATGGCAAGTGGAAGAGCTCTTCTGCATCATCCGAGGAACTGGGGTGTCATTCCCTTAAGTGGTACAACCTGCTGAAATCACACTCTGATGGAAAGACCTGACCACTGGTGGGTGGGTTCAAGCCAAGAACTTAGCTCTTGAAGGTTACTTTCCATGCAAAGTGAATGAGACCATCTGCATTGGAACCTATACAAACTGAGTAGGCAGCATTGGGTTCTACAGATGGGGGCGGAGGGGTCAATGGAAGACGATATAATCATGATCATAGTCACCATCTTGCCTCACAGTCATTTTCACACTGCAGAATACTCTCTAAGGGTGTTAAAAGCTTAAAAATGCAGTCAGCCTGATGAAGGCCGCACCCCGCCCTACGTTTACCAATGCTTCCGCACCTTAGTCGAAAGCGAGCTGGTCCAGGCTCACATGTGTCCACCTCAGCCTCGCATGTGATAGCAGTGAGGGTGCTCTGAGGTTTTTGCGTCTGGAATGCATGGTCTTTAATTACCTCCCAGCTGACTGTAATTATGGGTCATCCCTAACACAGCAGACTTCCTATTAAAAACATGAGGCTTCTCCAGATAAACACCAGCGGTGCATGTGTGGGGCTCTTATGAAAGCCTCTCCCCCGGGAATGGTAGAATGACAGCGGGGGTCTCTGGGGGGGTGGGGGTGCATACGGAGCTGGGAGGCCTCGAAAACAAGTCCTAGCAGGTCCCAGAGAAGCACTTCCCGACTGAGCTAATTTGCCAGTGATCCCTCCGTTCCTGATCTGCGCTCACTGAGGCACGAAGAGAGAACACCGGAAACGAGTCAAGATCTACTTAAAGTCTGTAGAGGAGAACAGATGAAGCCCACTGGTAGACAATGTGTGGAGGGTGGAGGATCTCCACAACATCCAGCAGACACTGTCAGAGAGATGTGTCTAAATTAACAACAAAGCGACCCCAACAGCTCAAAACACACTCGCTGAATTTCCTTCCACTCCAAAGCAAGCTTCCAAAAAAAACAGTCTGGTCCTGTTCTAATGAAAACAGATAAATAAGGAAATTGGAAAATCAGACGTAAGGTGAGGCGGACAAAACCAGAACATTCTTGTGCTGTTGCCATGTTGTTTTCTTTTTGTATGATCCGTTCACTTCTGGCTCATTAACGCCAGGGCCCAATGCGTCAAGCACAGTTAATCTCAGGTAAAGCCCACCATAACACCAAAAGACCTCGATCACGGTCCAAGTATCTTTTCTGTTAAAACACCAGCCCACATTCCAGCCGTGAAATCCTGGCTGTACAGGCTGGCTCTCTCTGCGCACTCAAAACGCAAAATACTGTCTATGGATTCAAACTAAGGGATGGGGAAAAGGCTCAAATGAAGCTCTCTGTAGGGATTTCCAGAAGATAAAATACCAGCTTTGTCTCGCTTGTTTATGCGTGTTGTTCTGTCGGCTCTTCAGAATGACTTAATCTATACCAGCTGGTGATAGTTTGTTCTTAAGTGGACTGACACACACTGACAAACAGGAATCCCACTTGTTATTCTGTGGGCCCATAATTCTGAGAGATGTTACAAGACACCACGCAGACATTCAGAGAACGTGTAATGCTCCAGCATTTACCACTGTTGTATAATTACCGCTGTTTCTCTTGTTGTTATTATAGATGTTTCTGCTTGTGGGATTTGTCAGTAACTGGGTAGTTACTGTGCATCTTTACTGGATTCACTGGTTAATCAAATGGGGGAATCTAAATTAAGGCCTCAGTCTGAGAATTTAGTTAACTAATACACTCACATGGTAGTGCTTCACTATTGCAGCACATCTAAACTCACAACTGGATGACAACACTCACTTGTGATTAAGATGATGATGGTTGATGAGGATGACTTGCACCATAAGACCAGAAGCTTCCACAGCCCAGCTAGCAGAAGGAGAATAACATCCAGTTCCCCTTGATGAACACAAATTTATAACCACCGTAAGATTTGGACTGGAGCGAGAATCTCTCCATTACATTTCCTTCATTCTGCTTTGTGGGAATAAGCAGCGTTTTGGACGCCTCTCTGTTGAACCCCGTGATCAGTGGCAGGTCATGTCTCGCTCGCCCGAAGCACCAATGCACTCTCAGGCTCAAATGTCACAGAGGGAAATTTGCAACAAGAAATGTCAGGCATCAGACGCACTTCCAGAAGGCAGAAACTTAGCTAAGAGAGATTAACTGTGGAATATGGGGGGCGGACGGCTTGAAATCAATGCATTACATCTCTTTCAAGATAAAAATTCTCCACGGGGCGTCGTGCGGAGGCAGAATCAGTCGGCAGCCGTGAATTTTCATTTACCTGGAACCTCTTGGAACCTTGCTGTAAGCATTTTGCAAATCTCAAGTCCCCTGGGCAGCCAGTCGGCGACTTATAACTCTTCTCCTCCGTCTGCTGACTTATTTATTTATTTGTAAGCGCTCTCGCCGGCTGCAATTGCGCGGCGAGCTCCACGGAATCTTCTCCGAGGTCGTGCTCCCCATGAAGAGCGAGGCTATCGATCGGCCGGGGTCTGGAACGGAAACAGGGGGCCGCCTCGTCAGACGCCTTAAAATTAATTTCCGAGGGATTCCAGGAGCTCTGCTCGCCAAGCCGGTCTGGGGGCCCAGAATGCAGATGGGCAGTGAGCCTGGGGCTCCGCTGCAGCTACCTGACCTAGACGATCTGTCTGTCAGACTCGCACCAATCCCAGAGGCGGCTGACTATCTGAATGCCTTTCTGGGCTCCTTATCCTCAGGCTTAACAGTCCAATATTGGATCTTTCTGAGGATAATTACTCTCCATTGATGGCAAAATACCCTCAGTGAGGCACAGAGCACCTCGCGCGGCTGATCAATAGCAGCAGAGGGCTGACGGTCATGCTAACCGTCTGTTTTGCGATCATGGTATCTCTGGCAACTACCACCTCTGCTGCCAGGGGTCCATCCTTCGGGGGCTGTCAATTCATGTCACCTTTGCCACTCGGCCTCCAGGAGGTGCCTGGGGAAAGGCAGGTTCCCCAAAGCCCCGGCTGGCACTGCAGGGCATGTTTTAGGGGCCCGCTAAAACCCGGCTTTGCAGTGTCGGCCCGACCTCCCCGCTTTTTAATTTCATTGCCTCACGGGGGGATTACACGACTCGCTGGGGTTCGAGCGGGGCGGGTCACGCGCTCCACACCCGGCGCGGCTGCTCTGCCGATTATCGCGTTAATATCTTCATTCCCAGCCGCCAGGGAGCCCCTCATTAATGAGATTTCTTACTTAAAGACCTCTTAACTAAAAACGTGTTGATTGATATATTTTCTGTTAATAGCAAGAGGTGACTATTAAGTACAATTATAATGTTTCTTTTAATTACAATTAGAAGTAAAATGGAAAGCCGCGGCCCATGTTCCTGTCTGAGAGACAGCTGACTGTCACAGAAAATACCGTAAGTTGGCTGTCTAATGATGTTCTTATGTTTTGGTAGCGCACATGAGCTGTCTCATCCCTCTGTCATAATCTCACAGTGTCATCTGCCCCCCCCCCCCCTCCCAATTTGATTATTATTGTCCTGTCGAAACCCAACCACAGGAAGTTCATCATTCATATGAGCTTTCAGTCTTTTAGAGCCGATCTGCTTGCACTTAGTCTATCAGCTGTGTGGAAACAGAGCAGCCAGAATGAAATTAGGGATTAATATAGAGCTTCCTGGACGGGCAAATAGTCGGACAGCCTTTGTGATACCACTACCGATGGGGCAACACTCAGGATGTCATACCACTCATTAGAGGAAATGAAACACGCTTCTGTAAGAGCAACACTATTTGTTACCATTTAGATGTTAAACTGAGTGTCTGGCCATGACAGTTTGCGATCGGAGGTTTTACCACTCAAGTCGGTAAGTGAATGTGGCCAGATGCCCTTTATCGCCTCCGTGAGACGACACACCACCATGTGGGAGGAGGAAGGCGGGGATTCGAGGTGCAGGGGGAACGTTTAAGAAACATGGCATTAATGGCTATCATAAAGGATAGATAAGGATGCAGAGAAATTCTGGTAAAATTTGGTTTTTACTGCTTTGCATTACCTGGGGGAAAAAAAAACTGTATTTGCATTTCAAACGTAGGAGGAGTGGAGTGGCGGGGGGGGGGCAGCGGTATGTCTAACTGGCCAGATCCTTTATGGAAGTAAGATCTCACAAGGAGGCTCTGAAAATAAGGCAGTGTGTGTGTGTGTGTGTGGGGGGGGGTGGGGGTCAGAGGCGGGCTTGTTGCCAGGTGCTGGGAGCTGTGCGGATTTCTCTTAGGAAGCAGGGAAGGCTGGGTATGTGTGTGTGTTTGGGGGGGGGGGGCAGCAGGGAATCTCCTGGAAACAGCTACCATTTGCTTAGTTGCCCATCAAGGAGCAGGGGCCTGATTGCCCCCACCCTCCAAGACGGAGCGGGCGAGATATAGAGAGGGGAAGGCAGATTTGTGTTTGAGCTGCAGTGGTTAAAAGGGTGAAAATGGAAAATGACAAAGCGCCTGTTATCTGGGGGGGGGGGGGATGGGGGGGTTAGGGGCCAGCCATTGGGGGCCGGGCTGAGATTAAAGCGTGGGGGTGGCCTAATTCATTCAGGGGCCGGCAGCAAACCTCTGCAGCACATTTGCCGTGAGGCGTAAGGCCTTAACAACTGGTGTTATGAGTCCATCCCTCATCATTAGGGGGGTTTACCGATGGCCCCAAGATAGGCTTAGAGACCGGAACAGGAGCTAGACAGTGGGGGGGGCGCAGATGGAGGGCCCTCCCTTTAGATAGGCGCTTAGTCACACACTCACAGAAGCTGACATTCCAGTTGAATGGAGCTGTGTATGCGTGTGTGCAGTGAGTGAGTGAGTGAGAGTGTGTACAGCGAGTGTGTGCAGTGAGTGAATGTGTGTGTGCAGTGTGTACGTGGGCTAGCACACGGCTGCATGAGTCACATTGCCTGCATGTGTGTAGTGCACCTTTGCTCCTTTTGCAGCTTCTAACTTGGACAAAATGTCCCATGCAGACCACGAGTGACGTCAAATTGACGTGGGGACAGCTACCTCACATTGACCCTTCATCCCCACTGGCTTTTTATTCAATTTGCCTCTGCTTGCTTTATTAGCTTATAGGAGCTGTGGGGTTGGCCCAGAAATCATGCTTTTAATCTGGAAATATACTTAATTTCCCACAAAGACAGTGTGTGAATACGTGTATGTGTGCACGCGTGTATGTGTGCATGTGTGTAACAGACGGACAGACAGATAGGGGTCTTGCCGGCAAAGGCGTCCATGTGCCAGTTAGTAATTTGTGATTGTGGGGATCTGCAGTCTGAGCCAAAACTATCAGGTGCCAGGAATTTTAATGATTATGCAAGTATGAATAAAATCATGCAATTTTGCTTTGGATAACAGACAAGTGCTGGAGTGTCTTAACACTTATAGTGTGTGTGTATGTGTGAGAGAGAGAGGTTGCCTGTGACTCTGTGTGAGAACATCCATGAGTAAAGAAGCACACCTGTGTGTGTGTGTGTGTGTGTGTGTGTGTGGCCCGTGACCGCCTCTCCCCAGGCTGAGACAGCTTGTGCTCGCCCCCGTGAGCGTACCCGCGTGCCTGCGTCCCTCCGCTCCGCTCGCTCGCCCGCCCGCCATATGCTGCTGGATTTCATGCCGCGGTGCTGGATGAGCGTGTGGCCCCCCCCGGCCCCCGCCGGCCCGCTGTCACGCATGCAAATCCGCCGCCGTTCCCGCATGATACCGGGCCGCTCTTTAGGCTGGGACGTCAGAGAACTCCTGCCAGGGCGGACCGAGCCAGATGCTGTGACAGATTTCAAGGAGCCAAGAGGGGCTTATTTCCCCCCTCCCCAGGCAGCACGCTGACTCCTCTGCTGCTCCAGAAGTGTATAATAGGCCCCCTTGAGAAAAGACCGTCACAGAGAGCTCGGCTACAAAAAACACCATGTAAAAACCAACAGGCCCCATGTTGTTGCCCACAAAACCGCAGCAGTGTGTCCTCCGGCTTCGGGGGCCGGGGATCTGCATCTGCCAGACGTCCCCCCTCCTCAGTCTCCCCCGGAGGAGCCAGTCCTGAGGATGAGCTGTAAACCCCGTCCTCCAAACTGCGTGACCATCATGCTTATTTGACCGCCATTCAGGCGCTTATTCATGGAAATGCAGGTCATTTCCCAAGTGCACGTCGTGTCGGGGTCTTGAAAAATGACCCCTGCCTCACTCAGGCCAGTTAGGGCACCACTGGTGAGCAGGACACCCAACTCCATAGCCTAGTACTGTCAGACTGATAGCGGGCTAAATAGTCACAGTTTATGCTGTCCTTTTAAATTATTATTACGAATAATAATTCATTTAGAAATGAATCCTCTCCGGCTTCTATGTCTGTCCTTTAACTGAACTGTCCTCACTGAGGACCAGATGCATCTGTTACACATCGTGACTCTCTGCAAAGACACACTCCCCACAAACCGAACAAGCATAGACTGCACCTCCCAATGTACAGACTGCAGTCCCCAAATTGGTTGGAGGGACTCTCTTCTGGTACCTTCTGACCTTGAATTCTTAGATACTTTGTAAAGGGTTTAGGGTAACATTCTGTAAGCCAATCAGCAGAACCCACTTCCACTCACATATGGATTTCATGGACTTTCTGGACTATGATGGGTCAATGTTACCCTTCCTGACCAGGAATTTCTAGGGGCATAACTGTAATCCCAACAGGGTGACCTTAGCCAGCTCTAACCTTAACCATAAATAACCAAACAAAATATGAGACACTTTTAGCTTTTTAATTACAGTTACAGATCTTTGTGGGGACCTGAGAAATGGTCAAAATGCTAGTTTTTTTTAAATCACATATTGGGGAACATTTGATCCCCCCCATTGTAATATAAACACAATCCACACACACAGGCATGTAGCTTGAACATGTATCAGGTGCTGCTGAGCAGCTTGCTTGGCTGTGTGGACGTGACCCAAACATGCAGACTGTCCACATTCGACCATCTTCCCATCTATATATACATAATCAAGGTAATACACTCAACTTTTGGACATAAAGGCAGGAAACTAGCCTTGGATACAGACCCAGAAAATTCCCAAGTGAGAGACAAATCAACAGCAAGCAAATGAGACGGATTAAGTTAGGAATATCACGTTACAATCAATAAATTAGATTTACGACAGCAAATTTCAAATTGAGTTATGAATTAGAGGCTGGGTGATTAGGCAGCCATCCTAACCACAGGAGCAGCGGCCCGGTGCACAACGGCCACGTAAACAAACCCAGAGCGGGGGCCCCACTCTTAATGCGAGCTGCCGATGGAGATGGACGGAAGCAGAAGCGTTTCTGTCCCGCGCCACCAAGACTCAGAGCTCTCTGCACAGTACTATTCGAATTGCCCCATTCGCGTTCAGATGACAGACAACCCCCACCCCCTGCAGTTAACAGTAATATTGTGATGTTGGAAACAATAGGCGTCACGCATGTGACACTCACAGCGGCGTGACAGCCTGTCATTTCAGCGGCGTCGGCGACGATACGGCTCATCCCAGCATGCATTGCAGGAGGAAGCCAATGGGACACGAGGACTGGCGGCACAAGCTGGTGGGCCGGAGGGGGCTGTTCGGCTATCCCCGTTCTCCGGGAGGGCCAATCTGAGCCAGAGTGAGCGGGCAGGGTCCCCCGTTACGGAGACAGGGCAGAGGAGGGGAGGCGTGCAGGTGGTGACGCAGAATGGACAGATGGTGGCGCCGTGGATGGCAGGGCGGGCTGTCTCCTGGGGGAGGGCACGGTGCAAGGAGCAAACGCACCCATGAGCAGCCAAAGCAGGGAAAAAATGAAATCTTTTACACCACCCACCAACAACAGGTCTAGCAAACTGCTTCTCTGTGTGAGCCGCTGAATGCAGTTTAACAAAGAGGTCCGCTAATCTGCTGGCCCTTTGTGTAGCTAATATGGATTAGGCTCTACAGTGTACCACCCCCCACTAATCCATCTGGCCAGGAGCCCGACCGTGACTTTTACCCTCTCCCCCCTCCTGGGACAGGTCCCCAGGGCCAGGGAGGTCCCTCTGGGGCTAAGGGGGGGGGGGGGGGGGATTGCACTGTGAGGCCAGAGGTGCTTCTTGGCTAATTAGTGAGAATAATCTGGAGAATTCAGCTGGGTCCCTTCGCCCTCCTATACGACATGGGTAGGGCAGGCTCAGGAGAACACCCCCCACCCCTAAAAGCTCTCATAGGTTCATTAATGCACCCCCCCATCCCTGAAACCTGCTGCAGTGGCAAGGAATGCTTTTTAAGGGATGGTCCAAGCAAGGGGTTAGGGTTAGGATTCAGTCTAAATCCCTGGGTCCTTGCCCCCCCCCTCCACCCCCCACCTTGTGCACCATCCAGCTGAGTCCACTGACTGGGGGGGGTGTCTTTGTCTGGATAAACTCAAACTCAACAACACAAAGAGGCACGGACCTGTGTTTGCAGACGCTGTAATGAAATGCAGATCCACCCCTAAAGGCAACAAAGCAGAAAAGCAGCCTGACGTAAGTCCGAGATCAGGCCAATCGCGCCGCCACACTGGGGGTGAGCGGCGACGGGGACACGGCCGCGTCTGGGCTGGGACTGGCTGCCGGCCCTTTAAGAGACCAGAACCGCCTCCAAGAAAACGGTGCCTGAGCTGAACCGTGTTGGCTGAACCTAACTGGTCTGAAGACAAATAAACCGGCAAATTAAAAGTGCACAAGTCACTCTGAACAAAGCAGGATAACCGAACCTCCTCAGTTACACTGATGCACGCTGGACACCCTCAGGTCCTGTGACAAATCATGCGATGCGCTTTGTCTGTGAGGAATGACAGCGGCAGCTCTGATTTATGCTTGGGCATCTCTGGGGACGCCCCACAGCACTGCCTGTGGCAAACAGGCCCCGGGGGCGTCCGAGGAGTCTGAAATCCCCCCAATCGTTAAAATGCACCAGCTACGTCACACGTCTCCCGCCCCGTTTAACGTGCCTGCAGAAGATGTCTAACCAGACTGTGTGATTACTGTCAGCTTGTGTAAGGATCTCACGGCTTGAAGACGTCTGCTCCTGTGGATTCTGACCTTTCCTTCCTTTTTATTCTCGTTTCCCGTCTTTAGAATCAGCCTTCATTTACTTCACAAGCTAGCAGACCGAAGGATCACAGTAAAAATGTAAAACATATGAAGTCTCCCTCAAGGGCAGGAACAGCTCCGTAAAGGAGGGCTGACAAAATGGTGGTCGGCTCAGAGCAGGATCGTAAAGGCAGGCAGCCATTAACTGGGGTGTCTTAAAACCAGCAATGGGGGGTTTATTTAATGTCTTAAAGCTTTAATTGGTGGCTAAGTTATTTCCTCAGTAACAGTAAACCCTCTCTTGTGGGTGTCAGCCTTGGGGGGTCCACACATGTGGATACTAACTAGCTGGAGGCTCTCGGTGCCCCCCCCCACTCTCCCTTGAGGCCCAAAGTCTTAAATTGGGCCGAGGGTCTAATGGCCCCCGCGGCGTACCGTTACCCCCTTCCCTGTGGGGTCACATATGGAAGTGACTAGGGCTATTTTTAAAGAGGGGGGGGTGGTTATTAACAGATCTTGGGGCTGTTTCCTTAAGCTAATAATTGAAAAGCTGCTTCTCAAACATGTTGCGTCGGCCGATGTTATGGTACCAATCCGGTCCTCTCACAGCACCCGGATGACCCTCTCCCTCACAGGCACAGGCTTTGGGGGGGGGGGGGGGAATGGAGCGTTTGACCTGATGGCCCTGAACACACACCCCCAGAGACACAGTAACTTTGATGCAGCTGCACACCTCTAATTGACACACCTGCATCCATCAGGTGTAAACTGACCCCCCCCCCCCGACCCAACCCACCCCAAGTAAAATAACAGCAAAATGACTAACATGAGGGGGGTTGAATTTAGGCACCAAGTTTAAGAAAAGGAAATGTAAAGCAGACATGGGTGTGCTTCAGGCTACATGTGTGATTCTACTTCAGATTTATTTTGGGGGTGGGATGGGATGGGAGGGGCTCCCCAGCTCTGATTTACATCCTACAGGAACTTAGACGGCACTCGGGTCGTTAGAGGGAGATCCCAGCTGTGAGTCAAGGCGGTCTGCATCTGACCCCGGGTGCTGCAGCCGATGAGGTGAGGTGGGGGGGGTGGTTCAGAATAAACCATCCTGTGGAGATATTTGCAGCTGACTAAACAGAGTGATTCAGTCGGGGAACATGACTGCAGATGAGCGGCAGGTGAACGTTTTGGAAAAGATGCTGGTGAGGAGGACAGCTTCCGTGTTCCTACGACGACAGCCGCCGCGTATCCCACACACCCCCAGTGCCTCCGAGACGAGCACCCTCTCCCCCGACTCTCCCCACCCGGCCCCTCGACGCACGGAAGAAGATGTTGCCTGTCAAGTGAAGCGCATGGTGCTGCAGAACATCACTGAGGATCTGCTGTCTCTGTCTGTCACAGGCCCCCGCCTTCAGAAAGAGGAGTGCCACTCCCCCGATGACGGGCGTCCTCTTTATTTATTTACCTGCCCCCCTCCCTCTCCGACCCATTAAGATGCTTGTTTCTCCCATGTCAGATTCTCCTGTTGGGCCATCAGGGGACGTCAGTGACCGTCGTGACGACATGGAAACGCGGTGCAGTGGCCTTGGGCCATGACGGTGTGTCACATGATCCTGGGGCTTCGGAGTCCATCTCGAAAGGGTCTGGGAGACAAAGGACCGAGGCTGCTGCGTTCTTCAGAGAAAGCTTAGCACCTGATGGATCCTCCATCAATATTTGATGGCC
This sequence comes from Paramormyrops kingsleyae, assembly GCF_048594095.1. Classification (NCBI taxonomy): domain Eukaryota; kingdom Metazoa; phylum Chordata; class Actinopteri; order Osteoglossiformes; family Mormyridae; genus Paramormyrops; species Paramormyrops kingsleyae. Next base: position 32,441,872 of record NC_132798.1, read on the forward strand.
ATTAAAATTCATCTCTAGCTGGTGTGAGGCGGTCACAGAGATAGGCTATTTTTTGGTCACTCGCTGTGGTGCGGATTAGAAACTCTGCTGCTCGGGGCCGGACGGGGAATAGAAAAATGTAAGTCATGTAAATTTAAAACAAGTGTGTAAGAAACAAAGAGCTGAGGGTGAGTCGCAGCCGTGCAGGAGAGTCTGTGGTCCACACGCCGGAAGAATACGGAAGCTGGTCTACGATGCATCGTATCCATCTCATCTGATGCTGTTATTCTGGCAAATTCCATCCATTAATGTCTAGCTGAATGTTTCAATGGAACAATTAGGATGGAGAAATCCAAGGTACAACAGACAGGCATTCTGCTGTCAGGTAAAGCGTACACTGCAACACTGCACCGCAGTGTCTCTAATACCCATTTATTACCATAAGCAGCCCAGCCTCTTACGCGCTAATGCTGGGACACTGGATCTGACAGAGCTGCATACAGAGCTGTACTTTATATACTATTATATGTCAAGTTGCATTTGGACTTTTTCCCCATTATTCATTGCGGCTGACGTGTGGCTACAGCCCTGCATTCATGCGAGACTCAAAGGCTGATCTCAGTTTTGTTAAATCTGCTGGAACAGTGACTCTGTGCTTTATACTACAATTAAGTGCGATTTACTCTGCCAAAACGGTGCGTGTGTGTGTGAGAATAGGTTTTGTTTGTTAATTTCCTTGAACCTTAGATTGTTGAGCACAACACTGCCCTGGTAGCCAATCAAAATGAAGACGGCAGCAGACGGGCCACGGAGATGCGAACACCTTTGGGAGACGTGAACTGCCTTCCGGGAGGGTGTGGGGTCATGGGTTGGGGACCTTCACACGAGAACAGAGCCCTGCCCTCTTATTCCCCCCATCCCTGGCTGGGGGCTCCAGACGGGACCTCCAGAAGACAGCAGCAGGTGGGTCTTACCAAATATAGGCACCAGTGAGGTCGGATAAGGGTGAGCGTGGGGCGACCAATGGCGTGCTGCCGTGCAGTACTGCCGGGGAGAGTTCATTGGCTGCCTCGGCAGGCTGAGCCCCGCTGTCTGAATGATGTAGCGTGGAGAGCGGATTCTCGGTCTGTTTCGCATTTAACAGAGATCTGAGTTTCATTTGCTGTGCAGTCCGAATCCCAACTGATCATGGTTTAAAGGTCCCTAATCGAGAACAGGAAAGACATACATCATGTCTTGGACGCCTCCTGCTCTCCCCCAGCTGAGCTGCCTGATGTCTAAACCACCCTGGCATGTGGGGAGAAGGGCCTGGCCGGGTGCTGGCGGCCAGCAGGAAGCCCCCTGAGGGCGTGAGAGGGGGGCGGGGGGGTGGACAAGACTGCCACGCCGATTAAAGACCTTTTTTTTTTTCTTTTCTGGGGCCTCGAGTCGTGAACAAAGCGACAAGGGGAGGTTCATGTCGAGCAGACGGCTGTCAAGAGACCACTCTGGCTATTATAAAATAATCATGTGCCTGTACCTGATTAAAAGGGGGTGCTTTCACGTAGGGGACCGGCCTCCTGCTGACCCGTGGGGGCGAGCATGAAGGAGCAGAAGGTTCCTTCCACCTATTGTGTAATAATGCTGTCAATCAAAGTCTGTCTATTTAAAATGCCTCTGGTGAAACTTTGCCCCGCCCACCTGTGCCCCTGGCCCCGCCCAGCCGGTTCTCTCCAGGGCTGGGGGCCTGCCTGTCTCACAACGTTACCAGTAAATGCATAGCTGCATGTACTGCACCCCCCACCCCCCCGCCGCCGCCTCCTCCTTTAAAGCACAACGCAACAAAACTGCTACAGCAGGCATTATTAATGAAGTCAAAGAGGGAATTCATTTCTTATTTATGAGAAACTAACCAACTGGTGAGCTCGCTGACAGCACTATTAATGATGTTTAGTGGCCCTCAGGCGGTTGAAAGCACCCCCCCCCCCCCTCCTTCCTGTCCAGCTAGATCCCCCCCCCCCTGGTGTCTGCAAGACAGCGAGGCAAGGCAATTTGTATCAAGGATTTAGACATTACAGGGGAGGGGTGGGGAGGGGAGAGTAGGGGTAGTGGGGAGAGGGGGGGGTCGGCAGGCGATCACCTAAAGCTGCAACAGACAAATAACAGATGACAGGTCTGTGATTAAATCAAACCTTGTACTTTAAGTGCTGAAGTAGCTTCCTGTCACTAACAATCTAGTGCTTGTTAAACTGGCCGCCCTGCCCTCCCCCTACCCCAGCCCCAGCACGTCAGTCACAGCAAACCTCCCGTTTCCTACAAGCCCACCTCCTCCGAGGCCTCAGCCCTCTAGAGATTGGCTGGCAGACCACAAAGAGATAGAAACCTCAAACACACACACCTCTGCAGGCGCAGGAATGACCAGCGCGCGGGTCTGCCAGATTTTTCATCCCAATGTGAGACATGATCCAATTTAACAACAAGCGAGTAACATAACGAGTGTCTCATCCTAATTCCGTCTAACCCCATTCCAAAGCCTCACCTTACGTTCAGACTGCTATCATTTTAATCAGGTCTGCAGAATCCATTAACGACGCACAGTGTGAGGCAGGATATTGCCGCGGTCACGGCTGGGTGAGAATGTCCATTACCTTTTCATTTTCCCAGAGACAATCCACCTCCGCCAGGCAGGGCTGAAACTAGCTAAACCTTCTCTTATTCCACAAGGGGGATGGACATGCAGACGTCAGGGTGTGATGGCGTCAAGCTGAGATGGCTTTGGCGATGCGGCGAAGGCCCCGTGCAGAGGATCGTGGGACTGAGACGGTGATGGCTATGCCTCGTTAGCCTTGGCTAACCCTTGTTAGCTTTGGCTGCACCACTGCTCCTGACATAAAATAGGGGGCCCATCCTCCCCATTACAATCCCCAGGGGTTCTTTACAGGGAATGGACCCGTCCAGACCTGAAGGTGAAGCTGCCAGGACTTGGGAAATGAAGGCAGTGACTGTCTGGGCCTTTTACTGGGAACTGGGTGACAAAAACCAGCGGCTAAATAGAGAAACATCCAGGGAGGATTCTGCTGTACTGGATTCTGATATCATAATAAAGGCAACAGAGATCATTCTGTGATCCATATCAATGCCTCCTGGCACAGAGTGGTTATCCACTCAAGGGCCACTTTATTAGGTACAGCTAGATAGTACCAGGGGGTACCCACATTATTCGGTATACCTAGCTAGTGCCAGGTAGGACCCAATTTATTAGACAGAGTTAGCTAGTACTGGTTAGGGCCCACTTTATTAGTTACAGCTAACCAACATCAGGTAGGACCCACTTTATTATGTACAGCTAACTAGTACCGGGTAGAACCCACCTTATTAGCTATACTTAGCTAGTACCAGGTAGGTCCCACTTTATTAGTTAAAGCTAGCTAGTACCAGGTAGGGCTCACTTTATTAGGTACAAATAGCTAGTACTGGGTAGAACCCACCTTATTAGCTATACTTAGATAGTACCGGTTAGTACTCACTTTATTAGTTACAGTTAGCTAGTACCAGGTAGGGCCCACTTAATTCAGTACTAGTACCTAGCTAGTACTGGTTAGGACCCACTTGACTAGGTTTACCTAGGTAGTACTGAGTAGGAGATGTCACTACCAAAAATCTTACACCTAGCGAAAATGTAACTTCCGCTACTACGCATGTGCACGCTTACGACTTCTGTGAGGAGGCGTGTTATTTTTACTGCATCGCGTCACATTTCATCGTCTGTTGATATTTGATGAGAACGTCGACAGCGCGAGGAAAGAGAAGATTTAACCGGATAATGATGGAGACCTTCGACATTTACTCCACTTTAAAAGATTTTATTTCGCACAGGGCATTAATGCCCACTTGCGGCTCCGAAAGAGCGACGTAATACAAAGGGATGGACTATACGTAATAAAGAGGTGCCGGAAAACGGTTTCCCATGGTCTCCCGGGTTACTGGGTTCAGTCGGGGGGAATCATGGGGTGACTCATGTAAGGCAGAGTGAGAGGGGGGCTGCACATCGCCAGGGGATCGCGGTGTACTGCCGCATGCATCCGTACACCTGCTTACTCTGTCGGCGATTTGATTCCTGGCGTGGTGGAGGTACTGGAGGCATGACTTTGCTAACTGAACAGGTCCCGGCACTTAATGAGAGAGAGGAGCTATACTGTCCTGGGGGGTGGGGGGGATCAGTTCTTGTGGAAGGCTCGGAGATGTTGGCCCCCCAGTATCCCCCCTCGCATCCTCGAGATGCGACCACTCTCTTGAGTCACCAGCCTCCACGTTTGAAGCTCTCAGGACTATTTTTCGAGCCACTCATGGCCATCATCCATAACTTATGGAAAGAACACAACAAGTCACCCCCCCCCCCCACACACACACCCCAACATCCATTTTTAACCATCCAGGGAGCCCTGATCTGCCCGCCTCTGCCGACAGATACACGCTCAGCAGGCTGGCATGCAGCAGGGAACAGCCCAATTCAATTTCACAGCCTACCCCCCCCCCCACCATCTATCCCTCAGATAGAGGGAATAAAAGAGCGACGGCCTCGGAGTGGAAGACAGAAGGGAGGAACGTCAAGAAAAATACAGCGCGCATGGGGAGCTCCCGCAGGCCGCGTACGCGGACACGCCGCTCCCACACACGGCTACAAATTGCTCCATTAAGCTGTCGGTTTTGGTGTCCGTCTCCTCCGAGTGCCTGGAGGGTGCGGGGGGGGGGTCTCCTCTGAGAATTCCCATCATAATGGCACAGCTCTCCAGGGGTGAAGGGAATGTCTGAAGGTAAGGGGAACGGTGGCTCAGTGACAAGAGAAGCAGAAACGGGGGGACGACCAGCCATCATGTGATGAGGAGTCCTGAGGGGATATAGTGGGGGGGGGGGGGTGAGAAATAAGGCCATACAGGGAAGGAGAAGGTGGTCAAGAGGGAACAGGGCCAACCTCAGTCAAGGTGTCATCTGCCCCAGCAACCTGACCGGCATGTGTGTGTGGCGTATATAGATTACACTGTGGGGACCAGGTGTCCCGAAAATGTGATAAAAAGCTGTTGGATGTTGTGGGGACCATGTTTTCAGTCCCCACAAGAGGAACAAGGGCCTGCAATCAAAAAACTATAAATGTGGATAAGGTTGCTATTGCTGGGAATAGGATTTTTCCCGTAGAAATGAATGGACAGTCCCCACAAAGATATGAATACAAACGTGTGTGTGTGTGTGTGTCTCCATGACACTGAGAGCACAGCTGTATCCAGTCACACATGCTGTACATGCATCTGACAGTGACAGTGCTTGGAAGTGAGTTAGAGCGGATGAGGTGTAAATGAATAACCGTGCAGTTTCACGTATCGCACAACATGTCAACAGAGCACTAAGGCTTCTGGGAGAGCAGACACAAGATGCAAAGTGTTTAGCGTGAGTCAGCAGGACATGGTGACTGGCAACTACAGACCTCTTCCGGCACTTTGCATGGGGCCAGAATGTAACCACGAGACACCCTTAAGATGGTGATCTTTCCAAAACTGCAGGGATCCATTATAATGTCATCCGAGAGCGAGGCCGATGAGATCAGTCAGGGCAGCATGGGGTCCAGGGGCCTTTGTCAGGAACAGGACTTGTCCCTAACTCCTGAGCAGCGGCTCTCCGGCCCCGATAAGGAAAGCAGGTAACACGACAGTGCAGACGTCCCTGAACCCAGACGTCCCGACGGCCCACAGGGTCCATTCTATTTCCACGGTCTCCCCCTGGGGGTTGTGGGGGGGGGGGGGGGCGCTGTTAACTAGGCAGGCTGGCCTCATGTCAGGTGGGGCCGAGGAAATCAGGCGGGAATTAAGTTGTTAAGGGCCAAAGTCGGTCACAGGCCTGGTCCCTCTGCGTAAAAGCACTCCTTTCATCCTTGCATCTTAAAGAAAAATAAACCGGAGGTGGTGGTGTTTGGTTGGGGGGTGGGGGGGCAAACCTAACGAGCAGAAATCTCACAGATTTAAAGGCAGGCCCTGGAAATTTATGGAGGCATGTTTGGACAGGAGCCACAGCGAGCAGCTTGGCCAGCTGAGCAACATCACGGCGGGACGTCTAATAAGCCCCACGCAATTTTTCACCCCATATTTTTCCAATAAAAAAGCGGTTAAACCACCCCCCCCCCCCCCCGACCGCAGGCGGGCCCGGCTGCCATCTGGAGCCCCGTCTTCACGTTATAATCCAGCCTCCATTAAAATGTTTCTTGGCAGATTACAGCCGGCGTTGCCTGTACAGATGTGGGACAGATCTTCAGACGGCACAATGATCAAAGTGCTCTCTCCGTCGACGGCAGACCGGGGGGGGGGGGGGGGGGGGGCTCTCCACCCTTGGGCTGCCATAATCCCATCCCAGCCTCCACAACATCTCTTACTCATTTATTCATCAGAAACCAAGATGATCTTTCCAGCGCGGTGCCGTTACCGTCAGTTAGGGAGGTGGGCGCTGAGAGCTCCACGCTTCCCTGGCCCCCCTTCCAGGCGTCATTTTCACCCCCGCAGCAGTGATCTGTGCCACTTTAGTGCCTCCCAGGCCCTAGCCACGCCTCCCTGCCGAGCAGGAAGCTCACAAACGGGAAGTCGCCGCTACTGGAAGGAGGGGCAAATAAGGACGACGTCATAATCAAGCCGCGTCCTTAAACAAGCCTGCCTTCATCAGGGAGCCTAGCGGGGGGGGAGGAGTGGGAGGCAGTCGACGAGGTTTCAGAGTCCATCCTCTCAGCTGAATTATTGATTGGCCACCTGAAGCGCGGGGCGCGGGGAATCGGCGAGAGGCTAAACGCGCGCTAAATATTAACGAGCCGTAAAAGCCTGCTGGCGCGACGCGGCGGCGTTCCGCGTGCCAGTGGGGGGCATGTCCCTGGGAGCCCCCCCCTCATGACGGCACGTCCTGCCATCCGCAGCCGCTGTCATTTCTAGCACCATCAATCCTCGCTGTTGCATCATCAGTCCCGCTGGGGTCCATCCAAGGTTTCTCCAAAATCCAGAAAGGGAAACTGAAATATCACGGGGGGCCTCATGGGTTAGATTCCCGGCGAGACGCCAGGAAAGGGCGTCAACGTCCCGGGTTGAGGAGGAGAGCAGAGATGAGTGTGCAGCTCCACCATGACACCTGGCGAGACGCCGGGCCCTGGTGTGTGACCCAGAGCACCGCTGCCTGCAGCCCCCCCGCCCGGGCGTAAACGGAGCGGCACCAGGCCGGCAAACGCGCACGCCCTGCAGTTTTGGCTGCCGCCTCCGTGGCCCAGACGACGCGCACACGCCCACCAGATGCCCACTCTGCACGCTCCCTCTCCCCGCAGCGCCGGACCAGCGGCGCCGCTCTCCCCCCTCCCCCGACATCACCACGGACGCCCGGGCCACAGCAGGTCTGAGCTAATGAAGTGAATCTCATTTAATGGGAGGCTGTGGAACCTACCTGTGGGAGCAGCAGGAAGGCAGACGGCTGCCAGAACAACAGCCAAATCCACGCCGCCCTGCAGGCAAGAGCAGCGTTCGCTCAGCTGCACTTCTATCTTCAGCACCGCAATCCGGCTCAGTGCCTCCCTCATGTGAACAGGACGGGCTGTATCAGCGCTAAAAGCTGCTCTTAGCTGCCCTAGTGCAAGACCCGGAAACTCCCCAAAACGCTCCAGGGATGCCGGATAAATGGTCGACCCCAAGCTTCGCCCTCAGCTGGGTGCATGTCAATGGAGAGCAAGATGGGATATGTGACAAGCAGCATTCCGGTACATGAGCAAATAGCAAATAAGGCATCATTTCATTTCATATTAAATTTAAAGCCCCCGCCCACTTCCAGACAGGAAGTGACATCAATTCCCTTTAAAGGCGACAGCAGCCATCGCACAGCCTGACTTAGAGCCCCAATAAACACGGGCACGGGAACGACCGGCATGCCCTGGGAAAGCACAACCGAGAAAGGGGGCACAGAGAGAGGAGCGTCCAAGGCGGCTCCCAAAACTGCGGCCCAATCCCATGAACGACAAGCCCAACGAGATGTGTCCCGCTCGCAACCCTCAGCCTCTCAAAAGTAATAAAACTTTATATACCCCTTTGATACAATAATTGTTTTTTCCTGTAATCTCTCCCCCCCCAAGCCCCAGGAGATCAAAGATGGCCTCTTTGCGAAGGAGCTTAGCCGCACGTTTCAGCCTAATCAGAGCCAGCTGGGCTGGTGTGTCTGGCCCCCCCCCTCCCCACAGGAGGCGGGCCTTGCACTCCCGCAGACATACGCTCCCCACATCACACACAGCGCCATGGAAAGTCCCCCCCCGGACGCCAGGCGATGCAGGGGCCCCCTGCTCTCCCTGAGGTTTGGACGCCGAATCCCGCCTCGTGGTTGTCCAACGCTGGGCGGTTAAGGACCATTAAGAAAGGTTTGTAGCTCTTTTTCGGCCGCTCACGGCGCCACCTGCAGGAGGCCGGGGGGAACGGGACGGCTGGTACTGTGGGTTCTGGGTTCTGGCCCCATTCTCGCATAGCGCCGCTTGTGCCTCTGGTTTCTGGGAACGAGATCCGGGTCAGGCCCATAAACGTGGATTAACATGAATTCCATTTCAGGCCTCACTGGTACCGATCCGAAACGATTTGTCAGGTTGTGAGAAAGACATAAAAACAGGTTAAATCCAAGCAAAGGTCTTTGGGGAAACAAAAAAAAGCTAAATTACATGATACCCTTAACTAATTATGGGGTTGTTTTCCCTGACTAATATATGTTTATCTTCCCATTAACAGTGGCGAGTGGGGGGGGGGGGGGTCCTCACTGACAAAGGTTAAAATGACTTTCTGGGGGCTGGACTTACTCATCCTGTCTCTGTGAGGTTCTGGCCTTTTTTAGACAGCCGCCACGTGAGACGTCATGCCCCCCCCAGACGCGGGCATGAGCTGGTAGCTGAGAAACGGTGAGGACAGACTGCCGGCCACTGCGGTGATGGCATGCTAATGATCAGGCCCCCACTGCAGACTAAAGACACTCAGCTCTCATGCTAATGCAGGGTCAGAGGTACGCAGAGTCTCGCACAAAAAAACAATTATTGTTGCCGAAAGACATCTGCGAGCAATATGGACTCAATTTCACTTTTATTACTGATGTGGAAAAATGTTTATAGTGCTTGGCTTGTAATTCAAACACTAACCGTAATGAAAAGAACGGTGTGGACACCATTATGGCTCAGGGAGTGACCGAGCTACCTTCAGTATCATGGCCAGGCTCCGAACAGAGAATCTTTGTGTGGAAGTCAAAAAAAATGAAATAAAATCTCCTTGTGGTGAAAAAGAAAATCAGAGCTGACCTAGACGATGGAGAAACATGGAACCCACTAGGGCAGGCGCTTAAAGCCTCAGGGAAAGACTGGATGTGGTAACAGGCTTGTATGTTACCCGTTATGGGTGGGGAACCGACGAGAAGAGCGATATGTGCTTAAATCCAGCCTGAGGGGGTATGGGAATGGGGCACAGACATGGGGCACAGACATGGGGCACAGACGCGGGGCACAGACGCGGGGCACAGACATGGGGCACAGACATGGGGCCAACATGAGGAAACTCTCTGCGATGTTTTTGTTCTCTAAGTGGACGCCATTCCACGCTGTCACACCGGGAAGGAAAGCGGCCATCGGCCCGCAAGCCAGCAGCACGCCGTAATCACGCAGAGTGTTTGCACAACACACCTTGAAGGCGTGACCTTTACAGACAGAGCACAATATAGCCAGCACAGTGGGTACAGGAGGCCCAGCCGCAGTGTCACACGAGAGGTGACGCTGACGTCACCGCCCCGTCGGGCTCGGCGGGATCCTGCCCGCGGTGGCTGCCGTTTCCCCAGAGTTTATGGTGTGATTTTGACGCTGGGTACCTTCGCTGAGAAAAAAAAAACTATTCACAGGAAGTTGTTATAACAGCTGCATAAATTAACTCTGTTTGGATGCTGCTGCCTGAGCTCCGCAGCCCTAAAACACTCTCAGGCCCCACTACTGTTACTCACTGTCCCAAAGACCTCCTGCCATGTCCCCCTCGCCCTCTGCCAAGACGGAGCTTTCCAGATGGAAAAATAAACCAAATTCATTCAGCATTTGATGGGCTGGCCTGATCACCGGCTGAAGAAAGGTCTGATCATAGAAGGAAACTCACAGGACGGAAAGATGATCTGCACATCAAATCCCAGGCAGAATCCTCTGGAATTAAGGTATGCTCTCACTAGTGCGCAAAAATATTTGCCTGTCATCCAGTGCCATTCCAGCTACTCAACACGTCCGGTAACAAAGTAAATTCACATTTGTGCTGTTATGACAAGACATTACTAGTGCATTTGACCCTAAATACCACTAATGCGTACCAGTCAATCCCTGTTTATAACACATCACTATCTACATGCATCTTCTCACGCATCTTGCCATATGGTACTGCCAAAAGCAGCACTAATTTGCTTAATGAAAATACTACGGTGTACCCAAGCTACTGTGGTATATCGAGATACTGTAGTATAATGTATTATCCAGTCATGCCCATTTTTGCATGGTGGATATTCTTTGCTTTAGTGTGGCTGTTCCCTTAAATTCCCCAGCGAAGGTCCAATCCCGCCCCCTCCAAGGCTAAAGGGAATACCAGCTACAAGCCAGTTTAAAATGAGGCACATTGGGGGGGGGGGGGGACAGCATATGTGCAGTACAGCTAATGTCATTAAAAGCTGAGGGCAGATGATCACACACAAAGTATGTGCAACCCCCGAACCCCCCCTCGCCATAAAAAAATACACAGGAGAGAACATGACTAATATGTTATGATGGGGGATGGATACTGTCTACATTTATGGCGATTGGGGGGAGCTGAGATGGGTTTGCATAAAAACTCCAAGTTCCTCCCTGTTTCTACCTCACAGGATGGCGTTCGTTCAGGGCCTCGTCCACATGCCAAGCTTCCACTGAAGGATGGCGGGAATTCATGCATCAATCAAAGGGTGGAGGGGAGGTGATGGACATGGCCTCCCGCGGAAGACTGTGTCTCAATAGGATCGACTGCAACAACCAAATCCTGCTAGGGCGAGAGCACCACTGGATCTAAACTGCGTCAAACTTACGACATCTTGGGCTGCCGGGGAAACCGGGGATGCTTTTAAAAAAAGAAAGAATAGGCTACTTAATGGGGGATGTGGGCTTTTCAGAGGAGAGCGGAGAGAGACGCTTCGGATAGACTTGAGAAATGTGGGTCTGACGCAGAGGCAAGGAGGAAGGCAGCAGGGAGACGAGTGGCACTCAAAGAGGACCCTCCAGACGGAGGGGGGGGGGGCCGTCTCCAAACTCTCCAATGAGAGGAAATTGTGGTATTTGAACCGTGCTTCAGCGCGATAAGTGGGAACATCGATGTCTCGCGTGGGCCATGAAGGAATGAGCGGAGTAGCGGGATGGACCCGAAAACCCGCGGGTAAAAAATTAAGTGGCAACGAGAGGCCGCAACGTGCGGATGTGCGGGGCGGCGACGTGCCGATGGGATAACGGCGAATCCGAGGAAATCAGGCCATGTGAGGAAGCTCACGGACGTCCCGCGGTGGATAGGGAGCATGTGTGATTCTGTGTGGAGATTATGGAGCCAGAAAGCTCGGGGCATCTAGGATGTGCCTGAAAAAAGCACTACGGCAAGCAGAGAGAAAGCAAGAAGCAAAGAAAGCGACACGGGGCCCGACGACTCCGTCAGGCCGTTGAGGGATTTATAACCGTTTATAGACATCCGCTGCGGGGAGCGAGCCGTCAGAGAGTGGCAGCCGACTGCTCCCAGGCTAATTGAGTTCGTTTTATGCGAGTCTGCACCCCAGCCGACATTTTAATGGCGCAAACTCAAAGCCGACTCCATAAACCTATTAATGGAAAACATCTGAGAAGACCGGACCAATGTCGCGACTATTCTAGCTTGAAGTTTTTTCGCCGTTAGCTCGGTGATATGAGATCATTTGGACGGGAAATGTACACCTGTTTTTATCTCGCCCCATTCCTCTCCGTCGAAATGTACCACGTGTGAAAGATCTGGACACCGTCGCCCGACTCAAGAGTGACAAGATTCTGATTCCCCGTGGGGAAATCGGCTTCACAGAGCAATGTTTCCCAATCCGGTCCTCGGGGACCCACAGACAATCCACAGTTTGCTCCCTCCGACAGTGAGCTGAGAGGGAGCAAAAATGTGAACTATCTGGCAGGGAGCTCACCGGGAGCAAAAACATGGACTGTTGGTCCCTGAGGAAACACTGAGAAACACTGTCATAGAGGACAAGCTAGTGCCGGCATGTTTGAGGTGCCGTGACGTGTCACCACGCAGACAAGCGTGAAATACTACTTCATTTGAATAAGTGCGGCAGATAGGGTCTGACAGGCACACCTGGCTGGGACGCTTTCAGTGAGGAAATCTGGCATAGAGAGCGTGCGGGCGGTTGGTGATGTAATATACAGAACGTTACCGTCGCTTTGAGAACAAAGACGGACACCGCACCTGTTTTCCTATTAACAGTTAGTAACGATAGATAAACAGGTGTCTGATGTCTGAATGCTATTTTTCCTTCATGTTGTGTTTATTTGTTTATTTTATCCGTCTTTTAACATGACGTGTATCGTACCCATCGCAGTGTGGCATCTTCATAGGTTTCACAAAGGCCACGGAATCCTAAATAAACTGATATGACCAGAGGTCCCCAAAAGAGCAGCCGGCCCTCTCTCCAAGACGCTGGACGCGTAAGAACATCCCACTGCCAGTCCGAGGCTTCAGCAGAATAGACGTCTTTAGACGTCTTCCTCACATACATCTCACACGTCATTTTGCTTACAGATGATTATATAATAAAGAGACAGATGAACTGTACTTGACAGCTATGATGGAGAAATATCTTCAACCTGACACCCCTCCCCCCCCCCCATCACACCACCAGCTCTTGTTCTGGAAGCTGTAAACGGAAATTCCCCATAAATGTACATTACGGTGCCTCACTGACTTTGCTGTGCTTTGTACAGGACGTTCTAAGAACTTCCCACAGTCTCTAACCTCAGCGCGTCCTTTCTCCTACAACGACACACGATTGGTCCTTCTCCCACAAGCGCGGCTCACAAACCAGCTAGAATTTCAGTAACATCTCCCGCATTTGGCCGGGAGCTTCCCTTAAATAACGGCCTATTTAAATTGACGCCCGACAATATCGAATGGGTGTGAGCTTCTCTGGATTCACCAGAGATAGCGGCTCACTTGCTTCAGTGCTACAACATGCAAATGGGCACATTTTTCACTGCGGAGATAAAAACATTTCCAAAGAACTGAAAGGTAAACTTGTCAAACACAAATCATCCTTGTCACCCATTTATAAGCTTCTACTTTCAATTGCACTGTATGGGAATGAATGTAGGTGAAACTTTAGTTTCAGTTAGTATCTCATAGCTCATGAAGTGCCCCCTAGTCACATATTAATCATTCGCTCCCTCAATATCCTTGTCTCGCTTCCATTCTCCTGGACGCTCTCGAGACAGGCCGCCTTCGCAGATATTGAAACCCACGTCAACTCTACTGCTTCCGGATCCTGATTTTAGGTGCTACATCTCACACTGTCAGTGGCCAGACACGACGTGAATTAAAAGTCTGGGATATTGATTTCGACTCCGACTGAGAGTCTCGTTCACCGGATGCGTCCCTTCATTTGTGCCACCGGGTCACTGGGTCCCAGGTAGCCCGGAATTTCCCCAGCCCATTTGTGGGTCTTTTCCTTACAGAAGACTGGCTGTTATTTCATTCACCACTAAAAAAAGGCAGGGGGATCGAATCGGTTCAGCCTTAATTAGTATTCCGGTGATGAGGACTGGAGCCTGGCTCCAGGAGATAAGATGAGCTGTAACTGATTCAGGTAAATTATCTTTATAGTGTATGAAATTAACCTGCAAGTCCACCCACTCGCTTGCATGCGATAAACGCTGATCTAGATTGGCTGGTGCGGGGGATGGGGGGTTTGGGCATGGAACGCCGTTATGCCAGACGGGGCTCATACTTTCCCCACCTGCGTTTTAAATTACATTTGGTGGTGGGGTGACACACCTGCGGTCACATGGTGGTGGGGAATGGCGCAGATCACAGGAGATGGGGGCTGGCTGGGGGGGCGACGTGACAGCGCTTCCTAATGCGGCATGGCCCAGACTCAAACCGTCAGCGGGGACTCCGACACGAGTCTCGCATGTGATGCCAACCATCCCGCCGTCCTTCCATCGCTGGAACTGCGCTCGCAAGTAGGAGAAACTTCCAGATGCACGTCTGCGGCCCCCCCCCATCTCCCAGAATCCCGCTTATCCCAGATGCAAATGAGAGGAACTATAAAAATCTACTAGTCTGCCAGAGTCTTGTCATACCAACAGCTAGAGGGGGGAAAAAAACATACACACGCAAATACAGCACAGCTCCACACACGGATGGGAAAAGAGCAAAGCCTTACCTTGTCATCGATGTCACTCTCGCTGTCACACTGCAACAAAAAAAGAGGAAAAACACAAAGAATTATTCATTTTGCTCCTCATTACGGGAACAGATGTTGCCGCGCCGATGGCCCGATTCTGTGACAGCTCTGGCGGCGGATGTGCGGGAGTGTCGCCGAGAGCCGCGGTTCAAAGTGACACGCGGTGATCGTTAGCGGAGCATTTCAACGGACACGACGTCGACAGTAGCATTGTGACGCGGGGCGCGTTTGAACAGCTGTTTAAAGCTATTAATTAGCCCACTTTGTGTACACATTTATGCCAATGTAAAAAGGCAGCATTTACCAATAGCTCAGATGTTAGATTTATAGTTTAAAAACATACTTCAGAACTGGTTATAAACTCCTCACAGACACACATCGTGACTTAACAATGGTTTGCAGTGACACTGCTCTTCAGATACTACAGACACCCTCCTCTGTATACATCACCAAGAGGGAGGAGTCAAGACGCCATCAGAGAACCTGCTTAAGAACCTAGATAATCTATCAGGCTAACTTCACCAAACCAGTGAGTGTATCATGACAACAGAGACACACTTTTCTGTTAAGATATGCGAAAACATCACTTTTGCTCTCCTTTTAACATTTCCAGTGTTTTACTTAAGGCTTCCACATTATCCTGGCAGAAGGTGACTCCGATCGCCTTCCAGTAAGGCCAGGCTTAGGACTTTAGAACAAGGTAGCAAGAAGAGAGAACAGGAAAGACGAGACCCGGATAAGATGGCACTTAAACAATGGCCGGTCTCAGGATGGGGTCCCTGGGCCCCCTCAGTCTCCTACACAGGGACGACATCGCCTCTCAATGTGAGAGGAAACCTTCACTGGCAGAATGGCTGCTGTGGGACACACTCCAATTTGTTCCCGGTTCGGATCCCAGTCTCTACGCTTTTTGAACTGATGTCTTAGCAGCGGCTGCTCGGCCTGACCCTCACCGGGACTCAGCTGGGCAGCATTAGCGCTGCCTGAAAGACCCTCTGTCCCCTCGACTGAAGCTTCTGAGACCACATATTTAAGTGCACCCCCCAATCCACCCCTTTATTTTGTTTCCTATTCAGGCTCACACACAAAGGAGTTGCTGGGTCAAAAGACAGGAGCCGCTCCGTGTGAGCGTGGTGGGTCCAAACATGCAATTAAGTAACAAGTGTAATCATCACTACAGCCTGGGAGCGAGGGCCTCTTTAGAGAAAGAGCCCCCCCTTCCCAGCAATCCTTTCTCTCGCATTCAGAGGACTGAAACCTCTCCAGCGAGTGGATGGTGTTAAGTCAAGGGAGCTCTCTTCAGTGCTGCATTATTGTCTGCGCCGGCGTGTGCTTGTGTGTGCGCACGCTTTGCCGGAGGTGTGCTTCAGAGCCTCCCACGTCGTGCCCCCGTGGTGCCGGGAGAAAAGGTGATGGTCAGCATGTCAGGTGTCCCCTCTGTACACAAGCACGCACGTGAAAGACAAGGGAGAGCGAGGGAGGGAGAAGTTCCAATTTTGGTTTGATCAGGAGAGTCCTCGTCCCAGTTCCAGGACGGACATGTCGAGCGTATGTGGTAACGTTAGTACATTTATTCACACACCATCATGGAAGTCTGACAAATGTCAGTTAAATAAACACTAACTGTCACAAGGCCTTCATTAGCGTTCATCACATCAGCAGTCAGCAGGAGGTCTCCCTCTCCTAAACGCACCATCAGGAAGGCAGCTGAGAGAAGCTCCTAGCTGTGGCTGCAAGCTTAACATCCGGAGATGCTCACTGCTGGCTGTAACGGGTCTTCAGACCGTTTGGTAAGAACCCAGGTATAATGTCAAGATTAGGTCAGTTTTGGTTGGTTAACAAGGCGAAAAGCAGGCCGGAGGATATACCCAGGACTCAGTGAGGGAGGTGTGCTGGCAGGGTCGAGTCGGGGATGAAGGTGGGCAGGAAGCGGAGCTGAGATCTTAAGAATGCTGGGGAACTGGTGGGCAGGGTGACATGGCCCCTTCCCTGGGGGGGTATACCCCTTCAGGGAATGAAGCCCCCCTACTGCTTGGAAACTGCAGGCAAGCAGATAAATATCAAGACACTAACAGAGGAAATGGTCCTGCAGCCCACTAGCTGGGGTGGGGGGGGGGGGGGGATGGCAGGCCCCACGCCGATGCCAACAAGCTGAAGAGCGGAGTGAAGGACACCAGGGGAAGTTGTACGCCTTACACGGCTCTGATACCCTGATGACATGGACAGGCAATCATCTCAATGCTGACAGTCCAAATTTATGCCCCGGCAAAGGCACCACAGTGTTGGACTCTGCTTAGCAGATAATGCCGCCATCGCCTGCCTTGGGGCCGAATCAGGCTCAAACCAAACAGGATGGGTGCCATTGCCACTCTACCCTCCACTGCCATCTCCCTCTGCCTGTCCTGTGGGAGAGGGGTTAGGCAGCAGAACTGCTCTGGATCATCTATGACAAAAGCCAGACAGCCATTTGGGCTCGCCTCCAGCTTCTTCTGAACAGAATTCACAGACTTGTGGGAGTTATCCATCTCTTATTCCTCTGTGTAAACATGGAAACATTACAAAACCAGGGCTGCACGGTCACTGAAACTGCCTCACACAAGATGACAGACTGCTGCTGCAACAAAATCTTCTGTTGTTATATAATACTTTCGTTAGAATATTTTAATAAAATATCAAAGTGCATTTTGAGGTAATGCTGAGATTAAAGTAAGTGTTGTCATTGAATTTGTGTCAACCGGGTCAACAGAAGAACCTGAAAAATAACAGCTCAGACATGTAACAAGCTTTAACATTAACAACTAAGGCACCCAAGAGTAACTCTGGGAGAGTAACACCCGGAAGTAACTCTGGGGGAGTAACACTAGAGGTGTAACACTGAGGGAGGAACACCAGAGAATAACCCCCAAGAGTAACTCTGGGGGAGTAACACTGGAGGTGTAACACTGAGGGAGGAACACCAGAGAATAACACCAAAGATTAACTATGGGGGAGTAACATCTGAGAGTGCCAAGGCCGTATTGCCAGGACAATAACATCAAGGAGTAACACTGGAGGTGTAACACCGAGGAAGGAACACCACAGAATAACACCGAAGAGTAAGGCTGTATTTCCAGGACAATAACATCAAGGAGTAACACTGGAGGTGTAACACTGAGGGAGGAACATAAAGGAGTAACACTGGAGGTGTAACACTGAGGGAGGAACACCAGAGAATAACACATAAGAGTAAGCCCATATTTCCAGGACAATAACATCAAGGAGTAACACTGGAGTAACATCTGAGAGCAGTGCCAAGGCCGTATTGCCAGGACAATAACATCAAAGAGTAACACTGGAGCTGTAACACTGAGGGAGGAACACCAGAGAATAACAGCAGAAAATAACACCAGAAAAATGACACCAGGAAATAACACTGAAGAATAACACCAGAAAAACAACACCAGGAAATAACACCAGGGAATAACACCAGAAACACAACACCAGAAAAATAACACCAGAAAATAACACTGAAGAATAACTCTGTGGGAGTAACACTGGGGATGTAACACTGAGGAAGGAACACCAGAGAATAACACCCAAGAGTAAGGCCGTATTTCCAGGACAATAACATCAAGGAGTAACACTGGTGGTGTAACACTGAGGGAGGAACACCAGAGAATAACACCCAAGATTAACTCTGGGGGAGTAACATCTGAGAGCAGTGCCAAGGCCATATTGCCAGGACAATAACATCAAGGAGTAACACTGGGGATGTAACACTGAAGGAG
Organism: Paramormyrops kingsleyae; assembly: GCF_048594095.1. Lineage (NCBI taxonomy): Eukaryota > Metazoa > Chordata > Actinopteri > Osteoglossiformes > Mormyridae > Paramormyrops > Paramormyrops kingsleyae. The sequence continues at coordinate 32,460,105 of NC_132798.1, forward strand.
GAACACCAGAGAGTAACACCCGAGACTAAAGCTAGGTCAGTAACAACTAGGAGTAATGTCAGGACACTATTGTCGGCAATATTACTACATCTAGAGCTACATGATCTTGAAAAAATTTTAAATATCGCAATGTGATTTTTTTGCAATAAATATTGTGACAATTATAAAGCAGAGGGAGATAACTTGTTATTTTCTAGCAACAGAGTCAGTCAAATAAGTTAGTGATGTTGCCTCCAGTTGTGCCAACACACACTAGGGCTGACAAATCACTTGTTTTTGTTCAGTATCGTCTCTATGGACTCCAAAATATTTCCATATGGCGGAAGACGAGTGTCTTTTGGTGACCAGTAATTGTTCTATTTTCTCCTCCTCAGTCATTTTTGTTAAATTTCTCACAAAGATGCCACATTGTCTATGAGCGAGTCTGACAGCAAGTAATTATTATGATTAGCTTGAAGATTGCATGCAGAACTCATGCAAAGGCAGCCACAGTAAACAGACTTATTTATTAAGATATACTAAATAATCTTGAAAATGAACAATCAGTAAAATTTCAACACTTGCTAAGTTTTGTTTCCTATGACAGAGAAAGATGTTTCACCAAAATTGTTGATGATCTAAACTAGCCTTCGGCAATATTACTGCAATATCATGGTAATAACCCTAATGTTGTAACACTGGGGGAGTAACACCAGAGAGTAACATCAGAGGAGAAACACCAGAGAGTAATACCCGAGAGTACCACCAGGGCAGTAACACCCAAGAGTAACAGGATTTAATAAATATACTGAGACAGTGGTGTCTGATACCTGAGGGTAATGCTCAGTGTTCTCTGAGGCTCAGTTCTTTATGGTCTTCTGTCCAACCTGCTCCTTCCCCCATACCCAGCCCCCATCAGGCATCGGGATGAGTCACGGGTATGGGGCAGCTTGGCGTTGCAGTGGTCTGAACAGTCAGGAGCCTCTCTTTATATAACATATATATATATGTATATGTATGATTTTTTTCATTCATTATGTATGAGTGCAGATAAACCCAGGTAAACTGTAAGGGTCATGAAAGATGAAGTCAGAGACGAATGTAAAAAATGCCAGTGAGCATCCTTGGAGTAAACATCACGCCGGCAGCGTGGAAGCGGGGGCCGCGAGGTGTTACCCACCGCCATGCTCGGCGACAGCTGGGACAACAGAAGACGCGGCGCTTCCGAAATGTCACTTGACTAAGACTTGGCTGTGAGGCTCGAAAAAGAAATCCTCCGTCTTTGCATCTGATTAAAGGGGGGGCGTTTCGCACTAATGGAACGATCTGGAAGGCGCCAGAACTGGTGAGAAGCGAGGTGACTGTGCACCCTCCAGAACGCACGTCTGAGCACTCAGTGCCAGCTACCATGGTACTTGGAAAGGACTCTTACACTTTAAGTTAGCTGCCACTTTTATCCAAAACAACTTTGCTGCTCATGAGAGTTTAAATAGCCGGCACTTCACTGAAGCTTTGGTGAAAAGCACGACAGAAAAACTGGGACACTGATCCAGCAACCTTCAGGTTCTGAGTGGCCTTAAGGCTTAAGCGTGAACAAAGTCTGGATGTTAAGGTCTGATTCCTGAATCAGCCAGGGAGGGGGGGGAGGGGCGCAGACTGTTACAGCAGACAGACATGAGGGATCCCCCCGAGGAACCTGGGGGGGTTACTGGCACAGGCCTCATATGAATCGAGCAGAGATCAGGGCCATGGTGGATGCCAAGTCCCACCCCCAGAGAGCCCCCAGTCCATGTAAACCGTGCCGGCCTTCCCGTTTTCCAGCCGGGGCCCTGCGGCAGCCCTGTGGTCCTGGCGTCCAAGTGGAAATCCCCGAGCCGGGCGTACAGCTCCGCGGAGAGGCCGGCCTGGCCGCCAGTCGCGGGCGTCTGGCACAGAGAGAATTGGGAAGCTGAGAAAGCGAGTGTAGGAGGGAGGGAAGGGGGGCGGGCATTTATTCACGGGGCATGGCCACAGCCAAAAAGCCTGCTGAGGAGGCCGGGCGCACACAGAGCGGGATGGGGGAGTGGGGGGCCCTTATAAAAAGGCACTGGAGCTCCTGATTTATGGCATCCATTTCGGCAGACAATCTTTTATAAGGTCCCCCTTGTCCCCCATAACCCCCCACGGCCACCTTCCCTTCCCTGACAGCCTCTTTTGCTGTGCCAATTCCCCACCCCCCCCCCCCCCCCGCAACTCCCCTCCAGCCCGAGGCACTGAGATGCCGTAGCCGGCTCTGGGCGGTGGAGAAATTAGCCGGGGTAGGAAGGAAATGGGATGTTGACTTGAACCGGGCTCCGGGGCGGCCGGGAGCGGCCCTGCGTGGCTCCAGCGGCTGCCTGACAGCTTGATGGAGTGAGAGCAGCTCCTTCTTGGCCCCGAGGCCAGAGAGAGGCTGATGCAGCTCAGCAAGGAACAGACTGAGCCTGCAGGTATGAGGCTGAGCGCCCCCCCCCCCCCCCCCCGCTGCCCACATACACACACACACACACACACACAGGCACACACACACACAGATAAATGCAGCACACACACACAGTACACACACACACACATGCAACACATGCAGCACACACACACACGCACACACACACGCACACACACACACACACACGCACACACACACACAGATAAATGCAGCACACACACACAGTACATAGACACACACAGCACACACACACAGACAGACACATGCAGCGCACACACACTCACAATATGCACACAGACAAACATATAGCACACAAACACAGTGTACACACACACATACACACACACACTCCTGCCCAACCCCTGATGAGCTTCTGTCTGGAGTGGTGTTATGATGAGCATCACAGATGCAGTGTAGGATCCCTGTTTACACATCAGGGGACTGAGGTAGAGAACATGGGGAGGGGGGTTAAAGGGTTCTGTGGCTGCCTGCTGCATGTGCATCACGGCGACTGCGTGCCGCTGGGGCTGCGCGGCTAATTTCGGGGGCCAGCGGAGCGTTTGACAGCAGACTCATCGTTCTGCCGGAGGGGCGCTCATGCTGGGGGATGACAAGCCCCCCTACCCCATGTGATTGAAAGCCGTCACACACAGGTTCAATAACTACAAATGGCATCAGCCGGTTCTGAAGCCACTCCACCCCTCCAGGTCCAGAACCCATGTTGTTCATGGAACCAAATAAAATTATGTTTTATCCATCTTGGGCTTTGCTTGGTTGAGAGGAGTGAGGGGAAGTAAAAGCCAGGTGACATTGCTGGGAGAGGAGAGCCAGACGACGTTGCAGAAAAAAAGAGAGCAGGGCAACGTCACAAAGAGCAGAGAACTGAGCGACGTTGCAGAGAGAAGAGAAGCAGGATGATGTCACAGGGAGAGGAGAGCCGGGCAACGTCAGAAAGAGGAGGGCCGGGCGATGTCATAGAAAGAAGGGAGCAGGATGATGTCGCAGGTAGAGGAGAGCCGGGCAACGTCACAGAGAGAGGAGAACCGGGCAACATCACAGAGAGAGAAGAGCCGGGCGATGTCACAGAAAGAGGAGAGCCAGGCGATGTCATAGAAAGAAGGGAGCAGGGCGATGTCACAGGGAGAGGAGAGCCGGGTGATGTCACAGAAAGAAGGGAGCAGGGTGATGTCGCAGGTAGAGGAGAGCCGGGAAACGTCACAGAGAGAGGAGAGCTGGGCATGTCGTATAAAGAAGGGAGCAGAGCGACGTTGCAGGGAGAGGAGAGCAGGGCAACGTCACAGAAAGAGGAGAGCCAGGCGATGTCATAGAAAGAGGAGAGCTGGGCGATGTCATAGAAAGAAGGGAGCAGGGCGATGTCACAGGGAGAGGAGAGCCGGGAAACGTCACAGAGAGAGGAGAGCTGGGCATGTCGTATAAAGAAGGGAGCAGAGCGACGTTGCAGGGAGAGGAGAGCAGGGCAACGTCACAGAAAGAGGAGAGCCAGGCGATGTCATAGAAAGAGGAGAGCCAGGCGATGTCATAGAAAGAAGGGAGCAGGGCGATGTCACAGGGAGAGGAGAGCCGGGAAACGTCACAGAGAGAGGAGAGCTGGGCATGTCGTATAAAGAAGGGAGCAGAGCGACGTTGCAGGGAGAGGAGAGCAGGGCAACGTCACAGAAAGAGGAGAGCCAGGCGATGTCATAGAAAGATGGGAGCAGGGTGACGTCAGAGTGAGAGGAGAGACGGGAAACGTCACAGAGAGAGGAGAGCCGGGTGATGTCACAGAGGGAGGAGAGCCATACTGGTATCAACTTCCCCAATGCACCTCCATCACTTTTCTGACAACTTATTTTGATTCTGCTCCCTGCTGCCCGGAGAAAGTGCAGGCACAGTGAGCAGGCATGCAGAATGTTCCCCCACGCTGAGTCCTGCTTGGCCTACCGCTCACCTCATCCCCCTGCAGGGAGGCCGTCAAGCTGTGTCCTTAAGTTCTGTCAAACGAAGCATCACTCGTCACCACGATTAATGAACCCCGGGTACTTGGTGGTTAGACTCGCCTCTCGGTGCCACCCCCTCCATAAAAAAGAAAAGACACCAGAAAGGCAGGCAGAGCACCCCCCCCCCCCCCGCCCCCCCAAGGCCTGTCTGAATGGCAGATACTAATGGGATGCCCCTTGTTTGCAAACGAGCCAAGCCGTCAGGCACTACAGGCTGTCTATTATGGCGCATCTCTCAGGCTGCCGTTTCCATATGGCACTGCATATGGCGCTCAGCACCATCAATTAATGTTGTTATAATACCCATTTTCATGAGCTGTGTGTCCAGCCCCCCCTCTTTCAGTTTTTTTTTTTCTGAAAAGAATGATGGGGGGTGGGGGGAGCACCCATCAATTACCATATATGAAATGTTGTGTAGAAATGTTTTGCGATCCGTCAAAGCCTGGTTCGGACTGAAGGCTCATCTGTTTTTTTTTTTTTCACGGATGGCAGTTACGTGGGAACGCTGAAGGAAAAGCGGAGTGGCACTAACAATCACGGCCACAGCACCATGCCACCGACAACCGGCAAGACGTCTCACACATTCCAGATATCGTACAGCTAGGTCCTTAAGCTGAAAAAAAAATCCACGTCACACACATATGCAATATCTCCCGTGATTCTATGTTCGTTTCTGCAGAGGATCGGCCCGCCGAGACACACTGTCCTGCTTCGTCCGTTTATAGATAAGTCTCTGCAGTCTTATTTACCGCCTCGCGGGACCGTGTCTGTAGGAGGATGGTCAGCATGCACAGTTGGACATTGCAACCTCGTGTAAGTAAATGAGGAAGGAAAAATGCCCAGTGCGCGGGCAACCCATCAACGGTGGGGGTTCGAGAGCCAGATTTAAAAAAAAAAGAAGAAAAGAAAAAAAAACGTGCCACATTTCAACACTGAGCCCTAACAGCATTGGAAAAAAACACCATTAAAACATGCAATTCTCCTTCAGCTTCTCCCCCAAGCCTAAAGGCCCAGTTTTTTTTTCATTAATTAATTTTACTGCAGGCATCTACACAGACGCCACACCGCACAGATCACACCGTGCCGCCATTTGATTGGCTTGACAACAGTGGGATTCAGACCTTGAGACACCAAACTCTGGTAAGTTTAAGACTCTGCCAAGAATTGATTGAGCGCTGAGCTCCGTTGCCATGCGAACCCAACCCGTTGCTGGGGTGACCATCATAAAGTGCTTCCTGGGTAATTTTCAAGGTCACTGGTTTGTGCACGTCCTCCTTCCCCAGATGGGCCCACCCTCATTTAGGACCCAGTGGGACTCCTTTCAGCAGCCCAGTGAATACCCTCATTCATCCACTGCCTTCAATTGGTCACGCTGAATCTATACAGCCAGGCCCAGAAGGAACTTTCACTTGTGGGCGTTTTCCCTTTATCCTCCCTTCATTCCTCCCTGGTGCACTAAGTCAGCCCCCCTAACTTTCTCCACTTCCCCCTTTCAGGACCCCCCCCCCCACCACTGAATGGTCCAATGTAAAAGGAAGAGCATTCACGCACATCCTCATGAACGTTCTCTGCTTTGCTGCCCACCAACATGCCCTGGTCCTGGGGAGGTCTCCGTCCAGCTGGTTTTACATGCCATTCCTAATTATGGGTCATTGGGGACCTGGAGACACCAGGGCGGCTCACTTTATATTTCACATCCCAGAAGTCTCTGCCAGATCTGTGCCACCTGCCCAAATGCTGGCCGACATAAAATCTAAACCTGATGAGGCTTTGAAACTTGCTAGTTTCTTTCTCCATAAACTGCCAGTTCCTTGCCGACGCCCCTGGGGTACAGACATCCATTAACTGGAGTCTTGCACGTCTTCAAACGCCTGCCGGGTGCCATGGACTCCTCGACGTTACTCCGAACGCCAGCCAACCTCAGGTAGGATCAAGATGAACCATGTAGCAGACTGGAAACAGTGGGTTGATTCTCAGCTCATCCCATGGTCTCTTGGTTGTACCATGCATTTGGTTCAAGACTTGAGCACTTGACGAAAACCGGCAAGGTCCCGTGGTTCTGTGGGCCTCAGACCATCCGGTGGCTGCCTGTAGCTCTGTTACTGCTCCCATTTTGGGAACTGGACCCTGAGTATTGTCCAACAAAGCTTCAAAAACCAACCCGTCAGCCTGTACATCTTGCCAATCTAAAAGTTAGCACTTGATTGAGCCATCATGGCACTGATGATGCCCAGCACTGACTGTATCCTATGTCAAACATGTTAGGCCGTCTGTTCTCACTCCACACTGGGCAGCAATGCCCTGAGATGACGGAGCTAAATAATCAACAAAACACATAAACGATATTTATAAATGGAAATGCCATGGTGTTAGCCATCAACCCAGTCATCATCCATATCTGACCCCACACCACCTCCGGCTTTCTGAGAACTCGACACCAGTCCCTGAGGTTGAGCTTACGATGGCTTTACGACGGCAAGGAGAGCCTCGCGGAGGCCCGACAGGTTTTAAGGTATCAGCTTGTTCTCCGGTGAAGTCTCGAGATTTATGGCGGCGGCTTGTGCGCTTTGGCCGGCCTCACTCTGCTGGTTTATGCTGCAGGCTCCGCTATAAAGCTACAGACGAGAGACTCGCTGCTGAGTAAATACCGACAATAAAATCACCGAGGCACAAAGACGGATGGCTAGAGGTAGAGGAGGAGGAGAAAAGCAGCAGTGACTCTTTGTTTGGTCAAAACAGTGAGGCCTCCCACACGGTTCACTGGAGGTCTATGTGAGATTTAGAGCCCGGCTACTGAGGGAGGGCTAATTGGAGCGAGCCGCTACCACTCAGCAACGGGGAAGTTTAGACAAGGACTGGCTTGTGACAACCCAATCCCCCAGCCCCAGCCCCCCCCCCCCCCACTAGGCTGTTGCCCTCTGCCTCTCAGCTTACTGGAGTGTAAAATTGAGCGCGCACACGGCGGGGAGGGTGAAAAGGATCTGCTGTCCCCGACTGGCTAACCTTGAGGAGCGCGGCTCAGCCGAGCGAGAGGTGGAGGGAGGTACGGCCATCTTAGCTGGGGATGGAGAAGCCGATTATCCCTCTGTGACCCGAACGATTACAGATGAGCTGGGAGGCTCGTTGGGAGGGGGGCGGTGATGACAGTGCGAGATCGCACACAGTCCATCAAACACGGCTCCGGGAGCCCCACTTAAAGTGAGACACAACACACATAGTGTTAGTTACTGCCCCATAACGTCGGCCGTAACGATGAGTCTGGACACACCGTCACCTAGAGCAGGGGAGGACAGGCGTGATGGAGGCAGCAGGCCTGGAGAAGCGGGGTGGGGGGCAGTGGGGGTGGGGGGCAGAACCAGCACCTGTCAGAATGACTTATAAACCTGAGCCCGGGGTGTCGTGCTGCCAGGGGGAAGGGGGCATCTGTCCCTCTTCATTAGGGCTGACACGCCAGCCCCCCTCCCTGCTTGTGGAGCTCTCGTTTGCCCCCTAAGTGGCGTGAGGGTCCCCTCCCACCACCCCATCCATCCATCGTACCTCTCCCCTCCTCCTCACAGATCTGCAACTGATGGTAAAAACGGGGCATGGGGGTTTACCAACAACTTTTTTTTACACTCTTATAAACCAAAAGCAGCCTGAGTGTCTCCAAGGAGCAACTCAGCTACACTGCAAGTCATCCTGTGAGGACCCTTATAGCAGAACGGGATGTATGTTTAACACCACACATCTACATAAATAAACAAATTAATATATAAACTACATACATACACACACACACACATATGCAAACAGACAGACAGACCAGACAATTCATGTCTTTGTGAGGACCATACATTCATTTCTATGGGCAAAACCCTAATCCCAATAATGACAACGGAAATACAGCGAAATTGCAGTGAATAAACAGGGATCTTGTCTCCTATAGCAGGTCCAGCCTCCCCACGTCTTGCCGGACGGAGCATTAGCCCTGCAGCTGGCTCACACATCCTGTCGGCATTCTGTAATGGTCTGTAAGGGCGACGCCTCCTCGCAGCTGTCTGTAAGGTATTTCACACATCAGCATACATTTTCAATACGACCACGCAAACCCTCGGATGAGATTTAACCCTTAATGTACCTAAATGTAAAAAGTGCTCCGAGACACGTACAGGGTACTTACAATGTGCCCCTTCTCAGGAAACAAATGGCACGGGCGCCAGAGAGGCACGAAAAGGCACTACGAAGTTCTGGAAGCTTCCCGATGAAGGATTAACGCATTCAAACTCCCCCCTTTTGCGCCCTGGCTCTGGGGCCGCGTTATCATTTGCAGGAAAATGACTTCAGTAATGAAGAATCCAGACCATAAATCCTCGCAGCTCACCTTTCCCTCCTCACAACTCCACCGAACAGTTAGTAAAAATTCCCCTTAAAAAATTCATGGTGCAATTTTGCTCAAATACCTTCCAGCAATTACAATTATGGAACTTTCATCTCAATTGATTTATGGTCCAGGCAGAGAAGGGAAAAAATGCACAGTAAATCACTATATTTACAAGGAGAGCCTCAGTCTGTAACACCTCCTGTGCTTCTGTTTGGGGGGGGGGGCACTGGTGTTGCTTGGGAAGTGAACTGGGAGCATTGAGGGGGGAGAAGGGGGAGTATTTCACTTGATTAATAACACTAATCAAATTATACAGTGTTCCACTGTGCCCTGAAATCGAAGACTGTAATGTCCTATAATGGTGAAGTTCATGAAGCAAAACTTCAGGGGAAAACAGGCATCCGATGGCTTCACATCTTAATGAGGGCTGTAAAACATCCATTTCCAGCAGCCATGAAACGAAAGGCTAGATTGTAGCAGTACGCTCTGGCTCCCAGTGGTAATAACGGCAAGAAGAGGGAAGAAGAGACGAAGAGACAGATGGAGGGGGAGAGAGAAAGAGAGAGAGAGAGGGAGGAGAGTGAGCGAGACAAAGGAGGAAAGGAGACAGCATCAGGGAGAGCATGGAGAGAGAAGGAAGGAGAGAGGGAGAAAGACAGTGATGGGGAGACAGAGAGTCTGTGAGAGAGAGAGCTAGAGAAAGACAGTCACGAGGAAAGAGAGAGTCTGTGAGAGAGGGAGAGGAAGATGGAGAAAGTGACGGGGAAAGAGAGTCTGTGAGAGAGGGAGGCAGTGATGGGGAAAGAGAGCATGTGAGAGACAGTGACGGGGAAAGAGAGAGTCTGTGAGAGAGGGAGAGGGAGAAAGTGACAGGGAGAGAGAGTCTGTGAGAGAGGGAGAGAGAGACAGTGACGGGGAAAGAGAGAGTCTGTGAGAGAGGGAGAGGGAGAAAGTGACAGGGAGAGAGAGTCTGTGAGAGAGGGAGAGAGAGACAGTGACGGGGAAAGAGAGAGTCTGTGAGAGAGGGAGAGGAAGAGGGAGAAAGTGGCGGGGAAAGAGAGTCTGTGAGAGAGGGAGAGGGAGAAAGTGACAGGGAGAGAGAGTGTGTGAGAGAGGGAGAGAGAGACAGTGACGGGGAAAGAGAGAGTCTGTGACAGAGGGAGAGGAAGAGGGAGAAAGTGACAGGGAAAGAGAGTCTGTGAGAGAGGGAGACAGTGATGGAGAAAGAGTGTGTGAGGGAGAGAAAGACAGTGAAGGGGAAAGAGAGAGTCTGTGAGAGAGGGAGAGAGAGACAGTGATGGGGAAAGAGAGAGTCCATAAGAGAGGGAGAGAGAGACCATTAAAGGGAGACAGAGTCCATGAGAGAGGGAGAGGGAGACGGGGAAAGAGTCTGTGAGAGAGGGAGAGAGAGACAGTGAATGTGTGAGAGAGTGAGTGATGGGGAGAGAGAGTCTATGAGAGAGGGAAGGAGAGAGACAGAGTTAGAGTGAGAGGGGAGCGAGGGAGCGAGGGAGCAGAGACAGACTGAGGGGCAGAGAGTGACAGCACAGCGGAAGGCGGAGCGGCAGCGAGGTGCGGGGGTGCTGCAGTTAGTGCTCGTCTCCATTTTATTTTTGGAGAGCTCTGCCTGATCTGACACACACCCCGTCTGCCTGCTTATGTATGAGTTTGGCTGCTTCACCACGTTTGTTATCCATCCTGCGGCTGACAACAGCCACATCCCATTACCATTCAAAAGCAGACATGCACCCGGCTGGCCCCCGTCTCTCCGCGTGGGACGCGCCGTCCACACATGTGTGTGAGAAACACTAGACAGACTCCTCACCCAGCAACATGACCATGTGACTTGGGTTTATTTTGTAAATTTATTTATGGCAAGGAGATACCCGTGGGAAGAAATTCGCACAAGAATCAATGATGTATAATTCAAAGTATTTTCCGTCCTCCCGGATGCATGGTCCCCATCGTAACGACCATCATACCACGGAACCCAGCCATGGCGGCCCTTTGTCGGATGGCAGCCGTGGGCTCGGTGCCCTGTCCACGGACCAGCTTCTTAATCCAGCTCTGCTAAAAAAAAATGGACATTTTCGCTTTCAAAGCTTCCCATATGGCCTGACACCTGCGCCAGGAATGTTAGCGTTTAACTGTCCCTCGAAAAACATAACCAGACCCAAGTACGTCACTATAATACAGGACAAAACAACATAATTGGGCTGAAAGCAAAGTCGATATGTCAGGAATTACAGGAACACTACTCTGGGACGGGTGTAGGAGGGACCTCGTTAACATGGGACAGGAATCACGGAGTCCGAAAGAAAACGATGGTGAATACGTAAATGCACATCCCAAATGGCTCTGCCAGGATGGGTCTCACACTCTGCATGAGCTGGTCTGTGGTGGAGGTAGCCGTGCAGCTGCAGGGAGGGATGCAATACATTTACATTTATTTATTTAGCAGATGTAGGAGAGAAGAAAGCCTGGATTCAGGGTGCAGGGTCAGCCTGAGCCCACAGCTCCGGGAAACGCCGAGGTTGAGGGCCTTGCTTAAGGCTCCAACTGCGATAGGATTATTCTGCGGGCCACTGGATCTGAACCCACGACCTTCCAAACATGAACCGAGAACCCAGCTCACTGAGCCGCAATACCACCTCACAGAGAATGTTGCTTACAGAGACTGCATGAGCCTACAGCTCCCCAGCAGTTCACAGTGTTCTCAGAACACGTGGCCCCATGGCTCAAAGCCAGCTCTCCACGCCCCATCTGACCCGGCCCCTCCGCCTCCAGAACTCCTTCCTGTCCTTGACTCTGACCACAGGAGTGCTCCCGGAGTGAGATTCCCAGAGGGAGTCGGCATTTCCCCTCCTCCCGGGCTGCTGGGGCCCCCAAACCACAGGCTTCTGCACAGCACGCAAGGTTCTGTTTCCTCAGAATGAGGACTCAATTAATTCTGAGCGATTGGGAGCGAGGGGGGGAGGGCAGGCCGTGGGGAGACCACGCTGGAGTTCAGTGTCACCTGATGGCCTGGATACAGCAAACACTAATGACACCTCCAGTCCTGGGAGCTGGAGCATAATAAGTCTTCAGTGGGGGGTCAACCTTCCCCCCGGCGACGGCGTCAGAGGCTTCCCGGTGCAACTCGGCAACAGTCACCATGAACCAGCTGCAGAACATAACACCTCCATTAGGCTGATTTCAGCTGAACCCCACGCCCCTTACTTCATAAATGCTTTGCCTATTGGGGGGGGGGGGGTCTTCGGGTTCTGAAGCCATCTTATACCTGGATGGAGTAGGGGGGCTGGCGGTGTGGGCTGCCGACTGGCAGGACGTGATCAATGCGATCGCCACATGGGGCCCCCTTAGCGTCCCGGATACGCAAGTTACCTTGTCTGTCCCCTCCACTCTGATCTGGACCTGACACTTCCACACAGGCTCCCGGGTAAAGGAACCGCAAAGTTGCACACGTGTCCCGGAACCCTCTAGAAGATACAGAGCCGGCCTCATGCCTCAGGACACACACGATGAGGCCAGGGTCAGAAACACGAAGACAGTCTGCGATTAACCACGCCGGCGTGGCCCGGCGCTGAGCGAGATTCCTGGCAGGGACACGACGGGCTCTCGCCTTACGAGGGCCTCGCACTCCTATGAAAGCTGAGCCGCACGGGAAATTCCGACAGCTGGATATTTAAATTTGATAAATAATACGAGCGCAGCTAACAGCCGAGGGAATCGCTGGAGATACGATTCCAGGAAATTCTGCTACAGGTACTTAGAGTGATTAAATAGTCTGTAAACAGAAGCTAAAGTGTTTTCTCTGTCCCATCTGGAAGACACTAATACGGTCGGCTTTCGAGCTACAGAAAACACATTAAATGAGATAAAATAAACACGGAACATTGACGGTTGACGGGCTGAGGCATGAGGTTCAGGTTTGTTAAAATAGCCACCACCCCCCTCGCCCCCCCAGGCCATCAGCAAACAGCAAAAGAACCTAAAAAGCCATCACGATGCCCAGGCATCCACCAGGAGACGGTGGGCTCTCATCCCAGTTTCTGAATTAGAATTACATCTGTCTTTAACAGCCTAATAAAACACCATCTGATAGCACCCCCCCCTACATATTCAAACGAATCGATTCCAGATCTTTTTTTAAAAATTAGCCTCCTTTCCAATGCCTCACCCCCATCCACAGCCAGTGACATTCCAGCCAACCGAGGGAGCCTTTTCCAGAGCAGTCGCGGGCGTGTTTAATTAAAAACCACGGTGGACGGAGACGCAGGGGCCAGAGTGGTGGGCGGCATTAAATGCCAGATGAGTGTGAAAAATTAATTAACTTAGATGCTAAGTTGGGAGCGGCATTATCTTGTGTCAGAGGTGCTGTAACTACAGTATGAATGCAGCTCCGTGGAGACACAGGTATGAGGTAGAGCTGTCACACATACTCGATTAAACTCGATTACTAGATTATTAAACAGCATCGATTCAAATTCTCCTTCTCGATTACACGGGAATATGGCGGAAGGGAGCCGCCGCATGCAGGATGAGGATCTAAATAAAGAACAAAAGCATCATTTGCGTGGAAGCACTTCAGATTGAAAGTGAATGAGAATGCAGTCGTCTGTCAGTATTACAAGGCAGAACAAATATCACCGGTACAGCATGGTGCAAATGCAATGCAAATATATCTTAAAAGAAGACATTCAGGTTTGATGAACTGAGCCAATAATGTGAGGTTACCTATAGACATATATGCACACTCACACTAGGTGATCAGTACTGTGCCCAAGCACATTTGACCGTGAAAATGTAGTTTGTTTGACTAGTGTGATCATTCCACAGTGTGCCTGGGCATGGTATGCTGAACCATCTGCTCTTAAAGAGAAGGGCATGGATCAATTGGACCAGGGTGCGGTACGCATCTAGTGTCATGGCTAACTGTGTGTAAGCACTGAACAGAGACATGACGTCGATGATGCGAGCGACACACGATGGAATTCTTCGGGATCGCTCTATAGATTGGGTATCGGCAAACATTTAAAGGGCCGTAAAAATATGCTTGGACACTGGCTTTTCCTTACGTTTACTAAATGTTTTGGACTTTAAATTGCAAAAAGTACCGCCACACCACCATCTTTCTACCTTGTATATCCTCAAGATCTCCTCTTTTAAACAATATTGTGGCTGCTGATCTGTCCCTTTCTTCACCGCCACTTCAGTGCTTATCGCTTCCATGATTTACCAAAACAGCACCATGTGGCCTGCTCTGCTAGTCGAATGTTTTAAGTACCGGAATATGCCGAATTACAGATTACAAACCTTTGGACATCACAATGCACCTCTCATTAATAATTTAGAATAGCACAGAAAATCTGGTGTCCGGACAGATTTTGATGTCCATTTATCTAAAGCCCTGATTAAATAATAATATTTAATAAACTTGGAGGCAAAGGAATCACTTTACTCTATAGCAAATGTGCAGTACTTGCTGCAAATTTGGGCTGACGAGAGTATCCAGGAAAAATATGGGATCTTCTTATATGGGCGGCAAGATTAAATAAAAATCGCTACATTGCATATTTGATAAATCTATAAGAGGGCTGTGTGGCATCACACCCAGAATGACTCCAAATAAGCCACAAAATAAGCACATTAATCATTGATTATATTGTACTGTACAGTTTTTTTCATGTGTTCCCCGACACAGAATGTCGTATGCTAATGATGAAAGTGCACCCAGGCCTAGAACGTTAAGCACAACGTGACCACAGACCAGTGGGGGAGTGGCGAGGGGGGACAATCGTGCTTGAGCACGGTACAAGGCATCTGGGACAAGTGTGCGTATGCTGTTACCCGCTTGGAGTAGATTAGCCTGTCTGTCATCAGTTTGACTTAAATCATTTTACTTAATTTATGTTTTTTTACAATTTCTGTATGTCAAAATAATCACAGTTACACAACAACACAGGTTAGCTCAATCGCTTAGCTGCATCGTCTTACATACTTTGGTAAGTAATAACCATATGATGTTAATTATTTTTTTGTGAACGTAGCCTATTGGGTGTTTCGAGTAGGGCTGAACGATACTGGAAAACGTTCATTTTGTGATAGCTGAAGTTTTTTGCGACATGTAGGAGTTTAGCCATGTAGCCAAATATCTATCTACCGACAGAATCTGTCAAATAGTTGGACCAACAGGCAGAAAGCAGTGCCTACAAATCACTTGTTTTTACTCAATATCTCTATGGAATACAGAATATTTCCATGCAGCAGAAAACAGATGTCATTCTGTGACCATTTCTTGTTCACTCTTCTTCTTTTCACTCATTTTTGTTTAATTTCTCATAAATGCGCCACACAGTCTACGAGCGAGTCCAACCGCAAGGAAGAGATCATTATTGCTGCCTCGGAGAGTGCATGCAGAGCTCATGCAAAACTTCAGATTGATTTTTTTTAACACATACTAGATAAGGTTGAAAAGGAAGCACCATTAAAATCGTAAACCTTGCCAAGTTTTGTTTCCTCTGAGTAAAAATGTTCGAGTGCAACTTTTTGACGGTTTGTGCCCAGCAGACTTGCAGTCCTTGCAATGCGACAGTTGCATGTGCATACAATGCCCATGTTGATATTAGCATCACACATTGCACCTGTCAGGGGGGCAGAGTGGCACACTGGGTAGTCCTGTCGCCGCTGGCTGCTGCAACGTGGGTGTGTGGATTTGCACGTTTACCCTGTGTGTGTGTAGCAGATCCTCCACCATTATGGGATGGTGGTTGTGTTGCTTAGCACTGTCGCCTCACAACTCTGGAACCAGGGTTCCATCTTCATGTGGAATCTCCATTGATTCCATGTGTGTGGAGTTTGCCTGTTCCCCCTGTGTCGTCGTGAGGTTCTGTCTGGGAACTCGAGTTTCCCACCACAGTCTGACGCCACAGTAGGTGTGAATGGTGTGTGAGTGAATGGTGTGTGAGTGAATGGTGTGTGAGTGAATGGTGTGTGAGTGAATGGTGTGTGAGTGAATGGTGTGTGAGTGAATGGTGTGTGAGTGAATGGTGTGTGAGTGGATGGTGTGTGAGTGAATGGTGTGTGAGTGAATGGTGTGTGAGTGAATGGTGTGTGAGTGAATGGTGTGTGAGTGAATGGTGTGTGAGTGAATGGTGTGTGAGTGAATGGTGTGTGAGTGAATGGTGTGTGAGTGAATGGTGTGTGAGTGAATGGTGTGTGAGTGAATGGTGTGTGAGTGAATGGTGTGTGAGTGAATGGTGTGTGAGTGAATGGTGTGTGAGTGAATGGTGTGTGAGTGAATGGTGTGTGAGTGAATGGTGTGTGAGTGAATGGTGTGTGAGTGAATGGTGTGTGAGTGAATGGTGTGTGAGTGAATGGTGTGTGAGTGTGCCCTGTGATGGGTTAGCACCCCATCCAAGCTTTTTTCCTGCCTTGTGGCTGTAGCCTCTATGATAAGCTCTGGAACCCCTGCCACCCTGAATAGGCTAAGCGGTTACAGAAAATGATGGATGGATGGATTTCCAAAAACATACAACTTAAGGGAATCACAGTGCCTGAATTGACTGAATGTGAAACTGAGTGTGTAGCCTGCAATGTGTGGTTGGTTCCTGCCTCATGCCAGTTGCAATACATATATTATATATAAATGATTACTTGATGATTCATCAGATTAATCAATAAATTACTTGATTACTGATATAACTGACAGCCCTAGTACAAGGTCAAGATAACAGGGTACATTATGACAAACTCGTCATGCCATGGAGACAGTTCTTCCATGCCAGGCCAGTTAAACACCTCGATCAGACATTAATAAACGATGGCTTATCCTTAACTGGAGAGATACAGGGCATCTTATCTTGGGGCTCGGAGTGCTTGTCAAGGGCCCAGCCTACGTGTCTCCAGCACATGAGGGCTGAGATGAAGGCCTCCTTAGTCTATGGTGGCGAGGAAGTCTTTGGAGTCACGATGCAGCTAGGTGCTAGGAATTATTCTTGTGGTGAAGCCTCAGTGAGAGCGAGAATCATGGGTGGAGAATGACTCGGCCTGCCTTGTTCTGTTAACCTCGCAGGCCTTCAGGGCCCAGAATGAGTCAGAGCCACCGCTATTCGACACCGAAACTGGCGTGTGACTAACACTCTTTTTTTTTTTCTGCGCCTTTCTAGCTTTCAGTCAGCCGGCGGTTCTGACTGGCGGCCGACCGCCAGCACCTGGGCCGGGCCCTGCTGCCACGCGGGCGGGAAGAAGCCACGACATCTTGTGTGAAAAATCAGAGAACAGCTGCAGGTAAATCCTGCGGGTGAAACCGGCACACACATCTGCGGCGGAAAAGCAGCGGTACCCCCCCCCCACCTTACCGCCGGCCACCCCACTTTCCATTACCCTGGGAACAAACGACAACGACTTTCAGGCCAGAACCTGTTATGTCCAGACAGTTCAGACAATGGCCAAAACGCTTCTTTAAAAAGTGCCCCCCCCCACCCCCGCAAATCATATTAAATAGGTTTCATCGATGGCAAGTATTCCTAGATCTGTTAAAGTGAAACGTACAAAATACAGATAATATTTAGGAGCCACAAAGGAAGGAGCAACTGTATTTTTTTTATGTAATTACCCTTCCCGATTTTCTGCACAGGCATGAGTTTGAAATTTATAATTACTATAATCAGTAACTCAATGAATCGGCTTCCAACACACCCATTACCCACGTAAATACACGCTGTAAAGTCGGCTCTGGGGGGGAGCGAGAGCCGGGACCTTCGTTAATGAGGTTCTTCAACTGCGAGACGATGTGTGCTGTGTGTTAGCGCCCCGGCCCGGCGCTGCAAATTGAGGTGACCGACCTCACCCTCGGCAAACAGCGTCACCACATGCACGGAAACAGCGGTCAGGCGGGCCAACGCGGAATCGACAGCGCTGGACGCTAATTAGCACGTTGTGCGGTGGCGGCGGCGGGGAGATAACGAGAGACCTGCAGCCGCTCGACGCGCCATCAGACGTGGGGCTGTGAAACCCGATGAGGCAGTGGCTTAGCAACACCCCCCCCACCCCCCACCAGCTCTCCCACAGACATAAGCAGTAATTAACGATTCACGTTTTCCCGCCATCGCTAGCATTTAAAGGGCACCGATTGGTTGGACCCCACAATCTGTGCCTTACTCAGACTTCCAGGATCGCTAGTTCCTGAGTACTTTCGATACCATTGCGGGGGGGGGGGGGGGGGGTGAGTTCTCTCTGACCCCATCTTCCACATGCAGGGATTTGGGAGGATGTGGATTCATGTTGAGCCTGATGGGATGGAGCCCAAAAGGCAGCAACATGCTACAACGGCCCGTGCCACATTCCAGTATCACCACTGACCCAGATGCACTGGGACCCAGCTGCATGACCTCAGAGTTTCTCACTGTGGCTATTTAATCAGACGAGGAGTCCCTAACATCTGACTTCCTCTTAACGTCGGAGGCTTCCAGAAGATCTCCCCCCGTGTTGAAGTGGTTGGATGGTGTAGAAGACAGCAGAGCTGATGCCTCCATAGTCAACAGAGATATGCAAAGCTGGGGGGTGTTTCCTGAGGCTCTGGGTGGTGACGGCTGGTACTGATGTGCGACCAACATTAGGACCACCGCAGAAGAGAGCGGCCGAGGCAGACAGCAAAGAACGAGGGAGAGGAGGCGGGCCTCAGCATTTCTGCTGTAAAAACAGGTGTCAAACAGATTAGCTAAGACAGTAAGAGCCTCCGTTAATCCCTCCCAAGTCCAAGGGCCCGTCTCGGCCTCCCAACACGGAGAACACCATGCTGCTGATTAATCCAGAGATCCTGTCTGGGGAGGGAGACTTCTGACGATGCCCTTCGGTGGGGGGGAGGGGGGGCAGCAGAATGAGCGCTCCAACAGCAAGCTTTTAACATCCACGTGGGTGTTTGGACACCCTCTCTGCCAGAAGAGCGTGCTGTTCCTGCCAGCGGCGGGCTGCTAAAGGTCGCGCCCTGCTGCATTTACCGGATCCTCCTCGCTGCCGGTCTCCTCTCCCCTACACCCAATCTCGCTGATTCTCCCGCCACTCCTTCCTCCTGTTCTCTCCTTCTCACAGCAATCTCTAAACCATTTTCTGAAGATTTCGACCCCGCTCCCATTTCCGAGTTGGCTGACGTTTTCCTCGGATCGCCGGACCTGCACGCGGTCAGTGTCCCGCCCACTCGGACGCCAGTGTCACATGATCACGAGCCTCTTCATTCTCAGCTGTCTATTCCAGCTTCAGCCCTGAAGGATCCCCCCTCCCTCAGGCTTTGTTTGAATGAGGTCTATGAAAGTCGGCCGGTCACATGAACGTGCTTCTCAGATGTCTCTCTCCGGATGGATCGGGCCGCCAAGCTGCTAAATCGCATAACATGATCTGAGACACCAGGCTAACCCACAAGGCAGCCGCTGATGTAATTCTCACGCCCAGAAGGGATTACAAAGCCACATGGACACACCAGTAGGAAGAATTTCAGCGAACATCTCAGAATGTGTCTCATTAAGAATAAGAAGTCACAGCCCTTCCTGGCTTCTTCCAAGAGAGATTCGCACCTCGATGAGACCTCTGGCTAATGGGGACGTGATCTGGAGCACGTGAGGTCAGGGGAGCCACAGGTTGGGATTACGATGTTGTGTGTTAGGGACACGGGAGCCGCGGACTGGCAGGTTTCTGTAGGTTTTATGTTTAATTAGCACCTAATATTCACCAGGTGAGGAGACCTACTATCCAATTAACCAGCTCAGTAATGCATTTAAAGGCTAGTGTTGAGTAATGAAGATGGTCCTCTCGGTTTCGATCTCGGGAATTTACCATGGATTTCTCAGGAATCTGTCCTGGCACATGCACGCTTTGGTGTGCCCTCTGTGTCACAGGCCACGCCCCTAAAGCCCTCAGAACCCGAAAGAGTGGGAAGTCAGGGCCTCCCCCTTTACACGCCACCCCATAGTCAAATTCTGCCCCGACAGCCGAGATTTCAGCTCTCTGTTCCTTTGAAAACGCCACCTGCTCGTTCAACACTCCCCCTTGGGTGAGGGTATTAGTGCTGGTGTTAAGCATGGTTTTGCATACAGCAGCGTGCTCTGGACCGATTCCACATGATTTGCCTGGAAAGCGAGCGTGAAGGCTTGCGATGACAGGGAAGGAGGCCGTGGTGACGTTTAGGGACAGCGGAGAGCCACAGAAATCTGCCCGAGAGCCCCAGAGCGTGGCAGAGAATCAACGGTGCGGAATGAGGAGGAAGGGAGTCACGAATGGCCCAGGAGTCCCCGGGCCGGCAGGGGGTCCGGGCCGTCATGGTCGGGGAAAGAATGCGTGCTTCGTTTAGCGCTCCAGGAACAAGCAGCCACGTTCTTCAAGGCCTGCCAGCCGACTTTCGAGGGAAATTTGAAATAAATTTTTCAACATAACGCTACCCTACCAGCATACACTAACCATCAGCACCCACCCTCCACATTATTGGGGCACAGAACGGGGTCCATGCAAAAAACATTAAAAACCTGAAGCATTGTTTCAAATCTGGATTCAACCAACAACGACGTTCCAGAATTCCAAATCCAAGCCTGGATTCAGCCAACATGGATGTTCCCACACCCCAGAAGGTCTCCAGCACAAAACCTGCTGAGATCTCCACTCCAGAAATACAGCCCTCATCCGGGAAGCTGAGCTCGCTCAAGCCATGCGCACTTAGCATGCCACAAGCGGATGGAGATGTTTCCACAACCCAGCTACACACATCACCTTTACCAGTGGCGTTCCTTCATTCCGAATGTCAATAAAGATTTCATCAGGGGTGGGGAGGTGGGGGCTGGGGAGAGGAAGAGGAAGGGAGGGAGCAAAAAAAAAATACAATTATATAGCTTCATTTCTTCAGAGAACGATAAAGTCTCCTCTCGGGAGAGCAGCTGAGCACAAATCAATTTCATTCAGTCGATTACAAGCGCTGAGGTTCTAACCTTCATTTGTGAATCTAATACTCAAACAGTTATGTAGAACACATAGCAATTAAGCAATCCTGCTAAAATAAGGCTGCCACGAAACAGCACCATTACGCCGGGCAGCCCCCCCGGGGAGAGGAGGCGGGGTTACGGGCTCGGGAGAAGGAAGACAAGGGGAAGGCGAGGGCAAGGGGGAGGACGGGGAAAAAAAGTAATTTATTACGTTTAATACTCTGCAAAACGCTCCCATGACAGTAAGATGGCGGGAGTGTGTTAATATCAGCGGAAATGCTGGAAAGGTCACTGTTCAGCGAGGCCTGCCCTCCGGGGCTGCTGAGCCAGAGACTGCTCAAACATGGGGGTGTCAAAGAATGGAGCTGGGGGGGGGGGGGGAGTAAATTGTAGAAAACAGCCCCCCCATCCCGAACACGTACATCTTGACCCACACATAACACGCCACGTAATATGCCGTCCTGTGTTCGACAGCTCAGCTAATTAATTATTCATTAATTTGATGCTTTTTTTTTGTCGCTGGTCTGATATCTCGTAATTTAAATGATCTTGCGCAGTGATAATTTCACCGTTTCTAAATTTGCAGAAAATAAGAATTCTCAATAAAAAGACACATTCATACTGAAAAATGAATCACACTGACGAGGCGAAGACTTCTCTGAATTAGTCATTTCAGCCGACATCATCGGGTGTATCACTGCATTAACCGAGTGAATCTATTACTCACTTCATCCATATTAAAGGCTGATTCAGTCAATTTCACACAGGTTTCAACAAACGGATAATATTTAAACATTAACCGTGGAAGGAAATCCTCACGTCCACCCTAGCGCGTTCAGCTGACGCACTCCAACACCATTCGTGGTGTGCGTTTCTATGACAACAACACTCCCTCTTCTTTGCCTGTGAATCTCTGCGTGGTGGCTGAGGTCGCCCCAGCGAGAACATGCAAATTTAAAGAAAACGAGATTTGCCCCTTCGGTTCAAGTTCTCCACTATCTCCACATAATAGCGGAGATCAAAAAACACAAAGCACAGATGAGAAACACAACAAAGTCGGGCTTCTCTGATAATGAGATAACAACGGTTTGCCATAATTAGAAGCAGGTACCAACAAGCAGGCAAGTGGGCCCTACGCATGGCTTTTGAAAGATTTGGAAGACAGATTTACTATAATGCGTTCAGTTGCCCTGCTGAACACGGCTAGCTGAGAGCTGCTAACTCTTAGCCGCCGCTAACATCGGACCTTGAGATCTCTGCCCATTATGCTCCGCTGGACAAACTGGATTAGCCTCACCACACAGTACTCCCCAGACTGGGAGTCCTGGGCTCTTGGCCTCCTTTATCTGCATGACACTGAAGGTCTGACACAGAATCGCTTCATTTACGCCCCTCAGCAAACGGATTTAAGGTTTTTCTGCAGTCACCTGAGTTCTCTCTCTCTCGCCATTCTAAAGAAGGGACCTTTGGCGGCGGTGAGATGGGGAATTCAGCTATCTTCTACCTCTCTGGTCTTTACCTGTGGGCACTGAAGGATTGGATGATGTGCAGAACAGGGGGTGTCACAGAGGCCGTTAGGGATGGTGACACCCTCCTGGACTCATATTCCAGAATAATCTTTAGGACTGCTCTTGTTCTTACCCCTCCCCAAAGACTTGCTGACTCGATGATGCAATGAGCCTGGTTCCCTCCCGCCGAAGCGGGATTTATCGCTATGGATATGCAGGCTGCGGCAGCCTAAGTCACACTCGTCCTCCGTAGGTTTGCCGCTCCATCTCTGTTAGCGCCATATGCTAACCATCTGCAGCCGCTGGCGTGTTCCTAAACAGCCTCGCTAAATCCAGCTCGTAAAATCACAGAAGGGATGATCTCTTTGCAACGTGCATCAAGTCACGTCACGGGGAGGGGGGCGGGGGGGCTATATTGCTCCTAACGAATTCCAAAATCTTCCTGATTTGGAATTTTCCAGCACTCATTACCACAAAGAGGTCTATTACGTGCCTTCATGAGCGACTCCCCTTTGTTGATTATGTAAGGCTAGGTAGCACCTGTGACCTATATGATGGAAGACAGAGCTATGAGAACAGCTGTCGTCGTCAGTCCTGATGGTGCAAACATCTCCAACTATCTAAGGAAACACGGAACCTGGCCCTTGCACATGTAAGAAGAGCAACAGAGGTAGATACATTTTCTTCACAAGCTTAATTATTTAATGAAAATCACAATGTTCTGGTCCCTCATGGTCGCGCACTCGGGGAGCGGTCGAGAGGAACACTAGCCCAGCACAGGTCGTTCTGTGATGCCCACACAACGATTGTTCTGTGAAATTACAGGATGCCAACAGCAACATTTACTTCTCATCTAGAGATGGGGGGGGGGGGGTGGGAGGAACAAACCACAGAACTAATTACCCAATTAACGAGCAATTAAGCCTGAGCAATCTAATATCCTGTGTGGTAGTTTGCTTTATGGTTGTGCTGGAGTGTGGGGCATCTATTAAACATCTGCAGCTGTACCCCCCCACACTAAAGCCCATCAATCTGGCTGCGCCCTTCTCTGGGACACCTGGGGGCGCCGCAGAGCCCTCCCACGTGACCTCCACCCACTTCATAACTATCCTCCTCTAGGGGAAAGTGACATTTGTGGTCTCACTGGAATAAAATTCGAGAGGGATTTCAGCTGTGAGGATGCATCCAAGGGGCCTCATTTTCTGGGTTTGTGCAGCAACAGATGCAGACAAAACTGCTATATAAAGCTGTTTAAAAATGCTTTTTTAACTCTGCATTATTAGCTTCGACTAATTTCCTTCACTAATTATATTCACTTGGAGGGAAATTGCAGAGCAATTAATAATGTACATAGAGTAATTAGTAACATAAATATTTATCATGTTTCCTTACTATTACGTTTAATAATAATTCTGTTTTATTGTTCGGTATAGTTGTTATTAGCGTGGGTGCATGCCTTTTGCAATCGTGCTTTTAAACTATGGAAGCATTATCACAGTTTAAATTTTTAAAACATTGGTCTTCAAATTATAATTTTATGTCACTGCTTCGCTGGAGCAGAATTAGGAATTATGATATTATAGCGAAAAAAACAAGAGGAGAAAAGACTGAGTGTAAGTGTGAAACATGAGTGTGAGTGTGTGTGCGTGTGTGTGTGAGGGAGGGAGGGAGGGAGGGAGGAAGAGATCAGGATCAGCCACGAGAAAAATCCTGAAGGTTCCTTAACATAACGGTGGCCTCAGCGTCACACACGACGTGTTCAGTTGCTAAG
Source organism: Paramormyrops kingsleyae (assembly GCF_048594095.1). Classification (NCBI taxonomy): domain Eukaryota; kingdom Metazoa; phylum Chordata; class Actinopteri; order Osteoglossiformes; family Mormyridae; genus Paramormyrops; species Paramormyrops kingsleyae. The sequence continues at coordinate 32,484,150 of NC_132798.1, forward strand.
AAACACAGTGAATTTGAGGATTTGTTGGTGAATATCTTCTCTCCATCCCCCAAAGATAAGCCAAAGATGGCACCTGCTGTCCAATCAAGGCTGCTGCACCACTGATAAGGCCCAAAGCCAGCCAGTCAGCCACGGCACAGGTAACGCCGGGATCACGCTGGACGGCCGTCACCGGGGGCGTACGGCCGGCCTGCCAAGCCAAATCTCAGCCTGTAGAGCCAAAATGGCCGGCAGCTAACTTCCTCTTGGCCCTACTCGGGGTGGTCGGTGCTCCTTGCGCTAACCTTGCCACGCGCCGGTCGTTTGAGATGAGACCTGGCAGCCGGGCCCTGGTTTGCTACGAAGCGCGATGGAGCTGAAATTGGATTTCCACTTGAGGCCGTGGATCGGGGGCCCCGACGCGGGGAAGCAGATGGAGAAGCCATTAGCGATTAATTGACTTGTCAAGTGACAGAACCACGCGTAGGGAAGGGGAATTGGTTATGGACGGAAAACAAAAAGCAGGCCGTCTGGCCGTCCCGCGTTTCCGAAGCCATTCTTCAGCCTCCCCAAACCCCCCACCCCTCGATCCCATGTGACCTCCGATTACGGAAACATGGCGGAATCTGAGCTGACTTCTGAAGGATGTTCAGTATTAAACAGCCTGTAAAATGTACAGAAATGTGACCGCACAACATCAGCCTCAACATCAGCCTCAACATCAGCCTCAACATCAGCCTCAACATCAGCCTCAACATCAGCCTCAACATCAGAAATGCACGCGGTTACGGGAAGCAGCAAAAAGGAGGAAGACAAGCAGTCCCAAAACTACATATGCTACTGATGATGACCACAGAAAGACCGTGGCAATCTCCACACCGTGGCGACCGACGCAACGCTGCACGGCATCCACAGGGCAAGGTCTTAGCACTATCAATTGGGTTCGGATCCTGCAAATAGGCAGAATGCCAGCGCGACAGGGGCATAATCACTAGGTAGGGGAGATGCTCCCAGTTCATACTGGGTGTAATGGCCTGGCTGCATTACGCCTTGCTAGGCCACGCCCCAGGAATACAGGGCTTCCCAAGCACAGCCAACCGGAATCAACCTCTATGCGCCCTGGCTGAAATGGAACACAACCCCCCTTCTCAACCCTTGCCCTTGGCTTGGGTATGAAAGCCATTAGCTGTGTCCATCCTGCCACGTTCCGCTCGGTCGGGCTGCTTCCACCCAGGCCCACGGGTCTCCATGTTCCCCCATCTGACGTGCGTGTGGCATGATTCAGGTCTCAGCGCGCGGCACGAATGCTTTCGCTTTACAGCTTTTCAGAACCTTAATCTTCAAAAATTGCTCCCAGACAAGTAATAATGGAGGGAAAAAAAACCCCCCACACAACAATAATAACAATAATAGTCCTTTTCAAAAATAATCCAACTGATGAAATCAAGAAGGAATTTTAAAAGGACCGAGAGAGGTTAAAAATTCCTGAATGGCCCATTAATGACATTCATTGCAAATATGAATAGCGTTTTTTTTTTTTTTTTGAGAAAATAGAGCCTTCTCATAGGCCAGGGTTAAGGAAGCGGGTGGGGCTTACAAAAGTGAGATAGTCACACAGTTGTTGGGGGGAGTAAAAAGGTCCGGCTTGGCAGGACGTCAGCCCGGCTGGCCCCGCTCCTCTGACTGTTTTAAAGGCCCCTCTCAATGCGAATCCAATTACTGACAGCCTTTGTTTGCTCTGAAAAAGGAGTTCCACTCAAGGTCTGTGTCTCTTCGAGTTTAATCAATTCTCCAGGGGCACCATGTGGGAGTTACACGACAGGTCTCGTCACAAGCGAATGGAAATGTGTGTGTGTGTGTGTGTGTGTGTGTGAATAGGACTGGGATGGCAGGCTGTCAACTTGGAGATGCTTTTCATAATCATCGCCGTTTCAGGAGATATAGACCCAGATGTGTTTACATCTGTCCTTCGGCCTGGAACGCGGTGGCTCCAGGAGGGGGTGCGGCAGAGTGGGACACCAAAGCCGGCAGGCTGGGCATCCCCGTGCAGGTAGGCCGACCTCAGCCTCGCTTCAGAGCGGCGAAAGCGCAGCCCTCCTATACGCTCCCGGGAAGAATAAACTTACTGCCGTGGTCTTACGGAGCGACTGGAGCCTGGACAGAAGCAGAGGGGGATAAGTGCAGCTGTGGCCAGGCCGCCATTCCTCAGTGCCATCAAAGGAAGCCTTTGCCTCACCGGTGTTGTGGTGGTGGCTATATTGCCCCTAATGAATTCCAAAATGTTAAGATTTGCATTTCAATCCGGAAACCTCCCTCTCAGGGGTGACAAAGGCTCCCAGCTCGCCCCCTTAGCACAAAATCACATTCAGCACGCAGCAATCTTTTGTAAGTCCCTGCAACAATGTAATTGCGGCCTCCCTCTCCATCATTATACGGAGAGCTTTCGGGGGGCTGTTTACAAGCTAAATAAATAGCCACGAAAAACATCTGGAACCACAAAAGAGACTAAGTGGTCTCTTAAAGGAACCTCGAGAGTACACGTTCTGTGAAGCGTTTAACCCTTCTAAAGATTACTGCCAGGCCCGGGGGGTGGGGTGCAACACTGAGGGGGGGGGGGGGAGGCGGGAGGAGGTTTAATGGGTCTTTTTAACTATTGAGATATCAGGAGTTTCGAATCAAAAGCGCGACCCGCTGAAGCCCCAAGACACATGATGCCTTTGATAGCGGGCGAGCAACAAAAGCCCGCCCCCCCGCACTGTTCAGATTACTCAATATGGGGTATGTGGGCATTGGGGGGGGAGGGGGGAGCTCATTCCAGCTTGCCCTGCTCTATCCTGTTTAGTGGAGTGGATCCTATGCTATGTACAAACCAATAACGTGTTTTGACCTAATCAGACGTGGCAGGAACCCAATATCCACAGCGGAACTCGTTTAAGATCTTGTAATTCTTTCATTATGTTTAAAGGTACAACAGCGTTACCGGATCCTGAAGTCACAGCCCTGAGTGATGACCTTCATCAGATCTGATAGGGGCTAATTTTCAGATTAAAGTTTGAACGCAGGCCAGACTATAAAATCCAGTAGTATGAATGCTAATTTAGTAGCACTCTCTGTCAGACATTTTGACTAAAATATCTTGATGGTGCACTACAGAGGAGGCCCTCTTGGGTAAGGCACCTGTACTACTTTGGTCACTAGAGTAGAGAAGTGATCACAGTCCCATTCGCACACATGGGTAACGTCTTTTATCAATCACACTACTGTTCTCGCTCGTGGTGAGAGATCCCAGAGTCCAGAAGGGAAAGAGACTTCATAACCACCTACATGTTGGTCTTGTTATAGAAAGGGAAGATCATTTTTCTGCAAGGTGATGAAAGACTGGCAGAGCCTAAAATATGTTTAATGGGGACTTTCACAGCACCACTGATTAAATATACAAGGCTAGCATGGGTCTAATATAGAATCATTGTGTGTGTTTATGTGAGGTGAGGCTTAATGGCCCATGTCCCACTTTGCTTCTCGACCCTGGGCTGATGTCCACTTTATGAGGTCACCCCCTCAGAATTTATGGTAGTGATTCTGCGGGTGGACTCTGCCCCATGGGGGTTCGTACAATGGCCAAGTGTCCCTGCAGTGCGGTTACCTGGGCCATGCCACTGCTGGACACTCTCCTTCAGACCAAAAGGAGGCAAGAGTTCACGACGATATGGCAGTTTATGTGTAACAAATTCACAGGAAGGAACTACAGCAAAGCCATTCCTGATGATTTACTAACTTCACAAACCTCCATATGACCTGCTCCACCACCAACCAATTACATTCGAGGGGCGGGGCCACAATGAAGCATCAGTTGAATAAAATCACCCTGTAGTGTTTCCTTGCAAAAATAAGAAGAGAGAAAAACATGTCATCTAACCATGAGATCCCAGGCAATCGATTTTTTTCCCCCCAGATTTTTGAACCTGAAGAGATTATTCTGGATCGATGGTTGTATAACATGCCTTTGACAAGCTTAACAATGGGAGAGGGGTGGGGGCAAGGACAGACAACGAAAAACTCACTCCAAGGAGCACTGCAAATGGATGTAACAGCAGGCTACAAATACACACACAAAGACACACACATGCGCACATAGAGCAGTGGTTGCTCGACAAATTCCACTATAAAACAGTTACACCGTGAACATCTAAGAGTGTTCAAGGAAAATGAGAGGAAAGAAAAATGACAGAATCTCCATCAGAAGTGCTGAACAAATTTATTTCCCTTAAAACTGTGGGTAAGCTGTTCTGAAAATTCCTCTGCATGCACTTTGGTTTGAGAAAGTAAGACCAGCCATTATATGCATAATTACAGGGACTCCAGATGGCGGCAGATCAAACACAGGAGGCTTTTCCAAAAGCACAATCACATACATCAGGTTACTGTGCCTCTGTAATACAGGCACCATTTCCGCTCGATTCAGCCCGTCTCTGAACTGCGTTGGCTGCAATTTCACGTTATCAAAACACATATCAAAACTCTCAAAACTGGCACAAATCTCTCCTAGCTTACCTTCAAAAGCAGCCATAGGAGGGAAAACTGCCATATAAGAAGGGGGGAAAATGCTTCCAGGCCGGGTTAAAGATACAATGCCCTCAAACACACTCAAAAGAGGCGAACAGACAGAGATGCAAGAGGAGTGACAAACTGTTCAGAAGTTGGGATGCATGTATCCCCATGGATGACCAGTTCACTCAGGCTGAGTGAGGAAATCGGTCAATTTGTCGTAGGGTCGAATTGTATAAGCGTTTGCCGTTATCGAGAGAGGGCATGGCTATCTGTTAACGGAGGTGAAGGGGCTGAAAGTGGTCAGGACATATGTGGACAGTCCAGTCGATGCTGAAAAAATTGCCATTATTGATTTTTTTAAAGTACAAAATGAGAATTGTACAATTACACCAACTGAAAAAACTTAAGGTCTCAGAAAAGGTCTCATTTAACTGCTGCTGATGGTTTCACAGAAGCCTCGCTTGACAAAATGAGCCGACCCTTGTAGTGTGGACAGTAACTCTGGCAAACGGCACGGCACGGCACGATCGATGATGAGGCGAGTCGCAACGATGATCAAGCGGCAGAAAAAAACTAAAGTCAACTTGACAAATCCTCAGATATAAGCCGAAAGGCATGGATAATTGCATCTGTGAGATTCGGGGACGTTTCTGACACTAATGAGCATGCCGACTCCGGTGGAAGATTAACGAGTAAAAACAACCGTTAAAGACGGTCTTAACGTAGCTGATAGTTCGGGGGACATGATCCGAGACAGAACAGCAGCTGTCGAACCGATTGCAGATGGATTAGAAGGCCAGATCGAAAAGATGAAGCTCCACACAGAGTGAACATCATTCATGAGGAGTGACGGCATCCTGGAGGACGTCAGAAGCTGTAGGATATTTGGCAAAATTCTGATAACTGGTCAAGTCAAGCCTTTCTGTTTCAGAAGAGGTAACTGCTTGCTCAGGCAGAGGTTAATGATGGGTGGAATAGAGCTTCGAAGCCCATGATGGTGTGTGGGATTAACATGTGCTGTCAATTACTGGCCGCTGCAATTCCCCACTGGTTACTTCACGGATTCCCATTGGGTTACGCTAGCCGGTGAATGACAGAGCAGACTAATTCCGCCCATCAAGTGTTTCCGCTTCCTTTTTGCTGCCATGTCTATCTGACATGCGTTTCTTTCCCAGCTGTGTGCCACTTGTTTTCCACACCCTCTGGGGTCCACAAAAACAAAACGGACTCCATTCCCTGCTCAATTGCGCTTGTGTATTCCTCTAGCTTAATGATCAGATCTGTCTTTCGATGCACTGAGACTAATGTCCTTAATATGCATGACAAAGTCCCTTGGTGTCATGAAGGGAATGCCAGTGGCTGATAGGGATTCAAGATGTTTTGCTCAATTTGATATTTAGTTACTCTACTAGACATGTTAGTGTTGGTGTTTTTAACAGACCAGATCAGCCCAACTGCATTTATGGTTCAGACTATGGTTGTGGCTCGTGAAAAGTCGTCATGCGTCCTAAACAAAGAATGAAAGACTTTCTGAGGTTGATCCTGACAAAGTAGTTCAGGTCCATGGTTCTACATTAAAGAGCATCACTGACCACACGTTGACTAATTTTATCCAAAGTAACTGTGGGTCAGCTTTGCCGATTCTATACTTTCCTAGTCTTGCACCTGGTACAGAACCAGGAAACCTCATGAATCATGGCTTTTTCAGACCTCCTGCCATTTGGATCGATGTACGTGTGCGGCTTTCAGTAATGACCTTCATGAAGACCAAACACAAAAAACTAACTTGACTTAGAGAAGAGGACGACCTCAATGTTAGTAAGCCCTCAGCAAAGGAAGAGGTCAAGTGGACACACACTGTGGGCAAACAGCATGACACACAGCAACACGTAGCCTAAATAAACAGATGTAAGCTCTTTCTAAGAATTGGAAGTCTGGAAAGATGGGTTAAAATGACTTACTACAAAGGCAGCCATATACATTGATCATCCATAACCTTAAAACCACCAGCCTAATATTGAGTAGGTCCCGCTCGTGCTGCCAAAACACCTTGGACATGAGGCATAGTCTCCAAAAGACCTCTGAAGGTGTCTTGTGGTATCTGGCACCAAGATATTAGCAGCAGATGCTTTAAGTCTGGTAAGATTGGGCCTCCATGGATCGGACTTGTTTGTCCACCAAATCCTACAGATGCTTGATTGGATTGAGATCTGGGAAATTTGGAGGCCAAGTCAATTTATCTGTTGAGCTCTTTTCCATGCTACTCAAACCATTCCTGAATTTTTGCAGTATGGCAGGGTGCATTATACTGTTGAAAGAGGCCACTGTCATTGAGGAATACTATTGCCATGAAGGGCTGTACTTGGCCTGCAACAATATTTAAGCAGGTTGTATGTGTCAAAGTAATACCCACATAAATACCAGGACCAAATGTTTCCTAGCAGAATATTGCCCAGAGCATCAAACCGCCCCTGTAGACTTGGCTTCTTTGGATGGTGCATCCAGGTGTTCTCTCTTTTACAGATAAACAACGGACATGCACCCAGCCGTTCAAATGATGCATCATAAAACGTGACTCAGGAGACCAGGCCACCTACTTCTATTGCTCCATGGTCAATTCTGACACTAATATGCCCACTGTAAATGCTTTTAGCAGTAAAGAGGGATCAGCATGAGCACTCTGACTGGTCTGCAGCTACACAGCCCCATGCACAGGAAGCTGTGATGCACTGTGTGTTCTGACACCTTTCATATCCATAACTAGCATTAACTTTTTCAGCAATTTGTGCTACAGTAGCTCTCCTGTGGGATCAGACCAGACAGGCTGGCCTTTTCTCCCCACACGCATCAATGAACCTTGGGTGCTGGTTCATCAGTTGACCTTCCTTGAATGACTTTTGGTAGATACTGACCAAACCACAAACCACAATGTGATTTTGAAGATGCTCTGACCCAGTCGCCTAGTCATCATAATTTGGCCCTTGTCAGAGTCGTTCCGATCCTTACACTTACCCATTTTTCCTGCTTCCAACACATCAACTTCAAGACTTACTGTTCACTTGCCTAATATATAATGGCACCCTTGATAGGAGCCATATTAACAAGATAATCAATGTTCTTCACTTCACCTGTCAGTGGTTTTAATGTTATGGCTCATCAGTGTATATATCTAAGATATGAGAGTAGCGGCCTGAGTCTGAGGTATGTGATGTGCGTAGGAGTTGTGTACTGAAGGAATGTAACAACTTTTTAATTGAGAAAGGGGAGCTTGACTCTGGCCAAGACTGGTCAATTTAACACATGTCTGTTCCTATGGGTAAAAGTCAGATTCTGTTGCTGGGCACTCAGCACCTTGCATACCGGCAAGTAAACAGCGGAGGGTGGCCACAACAAGCAGGGAAGCCCACCGGAACAAACACTCCCACGTTTCCTAGAGACCTTCCACCGAAACCACATAAAGTTTCTAAGCAACCGTGGTAAGACAGATTAATAATGCTGTAAATTCACTTCGCCTACATTTCCTCAGATTAATATCAGGCACATCACAGCATACATCATACCACAAACTGTAGTTCATGCCTGCTTGCTTCTGAGAGACTGCTTTGGGCGTTGGACCTACGATACGTCTGGAAGGGTGTATAAATTAGAGTACTTAATGCCACAGAAGCTGGCAGGAAGTCCGGCTCGCCGAGTCAGTCATCTTCTGAGCGATGTTCATTTTCCAAAGGCTTTTCTCTGGAATGAGCGTCCAAACGAAAAATACAGCAAAAACCACCGCAGCAAAAAGCCAACTTTTAGTTTGGCGTCTGATCAGCATTTTCTCCATACACGGATGAATTTCAAGGTACAAACACTGAGCATCTGATACCCTTATTGTTAATAAACACAACATTGATCATTTTCAGGATAACACACAAACTTCAGCGACATAGCTTGGCTGTGCTATATGTGTATGTATGGTGTGTATATACATATTTGTGTGGGTGCACAATGTCTTTGAGCTAATACATTATGCAGATTAATGTAAGGCCGACTGCTACATTTCCATAACCACAATAAAACACAGCCCTAAATGAAGTGGACAGAGCGGCTGGGTGACTGAGGATGACTAAAGAGTCGGCTCTGGGCCTGGATTTAGGCCACAAGCCATTTTTCCCACCTTTCGGCCTTGTGTTTTTGGCTCACACTTTCAGTACTGGTGTGGAATCACAGATGAATCACTGAATGATGAGTGAATGGATGAGTGGAGAGATTAAAAAAAGACAACTGGTGAGGCAGAGAGCAGCTGAGGACGGAGGTGGGGAGAGCCGCACAGCAGCGTGCCTCTGACACAACCAGCTGGGCTATGTGACTGAATTTCCTGAACTGAACACCAAACAAGGGCTCTAAAGAGCATTCTGCAAGGAGCACCAGACAGGAGTGTTTGTGGTTCCTGCATCAAAGTACTCATCCTTAGTCAGGCCACAGTAGGTGACTGACAAACCTGGGATGAGGCGACACCAAATAGCACATCATCTGTTTTTACACCATATTTATTTCATTTTTATTAATGCAATTTATTTATTAATCTATGTTCCGCGAGTCAAAGCATAGTTAGATGTACATTTCAGCACTTGCCATTATATAATGAGACTGAAAATGAACATTTAGCTTGATGTCTGCTGTGTAATCATCGGAAAAGGAAATTACTTGCCTTCCAAAATATTTTTCATGAGTGACATCCCTTGAATTTTGCGTCACTTGCTACTAATAAAAACTGAATTGCTTTGGGGTATACTTTCTGGTTAAGCTCGATGAGTAGTATGGAAGATGAATTGATGTTAATCATCTTTGTTCTTTTGACTTAATACCAAGTCATTCATCTGGTTACCCATGCAGCAGAATGCCATAACTTCTTACGGAAACTGATCTTGTTTGTTCTGTGCAAATGTATTTAAAAAAAAATACATTTTCTATCCCCTTCAGCTGAGCTGTGCTGTAAACAGCATCCTTGCTGACTTCGAGGAAGTGACACTTCTTCCATGAGCTATTTGAGAAAATGACCATAAAACCTGATTTAATAACCTGGACGCTGATGGGCTGTTCTCCATCTCCATAAGCAGGTGCCCAAACGAAGCAGCACCGGCAATCGTATATATACGAGAGTTCAGTTTCCGAAGATGCCACGCAGACTTCACACCCATTGTCGCTGTCTGGAGCTGTGGACACATTTCAGGTGTGTCGAGCTGAATTATTCATAGGCTTACAGAGGCACTGTGTTGGGGCACCTACATCCCAGCTGCCCCAGAGCCCTTCGGAAGCACTCTACTGCTTTTACGTGACACACCACAGCCAGGAGCCCAGCAAGAATGGGTCCTGAGTCACTGTGAAAAGCGAGTGGGAGGTGAACGAATGGACAGCCAAAACGCCAGTGCGGCTAGGATCGAAATCTGCCGGATAGGCCTTGCGCAGGAGTGAAAGCCTTTCTCAGCATGCAGGCTTGGGGGAGGCCTGCATACTGGTAATTCTGCAGAGCTTTTTGGCGCATGGGCAAACTGGAATTTACTCGGGACAATTCTCTGCATTTCAGGGGATGCAAGCTGGGAGGTCATTTTGTAAATCTGTCTCATAAAGGCAGTTGGTGGGAGGCCTAGCGAGGGCGCCCACTACCACTGCTAATTCATCTTCACCCCGCAACTGCCCAGTGATGACCGCGGGCAACCAGCAGCCTCCAGAGCAGGTTGATCAGCATCATTAATAACTGCTAATATCCCTGCACACTCAGGTGCACCAGCTCCCAGCAGATCTATCAAAAATCGAATGGCTTGACCTTGTTAAGATGAATGTTTCGTTCCCATCTCCCATGGAGGGGGGGGGGGGGTGTACGAGCATGGGACAGCTGAGATTACACTCGTTAAGGTAGTCTCCAAATTAGCTCTGCGCATGCAGCTCAGAGGCCGTTTATCGTGGTGCTTAATTAAAGATAAGTGATTTGGAGTTTTATAGGCCGGCTAAGCTGAGAGAGCGGAGGCAGAGAGAGGGGAGGAAATGTTACCTCAGCCTGACCTCCATCTCATAGCCCTGAAACACCACATGAGTCAACAGGTCATGTGATCATGGGTTTAAACTCCACCCATTGCATTGGTTAGAAAAACATAGTGGAACATCTTCAGACAAGCCGCTAGATGCACAAGATACTGATATGATGAAAATAAAAAGAAATTTAGAAAAAAAAAAAAAAAACCCCAAAAGACAGATAACTGGAACAGGTCGCTCTGGTACGGGATGAGAAATCACAGTCTCGGATATCTAAAGATAAAATAAATGAAGACCAATTAAACTGTAGGTTGCGTCAAGGATAAAAGTGCAAACCTTTTGCGGGTCGGCCCATCTGGCCCAGTCCACCTTAAGATGACTCGTATGTCCCAGCGAGAGGCACCCCTGTGGGTCGCCGGCCCGATTTACGGCCCAGTAATTAGCCTCAGATGACAGTGATGTATACACTACAGTAACACCTTTGTAGGCCGCCTTGTTAAAGAACATCTGAAAGCAAGGCGCTGCTATCATTTAGGAGAAAGCTCTTAATTACCCTGGCACCATTATGGATGTACTACAAACAGACACCCAGCTGTTTTGACGCCGTGGATGGGGACAGGGGAGACCCCGGACGGTGGGGAAGCGTGACAAAGCCGTCCGCACATGTGAGGGAGAGATCAGCGAGATGGCTGAAGGACATTTTAGTCTACTGAAGAAGTACAACAGGCGGGGCGGGGGGGTAATGAAAGCCCATTTGGGATTCCCTTCCGGGGAGGAAGCACAATGTGACATTAAACAAAATGAAGTGCCCGATGCTCTTCATCAACACGAGTCACGCATGTCAACACAGGCCGTGACCCCTCTCTGCAGGTGGGCGGAGCTTGTGAGTTGGGGTCGGGGGTACACGGTGCCTTTCAGCCGGATGGTAAGGCAGGAGGTCGAGGTCCCCACACCCCATCAGGTGACAGACCAACGTGGAGCAGGTGCCGTCCTGGCCCAGACGAGTTTTGGCAGGAACATCCAGGCCGATCACGCACTCAGCGCTGAGCGGCCCGTATTTTGGGGATGGGCCTCGTGTGATGGACAGCCTCCTGGAGATACGGGATCCGGGCCAGCCATCAGCTCTCCCGGAGTTTGGCACAGGGTCAGAGGGGTCCCGCGGCCTTTGTCCTGGACGGAGTTTATTATTCTCTGGGACGTTCGCTTGAAATCCCGAGCTGGCGTTTCCGAACGGGAAATGAGGCCTGAATCTAAGCTCCTTTTCTAAATATTTGGAAGGCTGGTAATTTGCTTTTGCGATACGAGGCGATTTCCTTCAGAGTTAGGAATCAAAATAATTACTTCCATCCACATGGATTTTCAGATGTGAAAGGTGGCCTTTCTTTTCTAAATGCAGCAGGGGTCTGGATGGGGAGGCATTTTGGGCGGGGGGGGGGGGGGGGGGAGGGGGGAGTCAGAGGAAGGGCAGCCTGGCCACGGAGGGAGGTGCAAGGCCCGGCAAAACATCAGCTGCGTCTGCGATCACACCCAGATCTCAGTGGGCCAAATGTGAGCAGGCCGACTAAACATGGATGCGGGTCCAAGGAAAGTTCATACTGATAACTGGAAACACGGTTAAGTTCCACAGACACCCTATATTATGATAAACCTAATGAAAACTGCCATTCTGCAGCAGCACAGCAACCTGGATGTGGGTTGTGGTCTTTTATGGATCTCGTGTGGGGGGGGGGGGTGTGCTGATATGAGAGCAGACATGCCCATTTTAATACAGTCTACATTATAACCTATATATACTCGCAGAAACCATACCCTTCCGTGCTCATGAACATATAGAGCCAATCATGGGAACATGGGCGTGAGGGATCTGCCGTGTGTTTCGTACGCAGCTCCGTGTTTTACCCTCAGGGAGCCGGCTGAGGCACACAATTACCAGAGAATGGTGGTAATTACACGGAGTTTGACACGCAACCTAAGAAACACGGCGAGCATCGAGATGAAAATGGAAATTAATGGTAATTTTGTTATTTATGGGCACGAACAGCCAGCCACGCCATGGCGGTGAGATATCATCAGAGGGAAGAGAGCAAATTATTCAACATGACAGCAGCTACCTGTAGCAGGGAGGGCGTGGTTTTCCCATAATCCTCAGCGTCGGAATGTAACTCTGAGCTGCAGACTCTCCGGTCAGACGCCAAAATGAAGCTCCTTCATCATCCGACGCCACAGACCGTCAGGTTCAGCTCCCTAACCGCCCTGCTTACAGGAAAACCGACGGGCGCGACATGAGCTCAGGTTCGACAGGGTATCGAGCCCCAGGAGAGTCCTGGGGGACAGAGGAGCCCTGTTCAGACCGGGGGAAATGCAACCCATCATTTGATAAACAGACATGTGAAAGATGCCTTCTTCCTGCTATATGACTGGCATAACAGGCACTGGGGGCTGCTGACGAACTGTCGATAGGAAAATGATACAGGGTGGGGGGCTTATTCATTTACAGCAAAACTTTGGAACTCGAACGCCTCTTAACTCGACCAACTCGGATACCGAACGGGTCTGTTGAATTTTTTTTCCGACTTGTACCCTGACTGAAATCTTGGAACTTGACTCTTCCTGCTAAAACTTTTACGGATCGAGACACCTTCAACTCAACCAATTTGGAACTTGAACGGGTCAGTCAGGAAAAATCTAGGTGCCAATCAAAAATTCGGAACATGATAAAACAAAGCAGACTTGCTATAACTTGTATGGTTCGAGACGCGTCTCTGATGGGCTTAAATGAAGGCAGATTAACCTACTGGGAGTCGGATGCCTATGAACCGCGTTACCTCTTGACCAAGTTCGACGTGTGAAAGTCGTGTTCCCGTGTTTGTTGTGAATGTTTTGTGCTTTATCGACATTACATTTAGTGATACAGTGATCATGGCCCCCAAGAATGTGAGCAGTGATAGCAGCAAACCAAAGAGGAAAGTAATGAGAGTAACTTTTAAAGGAGATTATAGCGTGACTTCAAGGTGGTGCGTGTGTGTGTGCTCTCGCTGTGGAGTGTGGGATTGTCATTTATTCCATGTTTATTGCTTTTATATGTATGCTTTTTCACATGCGTATTAGTTTTATATTGATTGTTAATACTTTTCATCATTAATTAGGTAGGTAGATAAGTTTAAGTAGGCCATTAAATGGAAAGTTGAAATATCATTTTGGGGGCTGGAACGGACTAAATTTCTTATGGGCAAATTCGACTTGCACCTCGACCATAGCACAACTCGACCAGCCCTCTGGAACTAATTAAGTTTGTGTTCCAAGGTACCACTATATTAGTATTTTAAAGGTGCATTGTGGGATTGAGGCTGCAACTGTCAAAAAGATTTATGCTGAAACAGCCATATCTTGCTTTTCCCAACCACCCCCCACCCTTTAAAGTCTCCTTATCTGCTTCCTAAACGCATGGCGGTGAGAGACACGTCACAGTCAAGAAGAAAGGGGCTACAGGGTCCCCCCTCCCCACGGGACGGGGAGCAGCCGGTCCCTCCCTGCGCGAACGCCACCCTGAACGGAGGCACTAACTGCCCGCGGGTGCCAGCTGTCAGCCACCTCCTGTCAGGCCGGGCATGGAAACCACAGGTGCTTGGGGCCCATGTACCATCAACCCAGTGTGGGGGCGAAGCCCCGCATGCCGCTGTCACCGTGGTGACGGGACCAGTAGGGAGGGGCGATGGGGCCCGCAGTCACTGCGCCTTCTGAAAACACTGCTTGCATCAGGCCCACACCCCCCCCCAGTGCGACTGCAGTGGTCCTGGGGTGGCAGGAAGGTGCATGAGGGGGAGGGGGGGCAGCGCTACTGTGATACATCCGTCATGAGGTCCGGCACTGAGCATGACGAAGGCCCACTTTCACACCCGCACCGTCGACAACTGCTGACAGTGTGTCACTACAGCTGACCCCCTCCCCCGTGAAAATGACACAGAATCGTTGGGCTAAAAATACGATCCGCCCCCCAGCCCGGAAGCCGATGCCAACAGACAGGCCGTTAAGGACACCCTTTCGCAGGCCGTACATTCAAAATGCAAAATCCGAATACGATGAGCATTTCGCATGAGGAAAAAAAATATACTTTTAATCACGATTTTACTGCCAAGCCATTGTTAAGCTTGTAGTACAAAGGAATGAGTTCATTTCATCGCAGCTTCCTGTGGAAGATATTAAGGAATAATAAAATGGAATGAAAACTAAAGTTCATTTGAAGCCCCAAAGAGATAAAATAATAACACAACATTATGTGGAGCAGAGCCGTGCAGGCTGGAGGTGGGCGATACCTCGGCCCGCCAGGGCTCGTTACCGCCGTCCTGCTCGTTACCGCGATGCCGCGCGGCACAGACATGTCAACATGGGCGGCGGAGGGGGGGGGGGGCAGGAATTACTGCCTCAGTCACTCTCACAACACCACGCTTGGCAGGAAACACATTTTAGTTTTTTTTTTTTTTTTTCGGAACGGCGTCTTCGAGGTTGGCCACTGACCTGAAAAAAACATCTAGAAGAGGGATTATTATCATAATTTTCCACAGCTCTCAGATACTGTCAGTCAGTAACGAACACGACAATCAAACGAGCTCAAGAGGTTTGCCGGGAGGAAGACGGCAAGTAGGGAGTCACACTGGGGAGTGGGGGTGGGGGGGGAATGATGGGGAAGAGTAGAGGAGGGGGATAGCGGTGGAGAGAAACGGAGGAGGGCAACAGAGGAGAGAAACGGAGGAGGGCAACAGAGGAGGGGAACGGAGAGGGAACCGGGGGAGAAGAATGAACGAAGAGAAGAGAGGAGGGAAATGGAGGGGAGAATGGAGGAGGGGAGAAATGAGGAACAGAGGAGGGCAACAAAGGAGAGAAAAGGAGGAGGCAGACAGAGGAGCCATATTTTTCATCTCTGGCTGAGGACTCTGATCAGGACGGCAACCATGTTGGTGTCACCCAGAATACCATCTGAGGATCAGGGCTCCACCCATTCTCACAGCTGCGCCCCGCCCCGCCCTGCCACCCACGGACGGAATGGGGGCAGGAGCCAGGCCCAAGGTGATCTGCTTAAAGAGGGGAGCTCTGCATGGGAAAACGGTGTGTGCCGGTAAGGCCGTGGTAACGCCAGACACCGCTCGGTCCGAGCTGAGGAGTGGTTCAGGAGAGGATCACTGGCACCAATCAGGTGTGCGTCACTCAAAGCGGAGGACTAGCTTTGAAGGGAGCCAGCATGCTGGGCTTACAGCACAGTGAACCCGAATGGGCCGGATTCTGGTACCAACACAAACGACACGTTTAGTAGACACTTTATAGGTTCTAGCCCTGGTTCTAGCCCTGGCTGTAATGTAAATGTGTTTAGCTGCCCTTACGGCCTACGGGGGGCCATGTTGGTGGTGGGGGGGGGGGGGTAGCAGGCAGCTCTGGGTGACTCTAGAAACTTCCCTCCCTCTTTGTCTGCAAACACGGCAGGGGGGTGTCAGCAATGGAAGATTTTATTTGCCCCCCCCCCCCCCAAACAAGCCTGTCTCTGCCCTGCCTGCATCTGCCTCTCCTACCCCCACCCACAGTGAAAGCGGGACCTCATTAATCTGGGGCACTGGCTTTCGCCTCAGGTGCGATCCCCCTTCCCCCGCCCCCCCACCGAGACCTGTCTTATCTCCCTCCCTCACAAAAGGTGGATGTGCTCCCCGCTGCAGTCACCTCCGCCTCGCAAACCGGGCGGCTCCCTGCGTCGCGTCGACATTCCTGACAGCTATGCTCGCGGATTAAGTCGCATCCGCGGGTGTGTGTGTGTGGGGAGGGGGGTGATTGCACATAACCCGCCAATCAGCCGCACTAATTTTGGGTGGAACGGCTGCCAATCAGGGCCCGGGCTGCAGGAACACGCGTGTCGCCCCCGCACCTCTGCTTACCTGCGGCGCACCTCTCCCAATTTGGGCTGTCAGCACATGCGACTGCAGTGGTCTGTTTACCGTCGTGCTTTTCAGGTGATGTTTAGTGACATCTCTGCCTCATGGAGACGATCTCATTGCGCCAAAAGCAATAATTAAAAAAAGGGGAAAAAAAATGCAGCAACCGCAGTTCATATGAGACATGACGTTCGTAAACAGAAACCCCGCTCCTGACTGCGGGCTGCGTGTCGCGGCGACGCTAACAGGTGTCTGGCCGACGGAGGACACGCTCCCCTCAGAGGAAAGGAGCGGGGCGCTACTGAGCCCCTTTTGGCCGCGGCAAACTCCGCGACGGCTTCATCCAGCCTGGCGGATGGAAACGCAGAGCTTCGTTTATCGCTGCCGATACTTGCGATTCCCGCCTCGTAATTACCCGCCGTGCAGCGTCTGGCCGTCAGAAACGGGCGAGAGCCTCGGCTCGGCGAATCTGTCTCGTTACCGATCGGATCCTCCGAAAAGGCCTCGGCAGGCCTCCCCAAACGCAGCGTCCCCCAGGAGGGCAAAAATATTAAAAACCGGGGACAAAAGACGTGTAAAACAGCAGCTGAAAGTGTTAATTAAATAAGAGAGCACGGAACATTAAGGAGGACTCTCTGCAGGTGAAATGGATGGACTCCACTGGGTGCGATATTACCACCCACAGCCGAGCAGAGAAATTATCAGATATATGTGCATCGCATTTACATAAATTTACATGCAGTATTTGCACAAAGCATAAATATTTAAGAACTACATAAAATGTTTTACATGTTATTATAAGGCTCTATCTGAGCTTAGACTGCCATCGCAGCAGGGGGCAGCGTGACCGTTCGCCCCGTTAAGACGCCCCTTATCTTGCATGAGGACAGCGTGCTTTAGAAACCTGATAACGTAAGATCAGCAAAGATCTTAGGAGGCAGTCAGGGCTGCTTAGAGGGGGGGTTTTACGCAAACAGGACGGGGAACGTCAGCATCACAGCACGACCCAGGGCCTCGGGGCTGCTGATAGCATCGGACGGCTCGGGGGGGGAGGGGGGGGGGGCTCTGGGGCTATTTTGGGCTATGCTAGTGCCTACGTGGGGCCGTGCTCATCTTGCATTCCCCCCCCCCCAGAGACAATCTCCCTCCTGGGTTTCAGAAGGCAGCCATAAACTGAGTTGTGGGCTGGTGGCACTGGGACAGTCAGTTAGGGAGAAAGAAAAAAAACTTTCCACCCAGGAAAGCAGAAACCAGATCATTCAAGAGTAAGTGGAAAAAAAGAGAAGTACAGTAAATCACAACTTTACTCCGTGTTAAATCTTTCTGCCCTGCTTCACGTGGTGGACATCTTATGGGTGTTAATGGAACAAGGGGGGGGGGTTGGAGGTTGAGTAAACAAACATGAAAGCGACCCCGCCCCGCTCACCCGCACCCTCCTGTGGTCACGCTATCTTCTGACAGCATCTGTGAGGAATGCTCAGTGTTTGGAAGGTGGTTAGCAGGTGCGTCGAGGCTGATGGAGCGTCAACCTCATCACAACACGTATGGCGGCGCGCCGAGATCCCCCCGGCCTCCTCTTCCCTTCAGCACGTCTATCGTTTGATCTTGCGAGATGCTATCGGGCCGCTCAGTAACCGCTATCGGTTGTGAAATTTCAGAAGCAGAGCGTGTGGGAAACGACGTATCAGCCCAGCTCATCTGGTGGGGAGGGGGGGTGAGGGCATGAGAAGGCGAGATACTTTACAGATCTGAAAGCTGTTAAACGAGAGCGGCGGTGAAAAGCGTTTGGTTCCCCCCCCCCCCCCCCCCCGCTTTCCACAGGACTGCTTGTTGCATTTGGCCCCTTAACAGATTGCGCGCGCTGATTATATCGATTCGCCACATGGAAAGTAACCATCGGAGTGCCCATTTGCATGTATTTACGCCAAGGACGGAGCTCGCGTGGAAACTGATACTTTCAGTTTTAACATACGCGTCAGGGTGGAGAAACAACATTCACTACAAAGGCCCCAAAGACAAAACACCGTACCCAAGAGATAAGTGTGGAATTTAAAGATCATGGTGACCTAAAAAAAAAGCACTGGGTACCATCACAATAACAAGGCGGTCTTCAATGTTTTATGCGACATTTCTGACCAGAAATGGCCTCGGAAACAGGTTGCCCCTGTGAGCTTGCTCGGCGAGGAAGCCCGACTGGGCCCAATTTGGACCAGTGCTGGCCTCCCAGTAAAGGCGAAGGCGACCAGAGGTTTGAACCGGCTGGAATGGGCTGTGGCTAACGGGACACGCCGGCATTTTTACTGGTGACTGACACCAAACGGGGGAACCGTTAAAATGCCGGAGACTCGCACCAGTCTCTGCGCCACACGCTGAAGACACAAAATTCTCCAGAAGCAAATTATTATAAAATGTCATTGTTGTTTCTCAGATGAACGCTTCTCTGACGAATCTCCTTAATAAACTCAATTATCTTCGTTCTCCTCTGCTTTTCCACTCCCGTCATCGTGTTACGCGGCTTCAGCATTCATCTTTCAATTAAAAACCAATCAGCAGGCTCTCCTGCCACTTCACTCTTAATTTCCTCCCCCCCGCTCAGCCAAGCCGCTGCCAGTTCTGCTTATCACTCTGATAGCTGATGCTGCCCAGTGCAGGGGGCGGGAGTTCCTTCACAGACAGTCGTCAGAGCCCATTGGAGGGCCCGCATGTCACACAAACTGAGTGGGATGTGCTCCAACCAGGCACAGCCATTCGCAGACCAGAGCTCGACAGGGCTCTCCTATACAGGTTCTGGGTTTGTTCTCTCCCATGACCAGTTCCTCCACACAGTCAAGTTCCCTGCATCTTTCTCTTCTTCCTGGCCTCCTGGATTTGTAGCTGACATACCTTCACCAGCTGCTTCTCCATCATCGACCTGACATCCATCGCATTTCTCCTACCATCAGACCTGGTTTTGGTTTCCCAGACTCGCCTCTCCTGTTGGACGCATTCCTAACCGCTTAACCTTCGCCAGATCTTACCTCGCATGGCCTCTCCTGCTGACCTCCTTAACACTCCAGGTTCTATGAGTTGCTGGGTTTCTCCTCAGGCGGTGTGGCACCGTGATCGGGGCATAGTCCAAACCTGCAAACACCTCAGATGCCCCGCTTGTGGGCTCTGCTCCCTGTTCCCAACCCTCTTTGGCCAAGCCGTGCTGCGTCTGGTCTACAGGACACTCTGGCACTCAGGGGACCCGTCGGCACATGGTCTGTGGGGAGACAATCACACTCATCCCGATCCAATGGACAGTCTAAACAAATCCATTTTTGGAGGGGCTTCCTGGTTTTTCGCTCCACTCAAAGCATAATCGCCTAATTGGATGAATTATTATGCCCAATTAATGCTTGTGAGCACATGGTACCCAGAGCTTGGCATTTCCTTATCCTGGAAAGGGCTGTGACGCCTACGAGGCAACGGCGTGCCCAGGAAGGAGGGTGTCTGGTCCCACTCTGCTTACCATCTCAAAATTTCCCAAGAACCAACCTAGACGAGAGCTACAAGCCAAAGGCTGAGTAGCAGGTAGAAGGTCCAGGTGTTGGGCAATGCCGAGATCCTCGTTGGTCCATTCCTAAACGTCCCTGAACCAGCTCCCAGATAAGCTGTCCCCGAAGCCGGAGCTCAGCTTCCACCCCAGTTGCCCATTTCTGGCGCCCTCCCCCAGAACCTCCCCCAGATCAGCTGGCTGAGAAAAGGACGACTGCTCCATCAGTAATGTCACGAGCACTTGAACATGATAAAGCAGGAAGCAGCCGTACTGGCATGAATAATTCAGCTCACTGGGGGGGGGGGGGGGGGGGTGTGTGGGGGTGAGCACCCATTTCTGTAAGCTGCGCTACCTCAGAACGCGGCCCTCAGCCCTCAGTAGGCACTAAGGAATGAAGCTGCGGTGAACACACCCAGCCAGCCTCTATCACTGTGGCGACACGTCATCAGCACCT
This sequence comes from Paramormyrops kingsleyae, assembly GCF_048594095.1. NCBI lineage: Eukaryota > Metazoa > Chordata > Actinopteri > Osteoglossiformes > Mormyridae > Paramormyrops > Paramormyrops kingsleyae. The sequence continues at coordinate 32,504,581 of NC_132798.1, forward strand.
TCAACATGCATGATTAATCTAATTAATGGCCCTGACTGAATCCATCTCTCACTGTCAAAGCCGTGGAGGATGCAGGCGCTGAGTGGAAGATGAACACGGGGGTGCGGCCAGTGTGAGACGGGAGCTGCGCGTCTGAGATGGTGGCTTCTCCACAGGCACGGACACGTAGGTAGGGAGCAGGGTCACCACGGCCCAGCTCCTCGTCATACCAGGTGCAGCCCGCATGGAACGATCCACTTCGGCATGCAGAGTTTGAAGTACCATGATACCTACGGTCAGACATCTGCAAGAAGTTTGTAGGTACAACGTGATACTGGTACCGCTGCTCAGGAACGATACACGTTCTGAAAGGCAGAACTGACGTCATTTTTATTGTCATACGGAGATTTATGTTTATCGGAGGAAGGATAAAGGCATTAGGCACGATCCGGCTTACGGTAAGGATTTCAGCAATTGCCAGAAGAGTGCTTTGGGGCTTCTCCTTCTGCAGAAGAGAGCGAGAACTTAGTGTAAACAGCTCCATAGAGGCGGGTGAGGAATCTTCGTCTGGGATTTATGAAACGCGTTCTGCAAAAGCTGTACACAATCCATTCTGACATTGCGGAGGGGCGCTTTGGAAGCGGACAGCACCACCCCCCAATAATCTCTCCAAATCACGCCTAAGTGCAACTGTTTCACGCAGTAAATTCTGTGTTGTCTTCCCAGGGATAACCGTGCCAGAGTCATCAGAGCCAAGGACCTCATCAGATAGAAGGAAGCTTCCGGAAGCAGGCCGGCACCACACAGATAGCGGCGAGCAAAGCCCCCGCTTATAAGATTTCGCGTTCAGTGTGTCGGCACGCGGACGCTCGCGAGGCTCACGCAGAACGTTTAAGCGGATCTCCTCCCTGACGGAGCGCCCTTACGCAGAATAAATATTGTTGAAGCGACAGCAAACATTTTCGCTTCTGCCGTGGAAAGCAAGAAAATGGAAGCGAGGACCATCTGGCAGGAAGCACTCGAGAGAGCTCGGGAATCCATCACGGCGAGCGTGTCGGCTTACGGGGGCCACGTCTTCATCTGGGGCCCCCGTGATGGGCCCAGGGGCCCGTGAATGCAGCAGTGGAAAGAGAGAAAAAAGAAACGAGGCAAAAAGACACTTCCTCACGCAGTGATGTGGGGCAGAAGCGAGTGGCGGGGGAGGGGGGGCGTGACATCGGGCGTGCCACAGATCGCGTGGGAAGCGGAGGAGCCACGGCGGCACAGGAACAGTGCAGAAACGAAGACCTGCCCTCTCCCATGCAAGAAAAGGCACCCCACTGAAAGAGCCCCCCCCCCTCACCCAACTGCCAAAGTGAACGGGCCATTCTCCCACAAGGTACACCACACCCGACTCACCGCACCCGGCACCCCACTGTGTGACAGGCTGCTGAGAATTTTACCCGATAAGCTGAATTCTTAAACCATCTTGAGAATGTGGTCTCCCACTTGTCTATATATACTGCAAAACAAGCATTTTTGCCCCTTTTTTCGGAGGCTCGCTTAGGGACCTCCTGTCGTATGAGGGACGACTGCCAATCAAAGTGGGGCTGAGTTCTTAATGGCCTTAATTAAATGCTGGGCCCCGAAGGGTGGCTGGGCCCCGGCCGGGCCCGCACCGCTCACGGAGGGCCGGCCTCGATTATGCCGAGCGAGGACACAAATAATAACAACAATTAAGACACAGAAGGAGCTCGTTTGCCTGCTGACGCCGGCTTCCTGCGTGGCGACGCGGCTTAACCCCGAAGACTAATGAGAGCAGACTCGCTTAAATGTTAGCATTCTTAAATCATCAGGAAGTGCCTCTGAGGGGCCCGTAATCGCCGCGCCGAATTGCTGCGCTCGCTAATTTTATTTCTCCCCAGCATTTGCTAGCAGTTAGCCTCGATTATTCAAGAACAGCCATTTAATGCTCCCGGCTCCCAGAGGTGTTACATTAAAATGTAATAACTTGCAATGTAAATGAAAACAAAAAACATTGCACCCCCTCCCCACCCGCCCTCCCGCCCGGCCCACCGTCCCACCCCCACAGCCTCCCCCCCTCCGCCGAGGGAGCCGGGATCTAATTCTCAGCCCATCTGGCTGCAGTAATGAAGCCAATGGCAGGCAGAGTGCCCCGCTGTTCCCTGGCTAGCGGAGCCCCTTTCTGCAGGCTCCGAGGCGGGACGGCCCGGCGAGACAGCCTGCCCGGACCGCCGCCAACCGGCGTGGCGCGGGGAATTTTTAACAAGATTTCTGGGGGGCATTTTGGAGAAGCTGAATTAACACTATGGCCAATTTGCCAAATCTTTTGGCTTCATTGAGGAAGGGGAGTGCCTGACATGATGTCATGGGGGTGTGGCCAGTTTTCTTGGACAATACCTTGGGTGGGGGTGGTGGGGGGGGGGGGCAGTGCTGCAGGGACAGATTTTGAGCTACCAGCTTCCAAAAGGAACAACAAAACACATCAGCTACCTCCGTCTACCATCCGCACGGGACTCGCTGGGCAGACAGGCCTCTGGATCGCAGGAGTGGGGGTCTTGGGGTTGGGGGGGGGGACGACGACAGGTGGCTGAAGTAACAACAGGTGTGCTGCTCGATAAGAGCAGGAAAAATAAAAATAAAAGCAGGATTGGCTCAGCAGCTTGAGTCGCGACGATGTGCTGATTTGCCTATGAAAATAGCACTAAAATCAACATACCCCGTGTGCAAATGTCTGCCTGATAAACGTTTGGGGGAGGGGGGGGTTCTGTCTGAGAAACAAACAAAACATCATGTGGGCAGGACACATGTCATCTCCACCGCCTAGACCCGCAGAAACAGAGAACAAGAAAAATAATACTCACACTACTACCACTACTACTAATACCCTTATTACTACTAATACCCTTATTACTACCAATACCCTTACAACCACTACTACCCTTATTACCACTACTACTAATACCCTTATTACTACTAATACCCTTATTACCACTACTACTAATACCCTCATTACTACCAATACCCTTACTACCACTACTACCCTTATTACCACTACTACTAATACCCTTATTACTACTAATACCCTTATTACCACTACTACCAATACCCTTACTACCACTACTACTAATACCCTTATTACCACTACTACTAACTAAGAATAAGAAAACAACAATAATTCTGCTCCATGGTGCACTGTCACTCACACCCACACACACACACACCCACACACACATACACATACACACACACACACACCCACACACACACACACAGAAGCTGACATGCATGACCCAAGAGCAACAGAGAGCAGGCCGTGCAGTGTGACACCTGCGCACCCCCCCTCAGCCGACAGCCTAACCACAGCAGGACATGCGACAGGACGCCGGCCTGTCACCGCCGCAGTGCTCGCTGCTTTGGGAGGGTGGAGGCACATGACAGAGATGTGAGCGCACGCTGCCACCGGGTTCCTGGGGGGGTAACGGCAGCCTGCGCCGTAAACACAGCCGCACCTCCGCTGGCGTAATTACAGAGCCGCCGCAGTGACGCCGTCCCACCTGCTGCTGGGGGGGCGCCTTCACGCCTTCGTACGTCTGCTCCGTCTCAGACGGCGAGGGGAAGGGGGAGACAGAACATGACAGGAAAATCAAACGAGCGACGGAGTCGGGCGGGACTCCCAACAGCGGCGCCCGGGGGGGGGATTCGCCAGTCATTAGCAGGCAAACAGGAGAACGTGACCTACTTAGGAACTTTTCACGTGTGCGTGCCTCTACGCGGGCGTCTGAGGGTCCTATCGCGGCTCGGGCACGTCGCAGCCAGCCAGCCGCACCCCCAGGAGAGAAGCCACACGTCAGGCGGCCCGCAACCCCGGAGTTACCCGAATGCGAGGACGGAAACAGCAAGGCCGCATGGGGAGCCTTAAAGGACACGACGGCAAAGCCGCACATGAAATGCGAGGCTATAGCCGTTTATAATTTACTGACGGTGATGAAGACACCAGTGGCTTTTAAAAACAGAGATTCAGACCTAAAGTCAGTATGGGGGGGGGGGGGGGTGTGTGCATGCTTACTGTGCGTCTCACAGTCAGAGACGCGATCCCGCAATCCACCAGGGCCATGAAAGAAACATTTAGCTGCGATGTAGCGCAGCCGCATTGCCTTGGGCTCCCTTTAATTCGGGCCTTTGTTTACAGTGAAGCTGAGCTCCTGGGCTTTGCTGAGGCCTGCGGCTGTCTGTCTCCACGCAGCGGCCCCCAGCGATCCAGCACTCGCCTTCCCTCTCGCAGGTCGGCCAAAGCTCGTGAGACTACAGAGAACATTACAGTACAGGTAGTTCTTTTTTGTCTCCCCCTCCTCCGCACCACCCCCCCCCCCCACCTCCCCCTCTCTGTGAAGATAAAATAAACCCAGACAAGCACTGTTTCAAGACACAGAGACGCTTTCTCGGCTGTGCCGAACGTGAATGAAAGCTAGAGTCGCAAGGATGTAAACATGGTGATGGGGAGATATTGCGCCTTTTGTGAGGACACGAGCGGCGCTGTGCCTTTAAATGAGGCGGACCGGACTCCTGCGCGTGCAGCGGAATTAATAAGCTGTGATATAATAAATCGAGGTGATTTATCGCGCTGCCTGCACTGTATAATCGGGCTGTGGCAGTGCGGGGGAGCGCGAGCCTTGGGCAGGTCCGGGCGCCATCTTTAATTCTGAAACGCTACAGCGGCATCAAGCCGTAAAGGGGGGGCGTCTTTTTGTTTTACGCAGCTGAAAATGCTATTAAGCTCCCCGAGTGTGTGGCGGATGGAACGGCACAGCGGGCAGGAGTGTTACCAGCCATGTTGCTTCACGTCAAAACGCTCTGCCGCGGAGCTTAACAAGCTCTTAATGTGGCTTTTAACGTACTGGGGAGGGGGGGTGTGGCCAAGCCCACCCCCCCCCCCCCCCCCGCTAGGTCCCCTGAGAAAATGCCACCCGTCGCTCACCCCACAAATATCAAGCGGTCGTAAATTACGAGCCTCCAATTAGAGGCATCCACCCGGCCACCGATAGAGAGCGCGTTAATTTGCTGACGTAAATCGCACACCATTACAGACTATAAAAAGTCCATCAGGAGTGAGGGGCTAGCGAACGCTCCCGGGGAATTCATTACCGCTGTCGTTAGGGGACGTAAGCTGTCATCCGCGGCTTTACACGCATGTCACTTACGGCGGAGGTCCCATTACCGCAGGTGCATCTCAGAAAATGAAAAGCTAAAAAAAAAAAATGGAAAATTATATTTACACGTCACCCAGGGGAATGAGGAGTGAACACAAAGCAGAAGGAACCGTAGAGATGGAACCGATGAAACCGGAACACAGAAGTTGGATTGTATTGGGTAACCAAACTGAGCAGGATGTCGCTAAGCCTAACTGGACTGGGTGGCCCAGGAGCAGGGAGCCCATCACCGTCTGATAGCGGTAACATTCCATTCATTCACCTCATTTCAGTATAATTCTGCTTATCTTAGGGGTAGCCAGCTTAGCATAGCCGACACATGAATACAACAGAGCGAAACCGGAAGGACGAAACAAGCTAGTCCATTTGCTATCAGGGACTCTCAAAGAAGATCCAAGAAGACGAGGCAGACAATGAAGTCCAACGTGAGCCGAATTTCCCAGAGCAGAAGCCTGAAGTACACTTAAGAGTTACGTTATCCGGGTAAAGCGCACGGGCTTAAAGGAGAGGGGCAGGCATTCGCTAATTCACCGCGACGCCCCCTTGCATTCAAGCGGCCTCTCCGTGGAAACCCTTTGTGCTAACGGCCTTTAATGCGCCTCCTCCGAAAAGGGAGAATCAAAGAGACGCGGCCCGGCAATGACGACAGGCCGGACGGACCCTTGGGCCGACTTCCAGCAGCCCACAACGCGCCAAGCCTTCATCTGCGGCCGCTGATTGATGCGTTATGGCCACTGTTGTGGTTAACAGCAATTTTTATCTGTTGCTAGCGGCAACGGTGCGAGTCGCCGGTGGGAGGGGGGCAGCAGGCCTGGCTCTGAGGCAAGCCCGTACACGAGGATAAACAAGCAGGCGGGGGCAGAGCTGACAGCGACTTCTCCAATGGAAACGCTGAGCGGTGTTGGCATGGTGACCCCGCCCCTCTGGCTGGCTGCATTGGCCCCGCCCCTCTGGCTGGCTGCATTGGCCCCGCCCCTTTGACCCCACCCCGCTGGTCTGCTGCCCTCCTTTACTAATTTTCACTGTGTGTAGGGGCCACCAGCACGTGGATACTTTGCAGCATACTGGCAAATGAAGGGGCACAGGAGACAATGTAGGGGAGGGGCACGCCCATGCTGTGGGAGGACAAAGTCCGAGTGGGACACACTGTCTGAAACAGCCCACGAGGTGCTCTTATGAAAGCTTAAGTTTGTACACGGCTACAATATCATTGTGTTTGAAAGATGCACAACCTCCTACATTCAGACCAAAATGCAAACAGCTACAAATGGAGGAATGGTAGACAGTTGGTTCATCTTCCCTCTACGGCCGCACGGGAAACTGAAGGAAGGGCGGCAGAAGGGATTGGGGGCGAAATGCAACATCTTCTGAGGACCTCAACGCCTCTGACAGCATGCGGCCGATGGAAACCGGCGTTTAGATGTGTCAGAGCTGACGGCATTTTCCAGAACCTGCAGGCAGCACCAAAAGGGAGCTCTTCCTTATCACAGAAACGGCGTCTGCAGCCGGGGGCAGCTCGCTGCGGGGGGCGCTATCGCTTCATCTCAGAGAAAGGGGGCCGTTTATTGAGAGGCGCAGCCTCTGAGGGCCGCCGGAGAGATGGGCGGTGAGATAGGCGCGCCGTGCCGCGCTGACATTTCGCTGGCCGTTTAGGGCTATCTCCAGAGGCGAGATGAATCACGGGGCCTGGGGCACAGCCCTGTCATAAAGCGGGCAGGTGATGGAGCGGCGAAATGGCTCCATTTAAGATACTCTCTGCCCGAGATCCGAGAGGCCATGACGCCTTCTACGCAAATGCCAGCCACCTAAATCTGCTCCGATGTGCTGTAGAGCACACGGCCTCCCCCCAGACAGGAAAGCACATCCTGTTTGTCGCTGAGCAGCGGGAGAGAAGAGCCCCCCCCACCCAAAGAGGATGACAGCACTGCCCCCACATCTTTCTGCAAGATGTCCTCAGCTTCCAGCCAATTACCTCTGAAAGACACGACCCTGGAGTCCTTTGTGACACCTTTTTAACATCTTAACACTCCTTTCAGACTGCCCCCCCCCCCACCCCACACCCTTAGCCAGGAAGGGGAATTAGAGACGGCGAGCTCTGTCATCCACCTGAATCATCTACCGACACCCCGCAGATCGCCCCCCCAGCGCTGAATATTCTTCCATCATTCACTACTTCTTTCCAGAAGCTTCTCACTCCTGCTCCCGCCGATTCCGCCGGGCCCGGTGACCTAATCACCACCCACTTAGTCACCACCGAAAATCGCTCCTCGCACAGCGAGTCTGTTCAGATCCCCGACAGCGACAGATCTGAGCGTCGTGGCGGCAGCCAGGTGGTGACAGGACTGTGTGTGACTCTGACAGCAGCTGCATCATTAATTAGGTATAATATAGGTGATATACAGAAAGCCGGCTTTGTGCCTTCGACTATCCAACTTGCGTGGATCAGACAAACGCCATCAAAGGCCCTTTAATTCCCCATATGCTAAATGCTTAGCGGCTGATGCTAATTGTATGACACCTTATTATGAATCCTTCCGCTTGCCTGTTTATGATGTTTACATGCTGGCTTGTTATCTTATATTACTGAAAGGCTTTCATAACTGGGGGGGGGGGGGGGTGAAGCTCCTCATCGTCCTATTAAACGCCACATGCTCTCAAAGCACCCAACACCTCTCCTGCCGTGAAAATCTCACAACAAAATTCTCGACCTGTTGATCCTGGGAATGAGCAGGGCTGGGGAACTGGGGAGGAGTGTCATACCTGGCAGCAGCTATAAACACACGGTGTATTCGCGACTTCAGCTTTAACAACAGAGTCGGAGGCTAATATGCAAACACGCTGGTAATTAATCGGAGCGCCGGGCTAACTCTGTCCCTGATAGCTACAGCATAAACGAGACTAACTCAGACAGAGACACACCAGGCAGGGAGGAGCTGTCTATGCATGCAGAAGGTCTATTTTTATGCGGAGGCACTCGGCGGTAGGAAAAGGCGCGTCTGAGTTGCGACGTAGGTGTCGCTGTGAACCTTTGCAGACGGCGGAGGAGCCATATGGCCAGGAATGTAAAAGACGCTCGCTCACAACGATAAAACAGTGTTGAGAGATTTGCGTTTCACTCCTCCTCCCCCCTCCCTCACCCAACAAACGCTTGTTGACAGATTACCCCCCCCCCCACACGCACACACACTTGGTGACAGATAAGCCCACCCCCCTTGATGTTTTTCTGAGAAGTGGGGCTCGAGATGGAGATCTGGCCGCCAGGCTAGCCATCAGATAACCAGTCTTCTGCGAGCTGTGACACCTCGCTCGTCTTCCCCTCCCCCCATCGCCCCCCTCCCCAGCCCCCCCCAGCAAGCTTCCTGCCAGCGTATGCCCTTCTCACCCCGCCAGACGGCCCCTAGACCAACAGATAAAACGCCTGGTGCCCTGAGAAAGCAAAGCGAGGACCCCGCCTGGTTCAGGTCCTAGGGCGCCCCGAGGTGGGGGCGACGGCATGACAACAAGGAGCGGCTTCGCCTGACCCCGGCAGACAACCCCCCCCTCCACTGTCTGTTCATTTCCTCCACCTCTTTCCCTCTTTATTTTTCTCAGCCTTGAAGAAAAGGGCTCCATCCACAACATTTTCACTTCACACTCATGTTAAATGCCTCCAAAGGTCTGCACATCCATACATCCATCCATCTTCTGAAACTGCCTATCCTATTCAGGGTCGTGGGGGGTCCGGAGGCTATGGGCACAACCCAGGATGGGGTGCCAAGCCATCGCAGGGCACACTCACACACCATTCACTCACACACCATTCACTCACACACCATACACTCACACAAGCATACCTACAGGCAGTTTGGTAATTCCAGTTAACCTCAGCATGTCTTTGGACTGTGGGGGGAACTCAGAGTACCTGGAGGAAACCCCACAATGACATGGGGAGAACATGCAAACTCCAAATGCATGGAACCCTGACAAACCCTGGTACTCCTGCACAGACGAATGCTTTTTACAGCGTCATAAATGAAAAGGCCGATCCATGGCAGCCTATTCAATACAACAACCCGTGTGTCGGTGATGGTCGGTAAAGTTGGCGTGAACGCAGAGCGGTACAGAGACGTCACCTTTGATCAGCCATGACAGTGATCCCAGGAAATGTTCCTTAACTGAGCAGAATGTCGTCATTAACAGACGGTGCAGGCACCAGGATTTTCAGAACCCATCAGCACACGGAGACCAGCATTCCTATCCATCCATCTACACACCCGACGGCTGGCAGATAGCGGCAGCGCGAGATGGTCACTTACCGAATAGCCGTGGCCGGACAGAGACTGGGCGGAGCTCTGGGGGCGGAAAGAGAGAGAGAGAGAGAGAAGTGGTAAGCTCCCCGAGCAGCATGGGCAGCAGGAGTCTCACCCCCCTGCGCTACCCATCTGGGCCCCCTGTGGGCTCAGAAACAGCCACCTTCCTGAGGGTTTCAGACACACCACGGTGTCTGGAGTTAACGCAGAACGGTGGAGCAGACGGCGGTGGCTCTGTGGCTGAAAGCGCCTTGTTAACGAGAGAGGTCAGAATGGGCAGACTCATTAAAGCGCACAGGAAGACCACAAGTGCAAACATAACAGCCCAGTGCGGCCGTGGGGAGCAGAGAAAGGAAGGTTACCACGGAAGCGAGTCTGAAGGCAGAAGCGGGTCTTACGGTGTGCCTAATAATGTGGCCACTGAGCGCCTGTGTGTGTCTGTGTGTGTGTGTGGGGGGGGGGATTGTATATATTACATTATAACATCTCATGATGACCTAGTGGGGACCATTTTATTTGGTCTCCCAAGGGGAAACTCAATTTTGTAAAAATCTGTTACTGCAAACAAAAAATTATGCCAAAAGTCTTTTGTTTGGTTATTTATGGGTTAGGTGTAGGTTGGGGTTACAGTCGTCACTGTTGGGATTAGAGTTTTTCGCATAGAGATAATGGGGGGTCATAATGGGGGGTCATGTGATGCCCAGCACCAAGCACAGACATGCAGGATGTGTCTGCAGTCTTAGGGAAGGGCTACAGGAAGTACCCCCCCAGGCAGAAAACCAGGGACCCCCCCTTTCCTATTTCCCTTAATTTCCTGCTTTGATTGGCAATTTCCACCCTATTCTCTGAAGGATTCACTTCCTTCCACTTCCACATTATCCTGGCCGGCACCTTCTTCCCTCCCACCCCCTCTGCTCTCAGCCGCTTATGAACATGCCGGCGTCACCAGAATCTGAACTCACCCACACTGTGCCAGGTAAAGGCACCCCCCCCCCCCCCTCAGCGTCAGAAGGCCCTCAGTGTGTTGGGCGGGGCAACGGGGGCGGGGCAACGGGGGCGGGGCAACGCGAGAGCACCGTGTTTGACCTCGGACTGGGAAGCCCGGAATCATCCTTAATGACTCGAGCAGAAGTTTGTCCACGAACGAGACTTATTTAAATAACAATAAAGGACAATTCGTGTGATTCTGTTCGGCTGAAGGAGGAGGAGCCATTAGATGAGCCCCTAAGCCGCAGGGTCAGGACTCAGCTAAACGCTTCCTCTAAAGGCCTGTATGCAGGCGTCTCTATGGGCCTGGGAGGCACCCAGGAGTTCAGAAAGGATTTAGGGAGCTGTCCCACAAAGAGAATTGGGGGGGGGGGGGGGTCGACCAGCTATTCAGGGTTAACTAAACAGCCCTGGAGAATAGAAATGTTTCCTCACCCAGGGTCTAATCTTCTCCCGCTTCCACGCCCTGCTCCCCTGGCAGTGACAGGAGGGGCGGGGCACGACTCACCCACTTTCCCGGGGGGTTCAAAGGGCCAATCAGAGTGCAGTGGAGCATGTCCCTGGGGCCCAAATGGGGCCCATGGGCTCTTTCATATCAGAGTGCTTTGAATCCCTCCCCACCTCGCACCCGCCCCGTTCCTGCCCTGGGCACTCCCCCTCATCCGCCCCCAGCCTCCCCATCACACCCCCCCCCCCCCCCCCAAACCATCGATTGCAGGCTCCATCTGAAGGCCGCATTTCCTGCGATGTTAATTGATGCGCAGCTGCTTCAACTAATCCCTGTTTTCGCTGTTAAAAACGCTGGAGAGGCTTGTAAGCTATCTCCCTCCTCCCCTGCAGTCCCACACAAATCCCTTTTAGCTCCATCATCGCTTGAGGGTTAAAGCCGACTCCGATGACACGGCGGGGAGGGTGGGGGGGTTTGTCACATACAACAGCTGGGCCACTCGCAGTAATTTTATGTAAATTACCAAAACTATCTCCGCCGTACAAATAATTCGAAGGAAATCTGCTGACAGTCGAAATCAGGCTTTCTGAAATGTAACCAGCAAGGAGGCGATCTGGCTTTTTTTTTGGCTGGGGGTGGCTAGGGGACAGACAGATGGACGTCACCTAGCTGATGACCAGAGTACCTCCCCATATCCAACACGCATTATTACGACGCATTATTTTCAGGAAACATCATTTTAACCATAACGTCCCTTTTAATCTGCCAAATGCCGCCCCTCACCCTCCCACAGGCAGACACTCCCACCATATTTCCTACAGAATTCCCAAACACCATCTTTAACAGGTTAGTGTAAAGAGAGGCCCTGCCCTCCTCCTATTCGCAAGCCAGCGCGCGACAGCGAATTAGCCGTCCAATCAGACTGCCGATTGCGTGGGCGGCCCCTGGCAGACTGACTCATGGAAGGTTTAGTGCTCAGCACTCCCAATTCTGGGGCCGTATGCCAATGCCCCTCAACCCCCATCTACTGTTAGGTCAATAAAGGCTAACACACCCCCCCCCCCACCGGGATCTCCAGAAAAACTTCTCATATTTCTAATTTCTGAGCCAATTAGCATATGGATGAGATGGGGGGGGGTTAATCGGGAAGGTCCCAAGCCATACAAGGTCAGGTGGCCTGGGCAGTATAGAGTGACCTCGACACTTGACCGCAGAGAGACGGACAGCTGTATTTCATTAGGCGCTTCTGCTCCCTGGATCTAGGGCTAACCCTGATGGCAGTTGTCCCATGTCCCCTCCTCACCTCTGTCCCATGACAGGACAGCCAGCACAGAAGAACAGTGTAAATTCTCCTCAGGGGTGGGGGGGGGGGGCACTCATGTGATTAGTGTGGTGTGGGTTTTTGAGCAGTGGTGGGTGCTCACCTCGCTGAGGGGCTCTCTGGAGTCGCTCTGCTGGGGCCCGTTCCACTCCTGCAGGGCCTCTCTCCCGCTGTTCCTCCCTGGGCAGACCCCCAACACCTTCATCTGCGGGGAAAAAATAAGGGCGGGGGGGTCGTAAACACCTCGTTCAAAAGCTCCAGCCCCACTTCTCTATCACCCCCCTGTAATCTTCCTGGGTGACGACTCTGAAAGCCCAGCATGGGAAGCCCAGAAGTGGCTGAAGGTCGTGACCTCTGACATTCACATTTCGCGTTTGGCGGCTGTGCATTAATCAGCGGCGTGACAGAGCTGGGCAGCTGCAGCGGGGCGGACGGGCCCGGCATGCGATGAGCCTGGCATGGGACGAGCCACGTCACCGGCATCCCTGCCGTAAATCAGCCAGATCGCCTCCGCGATTAACCTTTCCCGGTAAATTTCAATTACGGCCCCCGGCGGGGTAAAATTAAAAGGGTCATCCGGCGATGTGACAGGTCCGGCATGAGGCCACCTGGTGGGGGGCGTCCGCCTGCTCGCCCCCTCTGCCAAGCAGCGGCGAGCCAAATGGACACGATTCCCCTTAATTATGCTAACGAACACCAGGCAGGTCCTGGTGATTGGACAAATAAATTAGCTCTGACATTTCGTAATGCCATCACATCGCCGAGAAACAGCACAAGGACCACAAAGGAAACGGCGAGTTCTGCGGCCGCCGGTCATTAAGGGTGACGGTGCGGATGCAGCATGCAGAATTAACGGAGGCCCTCGCTCATGCTAATCGCCGCTGAAAGGAACTGCTGAGACTCGCTTCTGACACCCCGGTCGTGAGGCGCCATTTGCTGGCTGGCTGACGAGCTGCAGGTCACCCGTAGCTCTGTTTACAGGACACTGACTCAGGATAATTAAGGCTGATAGCCAGGAGAAACCTTTCAGTCCTCCATACTTAGCTGGAGTAACTAATCAGGACTGATTATCGATCAAAAGTAAAGGTCCAATTAACAGCAGCATTAAATAACATCCTCTTTACAAGTGTTTACTCTACAGTCTGCTGCTTTCAGGCCTGTGTTAAAACGAACTACGACCAGAGCAAGAATCTCAGGGCTGGAGACGTCCGTGCCGTGGGGTCACTGTCAACATGCTAGGGTGTGGTATGTCGGCTATTTCCCAGGAATAACATGTTGGAAAGAGCGACACCTGGTGGTTGGGCTGCAAGGCCAGGCCACTGGCTGGGGAATGATCTCCTAAGGGCCTTGAGCTCCCTCAGAATGCGGGTCCTTCTCATCGGCACAGATGGCATGACCCACACTGGTGACGGATATGGATATTCCAGTCGGATGGATCACTTGGGATACGCCCGCTTGGATAAAATGGAGAGCATGGGGGCAGAGGGCCGGGGGCAGAGGGCCGGGGGCAGGAGGGGGATGTCTTGTTTTAAAGGTCTTTTGCTCCCCTGGCTTTCATGCTGACAGGGGCACCATGATGACCCGTTAGGGCTTCGCGTTCACACCCCACCATGACCCCCCCCCCCAGCCGCCGCAGCCCTCGAGGTTCTGCTCAGGAAGCATCCCTATGTCAGGCCTCATTAGTGCAGGTGGCCGCTCAGGCTGGTTGCACCGCGTCCTCGCCATGGAAAGGGCCCGGCTCTGCAGAGGGGGCGGGTGGGGGGGGGGGGGGGCGTCAAGGAGACGGATCCTTCCTCTAATTTGTTCTGAAAAGTGTCCTGCGCAAAGGACCCTCACCCCCATTAACCCAGGCAGACGGGCCACCGTCGCCGGGGGAGACGTCTGCCTGGCGGCTCGGAGGTACACCGTCACCGGGCCGCGTCGCGCCGGCTCAATCTATCGGCTCATTATCTGCCGCGCCGGCCGGGGCCTCCAGAAGAGCACTTGAGGGCCACAGGCCAAATTGATTCATCTGCCTTCATTTTGCGCCGGCCCCGGAGAGGCAGCTGTTTGCAGACGGCCCCTGGCTTTGTTCCTTGGCCACCCCCCACCTCTGCAGTGCACACCCAGAGCCCCTGGCTGAAAATTAGCCCAAGGACAATGCATTACGTTTACTTCGGGGAGACCAAATGGATTTTGCTTTTTATTTTAGACGAGTCCCTGCACATCCATTAAGCGTCTTAACCATGTATTATTCATGTGTGCCGTAATGTACTCGCACACACAACACGGGGGCACATTTTTAAAAAGTTCTAAAGCGCCTCCATTAATTCCTCCCACCCCTCCCCTCCCTGCCACTGGGTGCAGGTCCCCACTGAGGAAGAGCAAATCACTGACTTGTGCTGCTGCGTCTCTTGACACGGATGGAGAAAATAAAACCAATGTGATTTTGATGAGCATGCTGAGTGCATGGAGGGAAAATATGTTGTGCTGCATCTGTAAGGAGGAGCCTACAGCTGAATCTAACGAAAAGCCTAACACCAAGCCCCATGCCCACCCTAAGCTCAGTATCAGCTCCAAGCATCATACCTACCCTAAGCCCAGCCTCAGGTCCAAGCCTCATACCCACCCTAAGCCGAGTCTCAGCTCCAAGCCTCATACCCACCCTAAGCCGAGTCTCAGCTCCAAGCCTCATACCCACCCTAAGCCCAGCCTCAGCTCCAAGGCTCATATCCACCCTAAGCCCAACCTCAGCTCCAAGCCTCATACCCACCCTAAGCCCAGCCTCAGCTCCAAGCCTCATACCCACCCTAAGCCGAGTCTCAGCTCCAAGCCTCATACCCACCCTAAGCCCAGCCTCAGCTCCAAGGCTCATATCCATCCTAAGTCCAACATCAGCTCCAAGCCTCATACCCACCCTAAGCCCAGCCTCAGCTCCAAGCCTCATACCCACCCTAAGCCCAGCCTCAGGTCCAAGCCTCATACCCACCCTAAGCCGAGTCTCAGCTCCAAGCCTCATACCCACCCTAAGCCCAGCCTCAGCTCCAAGGCTCATACCCACCCTAAGCCCAGCCTCAGCTCCAAGCCTCATACCCACCCTAAGCCCAGCCTCAGCTCCAAGCCTCATACCCACCCTAAGCCGAGTCTCAGCTCCAAGCCTCATACCCACCCTAAGCCCAGCCTCAGCTCCAAGGCTCATACCCACCCTAAGCCCAGCCTCAGCTCCAAGCCTCATACCCACCCTAAGCCCAGCCTCAGCTCCAAGCCTCATACCCACCCTAAGCCCAGCCTCAGCTCCAAGCCTCATACCCACCCTAAGCCGAGTCTCAGCTCCTAGCCTCATACCCACCCTAAGCCGAGTCTCAGTTCCAAGCCTCATACCCACCCTAAGCCCAGCCTCAGCTCCAGGCCTCATACCCACCCTATGCCCAGCCTCAGCTCCAAGCCTCATACCCACCCTAAACCCAGCCTCAGCTCCAAGCCCCATACCCACCCTAAGCCCGGCCCTCTGAGTCGGACACAGCGGCCTTTGGAATGGCTGGTGAGTGAATGAGATCAATCGAAAGGCACAAACAGGAATTAGCTTTGGGGAAGCATGAGATGATTGCAGGGGCCTGGATGTGTTTGCTAATCCTGCCAACCTACTTTAACACCTCCCTCCCCCCAGGGAGACCCCTGTTCCTATATTAGAAACCACAGGCCCTCCCTGGGATAAAATCCCTCCGAGGGCCCCCCTGGCCTATCTTTTCCCACCTCCCCAATCACACGGCCATATGCCTCCCAGAGAGAGCACCTGCTCCTCTACATGGGACCCCCCCCCCTTCTCAAACCACCTGTCCTGGGAGGGGGGCAGGATTCTCCCCCCATGCCTGTTAGAGAGAGTAATTAGAGCAGAGCTGTCCCTCCCCCAACCCACCCATTACCACATGTCCCCAGACGGCTAGCACTCCCCCCCCATGAGGAGATGGCCCCACTACTGCTGCCTGTCTGTTGTCTTGGAAACCACAAACCTGCTGCAGTGCTCAGCCCCCCCCCCCAGCCAGGTGCACACAAGTTGATGTGAAAATTATGCAGTGGTGTGTCAAACTTGTGAAGCACCTTCCTGCCGAAACTCTGAATTAAGGCAGGGGTGTCCCATGAAGGGCTCTGCATTCAGACCATGCCCTCCTCGTGTCCATTAGCCCCCACCCCGTGATCCAGGGTTTCAAAGTCAAAAGGCCCCCAGTGTTGCATTCAGGACGCAAAACAAGAGGGGGACACCCCAGACAGGGGGACAGAGAGCGGCCGGCAGTACGGTGTGTTTGAGGCGGTTTGCTTAAGGCCGTGCTGCGTGCTCCGGCTCATTTTAAATGTAGCTTAGCTTTTGCGTAACACTCGCGGTCTGGGACAGGTACTTCAAACCTGTCACCCTCCGCGTATCCTTCCAACAGCAGAGCGCCACCTCAGTTCAGAGTTGCTTTCCAGAAACGGGCCGCGGCAGAAGTGCAGCTCATTTCTGTTTTGGGCCCATGGGGGCAGCAATGTTATCACTGAACGTTCTGAACATACAACTAACATTATAATGAACAAACAGCTGGATCCTGCAGCTGTTTTTACCTGAAAAATATGCATGTGACAGCAGGCCTGTGTGTAAGCCCCTTTAAAAAAGAACTCACCACTATCAAGATTGAAATTAAAATGAAGAGGAGCCCAGGACAGAATCACAGGCAGATTAAATTTACTATGCATTATTACAGCAGTAGCACAGACTGAAGCGTGACCACTTTCCTCACTTGGCTGCAGAAGTTTAAAAGGGGTCATGGTGAGTAAAGAAGGGGCCCTCAGGGAATCGCTGACCTGTGCCAGAAACTAGCATCAGGAAACGCGAACCCCTCGTCATCGCCTAGAACCGGCCTGGTCGATCCCGTTTGATCGGATCACATGGACAGTGGCATCAACCCACAGCAGGACGAGGCTAATGGACGGGAAATCTCCAGACACGTGCACTTTCAAACAGAAATGTGACCTATATGACACGTTGATGGAAAAGAATGAAGCCAGTAAAAGCAACACATGCAGACAGAAATGGCAGCAGACCCACACACACTACAGGCCAAGCCCAACTCAGAGCCCGCAAAAATGCCTCTCAAGAATGTCCCACTGAACCCATGAGGGCCCGATCCTCTCTATTAAACACGGGGTACTTAATAGATCACCCCCAGTCAATGATGAGGTGAAACGACGCCCGTGGGGTGGGTGCTGGGGGCATTTACAGAAAAGTCCAGAACATCAGGGAGACTGTTAGGAGCACACACAGCTCCAGGGATTCAATCCGGCTTGTTTCTGAGACATTTGGGGAAGTATTTCACAAACCAGTCCTCGGAGACCCTCAGACAGGCAACGTTTTTGCTCCTACCAGAAGCTGGGAGGGAGCAAAAATATGGACTGTCTGTGGATCTCTGATGAGCGGGTTGGGGTTAGACGATCACATTGCCTTGTTGGAAGCTAAAAGCTGCACTTCATGGCCTGGACTCCATAGAAATGCAGTGGCTCCCAGACACATCTTCACAGTGAAAACACCTCCATCTTGCTGAGCGGGCAGAAACATTCACGGTGATCAACCCAGACAGCTGACAGCCCCACAGAGGCCTAAAAAAAAGTCTGTTCCTGTAGGGGGCTGTTTCTATGGTGTCAGCAGGGCACACACACCCCCTGAAAGCAAAAACAGCCCCCTACCCCAACAGATACAGGAAAAAATACAAGACCCCACAGTAGCGCAAATCAATACACCGCTTATGTTCACATTAAAGCCAGTAGAGAAACTTTTATTATTTAGATTTTATTTCTACCAGAGGAAGGTCTTATGGGGGGTGGCTGGCCCACGTTAGGAGAAAGCCCGCTGCCTGGAGTCAGGGGCTGACATTAAAAGACTCCCCAGAAATCATTTACCCGCCTCACAACCATGGAAAAACTGCCTTCTGTCAACCGTTTGGAGGCAACGTACAAAAGCCACAATGAAAACAAGGCCGGGGTGGGGAGGGGTAGGGGGGGTCTGTTCATGTCTCGCTTGTGAGCACATTCCCACAAACGGCTACGAGTCGCCTCTGATGTTTTTTTGGACGGGTTTAGAGACGCCAAGTCGACGGAAATGGGGGGGAGGGAGAGCCAAAAAAGAACCGTACCCACAATGCACTGCAGAGATGAAACAGGCCCGCTCTCACTGTCTGTCTTCTCAGACTTGGCAGGTTCGGAAGAAGCCACCACATTAAGCTCTGCCAGGCAGCGGACAGAAGTGGACCTCCGCTTTAGGTCCGTTTCTGTGTCAGAACTGTTGGCAGTCACCAGGCCCGCAGAAAGGACCAGAAAAGCAGAGCATGCTTTCCAAATCATCTGGAGATGAATGTTGAAAGATAAAAAAAAAAGTTCCTTAGGAGATGCAGAAGTGCAACACATCCAAGGGGCTTCGCCACCCACCCCAATCCTGGCACGGTTACTGCGGTCAGATTCGGTCGGGTTGACAGCCACCCATCTCTTCGGAAAAGGCCAGTGGGGGGAACAGCAACTTACAGAGCTTACATGGGATTTAACCCAATGTCTTAATGGACCACACCCCCAGGGGTGGGGATAGTGAGCCGTAGGCATGGGTGACTTGTTAAATATCATGTCATTGGCTGAGAAGGAGAGATGGTGGACAGCCCCTCGCCCCATTGAAGCCCACTGACACGGGTGTGAACCTGCACACAGGAACACGTGAACGAAGGTGACACAGGAACACGCTAGCTCTGCCCGGCAATAACATGCGTCACAGAACCACACCGCGGGGCGAGCACCAGCCTGGAGTTGACCAAGACCGGGATCAGCCTCCGACATCGCAGGGTTAGGGCAAAACGAGGACGGATGGGGGTGGGGGAGGAGGAAAATCAGTGGGAAAAGCGCGGGGGCAGCCGTCCTAGGAAAGGAGGGAGCTCGGATCTGCACATAGTGTCACACAGCCCACCCGGAGTAGCTGAAGTGGATAAAGGAGGCTCTCTGCCATAATGGCGGATGCTCTCAAGCGAGTGAGAGTGCGGAAGGATTTCATCCTCAAGGGCAACGGGGATAACGGAAGGGCTTTAAAATAGTCCAGTCCGACTCACCGGGAGGAGAGACCATGGTGAGAAGGCCGGGGAACAGCGGGATGATTTAATGTGGTCAGCATGATTCAGGACCAGGAATAAACTTCCTCATAACTGTTTAACCTGAGCAACAATAAACAGATCATATGAAACAAATGGAGAAACAGCAGGACTTCAGGCAGGGAGAGCAGCTGGATCGGGGTGGGGTCGTGACCCCATGCTGGAGTGGAGGAGTAAGTGACTGAGGAGGGCCTTGGAATACGGCTGGTCACACCTAAGGGCTAGTGGCCTTGGTGCAGACACCAGCCTGTCACAGGGCCCCTTTGGACACCTTGAGATGTCCGGAGCTGCCCAGAGAGCAGGCTCTGCCACGCTGGAGCAGACTCTCATCATTCAAACAAGAGGCATCAACTTGCACGTAAATCAATACTAGGAAATGGTAACTCACGGGGTGGGGTCATGTGTCCACTTTCGCCAATCAGTGTGCAAAAAAAACAAATGAGCCATGCGGTGACCGTCACCACTGCTCCCAGTGCACATGGGGTAAATGGGAAAGGAGCTGCGGAAGACAGCTAGGAGTCATGGGACTCTGAAGGACTCCACACTCCCACATCTCCTTCACTGGATGGCTGGGAGGGAGGTACAGCTCTCAGATCGGACATCTGGACCTGCACACAGACTCCGATAAAATAATTAGTGTTTTTTGTTCTGAGAAACAGTTTTGGTCATATTAGACTAGCAAAACAAACAGGTAGACCGCAAAGTACCATGGGATACAGGCTGTCACTCTTGGTATCCTTTGTATCGTGGCCCACATTTAATGGAAAATGAGGCATATACCGGGACAGCCTGTCCTGGGCCATGCGGGTTGGCGGAATTTCCGGCATAATTCCAGCCCTCGTCAGATTTATCGCAAAAATAAAATTCACCATATGGGTGCAACTTCCCAGGCAGCAGCTGATGTTTTGATGAAGAGCCCAGGTGAGGTCTTTCGCCAAGCAAATGGTGATGTGACGAATTTAGTGCAGAGACACAACGCTGGCCAATAAGCCCCCCTCACCTTTATCATTAACAAATTCAAAACAGCCTAATCACGGTCACAGATGTCTCTTAATTGTACAACCATCTGTGGACTAAACTATCAACCGCACTCAAATATTTGATTAATGCTGCTGCAAAGGCAAACGCAAAATGATCTGTAAATTAACCCAATTAATTTAACAAATTAGGTTATTATATTTGACCATTAATATTGTGCCGTCTGGTGTCCTGTGGTTTGGGAACCGCTCTCCTGGTTATGAAGGCTGGCTGCCTGCCTCCCAGAGGATGGGAGGGTCAAGTACAGAGGCTGTAAATGCCCAATCGGCAGACGCCACATGCAGTCCGAGCGCTCTGCAGTGTCCTGCGATGCCGGGCCTCAGCACTCATACCTCACAGCGCTCTGCAGTGTCCTGCGATGCCGGGCCTCAGCACTCATACCTCACAGCGCTCTGCAGCGTCACACGATGCCGGGCCTCAGCACTCATACCTCACAGCGCTCTGCAGCGCCCCGCGATGCCGGGCCTCAGCACTCATACCTCAGTGCTCTGCAGCGTCACACGATGCCGGGCCTCAGCACTCATACCTCCGAGCGCTCTGCAGTGCCCCGCGATGCCGGGCCTCAGCACTCATACCTCCGAGCGCTCTGCAATGCCCCGCGATGCCAGGCCTCAGCACTCATACCTCACAGTGCTCTGCAGTGTCCTGCGATGCCGGGCCTCAGCACTCATACCTCACAGTGCTCTGCAGCGTCACACGATGCCGGGCCTCAGCACTCATACCTCCGAGCGCTCTGCAGTGCCCCGCGATGCCGGGCCTCAGCACTCATACTGTACCTCACAGCGCTCTGCAGTGTCCTGCGATGCCGGGCCTCAGCACTCATACCTCACAGTGCTCTGCAGCGTCACACGATGCCGGGCCTCAGCACTCATACCTCACAGCACTCTGCAGCGTCACACGATGCCGGGCCTCAGCACTCATACCTCCGAGCGCTCTGCAACGCCCCGCGATGCCGGGCCTCAGCACTCATACCTCCGAGCGCTCTGCAGTGCCCCGCGATGCCGGGCCTCAGCACTCATACCTCCGAGCGCTCTGCAGTGCCCCGCGATGCCGGGCCTCAGCACTCATACCTCCGAGCGCTCTGCAATGCCCCGCGATGCCGGGCCTCAGCACTCATACCTCCGAGCGCTCTGCAGTGCCCCGCGATGCCGGGCCTCTGCACTCATACCTCCGAGCACTCTGCAGTGCCCCGCGATGCCGGGCCTCAGCACTCATACTGTACCTCACAGCGCTCTGCAGCGTCACACAATGCTGGGCCTCAGCACTCATACCGGCTTGTTCATTTATGCTTTTAAACTCTTTCTCTCTCCACCATCCCCGACACCTGTGAGCACTCTGCTGATACTGTGCTCCGGGCATGACAGTAGCTTCCCCAGCCTGGGTTTCTGAACATCAGGCCCCCAAACCGTACCCGAATGCCCTTTGGCTTCCCCCAACACACGGAGCCTGAAAATGAAAGAGCCATTTTGGTGTCTG
This sequence comes from Paramormyrops kingsleyae, assembly GCF_048594095.1. Lineage (NCBI taxonomy): Eukaryota > Metazoa > Chordata > Actinopteri > Osteoglossiformes > Mormyridae > Paramormyrops > Paramormyrops kingsleyae. Next base: position 32,526,462 of record NC_132798.1, read on the forward strand.
CCACCGTGGTGTTTGATTACGGTGATTAATTAATGCCATTAACACCCTCTGAGTGTAGCTGTATAAACTTCCTACGTCATGCAGGTTCAGTTACACAATGGGACACTAAGGACACACAGACTTGACCCACATGTGTTTAAAAATAACCGTGTGAGTGCCAAAGGCCCAGATGGGTCTAATCATTTTAATTGTGTCTTTTTTGGGGCAAAGATCAGGCAGGGTTAGCACAGGGCCATGGTGGGGGGGTGCCATGTTGGCCCCCAGCATGTAGCACAGTACTCCTATCAGTGGGCACTCCTTCATGGGGAGGCCATGAGGTAGTTGTGTGGTGTGAGTGTGGAAAGCTGGTCTAACAGGCCAGGGAGGTCAAAGGTCATTCTTTACGCAGCCGACAAATGGGGTATTTCTTGGTCCTCCATTCCTTCTTATTACTGTGACACCTCCCCTTGGTGCTTCTTGCGTTTCAGAGTGATGTCCTCACCGTGCAGCTTCTGGGAGCTCCTGTGACGTTGCCCCGTTCGGCATCACATGCTGCACTGAGCGTATTCGCCCCCCTAACCTCACTCGGGGAGGCTGTCTTTCGCTCCTGCCATGGAGGCCCATCTCCCTCGGCGCGGGCACCTGCCGTGTTGATGGCGTCCGCCCTGTCGGTGACTTAAAGGGCGTGATGTCACCGAGCAGAGTGTCACACTGTCAGCATCGACAGGCTGACACCAGCCTGGGGGCCTCCTATCATGATACCTTCTCCATGGTAGCTCTGTGCTATGCAGAGGGACATCCCTATACCACCATCCCACCCCCACACTCCCCAGCGGGTGTCTCCCACAAGCCACGGTGACCTGACCCCCCCCCCCAACAAACCCCCCTGGGAGCCCATTAGCGGTAGTTGGCGAGGTGTCACTGAGAAAATCCGGCTGGGTGAACTGCAGACGTGTGGACGATGGCCGGGGGAGGGGCGCTCAGCTGCCGCCTGACAGTGCTGTTTAATTGGAGCACTTCGCTGAACATAATTAGGCTGATTGCTGGGAGAGAAGACAAAGGTTTTACAAGAACTGGTGTCCCGTTAAAGGGGAGCACGTCAGCTCCCCCACCCCTTTGTCTGTGCTAGTCCAGATATCATCTGCCTCCTTTAATTGAACACAGGATCCTTATCCCTCTATAATGCAGATAAAGTGCTTGATTCATATCTAGGGCACCAAGAGCCTTAACCTCCCCCCCACCCCCCCATCCCTGTCCCGCCGGTTTGCCGCTGACCGCAGACTTTCCTATTTTATATTTCTCCAAAGTTTCGCTCAACTCTGCTGAGTCGGTTTCTTAGAAGTTAGCCCAGGTCTTCCGGAACTCTCCGCCGCGACCAGAAATCTGTCCACTGCAGCGACTCGTGCTTGCGGTCACTGCATCGTGCTGGACCCGGCTGCCGCTCCCGACCGCCTGACCCGATTTCCTGGAAAACCAGACGGGTCCCTGCCGTATCGGAGGCTGTGGTCAAGGCCCCCAGAGGAATCGACCTGATGTGATCGATGTGCGCTAGTGATTAACCAATCCCAGCTGCAGTGGCATCTAAAAATAAAATGACACTCGGAGAGACAAACGATGAACCGCTACAACGAACTGAATGTCGAGCTCTTCACCCACCCCCCCCTCACCCCTCCGCCTACCCCCACCCATGTCACCAGCCTGACGCTTGGAGTCAATATGTCAATGGGATGCGGCTGGTGGTACATTGGCAGAGACGTGACAAGGCACCAGACCGGCTAATAGGAAGCCTCCTCTCGTGCAAGGGGGCGGACGTCAGCGTGACGGATCTCCGCCAGTGATGGCGGGGGCACCGTAACCTAGGCAACTTCCAATTACGCCAAGCTCCGGACGGATCCCCCCACCTGGCACTCCACCGTTGTTAATCCAGATCTTGTGCAATCATTTTAACTGGGTTCCAGGACTAAATCTTGGCCTGTTTTGAATGCAGTATTCAGGGTAAGTAAAAATCACAACAGATATTCATGGGGGTACGACGAGTGTTTCTGCAGCATCCTCCGAAAAAGCTCCATCAGCCAGGAAATAACTTCCTAACATTGAGTTATTTTTGATGAGATTAACGAAAAGCCACCCTGGAGGTTTGCAGATGTGCCGGTCTCATGCTGGGTGTGACCGTTCTGGACCACGGCGTTTGTCAGCTTAAAATTCCCCCACATGAGCTTTAAAACGGGCGGACGGGGTTCAGCGCCCTTGAGAAGCTTCCGAGGGTACAGGGTGATGTCCTACCTTCGGGGACACCGGGAATTGATGGGAAACCAGGCCTGAGGTCTCAGGGCAATGTTACTGGTCCCACCAGCCTGTTGTAGCTTGTATGCCCATTAGGCTGGGAACAGGATCGGGCAATCTAGTATTTTACTTTAACGGCGTTGTGCTGCTGAAATACAAGATTTAATCAGACATTTCAAAGGCATAATGGATTTTGTATTGCTGAATATTAACACCTATGGGTATTTCTGCTTCATTATTCCTTAATATCCAGGCTTACGTCTGGCCGAGCCACCAAGGTGAACATGACGCATTCACCTGCCCCTAACCCCCCTCCGGCAGCGGGGCGGGGGGGCATGGCATGGTCACGGCCCAAAATTAACTGGTGCATTTATGGCCCAGCATGTACGCGACACTGGCAGCAATCGGAAATACTGCTCACTTAGTGGGATTACTGGGTGCTGTGCTCCCCTCCTCCATCGGGTACTTTATGGCCGGCCGTAAACATTTCCCACGGATAACGACGGCGGCGGATTGATCGCTGCTCAGAGGGAAGTCGATATGTCGCACGCGTACCGCGAACGCTCCTGATGGATGATCCCGGAGTAAGGGGGGCGGCTTTCCTCGGATACACTCGAGGTGACGAGATGGACAATCACTTCTACTCCTGTCTGCCCCCCCCCCCCCCGTTATGCTGTCAGTGAGGCATTGCTGTGTCTGCCTGCTGTGTCCGTCGGTGAGCAGTCTCAGAGTCGGTACTCGGAGTCCGTCGGTGAGCAGTCTCAGAGTCGGCACTCGGAGTCCGTCGGTGAGCAGTCTCAGAGTCGGCACTCGGAGTCCGTCGGTGAGCAGTCTCAGAGTCGGTACTCGGAGTCCGTCGGTGAGCAGCCTCAGAGTCGGTACTCGGAGTCCGTCGGTGAGCAGCCTCAGAGTCGGTACTCGGAGTCCGTCGGTGAGCAGCCTCAGAGTCGGTACTCGGAGTCCGTCAGTGAGCAGTCTCAGAGTCTGGACTCGGTGTCCGTTGGTGAATCGTTTGAGTTTGGCCTTGGTGTCTGTCAGTGTGCCATCTTTGAGTGTGTCCTTGATGTGGCGTTGAGCATTCAGGGTGCCTCGTGATGCTGACTGAAGGATTTGCCTCCCCCCAACTGGAGCAGAAGTTTCCGTAACCTACTTCAGTGTCTCTTCCGTGCTTCGATCCCTCTGGACCAGTGAGACGCCAAGAAGTCTGGTAGTAAGTGTGAGTCTGGCCAGGCAGTCAGTGCCCCGTCCAGCCAAATATGTCCATGGTTAAGGCATCGATCTCCCATAAGCAGTTGGCTTAAAGAGCGGTCTGAGGCCTCATGGTTAGAGAGGGAAACCACGGAAGAGCTTAAAAATATACAGAATTAAAAATAAACCAATGAGAATCTGGCCATCTGACACAACTTCTTGGGTAGGGAGGCTACAGAAGACTAATCCTTAATGTAATTAAAACCTGAACACCACACCAGGGCGCTATATAATGTTTAAACTGCAAAATTCATGGTTCCTCGCTAACCAAATGTCACACCAGAGTGATCTCTCTTTATTCAGTCATTTCCCCTAACATTAAATCACACGTTCATTCATCCACACCATGTCCTAGACGTCCCAGAGACCCATGGGAGGGCTCCAGCAGGGCCGGGTCACAGCGATCATTACAACACGCCTGATTCCAGGCAACACACGCACGTGCAAGACGTGCGCGTCGCATAAGCACAGGCAGACGACGACAGATGATTCACTGAACAACCGCAGGTCTGCCACAGTTCATAACATTGGGGGGGGGGGGGGGGACCAGCTACTGACTCTGCCTCATATCAGAAACTGAAGCATGACTCAAAGTCAAAGACCAAACTGTAACCGATAGCCCCTTGAAACTGCAAAGAGGGCTGTTTTTGTTAGAGCAGTAGGATGCGAGTGGAGCTGCAGGCAACCTCTATACATGGATCCTTTCAGCAAGAAGCAGGGCCCACAGACAAAGGCAGAGGAGGAGAAGGAGGAGGAGGAGGAGGAGGAGGAGGAGGGTCTTTCTTAGCCTGGCAATAAAAATAGCTGCAGTCACATGGGAAGCTGCAGAGACGCGTGGAACGCTTCAGGGGAGAGACCCGGTTCACTCACTCGAACCTGACACCACAGATTCGTCACATTATGAGACGGCTGGGGGTTTAAAGACGGCACCCTTTCACCCGCACACGCGGCAGCGGCCTCGTTTGATAAATATCATCTTCGGATGACTTCTGTGGCATAAACGCGCCGAAGACGACCCTCGAAATGGGGGAAAAAACACCCCAGTCACTGCGTTGTTCAAAAGAACAGTGACCCCCAGTGGACAACAGGCTTGTCTGTGTGTGTGTGGAGGGGGCGGGGGTGTTAGCAGGAATGTGGGGAGGCAAAGTGTTAACTTTAGGTCTCTACCATCCCCCCCCCCCCCCCAGCTTTGCACGGCATGCCGGCTCTCATCCAGCAGGGGGCAGTGTTGCACCACAGAAAAAAAAACAAGCGAAAACTGAAGAAACGGAGAATAAAAGACCTCCTTCAGTGATAAGATCTCATCAGTGCCACGGTTAATCTCCTTTAATACGTACGAGATGGGGCCCACCAAACTGACACGACCAGTGAGCACTGGGGCAGGCCTTCAATTTATCCAATTACTTTATTGACCCTGATGTTTTAATTTGACTCTCGGACACATACATGCAGCACATTCTCCACTGTGCGCAGACTATAGATCATTATCTATGCAACCTCCATGCTGGGGGGGGGGGGCGATCACAGTGTGCCGTAGAAAGGGAGGGAGGAGGGACACTTCACAGACGCTCACATTGCTGCAATTTAGAGCGAGACTACATGAGACACTGTGTTTGGACAGGAAGAAGGAATAAATTTCCAGCAGGTGAGATGCGAAGGAGTTCTGATCCTCCATCAAAACACCGCAAGTCCCTGAGAGGGATGCCAGCTAACGAACAGGAATGGGGACGGCGTTCTAGTGCGTAACATGGACAATCTCAGCAGCAGACACAGGGGGAGCCGTTGCAGCTGTGTGGCTGACCACTGCGGCCTGTCAGAGAAGCACCGTGCTTTCGGGCTGAATGGACAAGGGAAACCACCCCAACCCCCAAAGGAGCCCAGCTTGAATCGCTATGGTAAAACACCAAGCTGTGTAAATGGGTAAGCCTTCATGTCATTAGGACGCTTAAGACTAAGTAAAACAAAACAAAACAACAAAATGAATGTTTTCGGATCATATCCTCACCTACAGTATTCCACAAAATTTAAAACAAAAACCTGGGGTCCCACAAAGTCAGTCCACCAGAGGACTGTCCTCTTCCTTAGACATGCATGTTCCACTACAAAAAAAATAAAATAAATAAACACTGCAGGCAGCAGGGGGCATGGTGGTTAGAGGCACAGATCTGTCACATGCTGATTCTAGTCTCCTCAGAGAGCCTGCTGCCGTACCCTTGAGAAAGATACTTAACCCAAGTTACTACAGCAAAATATCCAGCGGCATAAAAGGGTAATAAGTGTTATGTAAGAAACCAAACAAAACATTAATTAAAATCAAGTTTGACTGGCCCATTTTCCGTTACACAACAAGGAAATGTAATCCGGCAGCGGAAAGAACATCGTACAGCAGGATTTAACAAGCACAAGTATCACAGTAACGTTTTATTTCCTGCCCACGGAGCACTTAGTGAAAAGAAGGCCCGAATTTACAGATGAGCGTGCCCAGCTTTCCCCCCACGCTTCTGATGTGGACTTGCGGGGGTCTTACAGGTTTGGGGGAGGAAGGGGGGGCACAGCCTGTGGGAACATGGCTGTTTATGTAGTTACCCATCCATTATAAGAGAGACCCTCGGGGCAGTTCTACCAAACAACCCAAACTCAGTGTCTGATGGCCCAGGTCAGTACTGGGGGGGGGGGGTGCGTCTATTTATGTATCAAGTTCATAATTAATCTGCTTTTTAGGGAAGGCGTGGCTGACACATTACGACTCACACAAGAGCCTTAAACTGCAAGGCATCATGGGAGAAAGCACATTCAGGTGAAGCACTGGAGTCCTTGTGTTCTCTGCCACCTCCGACAGGAACCACGGTACTGCAGCACCCCTCCTGAGAGGCCGGGCCCACGGCTGAGGCTGGAATTAGCTGGCAGTTAGCGCCTTAAACGCGGCTATGAGGTTCTTTAAAGAGGCCGTCCAGAAGGGCTAGCGGAGCAGAACGGCCATAATCCTGAGCTCTGTTAATGTTTACATCGGCATTAGATTCACCTGCCTCACGTGCCTGACAGTGACCTACCTACACTGTAGAAAAAACGGGAGCCCAGGCAGAAGCAGAACCCCGCAATCTGGATCTTCGTCATTTATCATACACACGCACCACAGGATTTTCCTGTAAACAGTCCTTACAAGGAATAAGCACGCGGGGGGAGGGGGGTTCTCCCAGAATGCTAAAGAGGACGGATTGCACACCTTCTGTACATTACACGGACCCAACCTCCCCCCCCCCCCCAACACCTGTACCATCCAATCAGAATTGTCAACAATAACAAGCCATAACAGACCCTCCAATCGCATTACACAGGAGCTCCTTCCACAAAAGGACATGGACACAAATAAGAGCAGCATCAGGCTGGCTAAACGTGACACATAAACACCATGACGGCCCGCTGCAGCCCGGGGATAATCCCACACTCTCCCCAATAAGAAGTCGGCACACACGCGTCTTCCTCAATCGTGCTTTTCCCACAGAGACAGTGGCACCAGTGCACAGACCCCCCCGTCTCTTCCACATACACGTAGCCATGGCGATACTGGCACCCCATAGACAAGCTTCCCCGGCTGTCATGTTGGGCCCACTAACCACCTCTCTCACTGTGCTCGTTTTATATACACCTGAATTTAGGTATTAACTTGACGAAACAGCACGTGACAACAGCAGTTTTTCCATTCACAATTAATTCCTTTTATGATTAATTATCAACTGGAAGGAATCGATTGGAATGTAAACAAACCTAGAGCTTATCTGTTTACAGGTGTCTGATTGGACGTCCACACGGCCAATAAAAAGGCATCATGGCACATCTTGTCCCTGCCAGTGACCTTTATGACCTCTATAACTGCTGCCCACAAACCAGCTGACCTAGAAGGCAGGCAGCTGTCAATACAGCAGGTGTAACGGAGGGGTAAAGTCAATGAGACCCCCCCCACCCCCCCGCCAAGGCCCTCTCACCTAACCTGAGGCAGTGGACCTTACATAAGCATGCACCTTGTCCTTGTAACCTCGTTAATTCCCAGTATTTTCTCCTTGATTGTCCCAGAGCGCGAGGTTAAAAAGTGCAGAGTGAGAAAGAGGCTGGCCACACAGATTCGGCACCCCCCCCCCCCCCAGAGGGCGGCTCACCCTCAGCGCACGACGGAATTAATCTGATTACCAGGCAGGCGAGCGTTCACCCGAGCGGACAGGGGACAGAGGGCACGCGGGTACTGAGCGCCAGCGCCCATTTTGGGCAGCACGCCGCATGCCCGGCGCGTGCTCCGGACACCGACCCAGCGAGCCGCTGGCCGAGGCCCCAGAGGGACGCGGGAGGGGGAGGGGGGCGGAGCCGGGCCAGTCAGCAATACAAAGACTCTAACAGCACCCTAATGCTTGTAACTGGGCACTGGCTGGAAGCTCAGCGCAGCCACACTTAGGCGTCGCCGGCTTCTCCACAGCATGTGGGCCTGTAACGTGCTGTCAGGCTCACTTGTACTTTGCTTTGGACAGAAGTCTCTGCTAAACAAAGGCAAATGTAAATGTAATCATTTCTCAGAAATGCTGCCTCACACTCAGGGAAAGCCCGTCATTCAGAGAACTTTGCCACATTTCTTATTTCTTGCGTTATCCATAGATACAGCTGGTAATTTGGACCCCCTCCCCATTTCAAACACACCTCTGAGCTCTATGGGCAAAGTCTCGGTGCTCGGGGATAATTGGGGAAAGCCTGCTGTGAAGGTGGAGGGGAGTCTGTAAAAGGAGATTGGCCATTTCTCCGGACGGGGGGGTGGAGGGGGGGGGCTTATGCTGCCCAATGGTTCATTGAAATACCTGTTAACAATTAGCTCAAAGTCAAATAATCGTTAAGGTCTTTGCATTGAACACCTTTGGACTGCTAATCTGCATTAATCAGCCAGGGGAACCGGCCCCCTCCGCCTGGCTAACAGCTCCTATTCGCAGCAGACTTCTGCACACGCAGCGGCAATGCGACACAAGCTTGTCGCCTGCCTGCTCAGGTTTAAGGGCTAGGTTAGGAAAGGTTACACGACGGTGTTCTCAGGTACCTTCCGAGAGAACAAATCCCAGAATGCATTTCAGGTCACATCCTGTCCGACTGGGCATAGCCTGCTGGACACTGGATTACTCAGCTGTAACTGACACCATCTTTGTCATTGTCACAGGTAAGTAATCCCTCGCAGGACATGTTCCCTTGCTTGTACATTTCATGAGATTCTGTTATGCTCTCTCCCTTGTTGGATTCCGTTCTGCCCCACCGTCCAATCGTGTCTGACAGATCAGAGGGCTCATTAAGCAGTGGGTTCAGCTGGGTTTACCTGCAAGCTCACCTGTAATATCAGGCCAGCAGGGGGTCTCTGTAGCCGAGGAAGACCGGATATCGAGAAGAGCAGCGAGAGCGAGAACGATCATGCTAACGAATGACAGATACTGCTACGGGAACAGCGACAGTGAGAACAGGAACAAGCAAATGATCAGGAAAGAGTACAACAGTAGCCTGCGGGAACAACAACGTTAGCGGCAACGACAGTCACAAAAGAAACAGTCGGTCGAAAACGGCAAGAGGAAGAACATCACCCCTAAAGGGGGCAGCAAAGTGCAAACGGAAGAACGAGAAACAGCAATAAGACAAAGAGCAAAAACAATGACAGCAGCGGAAACATCAAGCACCACGATTAAAGAGAAACTGCAAAACAAAAACAGCAATGAATACAGCACAGGGAACGCCGAAGAATCACACAGCCACAGGCCAGACACACCGTCCCCCACCTTCATCTGCGCACACTGTCCCTCACCTGCATCTGCGCACACCGTCCCTCACCTGCATCTGCGCACACTGTCCCTCACCTGAATCTGCAATCACTTGATTTATACTTTCATGGTCATGGCATGTGCCATTAACTCCAGCATCTGGATAGTTACTGGTCTGAATCCAGAGCAAAACCCTTAACCCAAAAGAAAACGCTCCTCCAGAAAAATAGCTGACCCTGATCTCTGACCAGTCTTCTCTCCCACCTCTATGCGAATTCGTAAGTTGGGATGTGAACCATCATCATCATCATCATCAACACTCACCTCCCACTTTATTTGTGCTGTGCCATCCTCCCTTTTGAGGGCCTCTTTAAAACTCTGAATGACACAACAAAGTAGCGTCTTGGGAAAATGAGAGCTACAGATTTAGGGACTGATCTCAAAGTGCCGGATGCAAGCAGGTTGACCGGGAGACGAGGACACTGAGCTTCGGACCAAATCCTTTTCCAAATGGAGACTTTCATGGTTTCGTGGCACCGCATGGGCGTGTTATAAAGGTATCGAAATATGCTGAGCGCCCCAAAAGCATTCCTACTCCCATCACTCATTACCGAGAGAGGGAGCGAGCCCTCAGAAGTCTGGCCCATGTCAGGAGAGCACAACCTGCTGCATTACACAGCTCGGAATGTCCACAGAAGACACCTCGCACCTCACGTGGGCATGTCTGTGGCCGTCATCTGGAAAGGCAGCGACGGGCAGCGCCGTAGGGGGCGCCGTTACTCCTAACGAAGCAGCCGGTGCCGACAGCTGGCAGCGAGCCCCGAGCTCAGGCAGTCGAGCAGAAACTTTGCGGCGTCAGGAAGAAGCGCTAACACAGCGAGGAAATCTCTCAGCGTGCCTCTGCTTTCTCGAGAGGCGACGGAGAGATTATGAAAGGACACAAGATACCTGGACACTGTGGAGCGGGTGGGGGGGGCGGTGCGAGCTGGGGGCTAGCGTTAGCATGTTTCCCAGGTATATCGAGGGCCACTTCCACTGAATGACTGGGTGAATAACCCCCCCCACGGACAGGAACACTGTGTGAGAGCACAAGCTTTAAATATGAATGAGGGTGACATTATGCTTGAATATTAGGACACGACCCTCATACTTTTTTCTTAGCCTGTAACTTTCCCTGAACTTGTAAGGTATGAGTTTAACGCTTAAAGCACCCCAGTGCACACTTTCTGCCACCGGAAGAAGACATGAGCTCAATGCCCTAATTGTGCATGAAATTGCCAAGGATCAGACGTAATGAGGGTATTCTCAGGGGCTCCTCCAGGGCGGCGCTGTAAACAACCAGCTGCTCGGAGGGTGTGTAAACATCCCAGTGGGTACGCGTGGCTCGAGGAGCTACGGCAGACAGCTGAACCATGGGAAAAAAGCAACGACTAGCCAAGATAAGCAAGAATTCTCCAGAAGCACGATCATGTTATCAGATAAGAGAACATGGTCAGAGCAAAGAGGAGAGGGGTGAGTTAAAGATTATAAACACCCACACCAGTGGTAACATCTACTGTTTACATTTCTGTTGAGGATGTTTCAAGCAGAGATAAAACATGCTCTCATAAAACTGACCCACGTGGATATTCCCGTTCCGACTCCCAGAGAGAGACAACATTGCATCTGAGTCAATACCATGAATCTGAGGGAGACACCACTGGAGCCAAAGCCACCTCAGTCCAGTCAGCGCCTGCACCCCCCCGAAGGAGCATGAGTAACCCGTTCGGGGTCATTTCATCCTATGTACAGTATGGATAGCATGGAAATGGCAGGACTACAAAAACAGGGTTATCTTCAAAGTACACAAAGGCTCTAGATCAGAGTGTCTCATTGTGTGCTTAAAATAAGCTGAAGCAGGGCTGGTGCTACTACCTACATTTTATATATTTACTGGATGCTTTTATCCAAAACGATGCACGTTTTTGAGAAAGGAGGGTCATCCAGTCCCTGGAACAATTGGGGGTTAGGGGCCTTGCTCAAAGGCCCAACAGTGAAATCACTCTGCCGAACCTGGGATTTGGACCAGGGGGCGTCTCAGCACGAGCACAAAGTTCCTACCCACTGAGCAACACACTGACATCCCCAGAACTCCTGTATATATTCAAACATTCACCGGGGGACCGGGGCAGGCTAACGTCAGGATGAAAACCTCTGTGTCGATTTCAGCGTTTGCACCAGCCTGAAAGCTACAATCATGGTGATCATCAGGCTGTGCATTTCAGACCCTCAACAAATCACTGTCATCCCACTGATTCCCTCCCATCCCACTCATTACGTCCAGGTCAGTTTCCACCTTGGTTGCTGATTCTGCTTAGTTTCCTAAATGGTCTCGCCTCTTCACTGCTGAGCAGCTCAGCATTAAAACACCAGTTCGGTACTTAGATCATATTTCTAAAAGACATAGCACACAAAGACTTGCAGGCCACAATTATATCAAACGGGTTTAACAATAGCCTGTGAAACCACTATCCAAAACCCATCTCAGAGAGTACGAGCCAAACTATCTCGCTAAATGAAGACTGAGTATCTGGTGTCGGAATCACAAGTGACCACAGCCCGTCACTGACCTGCTTGTTCTTCCTCGAGTACGTCTTCCTCTTTGCTCGCTCCTTGCCACCATCTTGCTCTGGCCCCACACTGGAGCTGTGCTCGTTGAAGCCGTTTTCCGGGGCATCCACGGCCACGCCATTCTCCACCTCTCTTTGCCTCTTCACCATTTGCTTCTCCCACTTCTTCTCTTGAGACCTCAGGGTTCCCTTCTTCTTCTGCAAGCAGATGCACAACAATTTATTATCCACAAGGCAATAACCACAGGTGGAGATTATAGGTTCAGAGAGTACAAATCCAGACCAAGGTTTTGTTTCAACCAACCAGTTGAGCATAAAGAGTTACAGTCAGAGTACTCAGCTGGTTGGTTGAAACAAAACCTTGGTCTGGATTTGTACTCTCTGGACCTGAAACCTCAATGTCTGGCAATAACTACATCAGGGACCTTATACAAGATCTACATCAGCTGTGGGTCATTCATGAGCTTATTAACGTGCTGATTATTGTCTTCATGCAGTGGAACTCAAGGCAGCACAAACCTTCTTTTATGGGGGGTGTGGGGTAACAGGACATAAGCACTTCTGGCACAATGAACTGAAAACAGCTCTATGTTAACTATTATAAAAGGCACTTTAAATAGAGTCGTGACAGCAGCACTTAACAGAAGGTGTTCCGTTATGACCCAAAGACTTCCATTCATCCGCTCGATATGATGAACAATGTGTAAAGTCAGTCTCATTCAGATTCCAACAAGAAGCGTTACAGCAGAAAACAAATCCTGAAATCTCCACAGTACCTCGGCCAGACTGCACGACAGGTCGTACTGCCACTCGAAGCCGAGGACGGAGCACCGGAATGAGATTATTAGCTCAGATTTCAACATCTGTTTTCCAGTCGTGGGGCTAAATTATTCCAGACAGCTTCAGCCAGCCCTTGTGGGGCAATCAATCTGAATAATCAAATAATTGGCTCACGCAGCCACCAGATGGTGATTTACATTAGGGTTAACAAAACAGCAGCAAAGCACTAAGGCATGCAGCTAAAGGTCTTGTCGCAGCTTTCAGCAGCAAACAGAGCGTGTGTTTCAATGAATACGCAACAACAAGGGTTGAGCCAAATCGAGACACCTGACACATACAAGGTTCCAGCCAATCGAGACACCTGACACATACACGGTTCCGGCCAATCGAGAAACCTGACACATCCGTTCATCAAACGCCTGCCAACATAACAATATAACCAAGAGAGCCGCTGGTAGCGGCTATGAGATCGGCATCAATTACGATACACTGGTCTTGCCGGCTTCAACGACATCCTCGTTAAATTTCTCACAGGGCCAGACGGCTCCGCTCTCGCCGTCACGCAGCTGATTATCCCGGAAAAGATGTTTTAGGGATGCACCGCCAACTAAATGACACGAGCAGCGGGCAGGAGACATTCTCTTTGTATAACCTTCCCCTTAGGAAGCTCGACTCAGCGACGGCAGCACCGCGCTATCAATATTCATTACGGCGATGAAGGACTGCGGGGGTAACAGGATTCCATTTGCATGACGTGCCCCTCTTCACGCTGGGCTGCTAATAACCACGTCAAATCAACACGAACAGCGCCAGCTTCGGGATCAATTAGGATCAGACTGACAGGCCCGAAGAGGGACCCCAAGCTGACGCATGGTTCCGTGAGCTTCCGACATCCAGAACTATTCCCGCAAGCCAGTGCCATTACCGCAATTAGCAAATGCCACATCTGCAGATCAGGTAGTGAGGGTGGCCCAATGCACTTCAATGGAATATCGGGCTGAGGGTGCAACTCCAGCACCGAACATCTCCTTCTAGGAAAGAAAAGGCAAGACTAAACACCATCTGGCAAGCTTGGGCTCAGACCATCAGAAAACGGGAGACATGTGGAGGAAATTATCAGGGATCGTCTGGCCACGCCTGCGAGTGAAAAGACAAAACACGAAAACTGAATTTTAGCCAAAGTTGTTATTAGTTTTGCTTTAATATCTCTCTTCTGGCTTGTAAAAATGCAAATATGGTGACAGTTGGCCGACGTGGGATTTAGCCGAGCGGAAGAGAGGACTAGGCCCTCGGCCTGATGGGAGAAGACTCCCCCTTGGGCTAACTTGTGGCTTACGCTGCAGTAACAGCCAGAGGCACTGTGTTACTGTTCCAGATCTACAGCGGCATGCTTTCTCGCTGAAAAAAGGAATGGTTGAATGCCCACATGCCCGACAGTCAATGAGGAAGTCACAGATCTGTAGGAACACGAGTGCCTTTCTGAAGACAGCTTCTCTGAAATGCACTAATTCAAGATATAAAGAGCTCACTCAGCGAACCGCTTTCCATGGTGCCCTCAAAAGGTCAGAGAGAAGGTGTAGCGAAATGACGTCTGGCTGCCTGATGCTGCGCCCGGCTGCCGCATCTGCTCCCGCAGAACCTCAGCACTTTTGGGAGGTTAATTGACGGGAGCAGAAGCCTCGCATTTCGTAACGAATGTATCTGATCCCGCCGAGCGCAAGCATGACTCATCTGCGCTGCACCAAGCCCTCCGGAGCAGAATGGCTCTGCAAGCACCTTGTCAAGTTCCTTGGCATCTCTGTGGAGATAAACACATGATTGAAGGATTCCCAGCAACTTATCAAAGCCGGCGTCTTCCTTTGGGTGGCCCTGAGACACTTTGCGAGAGCAGATCAAAGCGCCCGGCGGAGGGGCGACCACCATGCCGGCTGAAATCACGAAGGAAGAGACTGATTGTATGAGGGGTTGGAGCCCCTTTGTCCCATCTGTCATCTGGCAGGATATCAGGCCCCAGAAAAGCCATTTGCGCAGACTTTCCATTCGGCAGGTCATGCAGATCCTCTGTCAAAACGTTTCCCCCGCCGACAGCATTTACAGTGTGAGCTGCCATGGGTTACGGGCTACGAGGCCAAAAAATCCACATCTCCCTGCTGTAAATACTCCAGTCGGACAAACGCGACCAGCTCAGGGAGCGAAAACGCAAAGACAAGGTCTTTAAATCACTCGGACACATGCGATTTAGATTTAAACGCTCGCTGTAGTTCAACCTCTACAAGGTTACACTATTTATTTTGCTTCACGCCGCCCTCAGCTGACATAAATCCCACTATCGGGCCAGATAAGGCTCCCGTCTCCTGCCGAATCCAGAGGAGACTCTCCATAAGACTCCCGCACGGAAAGCTGGACCCTTCAGCAGATCGGGCAAACCTGAGGGAGCTGCTCGGTTGTTAAAAAGCACCACATGAAGTAGGAAACAAACACTACCCTCATTAAAAGCTGGTGTCCATGGCAGCTGTCGGGGTCGAGGGTGAGGGGCGCGAACGACACAAGTGCAGCTCATCTAAGCTAAACACCAGTTAGCTCAATAAAAGCCATTTCCTGCTGAGCCAGAATTCCACCTCTGCTTGTTATCTGACCTCCAAACTGGCTTGAATACACTCTGTTTATTGTTTTCCTATTATTTATTATGTTTAAAAAAAAAAAAAAAAAAAAAAGACATGAGTTGGACAGGATCCCAGTCTGAACACCATCTGGCCCTGGACGGGCTCCTGGGAGACGTCCAGAGAAGGCAGATTCACCAGGGACAACTGAGCAAAAGTGATGTGAGCAACAGGTGGGACAAGCGGGGAGCCCAGCTGAAGATGGAGGGGGGTGAGGCAACAGACTGCAGGGATTTCCAAGGCCGTCACCCCCAAAAAGCCCCCCAACCAGCACCAAGGAACAACCTCACTGCTGCTCCTCCATTCAGCATTAACTAGCTAATGCCTCCCAGTTACTGATCCCAGAACAGTGCGTAAACGGCAGTGGCTCTCAGATCTCCTTCCCGAGTGGCACTAAGAACTGCCCGGCCGTTAGCACTGCTCCTCAGAGAAGATCCCGCCCCGCTGCCGGTGACAGATGTGAGCTTCACACGGAAAGTGTGAACTCCTCTCCCAAGCTACCTCATCAACACCTTCTTCTAAACATCACCTTCAGGGTTGGCAACAAAACCAGAAAATCTTAAAAATACACAATTGCAAGTGCCCCAGGGAGACCATAAATGCAACCCCCCCCCCCCAGTCACAGTGATAGTCCAATATGCCCTCATCCCAAGACCTATAAAGACATTCCTGAGATAAAAAGCTTACAGTACAAATTCTGATTATTTTATATTATACATTATAAAAATGGATGACAAGTGACTTAGTAAATCAAACTGTGGGGTTGGACCTTTAGATTTATTTCCTGCCCAGGTTCTACATGCGTCTCTGTGCATCTTTGCTTAGACTCCTGGGTCACCTTGCCCATACCTTAGATCACCGTCTCCCAGCCTGGTCCTCCAGGAGTCCCCCAGGCAGGGGAGCAAAAACGTGGACTGTCTAGCAGGGAGCTAGGAGGGAGCAAAAATGTGTACTGTGTGGGGGTCCCCAAGGACCGGGTTGGGAAACATAGATGAGCAGCTTTGAAAAGCCAACTGAGACAGATGGCGTAACTCACCACACTGCAGCCTCTTTCAGACACACACTGCCACCCTAAATTTTTCTAGACATTTCCCAGAGGGGCTGTGTGTGTGAACGGAAATATCTGAATCAGTCATACTGGACATTAAATGAACTTTAATCTAAAAGCCCCCTAATACAAAGTCTGAGTAATATCCAACTGACTCCCATGTGTGAATGGAGCAGGGAGAAGTCCTGAGAATTCACCGCGAAAGAATGAGTGTGTTGATGACATTTCCATCATGCAACTAGTGCGAAAACAGAAGAATACAAACATCCGAGGGCAAAGAAGACCCCAACGAAGACGGCTAATCCGAGAGACGAGGAGATTTGAGAACTTCTGTCAGTAGTGCTGTAAAAACACTGCCATTTCCGCAGCGTACCATTTGCATCGCGACCCGCCTCCTGCATAATCAGCCCAAGCGCCAGTCGTCGTCTGAACCAACTGGAGTATTTCTAGTAGGTGTCAAAGCGTCTGACACGAACAATCTCCGGCTGTGTGCCACATGTGTGAAAGGGCAAATGTCCAGACCTGATTCACGGGAACATGTCCAGAGTTCATGTGTGAAAATAGGTTACATTTAATGAAAGCATCTTGCACGTAGCCTGGAAACCCTACAAGAGAAGCATACTCTCTGGGGATAATGTAAGCAGCACGTTTTGAGTTGATCTTCAGCTAACTATCAGCACGCGGTGTAAACATGTAGAAGGCCACACAGAAGCTGTCGCGCACCC
Source organism: Paramormyrops kingsleyae (assembly GCF_048594095.1). NCBI lineage: Eukaryota > Metazoa > Chordata > Actinopteri > Osteoglossiformes > Mormyridae > Paramormyrops > Paramormyrops kingsleyae. The sequence goes on from NC_132798.1 coordinate 32,543,568, forward strand.
CCCCCCCCCCCCCCCCCCCAGTGACGCCCCTCTTTCCATCTCTGTGCTGCATCTGGTAGAGGGACCAAATTATTTCACGCTTTGCTGCGAACACTAACACAGGACAAGATTACTAACGACTGTTTTCACTCATCTCCATGCCTCGGAGAGCTGCTCAAGGTCACGGAAACCTTTTAAATTAATCAGACCCAACAACACGGCAAATTAGGCGACACGCTGTTATGCGGTAACGCAGAAACCAGAACAAATCAGACAGGTTTCTTTCAGATTTCTGCAGTTGGAGGGGGGCGGCTGAAGAAAAAAAAAAAGGTCTTAAATGATCCAAAATGGGGGCCTCTTAAACCAGAGGAATTCCACGACTCCTCACAGAAAATGGGAGGTGTTCCACAGGAGTCCCTTTTTAACGACTGCTTTTTGACTGCGGCACACCAGAGGGCAGTGAGGAGATGGTCTCCTGATGGGTGTCACATGTCCACCTTCCTGATGGGCTGGGAAAGAGGAGGTAGGGGTGCAGAAGGAGCTGAATCACTGGATTCCTCCTTCCTGCCAGGAGACAGGCAGCGGGAAGCTTGGGGCGGGGGGGGGGCAGCAGGAGGTACCACAACAAAGCGGCCATCTTGCCTGTCTTGGGAGGAAGAGATACTGTCAGTCAGAAAGACTGTGTGTATCCTTCTTAGAGCTTCCTCCTTGCCACCTGCACATGCACGGCTGTCACATTCCTTACAGGTACCAGCAGCTGGAGCTAGAACACCCAGGAAACCCTGACCTGTGACCAGCACACGCGAGGAATGCAGGGGCAGCCCAGCTGAGCAAAGCAAGACCCGTAACCCTGGAAAGGGGCAACTCCGCAGGCACCGTTAGCCATGTACAGATGGAGTATTTCTAGTAGGCCATTACAGACAGAGGCGGCGGACCCCGGCCATTACAGACAGAGGCGGCGGACCCCGGCCATTACAGACAGAGGCGGCGGACCCCGGCCATTACATGCTTCCGCCATGTTCTTTGGGAACTGCCGCCAGGGGAAGAGCGACTCCTGCCTGGAATCAGCATGGAAGTTGGCTTCAGCTCCGCCCCTTCACACCTCACAAGGCATCAAGCTCTGAAGCGATGAGAGGCGTGTCAGTGAGACTCGGAGCAGGGTACGACTCCCCACCAACGACACATCAAGTTGGTTCTGCTCACCGTCCTGATTACAATTAAAAACACCACACAGAGGAAGATGAAGGAAAAATTCTGATCCAAACACAAATGAAGGCGGCTTTCAGAGGAAACAGGCTTGGCCATGACAGCAAAAGTCCCCGCTTCCAAGCCCAAATCTGCTGGCCGAACCTGCGAAGAGGAGCAGAGCTCCCGGAACAGGCCGTGTCAGTCTGGAACGCCCGTTACAGTCTGAGCACTTTGTGTTAAAAATTAATGTCCTCATTAAACAAACACTGTACTGTGTAGGAGAACAGTGCCCTGCTTTCGGACTCTCACACTCCTCCTCTGAGGGGCCCACTTCATACACACTGCTACTATTTAAATATTTTTCGGATGATAGAAACCTAAATTTTATTTGCGCCAATAGAAAATTTAAATACTAAATGCCAAAGGTCTATATTTAGTCTACACGTAGTGCCCTACTTTAGAACACAGACCGTACCATTTAAGATAAAAGACCGTCCGAGATCATTAAAGACCAAGTGGATTACAGGAAGCGGATACAGTCGTGTACTGCTAGAATGATGTCAGAGATAACTGGGTGAAGATTGGAGTTAAAAGGGTGGCTCTAGGTTACTGGGCACAGACAGTCACGTGACACCACAGCACCCGGGTGACAGCCATAGAGTGCATGCGGCACGGGAGGGGAACGCTCACGCTGTGGATAAACAGAACGGGAATCACGGCAAAACGAGTTGCCGCGAGAGTGTGCACCAGCCAGACAACCGTCTAATTGGCTTTCAGACGGAGAGCTTCTTTTATTTCTCAAAGTTATTAGCGAATGCAATTTAATAATAAAAAAAACATCAAATGTTTATGCAGATTAAATATAACGATCCATAAAAATCAGTCTAGCATGTTTGCTGCAGCAGTTAGCATCTAATTATTTCATGCATTTCAGGAAAATGAGGTCGTCGGACTCACGGAATTGGAATGCGCCCCAGTTCTTAATGCCCCATCAGCGACCTGCCGGTCAGGACAGGGGGGGTGTCTGGGGAGCTGAGAGGCAGCTGGTGGGGAGGGGGGGGGTCAGATGGGTTTAATAAGCAGTATCAGTTCACAGGACACAGATGCCCATACAGGCCGGTGGGTTGTCTCACATTCAACAGTAACATGCTCCAGTGTTTGTGCAGACAAGCCGAGTACAAGGATGTCATTCTGGGCAAAGGGCGGCGCTCAGCTGCATTAAAAAAAAGGAAGGAAGGAAGAACCAAGGAAATGTTTCCCCAACTGGGGAGAAGCTGCGCTGCCACTGGGTGGGTCCAGCAGACCCAGAAAGCTCAGGGATTATCGACGGGCAGAAAGCATCCTAATTAAAATATAAATAAGTCAGTAATCCTAGCCGGTGCTTCTGCACGCCGCGGCGCCCACTCCGGCCCGCATCCACCCAGCCTGCCAGCCATCACGCGACCCAGCGGGCGCAGAATTACATGGCGCTGACCCAGGAAGGCAGCGCTAACTTCACAGTGCCGGATCACGTTAATCAGAGCCCTGGCAGCCTGACGGGACGCAGGCATGGAACCGCCGTGAAACACGTGCTCTTCTTGCTTCCCCATCATGAACTTCCTTCACCCCCCCCCCCCACCCACCCGTGAATGCAGGGCAAAGACGGTACCGCTCCGTGTCTATCAGCCGTCGGGCCTCAAGTCAGACCAAGCGCCCCCTGTCAGCGGGCAGGGGCATCACAGCTGCCATCTCAGAATGTAAACATTGCGGGTAAACATTTGTGGACGGGGTTAGGGCGAGGCCGCCACTGCCGTGGTGAGGGCAAAGTCACGTTAAAGGTCTGTAAACGCTCTCAGTGCCGAGGGGTGGGGGCTTCCAGAATCGTTTTTTTTCTTTAGTTCTTACGATTCACACACAGCGACTGTATCCTCAAATCCCTGCAGCGAAAGCACAGCGAATCAGAAGTTCACACAGAGAGCCGCCCTTCCAAATGGGCGCAGACGAAAGGATAAAACACAGAAAGCAGATGAATGCGCTTAATAGTATCTGCGTGTGGCGATATGGCGGGATGAGGTGGGGAAGTGCATGCCGATTGGCTGGAGGTACAGTTCTGCGGTTAATAAACCGATTTAACCACCAAACAAATACTTATGCATGGATCCAAACACATAATTCGGTTAGAGGATAAACCCGCCTGCACAAATATTTGAATTGATGCGGAGCAGAAAAACCACATAATAAATAATCTGTCTACGAAAAGAGTCAGCCGCCTCTGTCACTCCGAAGAGACATTAAGGATTTGGGGATTTCTCCTCACAAAATCCCAGACGGTTTTTCTTTGCTGTCGGGTCCCTAGGCAGCTTTCTGAAGCTTGTAGACAGAGCGGAGATGCTGCACCATGACTGCGAGGTGGTAAGTGGATTGCAGTCTTCGGAACACTCAGAGAGGCAGCGCCCCCTACAGGCCGGGACTGCACCAGCAGGTGAGCCACAGGACCCTTTTCGTGATGGGGGAGAGGGACATACTTCATGAATTCAGCCACCATCTTTATGTATTCTGGCTCATTTGAGAAGGAAAAGCTGTCACATAGCAGGCTGCCAGTGGATTATTTGTCCGCGCTAGAGTTCTTAATTCGTTAAGAAAAAGAACTCCACTAATGCAAAAGTCGATCAGAGCACAAATTCAAGTCTGGTGGTTACATCTGGCAAGATTACAACCACTCATCACGGGAAGTGAACCTCTCCACCTAACAGCAGAGAAAGGAGTCTAACAGACTTCTGTTAATTACAATGCAATTAAACGGTGCAATTACAGTCCTCGGGAAACCTTTTTATCGTGAAAATTAGGATAGTTTTAACAGTAATTTGGGGGTGCCAGATGTCATTAGGAAAGTCATGTGTGAGTGGCACTTCCAATCCCCTGGTCATGCCTCTCAGTGAGGAGCAGAGGTGGGGGCCAGGCTTCGAGAGGACAAGCCCCCCCACACAGAAAGGTCAAACTCAAAAGTATGATGTCATAGTTGTTTAGTGAGCCTACGTGAATTAATTTCTCCTGCCTTGCACGTAAGCAGAAAGCACTTTTTTTTTTGCAAAAGAATGGTTTCAAACCTCTTCAGTGGGTAGTTACATATTTGCTTATCCTTTTTAAAAACCTACAGCTATCTGAACATAAAGCCAGAGATAACCACTTAGGCAAGAACCTCAACAGAGGCACAACAAAAACGGATGAAAGTTTACATTCCAATTAAACGCGCCTGGTTTTACATGTAAATGAGCGGTTAATTAAGATAAACAAATGTGCTAAAAGCCGCCGCAGGTAGTCTTCAGCTATGGTTTATATTTCACTGTATGTAGTCTGGTAAATTCAGAGACTAACACAGAGCTGGGACGAGACTCAACCCGTCTGCTTGTAATTAAAACAGGTCCCTGCCAAAACGTGGTCTGTTTTCCTTGTTTATACACCGTCCTGCTCTGTTTAAGACTCCAAGTCCCGTCCAGTTGAAACACTAAAAACAAAAGAAAAACCCCAAATCAAAGCAGGCCATCGCTGAAACGGCATCTCCCAGCACTACCCGTCCATGACCGTCACCCCGGAGGCCGTGACATTCTCACAGAGGAAAAGAAAAACCCCCATCTCACCTCTGACCTAAAAGAAAACTTGCAATTTGTTCCCAAACCTATTTTGATGGAAAACAGGCCCAGTCCTGTAGATGTCTAACGTTAATGTAGCAAAGGCACTAACAGGACGGTATCACGCACCCAGAAGTCACCCAGACTCACCCCTCTGAAGGTCGAGAGCCGTATCCGTCTCCAAGAAGGTATCTGTCCTCCAGGCTCACAGGCCCAAAAACCTCATGCTCACACTTTAGTAGCTGAGAAACACGAAGGCTTAAGATGGGACTGCCCAAACTCAGCCGGGCTTCTCCACAAGCCCTTGAGAATCACCAGCTGGCAGAAGCCCACCTCGACATCACGCCCATCGTGCCCGCAGACGAGCTCCATCGCTGACGCAGGAGAGGGCCGCAGGCGCGCTGTGGATAGGGTTACCACCTAAACCATGTCAGGGAGGACAGGATTTGTAAACTACAATTTCAATCACAAGGATCTGGATTTCACTTAAGGACTGAGTTCTTGCTGCGTGCTGATTGGTCAGTCTCCTATAATTATGCATGTGCCACTAATGTAAACGTGAAACAGCTGGACGAGTCTTTCAATTAAGGAAACAAAGCACAAGAACTGAACTATTTAGCCAAGCACAAGATCCTTTCAGTTTTAAAGCAGTTTTATAGCTTGCAAAACATGGAGTAGCTCATAGTGTCCCTCCTCACACAGAATAGGTGGTCACCCTAGCTGTGGACATTGATACTAGGTTTTCACATAGGGAACCTCTCATTGGGTGTGCCCTACTGTGCATCCTGCTCCAATCACACAGGCTGGCCCAGAGAGACTTACACACACTACGTAAAGATTTTGTATAGATAATAAGCTCACACTGACTGCAGTCTCACCACTGGGGACTAGGAAGATGCTTCCAATAAAACTGCACTCGAAAAAATGAAAGAATTTGAAATATACTGAAGAACGGAAAGGTCTTCCCCCTTGTAGGTGCAAGCAGACTAAAATATGAATACTAAAACGGGCTGCTTTACATAACAATCATTACCACACAAAAACGACAGCAACTGGCTGAGCGAGATTAGTGCTACTCGCTTATTTCTCGTGCTGACACCACAAACCAGCTCAGCCGCTTTGCTCACAACAGCCGGTCTTCATTTGACTGGAAGATTGACAGGTTTTCATGTATTTTATATACAAACGACAGATAGAGACCACGCTTGGACACTGCTTCTGCGAAGACAAGATGACAGACAAGATGTTTAGATGAAAGCATCTGCAGCGTTCGGAGGAGATGAAGGAGGAGAATGAAGAGAGGAAAGATGTTAAAAATACAGAATGAGATTTATTGGATGTTGGTTTCTTAATCACATTAAATCACGGGTTTTTCACCGTGACTCACGCAGCGCAGCCAAGATTCTGGTTCAGTGTTTTCATTGCCAGCGATGACCAAACTCGCTAATTTTCTTTATTCCAAGACCTCATTACCGTGACCCTCAGCCGGCCATTACCACTCTGCAAATGTCCCCCCCCACGTGGAGAAGCCATTCCAGGAGCCTGGTCATGTGATCAAGCAGAAGAATCCGTATATGGGGAGAGGAGCGAGGCTTCTGGACGATTCGAGCGAGGACAGCAGCAGGGGGTGTGTCAGAGCTGAAAAGCCTTCAGTCTGACCCCCTGTCCGTGTCTTTAGCTACACAGCCGTTACTAGGCCTGGATGTCACACGCTTCTATGCCAGCACCATCTTTAGAGGGATTTGAAATCCGAAAGGCTGTGCAGCCACTCCTACCTCATTACTGGCTTATTTACTTGTTTTACAGGCTGTTCCACACAAAGCTACAGTTTACTCTCTAACCACATGCATCTCCTCAAGCAATTCAGGCCAAGTGCTTCTGTCAGGGGTACAAGAGGACTGTGCAAATGGAGTAATCTAGTTATCTCCCTGCTTAGCGTTGCCATGTGCCTTGCTGCCTACAGAGATTCCAGAAGTGGTCTGGAGTGTCCAATGCAACGATTATCTCCCCCCAAAATGTCCGGGGTACCACTGACGCAGCTTAGCAATTGCACTACACAGGCACCTCACTCCCTGACAGCAATCCACCGCAGACCCGGCAGACCCGGCAGGCAAAACACTGGCAATAATTCCTTCATTTCAAGTAAAATGACTTGAACTTGAACACTTGCGGCAATCAACTTAATCAAAATATTCACAGGCAACTGTTTCCTTACACTTACGTCTTTGTTCTGGTTTCTGTTACGCAAACCCCCATCCCCCCCCCCGCCGGAGGCTTATTATGCAGCATTATTGGCGTCAGGGTTATTCTGCATTTGGGCAGTGTTCCTCAGACCTCTGTACCTTCCTTTACCTCAGGGACGCCATCCATCAGGAGAGGCATATACACCCCCAGCCATATCGATTTAGTACCTGTTAGGTCATCACTGGTTCCGCTTCGACATCAACTCCACTGGCAGTGAGAAAATGCTTCATTTACAGAAACATGGTGTGATTCTCTAAATAAAAAGGGAAAGACCTGTCTCAGTAATGATTCAACCCCTTTTTTATTATGACTGGGATCGTCTGGAGGAATTCTGAAACCTCTGATCAGCATCAGCGGTAAGTCCCCAGCACTGTGGAAACCCTGTCCTCTATCCTCTATCCCGTACTGCCGCTTTTACCACGGCGACATGGCACTCGGCACCGGTGAATATGATGACCTTAACCCCTACCCAGCCCCTAACCTTAATCATAAGTAACCAAACACAATATGAGACTTTTGGCATTTTTTGTTTTTTGATTACGTTCACAGATCTTGTGATGACCTGAAAAATTATCAAAGGTAACAGGTTTTTATTACATTGTAGAGGACATTTGGTTCCCACAATGTAATATAAACATAACCCATACACACACACATTCACGCACCGGAAAGAAACACAAAGATTGGTGACGTCTCTCAGGCTGATATCACACACGTCTCACTAAATCTATTCTGATCCTGCAAACTGCCCATCCCAGCACCTCCAGGCGAACACACAATCCCTCCCAAACTGAATACACTGCTCAAAAACCATTGACCAGAAACAGGACGTCGTGGCTTTTTTAAACTGACATAAAGGTAAGGCTGTATTACAGGTACCAATAGTTGGGGATGTCCTGCATGACTTCACGGGGTGTTGGAATTCCCCAGAGCAGAGGAAGCGGTCAGAGGTGGTGTAGGCAGTGTGGCATGACTTTAGGAACCAAAATTTGCAAAGATAATTTACGCAGTGACACACTTCCCCTCAATGTTACCAGAAAGTGCCGATATTCACCTCATGTAGGCCATGACTACACTTATTTGGCAGAGAAGCATGGATCAAAAGGGAGGGTCTGCCAGTCCCTGGAACAATTGGGGTTAAGGGCCATGCTCAAGGGCCCAATGGTGACCTCACTGTGCCAATCACGGGATTTGAACAGGTGACCAGTCATGGGAGCAGAGCCCTATTCGGCAAGGTCACACACCGCCCAACGTGCTAGGAGCTACAAGCTGCTTCCTGAAGATCGCTCTCCCAGTTAGCCATCACGACGCCCACAGGGATGCTCTGGTATACGCATCAAGCTTATGATTGGCCAGCGCTGGTGCAAGAATTCATCATCTTGGCATGCCAACCACTGGACTTAACCCAATTAACCGGAGTCTTCCGGACAGGAGCTCCAACCGGCCATGTGTGGAGATGTATCTGGAGACGGGGGGGGATCCCAGTCCATCTCCACATCAACACAGAGAAGTCACCCACACCCATACCCACTGAACGATAAAGAGGCAAAGCTGAATGATGGAGTCAGAGAGTGTGCCCTTCCTGTCTGTCATGCTGCTTTCCTGAATAAAAAGCCCCCCACTTACCTCTGAATGACAGGCAGTGAGTGGTATGCATCATAGGTTGACGTGACCGGCACAGCTGAATCACAGTCATTAACTTTTCACTATTCTGCGCAACTGTCGTTTATGTCAACTTCAGATAAGTAAAAAATACATCTTCCCCACCCGCAATATTGCTGCGCAATCTTTAAGAATTGAAATCTATCCATCATTCTTTTTTTGAATAAATCATCCATGCACCTGGAAACAGAACGCAGAAAAAGGCCAGTCGATCTATTTGTGTTCTGCGAAAAGGTCAACGTGTCACGAGAAACATTCACATTGAATAGTTATTTCTCATGGAAAGATAAATTAGCTTTTTAAAGGCTTTTGTCAGGTGCAATAACATTGGCTGACACATCAGCCGGCCAGAGCCAACTGCTAGATGTTTTAATACTGGAAGCATACAAATTATATCATGGAAGTACATATTTTCACCTCATTGCAGAGCTTGTTTCTTGCTGTACTTGGAAGCGAAGACACCTATTAATATTGCATTATGACAGACCTCAGGGTCCTGTCCCATCCCGCCAACCCCTGAAACACTTCTGGACCATAAAGCTGCTTCAGGTTCTGCTGGCCTGGACGATTCCTGGACTCCAGCTATATGCTGCTCAGTAACTCGTGTCTCTGCCAGACCATTTAACGGGGAACAAGGGGTCTGTCTTATAGCTACTAATTCGCTGAAATTGGTCTCTTCCTTTTCCGCTCCAGAAAAAGTCTGACTTGGAGGCTCTGTAAGAAAAGCGACTCCCTATAAGCAGGCACAGTGGCCCCAGGGAGCCCGATCACAGTCAGGCCCTCAGACAGTGGAGAACTTGTGAGACGAGCTCCCACACCGGGTTTAATGCTCACCCCTGACCTCATGCCTGCATCCTGTTTCCACATGCTTGCTGAGACGCCTCCACCCTGCTTTTAACAGCTATTTAGCAGCAGGATGTCAATCCCCAGACTAACGAAGACCGAATATAAATCTTTTGAGGTGGCAGGTGGTTCCGGCCTGAGAAACAGTCCCTGGTATCAATTATAAGTAGCTGTGTGTCGACGTTTCGTGAAAATGGCATTTCAGAATCAGGGACTAAGGCACAGAAAGAGCCGGAATTTGCACGGGTGACCCCACTGCGCGGTTTAATCGGTCTAGCAATTCCTGCTGTAAGAGGAAATGTTTGATTAACAGATGGTAAATGTTTACAAGTAACATTGCTAAGGTAGCAATGCAAACAGCTCGACCAAAATTAATGAGTTCAAAATGTACTTTTGAGCGAGTGCAGGGTGAAAATTCATTTAATGCCAAACCACAGACTATGATGGAGTACCAGAGCATTTCAGCTCAACGTGATGCAAAACATAAATCGAAAGGAACCTCACCAACAGAATCCAAAACAGGTGGAAGCCTGGTTTGAAGGCGTTCTACCTGAGGTTTTAATCAAGCCTCTCATCCAATCCCAGTGGACACCTAGCCTACGCCCAAACCCCAACCCACCAGTTCTGAAGGTCTATCCCAAACCACCAATCCCAAAGGAGGTCTATCCCAAACCACCACTCCCAGAGAAGGTCTATCCAAAACCACCAATCCCAGAGGAGGTCTATCCCAAACCACCAATCCCAGAGGATATCCATCTCCAAATCACCAGTCCCATAGGATAACGTGTTGGGATGTGGGGGCAGCAATACTGCATCTCTTCCATCCAGGCAGCAAAGCCCCCCCTGACTCAAGACTTTCACCACTGGTGCTGCAAATGATTTGGTCTGCAGAGGACGCTGCATGGATCAGAACAAGGACCAAGATGAACAAGGTTGCCACGTGCCACCTAGACAGCCAGGAAGCTCCCAAAAAAGGACTCAAGTACAAAATGTTGTCAATCGATGCAGAAACTCACCTGTGGCTGCAGGGTCTCCGTCTATCATATAGAAAACCAATAAAAAACAAAAACTAAAAGAGAACAACCAGTTCGAGGGCCGCCACATTACTGACGTGCATATGGTGTTTACGGTGGACTGTGTTCACACTTGTGCTTATGCAGTTAGCCACCGCCGTGCATGGGGCTCACACCATCTTACACATTTACATAGAAAAAAATAATATAATTATAATAAAAAAAGATATAGGGGATTCTAAAAATACAAGGCTAGCTAAATTCATAGACTGAATGGAGAAACAAATAAAGGAGAACAATAAGTGGATCAACCAAAAGCAGACATGCATCTAGACCAAAGTAGATATGCACCTAGACCAAAGTAGACATGCACCTAGACCAAAGCAGACATGCATCTAGACCAAAGCAGACAGCCTTGTTAGACTTCAAGACGCATGATGACGATGACAGCACACGAAATCCTCCCGTTATGCTAAGAAATCACATTAAATTTATCCTGCATCAAACTGCTGATTACCCCCCCACCAGGGAAAAGGTGACGGAAAACAGCACATATTCACTAATGCCCTTTTCTAAGCCAGATGGCTACCTGTCCCCAGTCAGGATACTCACTATATTTTAACCTGCCTCTGGCAGTTCCTCATGCAAATTTCTGAGATCCAAGATGACATTTCCTCTGTTCCTGTTTTTATTGTCGTGTCTATTTTTTTTATTGTTTATTTATCTTATTTATCTATTTGTTTATTTAAGTATTTATTTATAACTGTTTTTCATGTGTTTTGTCCCTTTATTTTACATAGTTTGGGTGGCAGTAGGGGTGGGTTGATACTGTTTTTAATTTTGTAAAACACTTTGCATTGTGTTGTGTTTGCAGAAAAAGTGCTATATAAATAAAGTCTGATTGATTCACAGACAGACAGACAGACAGACAGACGCCCAAGTGTCCATGGAGACCATGCTGGGGCATCAAGCTCTGGAAACCTTTAATCCTGCGATTGTTCGGGACTTCCTGTAAGCATTATGGAAGTCCGGAGTCTGTATGACGAAACTAGTGGAACGTCACTTTAGCTGCTGTGGATCAGCTCTGAAAGATAATGTTCTCAACACAATGGCACTTGATGAGGCTATATGAAGCTGTAGTATGACCGACATGACAATAAAAGCCACTTCACTCGAACTACTGTGACTCATTAAAACAAATCCACATGTTACTTATCAATTGAATATACAGTACTGGTGACAGGTCACAGCACACAGTCAAACTATATGTTACTAAATGATCCTGGATAGTTATCAGCACCATTAAAACTTGGAAAACAAAACCTGCCATGTTGGTTCTCCATGCTAGAGAAACCACTAAAAAATAAGGTTATTAGGGGAAACAATGGGGGAAATCTGGTGTCATTCAACAACAACACAAAAAGCAACCAAGTAGCCAGAACATAAAAAATTAGCAAAACCCCCAACCTTGAAGGTCATTCCAAAGTAAACATGCCAACTTGTGCTAATGCTACAAATTAAGCCATCAAACTTGAAGTAGAGTGCGACTAATACTGGGGAGTCAAACATCAAAAGGTTCCCTCAATTAAAGGATTTGTCATTTTTGTAGTTCCTGGCTCTACTGTTCCTTGATTCTTTGATTTGTAAGATAACAAGAGCTTCCTTCCCCGTTTGATATCGATCGTCCCGAATTGTTCTGGAGCTTCAGCTTAAGAAATGCTTTGATAGAAGGCGGTGGCACATTACGGTTTTCTGGAGTTTGTCCAAAGAGCATTAAGCCCCCAGCAAGCAGCCAGAAGCTCGCAAGGACACGACTCTTTCCTGTGGCTCACTGATAGACCAGCTGGTGCCTGAGCCAGCTAAGATCCCAACTTCGGAAAAAACAAACACACGCAAGCACCACAAGCAAACAATGCCGGCCGTGCATTTACGTATCATGGGGAGCATAATGTGACTTAAAGGCCAAAATAGACAAGAGCTACACATCTGATGCAGGCATTCAAATAAAGTCGGAAGGCTAAGCCCATTTTCTCTGTACTCATTACACCCCCATCCTGCAGGTCACTGCATTGGGTTGGCCTCTGTCTGAGAAGACTTTTACTGCTAAAGACCCGATGGCTCGAGGTGATTAGAAAGCTAATTAGCCATGCCTACCCCTACCACAGGCAATCAACTCACTGTGGATTATTTAATTACTTGGAATTAAACAAGGCATACCCTACATTTGCAAAGAGCAACTTAAAATGAATAATTCATCTATATGCTTATCTAACCCCAGGGCATAAAGTGACAGCACTGTCCAGAAGTCCTCTCATCCATATCTGTGCGCATCTGACCCACATGAGAATCCAAAGTTGATATGAAACTCTGGTTCACTCAATGGTCAGGACCGACCCACAGATCTTACACTCCCACCTGTTCCACGGTCACATTTAGCCCGCGGATCTGTGCTCACGCGCTGCACGTACCCTACCACCTCAGTCATATCCTCTCTCAACAGTAACAAGCACCCCCGTTGACCTGTTTAGCGTCGAGGTCCGGTGACTCATCGCTACCATTAAAACAGAGTCGCTCTGCAGAAGCTGCAAGTAGCACGGCTGCGGGGAAGCGGCAAAGGAGGCGCGGGAGCTGTGGCTGACTTCCATTGTGCCCAGCGTGCTTCCTGTCGCCGGAAAGAAAAGACAAGCCTGGGGCTTCCTAGGGGACCGGTGCAACTGATGGGCTTTGGAGCTCATAGCAGCTGGCACTGTGGAGGCAGAACTGCACTCAGGATCACACCCTCCCCCTCCTTCCTGTGACTCACCTCAACGCACCCATCACTTTCCCAGCAGCAACCTCTTCGTTAAACTAAGCGACGGAGAGCTACCTCGACCACCTACCCGGGCATCCTGCGGATAAAGTCCAGCCCCGCTCGTTCTGTGAGTAAATAACCCTGCCGGTCCAACTCCAGTCCGTCTCCCGGCCTGCTCGATTATTCCCCCGCTACCGCCGCCGTCCCCAAACACCGACAAGCCTCCAGAAGCTTCCATGGCTACAGCAGCCCTTATTCATCTCTAATTATCTGAGGAGCCACCTCCTCGAAGGGTGACAAAGCCCCTTGGAAGCTAAGCAATCGGTGAGAGGTTAAATATTGATGGCGAGGTGTTAAATAAAGGGGAGAGAGCAGTGTGGCGGGCGAACTGCTCACGCTGCAGGCTCACATCTGGGCCCTGGCTATTTTAGTCACTCGAGTGAAGAGGATAAGACGACTGCCGAGCAGGAAATCGCCACGACTGGAGGGGAAAGAATAAAATAAATACGCACACGGAGCGTTATAAAATGACTCCTCACGGGTCATGACTCCAGATAATGGCTTGATGACGACGGCAAGCTCAGGTCATGAAATGCATCCTGTCAGGGATGGCGCATGACTCTAAGGAGAATATGTGCGTTTAGTCACGGCCTAGAGCTTGGACGCGTATAAACCTGCCTGGGTCTTAACCCAAAGCCTTGGCGTCTCTTGCTCCTGTACCGTGGTGTAACAGAAACCCGTGAAGGCTTTGGACTTCCCACCAGCAGACCTCTTGAAAGGTGACACTTGAGACAGGGCCTCACCGTCAAATATAAATAAGCAGGGGACTCTTGGCCGTATCTGTAACCTTATGTATTATAGAGCGGCTTTAAATGGACACTTTGTTAGTAAGTACTGGGAGGCCCTGTTGTGGGGTGTCTAATTCCTCCCGTTCAGCCCGGAGTTTCCACACTGTTCCGCGACGCCACTCTGACGGCTTTGGCCGCGTCGGCAGATTCGGGCTCCTGTGCTTTGGTTACCGGTCACGTGCACCTCTTACTGTTTTCAGGAACTCTGAATGAAGGAATGTTATTAAAAGTCTGTGAGTAACACTAGGAAACCCGGACATCGGGCTTTCCAGTAATGCCACTTAATTCAGAAAGAGACAAAAATCATAAAAAAAAATTTAAGAGATACTAACTCCCTAAAATCAGTATCATGATATCCCTTAAAATGTTTACTGTTAGCAGGGACGTACTGCAGATGGGGCCCAATCACCTCAAGCACACAACCAGGAGTACCGCTGGAAATTTTATGCCCCTCAAAGCATAACACATTGGGCCCTAATTCAGACCAATCAAATTATGTTGCAAATTCTTTAGCATTGCCCCCCCCCCCCTTTACAGCACCCCTGCACACAACCATGAGCATCGTCTACCAAAACTACTTTGCAGTCTAAAATCCCGAAGTGACCTGTTAAGTAACCAAACGTTTATCCCCGTCTGACAGCAGCACTTCCTGTGAAGTCACTGCGTAAAATACCTTTCTTTAGGGGAGTGTGAGTGAAGTAGATGCATGCTGTAAAGCGCAGACACGTCACACTGAATCCAGACGGTGTCTGACACGTGAGGAGTGAGGCTGACAGAGGTCTGACCCCTCGATCTCACAACACGAAACACGGACAGACACGGATGGCCGGCCGGCTGAAATGCCGTCAGTCCTGGGCGCAATTTTGACTCCTAAGCGAGAGTAAAGACCTGCAGACGCCTTTTCAGGGACAGCCACCGCCGCTCCGTAGCCGAGTCTGCAGCACAATCCCCCCCAATGGAGCTCATTTGCACATGAATGCTCCCTAAACACTGGAAATGATCTCATTGTCCAGCACAAGGCCCCGTTGTCCACCAGAGCGGCTAGCCCGCCAATGCGGCCATTGTTTCCAGAGTGTCGCCGGAGAAACTTCAAATTACAGCACTTCTCTCAACTTAAGGGGCATTAAATCGCCCGAAACGAAACAAAGATCAACTCCCAGATACAAGTAGGTGAGCAACCACTGGAGAAAAATGAGAACCGTTCACTCGTAAATAACTCCAGGAAAACAAAAAAGAAACAATTACAGGAAAATTTCAGCTGCCAAGTGGCAGGGCAGTTAAAAAATAATGTTTCCAATAATTTATCAATCTTATATTTCCTAACAACAGTGAAAAACGACGGCCGCACAAACCGCCCAGAGGACCTAAAAGCAGGACGCCGGGGTCCCGGCCGGCTAACCCCCCCCCCCCGTACACTTTCATCTTCCTGCTGGTTTTTTGATGACTGGGCAGAATTTCCCAGGAGGCACCACCACTCACACAGGATGGCGGAGATGTGCGTGAGGACACCCCTGCATAGGGAGCGGACCTGACTCGAGGATGACGAGCTGCCCTAAGGATGTTTACTCAGGCACAAATCAGGCAGAGGTTCGTTAGCGGGAGGATTGGAAAGCGGGGTGGGTGAGGGGGGGAGGAGCCGAGTCAGAGCCACGGAAACAGAAACGGCACGACTAAGCGATTACCCTCCGGAAACGCGGATCAGACTTAGGCTGCTAACACCACAGCTTCTTGGAAGCTTCTAGAAATGTATGGTGGCGACCCGGGGTTCTGCCCTCCCGTCAGCCCGCCCTCTTTCAATAAGCGGAGGACGGCCAGGCTGATAAGAATGTGTGAGGGGGGCAGGGGGGTGAAGCTGGCACCAGAGGGGCCATCGGGAAGCCAGCCTGCCATCTTCTGAACAGCTTCCAAGCCTTCAAAACAAGAATCACATGAAATTCCCGCGCCAAGGCCAAAAGCGTCTTTCCAGCAGCGTGTGCGTGTGTGTGTGTGTGGAGAAAGCAACATCTGAGCAACAGACAGAAACCCCAAGAGATCCCAAGACTCCACTTAAAGAGAAATTATTCCAGTTCCGTCTGAAACAGCCCCCTTTATCAGCACGCCACACTGTCCCTGATGTCCCAGCTGAGATTTCGGAGACATCTGCCACGGTAGAAACACACGTTCCCGACGTCGCTTCGGAATATCAAACGGGAACAAACCGACAATCTCCCGGGCTCCCCGGAGGAACTTGTGAGCGCACTCTGCGACAACACCATCAAAACGAGAGACGTGTTCTGGGCCCCGGCATTTAAGAGCGCTCCTGGGCCTAACAGATGGCATCCGCCATAGCTCCCTTCCATCAATGCCCCACGTCGATAAGCGAAAACGAGATCCCTGCACTTCCTCTGCCGGGAAGATAGGGGGCGTCACATTTGGAAGAGAGCAGAAATGACTGCAGCTTCCGGTGTCGATGCACTATCAGGGCCCGTCGGCTAGGCTCTGGACGCCCAGAGAGAGCCCTTGTGCTGCGTAATTTGTCACCTGAATGACCCCCCCCCCCCCCCGGATAGCCCTGCATTAATTCCCTGCTTTAATAATTTAGACAGATGGACTTCACTGAGATTTCCTCTATAAACAGAAGAGCAAAGAGTATAGTAGAGATGTAAATCACATTAGTACCACACGTCCACACAGTGTCCCAGCCACCTAAACATTTCAGTGACGGTGTATGGCTGTCACTATGGTAACACTGTGGTAAACAGCCACACGTAAACACGGCAACGGTCTCAGCTGCATTAGCTCACTCTCCGATCGATACTACCTATACAAGGAGACCACATCAAACCCATGTCCCCAGTAATACGGGCAATTTTCCAGCGTATTTTGCACTAGATTACAAATGTGCTGGGTCACGGCCGACAGTCAGCGATAATCAGAGCAGAGCGACTGCTCGTGATTTACCACAAACAGATAAGCATCTGAAGCACGTGATGCGAGAGGAGAAGCCTGACGATCACCACCCACCGCCTTCCCATCCGCTCGCAAGTTTCACTTTTATCGTACGGTTTGGAGATGCCGGAAGGTTAAACCGCCGAGGGCACCCTGAAGAAGGGGCACCGGAGACCCCATGTTCCCACTGGGAGCTGAGCCCAGCACACTGGTGGAGACGAGGCAGAAATCAGAGGGTGAAAACTGTGACAAAGAGGATTTTTACATTTTTTTTTTTAGAAACACTCTGAGGGTTCTGAGATAATTATATCCTCACAGAGAGTCTTAAAAGCACATTTGTCTAAAAAAAAATTGATAAGACCCTGAAAACACACACAAAAAAAGTTATTACAGGATTTCAAAATCTTGCTTTTCCTCCAGTTGTCTGACAAACGGCAGAGCCTGAAGTCACAAAACTCAAAGTAAGATGGTAACAAGCTGCGTGAAAGGGGGGGTGGAATCTATTTACACCACCCAAGGTGGTTTTTCCTGGCACAGCAACTGCAGGAAACACCAGAGGATGTTTAAATGACCCCCTTTCCCCACCCTCTCCCACAGCCCAACAG
Source organism: Paramormyrops kingsleyae (assembly GCF_048594095.1). NCBI lineage: Eukaryota > Metazoa > Chordata > Actinopteri > Osteoglossiformes > Mormyridae > Paramormyrops > Paramormyrops kingsleyae. Next base: position 32,561,277 of record NC_132798.1, read on the forward strand.
CCTCTTTCTGTTTAGTTTTATGTAATCGCTTCGAAGGTTGTTAGGTGAGCTTGCAGACGAGTCCACGCGCCAGTGTGCAGACGCGCCTGAAGAATGACATCCTTTTAAAGCCTCCGACGCTGACGCTCATATTTTAAATGGCCCCAAAGGAGACGTCTACGCCAACAAGGACTGTGTTTACTGAGAGCCAGTAAGGAAAAAACTGGCAGCGTAACATATGAGAGGCAGGGGAGTAATTAGCCAGTAACAGACAATCTCTGCAGCGGACTTAACTGTCCAGGTACAGTATACAGGATGACGCATTAAACATCTCCACAGCAAAGACTCCCACCACACTGAGGTAGAATGAGATGTTCTTCAGAAGCTGTAGGAGAAGAATCTACTCTCCCCCATGGTCTCTCTATGGCAACTTCTCTCCCAGCTGGGTGACGTGAGGATCTTTAGTTTGACGTCCTTCGTGATCTTACCAGGGCTTTTAAGAAAAGAAAAGAAAAAACAAAAAAAAGAAATACCGGTTCTGACTCACGCAGGCCCACAAACTCCTCAGGACCTTCACTAAGTCTGCCTGAGATGCCAGTCAGCCCCCCCATGCAGTAGCTGGCAGTCAGATTGTTCGACAATCTTCTGTTCTGTAGGTCCGACCGCCCACAGCTCCAGACTGTACAGTGCAGAGAGAACACAGGAAACCACAGAACTGGCCCAGTCACACCTGAAGGCAGACAGACACAGACCTGACAAGGCTGCCGCACATAATTAGCCTGAAGACAATCGGGCAGATTAGTCCGGCCACTGCTTACATGGTCTGTCGCTTATGAAAATGGCTCCAAGCATTTTTAAATAAACAGAGCTTCTGCGCACAAAAACAATGAGTTTTGATCCCATTTTATGGGATTGTTGTGAAGTCATGCCCATACCATCACAGCCTGACAGAGAGAGGGAGAGAGAGGGGAGAGCGAGAGAGAGTGAGAGAGAGTGGCGTGTGTCAGGTAGGCATGTGTTTGCTATGCCCAGCTCACTCCTTTAGACAGTTACACTGTAGGGATCCCGGCTTGTTAGTGTCTTATTCTGACCCTGTCACGTCATTAGAGGTGGTGACAGGAGCACAGAGCCGTGGGTCGCCGGCCCGGCGTGAAGAACAGGCGGCAGGAGGAGATGCCAGCAGCCGGGCCACGTCACAGTGCCGGCACTACAGCCGCTCTACCGCTGCTCTACCGCCGCTCTGCTCTGCCTGTGTGAGTGTGTTTGTGTCTCCAGGTGGGTGAGTGTACGCATGACCACACCCTCATACACAGCGATGACACAGCAGCGCTGGCTGTGCACCGCAGGCCGGCAGGTGAGACCCACAGCTCTGGGCCCAATTGGCCGACCCCCAGAATTCCGGGTTCCCACAGGCAGGGATTGACGAGCATGCAAGGGCCCCCCCCTCAGCAACGGTGCGGAGACCTGTGGGCCTGGGAAGAGAAACCCCCACCCCACCCTGGGGGTCATTCACCAGAATCCCCAAAAAATAAATATATGCCAACAATATATAATAATTCTATATCTATTTCAAATATAATGAGACAGATGAGGGAGTTAAAAACCAGGATGACCACAGGATGGGTGCTCTGGTATAAATGCACTCAGGATATCACCTTATCCTATTATTTTACTCTACTATTCTATTTTAAAATTGCTGCACCAGCTCTAGAAGTTATCTGATGCTTCTTGTGATATGTGCACCTCGGTATATTATAACAACAATAAAATTGAATTGGATTGAGCTGAACTGAACACTGTTCGCTGGCTCCCTGGTGAGACTGTCTCCCGATTGACTCAGATCCCACCGCTGGATGCGTCGTACCGAGTGATTGTGTCACATGGTTTGTCACGCCCATGTGGTCCTTACTCTAATAGAGGATCGGCGGACAGGGAAGGTGATGTGCCGACATTGATCCCAGCCCCACCCTACAGAATGCTATCTTTCCATCTGGGTGATAGCAAGTTGGAAACTGCGCCCCATCTGTGGAAGCACGCAGAACACACGGGTCAATGGGCCTGACTGAGCTGACTGAACGTTAAATGGGGGGGGGGGGGGTGATAGAGAGAGAGCCCTAGTTTTTCACACTCTGTCGCCAGCCCCCCTACCGCCCTGAGCAAATGTAACCACTCTGGTTCGGGAGCCTTATCGAAACGGACAGCTTTCAGAGGTAATTGACATCAAAACCTAATTATTCGGAAAACGGAGGCGGCCCCCACGCTCCTGCCGGGGAGGCCAGCGGTGTCTCTGTGCCAGTAATTAGGAGGAAAACAGACCGTCCCCTTGCTGCCAAAGCATGCCTGGGGGGGGTCACCTCGGGGCAGGAATGTTTATGCGATTTGAACAGCACTGTGAAACCCTGAGGAACTTGACAGAAAGGTGTCACTGAAGTAAAAGAATTTTGCCAACTGTGGCTTAGAATCAAGAACAGGAGCTCCTCAAAGAGCTGATCTGGAGAAAAGGCTGGACCTGTGATGTTCACTGTCCAACCTCTGATCCTACTCACTCGATTATTTTCATGTCTTCAAGATTCAAAATGTGGGTTTGAAATCACAGCATGTGTAAAACTCCAAAGTAACTCAGAAGGTTCCGCAGCTCAATGACAGAGAACACTAGATATCCTCTATCGTATCGTGGAGAGCACGGACGTTTGTGGCCATCATGGGCAGATAACAGCTTCTGGAGATGGAGCTGAGGGTTGGAACTGTGAGATTGCAGTGTTAGTGGTCAATGCTAACAACTAGGGGGAAAGTAATCAGTTGGGCTGGTCTGACCAGCAATCCACCCCATAATTCACAAGTTCATCATACATAGGTCAGTAAAGAGAGAGGGACTGGTGAAACCAATGACTACCTGAACAAGGGTAAAAGCTGGTAAACACAGCATTGCATAAACGGGATGGATGGATGGATGGATGGATGGATGGGTTACTCTTAAAAAGCATAGCATAAAACATTCTTCTTCTTTAGTCCTTACGATTGGGGAGCAGGTCGTCCTCTCAACCAATATGCTGCTGTAGGTGCCGCTGGATTCCATGTGTCATTCACAATATGCTGCTGTAGGTGCCGCTGGATTCCATGTGCCATTCACAATATGCTGCTGTAGGTGCCGCTGGATTCCATGTGCCATTCACAATATGCTGCTGTAGGTGCCGCTGGATTCCATGTGCCATTCACAATATGCTTCTGCTCTTGGCAAATATTACCAATATTTCTAGCCTCACTGATGGTGTCGCTGGTTCCTTACAGTAGGTCTTCCTTCATCTGTTTGATCCATGTTTTCTTTGGTGCTGTTCATTGAACCCTCCATTGGACAGGTCGCTCTTGCCAGAGGAGCCTGTCTGGCAATGGACTGGATTCATTCTGCAGACATAGCCAAACCATGGCATTCTGCATTTTTGGATTTGTTCTTCGATTAAAGGCTGATGATCGCAACTTATCTGAACAGTTTCGTTATGATGGCAATCTTGATGAGAGACACTCGGGGTCTGTCTTTGGCATCGCATTTGGAAGACCTTGAGCTTGTTCATGTCTGATTTGAGCGGGGTCCATGTTTCTGGCTCATGAGAGAGTTAATTGCACAAAAATGTTCTGAGGGCAGAACAAAAAATGAATGGTTCAGAACATCTGATTGGTTAGTCTGACATCTGACTAAGAGCTGATTGGTCGTGTATTTGAACCAATCATTTTACATTCTGCCCTCAGAACATTTTTGTGTAAGTAAAACTCGCACAAGAATGTTTCTGATCCATCCAGGAGAACTAGCAGTTTTCAGAAAAGGCAAATTTTGGACTTAGTGGAGATAATAGTTTTCTTCCAGAGGCACTTTTTAGTGAGGCAAATGCTGCTGTTGTCTGGCTAATCCTGCTATGGACTTCAGTGGTGGATGCTACTTTCTTCTCCTGCACCAATGATCCCAGGTATTTGAATTCTTGGAACTGCTCACTATGTACTCCACTTAGATGAATGTTGGCCTGTGATCCATCCGGGTCATAACTTTGATCTTATGCACATTGATTCTTAGACCATAAGCTTGGGGGATTCAACATTCAAGATTCTTTAATTGTCACATACATAGTTATACAAAGTACAACACGCAGTGAAATGCATCTTGAACCGCTCTTTTGTAGACTGTGCAAGTTAAAAAACCAATTATGCTAAAGTTAAAGTGCAAAAAAGCTAAAATGCAAGCAGAGATGTATGTCCAAAATGAACGGTACCACAGACATAAAAAAGTGACCAATGTAACAGTGTGGATATGATGAGGGATACAAGAGCACAATATACATCAGGGTGTGAAGTGCAATGGCATGTCCAGGGTCACGGTCAGAAACCTTATGGCCTGGGGGTAGAACTCCTCCTAAGTCTCTCAGTCCTGGCCATGATGTTCCTGAGTCTCGTTCCTGATTTCAGAAGCTGAAACAGGTCGTTGTTGGGGTGGGATGTGTCCTTGAAGATCCTGAAGGTCCTGCTCCTACATCTCTTGATGTAAATGTCCTGAAGAGATGGAAGGGCCGACCTGCAGCAGCGTTCTGCTGCACCGGTCACCCTCTGGAGGGCTTTGCGATCCTGAACACAGCGATTCCCGAACCAGGAAGTAACGTTCTGAGTCAGGATGCCCTCCACAGCGCCTGAGTAGAAAGTCCGTAGGATCGTTGGAGAGACCCTGAACTTCCTCAGCTGTCTCAGGTGGTACAGGCGCTGCTTAGCCCTTTTGGACTGGACTTGGATGTGAACAGTCCACGTCAGGTCCTCAGAAATGTGGACACCCAGATATTTAAAACTCCTCCCTCTCTCCACAGGAGATGGCGTCCTCCGTTGATCTGTTGGAGCGGTAGGTGAATTGCAGGGGGTCAGTGGTGCAGGGGATGGAGGAGGAGATGGTGTCCTTCAGGAGCCTCTCAAACACTTTCATGACCACCGGTGTTAATGCAACAGGCTGGTAGTCATTCAGGCATGAGGGCTTACTGTTCTTGGGTATGGGGACAATGGTGGACCTTTTGAAGCATGTAGGGACCACAGACTGCGCCAGGGACTCGTTGTAGATGGTGGTCAGCACACCTGACAGCTGGTCAGCACAGCAGGCGTCCAGAGATGCCATCTGGACCTGCAGCTTTTTTTGATGTTCACCCGCCACAGTGTCGCGCGCACGTCGTGGTCTGCGATGCTGATGACGCGTTCATCGCTGATGACATCACTATCCTCCGTTGTCAGGCTGTAGGTAGAACACGCTGCCTGGCTGACCTCAAAACGGGCGTAGAACGCGTTTAGCTCATCGGCGAAAGCAGAGTCGGCGCTCACAGTCGCGATTTCTTTGACCTTGTAGTCTGTTATTGTGCTGCGTGAGTCGCCCCGATGGAAGAGAGTCTCCACACGCTTCCGGTACCGGCGTTTCACGTCTCTCACCGCGGAACGCTGTAGGAAGCTGCTTTGCAGGCACTCATATCACCGATGGTGAGACCAGCGTTATAAGCATCGGTCCAGGCGTTCACTGCAGCGCGGATCGATCTGTCCACCCACGGTTTCTGATTGGCTATGTAATAAAGGATGTTGGTGAATATTGTACCATCATTCGCAAACATCAAGTTGGTCAGGAAGGTGTTAACATTACACTGAACTCCCTTGTCTGTCCTGTAACACTTTCCTCATAATGCCATCAATCACAATGTTGAAAAGCAGGAAAGAGGCAACATCTCCTTGGTAAACTCCAGTTTGGATAGAAAATTCCTTGGACAGTTAGTTTTGGATCCACACACTGCTGGTTTAGCCATTTTATGATGCTTGGAGAAGCTGGTTAATTTTCAATGGTATGTGCTCATTTTCCAATGTCCTCCACAGAGTGGACCAGTGAACAAAATCAAATGCAGATTTGAAGTAAATGAAGATGATGACCGCTCGCATGCTACAATTGATTCTTTCCTCCTCTAGTTGATGAATAGCAAATATTTGATGGCTGCAGCTTCGGTGTGGTCTAAATCCTGCTTGCACTCCTTGGCTGGTCTGTCCATGATGTTTCTGCAGTCTTGATTGTATGATCTTCAAGAGCACCTTGCTAATGATGGAAAGAAGACGGATTCCTTGGTAGTTCTTGCATTCTCGGCTATCACCTTTCTTCAGGATCGGCAAAATGCATCTGCTTTTTTTTCCTTGCCGATTTAACACATTCCTAGTGCCAGATGTGTCTCAGGAGAAGGTGGAGCTGTCATAGCAGCACGTCTCATCCAGCTTTGACCATCAGTGATTTGATCCACACCAAGTGCCTTTCCATTCTTCAATGATCTTATTGCACTCTTCACTTCAACTGTTGGCTCTCCATCAAGGAATGTATTCTCAGGCAGGTTTAAAGGTGGTGGCTCTGGTAGTGGTCCCTGGGGCAGATTGTGGTTATATATCAGTTAGAAGAATTCTTTCCACCGCTGTAGATGTCTACCAGGGGATCTTACAAAGGTGCCATCTGCCTTTGTAAATGTTATCGTTGGTCGCAGTGGTCTCCTGAGGGTCTGATAATGAATCTGGTATTCTCACCAGGAAGCTGCTTCTTCTAGGCCAGCTGTGACACTATTCCAGTAGGCTTCTCATTCCATCTGATGCATTTCTTCAGTTGCTGGTATTGTTCAAAGTCAACATGTTTGGCTTGTTTCCGTTTGTCCACCAGCTCCAAGCACTGGACCGAGATCCATGGCTGCAGATGGATGGGCACAGAAGGGGCGACTGATTCTACAATGGTCTCCGATAGCTGCTTTTCTTCAGCATCGACATCATCCGAATCACTCTAATGTTGCGAATTTACTGGATAGGGCACTGGAATTCTTGTATGAGTAAGGCTTCTTCAGACAGGTCCAGGTGAGTTTAGTTGGTGGCGGTGCCTTGCATTTTGCCCACTGTAATCACAGCTGTACCCTGGCATGGGTAAGGTAGTGGTCGGATCCACAGTCAGGCCTCCTCACTGCACATACATCTTTGAATGACGATCAAAATCGGGAGCTGATCAAGATGTAGTCCAGAACACAAGACATTAATACATATTAAAAGCAACCTGATAATTTTCTGTAAAGGAGAAACAAAGTGACACACTAGGTGGGGGAGAGGGATCCTCCACACACACTGAGGTTCAGATGGACAAGTGTATGAGTGTGTGTGTGTGGGGGGGGGTTATGTACCCACAATGTAATAAAAATCTATTATTTTGTTATTGTGGGGACTACTTTACTGTCCCCAAAAGGGGAAACTCAATTTTATAAAAACTGCAATCAAAAAAATAAAATACCAAAAGTCTTGAATTTTGTTTGGTTACTAAGGTTAGGGGTGGGTAGGGCTTAAGGTTGTCATTGTTGGAATTAGGGTTTGTCCCATAGGAATGAATGGAGCGTGCCCACAAAGAAATAAATATGTCTGTCTTTGTTTCTGTCTGCATGTGTGATGATATGAAGAAGCTTCCTTCCCATCCCACGCTTCCCAGGTCCAGCTAAGGATCACAGCAAACTTCCACCTTCAGCTGGATCACCATCGGTTCCCCTTTTGCAGAATCAGAGCAGATTCCGGGAGGCGCTCAGCGTTCTGCGACCACAAGTCAGGACACGGGAAACGTCGCCCCCTTCAAAACCTCACTAAACGGGCACAAAATTTCAGATAATCCTCAGCTAACCCATCGCTCTCAAAGTGACTGCTACTAGCAAATTCCAGCGAGCCCTGAGGCCTGGCTGATGCAACCACACACCTTCCAATGGAAACTGGATGTTAACAGCTCTGAAGAGCACAGGATTTTCCCTTAAATCACTGGCAACAACCACACACATCCAGAGGCATTAATTACAGCCCCCAACCCTTAATTTTACCCCAGTTTCAAATCCAAACTCCTTCTATCAGCTGAGGAGAAGAAAATTCTCACGTGTGGGAGGCAAGTCCTCAACGTCGGACAAATCAACCGACATTGCCGCCGCAAAGAGATGGCGGGAGCTGCGGAGGTGGGTAGTCTCATGAAAATGAAGGATCGACACAGCAGACAAACACCCTCATCGGACAGTCAAAAGCCTCACCCCAAGCCGCACAGACCTCAAAAACGACGTCAGATCCAAAGAACTGGTGCCACCTCTGTCCTACAGCCAAAACTCTCCCAACCAGGAACAGATCTGGTCGGCCAAAAAAATAGTCCGCCGAATGAGATGAATTTAAACTCCCAAAAGTAATTAACTAAAAAAGTACACATAAATAACCCGCAAGATGTTTTCATGAGCCATGATATAGGATGTCTGGCCAGATAAAGCAACATTCAGCTCACCAGCTATCTTGTGGTGCAGCAGATTCAATAGTAAACATTTTTATTTTTAATCCAGGGGAAAACCGGGTGGCACAGAAACTTCTAGATGCAGGTCTAAGCAACCGCTTCAGAAAGAGGAGAGCACATAATTTATTTACTTACTGGGCAACCATGAAAGCCATATTTATAGATTAGGAATGGCAAGTAAACAGCATATTCAGGTGCAATGGAGGTGAGGTCTGGTGGTCTCACCTCATATAGCAGGTCCTATAAGGTAAATTCAGGAAGGCAGATGAAGTCTGCATCAATTCAGCGCGTGCACACACACGCGCACACACACGTGCGCACACACACACGCAGCACACACACACACACACGCAGCACACACACACGCAGCACACACACACGCAGCACACACACACGCAGCACACACACACGCAGCACACACACACACACACACACACACACACACAAGCCTCCCACCCTCTACTGCCTGGGAGGAAGCAAGCAGCGTCTGCGTTTTCCTCTCCGGAAGCAGATGACTCGCCGTGGGATGCTGCTGGAACAGTCGACACGGAAACAATGCAGCTTTTGTGCAGGAGCAGCCCCAGGCTGTAGGCGTATGCCGATGGCAGGCCGGCGGGCGGCAAAAGCCTGCGGCTGCACCGCATCGCTACACCTGCTCCCCCCCCAAAAGCACACAGGCCTGTATCTGGGCCACCTTTATCAATGGGTTATCCATCTGTACCATGGTGGGAGGGGGGGCATGCCCATGTTGTGTAACTAAGCCATGTGGCCTCCGGTGCTTCAACAGGAAAGGTGTCACCCTGAGAAAAGTGAAAACAGCACTGAGCTAAACAGGAGAACAACCCCCACCCGCCCCCCAACTAGCCAGCCGGCCGGAACGACCTCAAAGTGCTGATACGCAACAGATGTGCGAACAAACACTTCTGCTCCTCACTTGCTGCACCTTCTCCTGGGTTACACAGGACTAATCAAACAGGCCTCTTGCTACATGATGTTACACTGGCACTAATGAAAAAGGGAACGGGGACGAACACTCCAACACGACCCAAATTTAGGGCTCGAGAAGTTGTTTATCGAGAAAGAGGCCAAGGTGGACGTGCCGGAAGCCCCTCAAGGCGACTCAGTCCCACAAATCACACCCCCAAGTCCAAAGATACTCGCTGCCACTATTTGTTGCAAACCTGGAAGGTCTGTCTTCACACCTGAATCTCATTAGGCAGCAGGACTGCCCCCCACCACCCCCCCCAGTCTCCTGACTCCACCCACACTCTCCTGTATACAAAAAACCAGGGCCAGAGGATCGGAGCGACCGAAACACGATTCATACAGCACCGTCCTGGCAGGGGAGTGGAGACATTTCATCATGAAACACCACTAGCAGGAGATTTTTCTTTTATATTTACACTCTATCTGCCAAGATTTTTTGCGGGTTTTTTTTGGGTGCCATAAACCCTGAGATGGGCTCACACGCCGCCTTGTTACGTACTTCACCATCTCACAACCATGACTGGCTCTGTCGTCACTGTCTAAAAGACCACTGCCTTACAAAGGCTGCTGGGAACTCAAGGGAGCAGGGCACACCCCCTCCCCCTCCTCCTCCCCCCCAGCTCACAGAACCAGAGGAAAGATGCTGTTTTCAGAGGTGGTTTGTGGGTCGCAAGCTACCAGAGGAAAAGACACTCACCTTGCCTGTGTCTCACCTTCCAGAAGTTTCAGAGCAAGCAACTGTGAAGCACAGACTGATCTACAGCGGAAGTAATGTCACTGCAGCCACTTGCAAAGTGTGTCTGGCAAATCTTTCCAGGAAACGCTCCGAGCGAGAAAACCTGTTCCGAGTGTCTGGCCTTCATTCATTCTCACCTTCGTGGAACAAAAAGCACATCTCTATGCATTGTTGGGGAGGTTCGCCGGCCGACACCATGAGCATCACTAAGGATGGAGGCAGCAGGGCTATTTTTGCGATTTATAGGATTATGGGTAATTATGGGAACCACACGAAGGAACAGAAAAGGGAGCTTCCCACCTACAATATAACAACGGGGCAAACAATCGTGCCGATTTGGCATTTGGTGATTTTTTTCTCAGGAGCAAAAAGGCGAGAAGGCAAAAGGCTCATCAAGAGTTGGTTAGAGTTCCCACCGAAGCTCTAGACCCCGAACATGGGCGAAAACAGCACTCGGTTTTCTGAAGAGCGGTCAGGCAGAGCCCGTGCCAATTTTGAGGCAAAACAAATCAATAAACGTGAGAAATGGCCGCAGTTAATGACCTCTGAAGAAGCACGGATCAGGAGGGAGGGCAGGGGGCAACTGCGGGAAACCGCGGAACAGGGAACGCCTTTCGCGCCTCAAATCCTTTATTTGTTCTTCGGTGTCTTTTTTACACCTCCCCTACCGTCACCGTCACCACCACCATCACCAAAATAATTGCCACTTCCACACAGGGCAGCGGGGGGGCACGTCGCCAGGGACGCGGGGGGGCGGGAGATGAGCTGGAGCTGGGCGTTTTAATTGGCTCTCGAAACGCTTCCCGCTATCGGCACTCCGGTCAGATCCACGTGGCAGATGTCGACCAGCAGGGCAGGAAGTGCCGTGGTAACATTGGGTGTGTGGGGGGGGGGGGGGGGGGTGGTACGAGAATGGGGAGACAGGAGAGGGATGAGACACAGTCTGCACATCTGCAGTGCAACATAATGTGCTGGAATCCCCCTCCCCCTGTGCTGGGGGAGAGGGATGGAGTCAGAGAGGGCGGGGCAACATCTGGGGAGAAGAACATTAAATTAGTCCAAGTCCAAGAAGCACTGGGGTCTCCCACTGCCATGACATGACAGGCCACCTGCAGCCCTGCTGCCATCGAGGCTGAATAGAAGGGGGGGGGGGGGCATCCCCTTGGAAACAGAGAGCATGGGCATGCAGGACAGACAGCGAGAGACAGGATGGCGCACAGCCACACAGAGACAAGCAGCCAGTCCCACACACCTCCATGATGGATCACTCAGGCAGCCACAAAGGCGTCACGTGCACAGCGCTTATTCCGGGGCACGGAAGCGATGTGGGACCAGTGGGTCTGATGGGGGGGGGAAAGGGGGGGGTGGCATAGTGTGACAAAGGCAGAAGGGGACGAGGGGACACCCATCAACATCAAATCACAATGCCCATCATGCGCAAACACACAATGACGAGGCATTTAAACATTCTTAAATAAACAAGCTGCCCAAGAGGATTCAACAGTCGTACATAACCTCAAATTAACAACCCTGCCAATGTGAAACAGCACCTTTCCCTGAGCTTGCTGTCAGGAAGAAAAACCCACTAAAATCTGGCCAGTCAGACGCAGCTTTCCCCACTGATTGGCTGCCGGTGATGACACCCACCTGACATAGCCCATGGGGTTTCCCTGAAAGGAGGAGGGGCTGACCTTTGCCCTCCTCACGCTTCTGCTCAAAGCGGCTTCAGAGGCGACATTCCGGTAGCTTTGAGGACGCACCCAGAGACGGCGGCGCTCCCACATGTGAAAAGCACTCAGATCTCGCAGATTGACTTTGACGTAGCACCAAAGACTATATAGCGTACTGCCCCTAGAGGAGATGTGCCAGCCGTCTAAGGGAAGCGTCCAGTCAGTTGACAATTCCCAGTCCCCAAAGGCGTTCCCTCTCCTTTAGCGGCACGCTCGTTAGCGCCCGATTAGCATGATTCCAAATCACACAGTACGAACTGCCAAGTGTTTCGCTCGTCCTCCCGAGAGAGAGGAAGCCGCACGAGCTCGCTGCATCGCGGCAATTTCCCTCTGCACGACGGAGCACCGGAGGTGCACCTGACACCCCAGTGCCGAAAGCGAAATTCCGCACACTGAACGGGACTGAGGCGGACGAGGAGACACGCAGCAAGCCCGTATTTAAGGATGGAGACGAGGCGTTGTGTGATCGCGGTTTCATCCCGTGCCTCTCCTGACATTCCACTGGCAACTGACGAGACGATCGGCAACCATGCATAATATTAAGTGGAAGACCGTCCATGGAAATACTCAGGCAGAGCACAGAAAACAGAATTACGTTACAGAGGCCGTTCATGCCTCTCGATAAATAGATGCCATGCTGCTTGTTAAGAGGGAGCTCAAGGTGGGGGGGCGGGATGTCAGTGATTAAGGGGTAAATCCTGGCGGGACGATTTGGGCCTAGCATAGCAGATCTTGACACGCAGGCTAAGCATAGGGACACTGGGTGTGGGCATTTGGTGGAGAACGCGGACACAGCGTGGGCCGGTAATGTATATGGAGAGCTGGGACCGTAACCCTGCCCCCTAGTGGGGCCTGTCACTCACCCCCATTTTCAAGAAAACCCCAATAAAACTCAAAACTCTGCAGCAATTTCAGTTGTCAAAAAGTCAGAACAATTAAAATCCCATACTGAAATGGATTTTGTTATACAAATATTCATCTTTGAAATGAATGCCAGTTATATACTACATGCTGTCACTGTGATACATATTTACATGCATTACATCCATCCATTCATCTTCTATAATCGCTTATCCAGTCCAAGGTCGTGGTGAATCTGGACTCCGTCCCAGGATGCCAGTCCATCGCATAGGGAAGCTCAGACAGGGAGGACAAGCCTGCATTACGTTCTCAGACAAATTATACCCATTAGCAAACAGTAAACACAAGCATAGATCAAACATACGCGGACAGTGAATATGACCAGGAGGCACACCGTCACAGATGCCCCCGCGAGACAGACGCCCATCAGAGACAGACGCCCATCAGAGACAGACGCCCATCAGAGACAGACGCCCCTGTGACACAGATGACCCGTGAGACAGACATTTGTCTGAAATAGACACCCATCTGAGACAGACTCCCTCCAGCAGATAGACGCCCATCTACGAAAGACACCCCCCCGCCAGACAGATGCCCATCAGAGACAGACTCCCCCCGCCAGACAGATGCCCATCAGAGACAGACTCCCCCCGCCAGACAGATGCCCATTAGAGACAGACTCCCCCCGCCAGACAGATGCCCAGAGACAGACTGCCCCCTGCCAGACAGATGCCCATCAGAGACAGACCTCCCCCGTCAGACAGATGCCCATCAGAGACAGACCTCCCCCGTCAGACAGATGCCCATCAGAGACAGACCTCCCCCGTCAGACAGATGCCCATCAGAGACAGACCTCCCCCGTCAGACAGATGCCCATCAGAGACAGACCTCCCCCGTCAGACAGATGCCCATCAGAGACAGACCTCCCCCGTCAGACAGATGCCCATCAGAGACAGACCTCCCCCGTCAGACAGATGCCCATCAGAGACAGACCTCCCCCGTCAGACAGATGCCCATCAGAGACAGACCTCCCCCGTCAGACAGATGCCCATCAGAGACAGACCTCCCCCGTCAGACAGATGCCCATCAGAGACAGACCTCCCCCGTCAGACAGATGCCCATCAGAGACAGACCTCCCCCGTCAGACAGATGCCCATCAGAGACAGACTCCCCCCGCCAGACAGATGCCCATCAGAGACAGACTCCCCCCGTCAGACAGATGCCCATCAGAGACAGACTCCCCCTGTCAGACAGATGCCCATCAGAGACAGACCTCCCCCGTCAGACAGATGCCCATCAGAGACAGACTCCCCCCGCCAGACAGATGCTCATCAGAGACAGACTCCCCCCGCCAGACTGATACCCATCAGAGACAGACACCCGCCCGCCAGACAGATGCCCATCAGAGACAGACTCCCCCCGTCAGACAGATGCTCATCAGGGACAGACGCCCAACTGAGACAGACCTCCCCATCTGACAGACACCCATCTGAGAGAGGCTGAACACTCAGCACTGCAGCTAGTTTCCTCTTCCTGTAAAGTGCTTGTTTATGAGGCAGGAAGCTCACATTACAACCCTGTGTCACTTTCGCACAAACCCCCCCCCCCCCCCCCCCAAAGGCAAAGCAAGACTGCAAACAGCCCATGATCATGGCATAGCATTCTCGGGGCGGTGGGGGGACGACAAAAGGTGATGCAGGCCTACTTTTATTCTGTGGGGTTGGGTTTGCCAGACCTCAGAGGGACAAAGGCCACAGTAAGGTGAAAAGCCAGGGATTTAAGAGGTCACGGTAAGGTCACCAAACCGGTAACCCCAAGCGGCATGGCCCCGGGGCTTTCTGTAACACTCTGGCAACGTTTCACTGTCAGCTCTGCGGTCTCGCACAGCACGAAAAAGGAAACGAGTGAAATAGTCAGCCCGTTGGGGGGCGGGGGTTGGGGGTTGGAGCGTCACACAAGGGCTATGGAGGCTTATTACAGCGATGCCTAGTCCCAGAATAAGCAGACAAGGGGATGTGGGGGGGGGGAGGTGTGCTGCACCCAGCAGGGAGTGCCATCACCCAGAGGGCCTTCTGGAAACATCTGCACCCTGCCACACCAACCAAACAAACCCTTACATTTTACTGATACGCATAACAAAATCTTTAATCTTCTCCAAGCGTGAATCTGACACAGTGAAATTCACTTATAGGGATAAACAGAAGTGCACAGGTGGAAAGGAAGCGATGGGAGGCCTGACCTCACTGAGGGGCCACATCAGGAGCTTGGCTTTCGAAACAATCACTTTTGCTAAACGAACATCGATGCCGATTCAGAAGGTCTGGGGAAAACGTGCTTCTGTGTCAGCAGAAGTGAGATATTAAACATCACTTTCACCTTCTGACAGCATGTTGTGAAGACAGGAAAACACATGCACAACAATGGCTGGCTTCCCGCCAAGCCGGAGACGCAGACGGCTCGGAAACAGCACGAAAACCCTAGACAAGCGCCTTTAAGGTACGAGACGGAGAGTCTGCTGTAGAACACGGATTGCTCGAGGCCGTGCCGTCTGCAAAGCTCGTGGTGCTTGGCTTCAGATGCATAAAAGCTCTCGACGCAGCCTGTGTGTTCGATCAGAACGGCGCGTCTGTGCAGATAATCACTGCGGGCCATTAAACAGACTCACAGGCACTAAAAAGGGCACCTAAGCCAGGGAGTGAAACTCACTGAAAAGCTGTACTTCACAAAAGTAATTTCAGACATTAAGAGACTTGAGAGCCTTCTGAGAAAGCAGCACACCTCAAAGACATCTGAGCAGCCCTCAAGGTAAAAAATGCATTGATAACACGTACACGGGATCAGCCGCTCACACACGCACACGGGATCAGCCGCTCACACACGCACACGGGATCAGCCGCTCACACACGCACACGGGATAAGCCGCTCACACACGCACACGGGATAAGCCGCTCACACACGCACACGGGATAAGCAGCTCACACACGCCAAAAACCGTTGGCTGCCGTCAGCAGGACCTTCTGGAGCATTCTCCTCTGGGGACAAAATAACCGCCACCAGCACTGAGTCATGCGTGGGGGGAGTGGGGGAGGAGGGGGGGGGCGCTACGAGGGATTGCTGCGTCGGTCCCACTGCAGAGAGCCAGCCCCTCCCTCACTGGGCACCTGCGAATGTGCACCGGATGGATGCGTGATGCGACTGTGAGGTAAGGCTGAGCCAAACGCATAGGGGGCAGCGAGGAGGGGATGGTTACCGTGGGAACCGGGTCCCCATCTGCAACATGGTTCTGGTAAACAACACAAAACAACCGTGTTTGGACAGAACATGCAGTCCTGCCTGCCGGCTCTCAGTGAGGTTGAGTTAGACGCTGCCACCATGGGACAGGAATGGTATTGTGTGCTTTTTTCCTGGAGAACAAGGGTGGCTATCATGCCACAGGGCTCCATGAGACACACGGGCCCAGTGTCTCCAAGTCCGCAGCAGATTCCAGCCCCGGACCTCGTTCCTGAGCCAGTACACAGTCAGGTGGCCAGTCAGGTGTGAGTCTCAGTGTGCCTCACACCTACCGGGGCACCCTCAGAGTCTCAGTGTGCCTCATACCTACCGGGGCACCCTCAGAGTCTCAGTGTGCCTCATACCTACCGGGGCACCCTCAGAGTCTCAGTGTGCCTCATACCTACCGGGGCACCCTCAGAGTCTCAGTGTGCCTCATACCTACCGGGGCACCCTCAGAGTCTCAGTGTGCCTCATACCTACCGGGGCACCCTCAGAGTCTCAGTGTGCCTCATACCTACCGGGGCACCCTCAGAGTCTGTGTGCCTCACGCCTAGCAGGACGTCTCCCAGAGTCTCAGTGTGCCTCACTCCTACCTGGGCACACTTAGAGTCTCAGTATGCCCCACTTACATACTGGGACACCCCCCCCCCCCCCAGAGTCCCACCCCCACTGAATCTGCAGTTAAAATGGCCTCACTGGAATGTAGCAGATGCATGTTTACATACACAGAGATAAAATATTCTGATATTAAACAGTGAGAATATGATGAAATATTTGTAAAATAATATTTACTCAACGGCAGTAGTATTATTCCAACCCAGTGAAATATGCCCCAGAAAGGCTGAGGAGAAAAACTTTTCCCCAACCAGCACCAAGAGCAAGAAGCAGAAACAAGGAGTGTTAATGCCCAACACCAGGTCATTAGGCTGGGAAGCGGGAAGCAGCATCCACCACGACTCCGGTCTGGGGGAGGCATGAGACACGGGACCCCAGCCCATATTTAGTGTCAGCCCCTCCGTGGTGGGGTGACAGTTCAAATTCCGGAGGATGGGACGTTACCGACTGTGACTCGGGCTCATCCAGAGAACGAGCGGCAGGAGGGCGAGAGGAAAAGCACTGACAACAGGGTGTAGCTGGCAGTGAGCCCCCAGCCTTTATGATGCCCGCCTCTCACCCCTGGTTTGAGATGACATGTGTCCGGCGGCTTGGTCCTGTCTGTGCGAATATCAATATAGAAAACCCAAGGTGGAAACGTTCCGCGGAAAGACAAACCTGACACATGAACAGCTTTCACCTGAATCACTGGTGGGCTGCAATGCAATGAACAGCATCCACTGGCAAAAACATAACGGAAGGCTGATGAAGAGAATAGAAAAGGGGCAGCCCACCCAAAAACTGAAAAAAAGATGCGTTTCAGAGGGGCTCTAGTGCTATATATCCATATATCCATTATGCTGGGAGATGTCTAGTTTTGGAGATATCGGCCGTAGAAATGTCGGTCTTCTCTCAAATATAATGGGAGTGAATGGCATTGTTATTGTGGTGATTAAAGTGCCAAAAAATACAGTTGAAATATTCAACAGCAATATCTCTAACCAGAAATCATGACCCGGCTACTCATGATTATCCACATACTTTGTATTGAATGGTTTAGCCTTTGAACTATTTTCTTCTACCAAACGCCAGTTGTATCACTGCACAGAAGATTCAAGCACTAGCACCCTGCCGATATCTTCTGCGCAGTGGTGCGATCGCTAGGTGGAGTTGATAGAAGGAAATAGTTCCTACATAAAACTGCTTACTACAATGTCTATGTATCATCTTGAGTATCTGGATTATCACCACAGCCCAACTGTTAGCATAATCACTAACTGCCATCAACACATCCACCAGCAGGACTCTCTGCACATCCCAATGCACAATCTGTCAGCATTTCCCAAAGAGACCTATTGACTCGAAAAAGGCTGGCAAATCAAATTAGGAACAACAACAGATTTACAAATCAATCACATCGATTAAAAATATCCGCACACACCACTACCATCTGAAATCTAGATCAGGTTCCTGGGTGGCACTTGAAGGTTTGTAACGCTCAAACGAGACAGGGAGCGAGACTGCGAGCTGCTGGTCTGTCATCGGGCGAAGACGGGCAGCTCCCGGCTGTGAAAGACGGAACAAATCCGCGCTCACGATCGTATTGATCCCCGCTGCGACTCACAGCGGCCGACGTGGTTATTAAACCGTTTGTTATGTCAGGAGAGGCAGTCGATGTTGTCAGGAGGCGGGGTGGGGGGGGGGGGGGGGTGGAGTTCTGCAGGACTCAACTGAAAATACGGCAGGGGAGTGTCGGAGGGGGCCAAGACAGGCAGGGGAGCGAGAAAGTATAGGAAGCCGTGGTTAGGGACAGAACAAATATTGGGGGGGTGAGGCCTCTGGAGAATACTGATAGGCGAGGAGACTTCATCTCCTTCCTGTGACCATCAGTGATCCGTGATTAAAGCACTAAGCTCAGCCAATAAACTCAGCAGATCACTCAACACCTCTGCACGCCTAAAGGCGGAAGAGCACTCACTATGAGGCAAAAAGTACTTCAAGCTCAGCGACAGGGAGCGATAAACAGCTCCCGACTGCAGTAGAGAGTAGGACAGATCAGCAGCCAGTCAGCCAGCCAGCACGACCAGGAGGGCTGAACAGAGCGCCTGGATCCGTATCATCAAACCATGGGGAGAAAGGAACAGTTAATACTGCCTTTCCCCGGCTGTGGTTCACGGCAGAGTGTGACCGTCTGCAGCTACGAGTACCTCTGACGTACGTGGATATCCCAGTTTCCGAAACTACCTACTCAGTGTTGTGGGTAATTGTTCATCACACCTCCCCCCTCGCAGAGTTAAGCGTAATCAGAAAGCCTTCTCTGTAGAGTTTCCCGATAAGTAGACAGCGACGTATCTGTCCACAGGGCGACGCAGCTAGAAACAGGTGAGAACCAAAATGAAAGCAGCGAAAACACAAGCGTGAAGTGGCATTCCTTCAACGTGTCAGGCTCCCGAAGCTGAGAAGCCACTATGCCCTGATCCTATCTTGGGTTTCACAGATAAGGATCAACATTCTCGACCAGACACAGGCCTGGCCTCAACATTCCACAGTTAACTAGGGAAAATGAGACGTACTGACGGAACCATCCATATCTCATTTCCGAGTGGGAACAGCGCTCTCAGAAATTATTACGAGCATTGCTTAGGCCATAAAGACTATTCCCTTCTGAGCTGATGTTCGCATCTAACATTTGCAGCAGGAACCTTGTCGACAACTGTTACTCTAATTGCTTTCACAGCAGAAGTCGGCTGCTATATAAAGGCGACGGCGCTCGTGAGCATCCACCCCAACGCGCGCGGGAGCCAGCCTTCGGGAAGCCGAAGGCACCGGCCATAAAAACCGCCAGCTGCAGATTGGTTTTCGTAATTATTCCATTCATAAGCCGTAAAGAAATTCAGAAGTGAAACAGAGTGCTTTCCCTTGATTAACACCCCCCCCCTCCCCCCGAATAGATTTGTTGTGTGTCAATCTTGCCCTCGGCAAATTATTGCAAAATTGCCCGCGGCAAATTAACATTCAGCTATTCACCTGAGGTGCGACGTGCAGATGTGTTTAAAACATAATTCGTTGCCGCGAAGGGCAGCCAGCTTGCTGGGGAAGGTTATTCCAACGCAGGGCTCTCCGTGTGATGGGCAAAGGGGCGCCAATGGCTAAACATCATGGGCTGAGTGCTCACAGGAGGCTCACAGGAGGCTCAAAGGAGGCTCACAGGAGAGCAGAAACACTGGCCCCCACATCGACACCTCAGCTCCTCTATTAAGCACTGTGTTGCGGGGGGAGGGGGGGGGGGCTGAATTTAAAACAAGCACATCTTTATTCATTAGCGAGTCCACTTATGTTTCATTACTCCACTGGAAATCTTTTAAAGGCTAATCGGAGTTTTGTTCACTTGAGAGAACAGCCCCCCAGTGAAAAAAGGTTATTGCCTGATACAAATAATGCATTAGGCAAAAATATAATATGGGGGGAAAGCTGATTAAATTAGCCCCCAATAATTCTGACACCCCTCCCACCCCCATTCAGTGCTGCACCCTCAGACAGGCCATGTAAAGTGTAAAGCAAATAAGCAAATGGAATCTAACGACTTTCTCAGAAGCCTCTAGACGCGGATACCTGCTCCGCGCACTTGCAGATCAGGGCTAGCGCTCCACAGGGACTGCACAGCTGGACAGGAGACAGAGTGGCAAGCACATGACCCCCGCCTGCCTTCCCCCACCCCCAGGACACAGAGTTAGCCAGGCTGTTCCTTCGGCAGATATATTTAGACAGCTTGTCAATAGGTCACACACAGTGCACAGCATACCAAGGCATCAGCTGAACGGAGTGGATGAAGGCTTTACGTGGGAATCTCCAGCATCCCATCACCCAGCACCAGAGTCCTGGGTGCAGTGCAAGGTCCCTGGGGAAGCAGGCGGCACGAGGCACCGGGCACAGCCAGCACACGCTTTTAGAAACACACTCAGGAAATCTCATTCGCCGTCCTCATTTGCCGGGGAAATCAATCTTAATGGAATCAGGCGAGCCTCCCAAATATGAATGGCTTCCACTTGTAAAAACTCGAGACAAAGACCTCGGCAGGAAGCCACACAGATGACAATTCAGGCTACAGCGGACAGAAAATAAAAGAGCAGCTTTCTGGGATTAGCATGAGGATTCGCAGCTCCAATTCAGCACAGAGATGACAATCGGACATCTAATTTCTATTACGGGAGCTGGATAATTGCAACATTTCCTTATCGTTTTCCAGTAGTTCAATCACCCCCAAGATCCACCGGGAGGCTTAACGCATTAGATGGAATTTTGTAAATAGACTTACGACGGTTTTGACAAACAGCTAAACTCAATTATCACGCGAATACAAACCACTCATAAGCTTCCATAACAAAAGAGGGGTGAGGTGTGTGTGTGTGTGTGTGTGTGTGTGTGTGTGTGTGTGTGTGTGGTGGGTGGGGGGATTTTGGCAGTGGTATTAAAAAGGTAAAAGAAACATCGTTAATAAATTCAGAAGAAAAACAACTAAACGAAGATCTGGAGTCTTCCACACAAGGGAGAACGAACACTTTATAATTTGCCTATATGAGTGAGAAAAGTACTTCACAGAGCCGTCCAGAGAAAGGGAGATTTACTGTCTCACAGCCGAGAAGTTAAGTCAAAGAGATAATAATTAAACAAAAATCTGAAGGTAACAGAATGGAGTTAAGTGTAGATCACCCTACAGAAACTAGGATAGACCACACACTGTGTTACACTGCAGCAAAAAACAGACTGGTCAGTGGTTAACTTTCTGCTTGGCTGTTCCATGCCATTAAACCAGACAATTAAATAACAACGACCACAAGCGCTAACTCACCAAATTCTTAATCAACAGCCAAGAGCAGCCTACGCACTGACTGGGTAAATACAATAGCGGCACCGTTATGACACTGTTCAGTATCAACCACAGTTCTGGTTATTTACAATGAAATAAGGACAAAACAAAGGGTGGGGGTGTGATTCTGAAAGTGCACCCATTCTGATGAGAAACTTCGTGCAAGCCGAGGAAGGAGTTTACACTCCCCCCCCTTCCCCCCACTCCCCCAACGCTGCACCAAAGCGCCGCTCGCACGCTGTGCATCCTCAGCTGATGTCACTACTGAGAAAGCGTTTATCTACCGCCGGCCCACGTCACATTTCCCATCATGGCCACACCGTCTGGCGCCCGCCGCCGTAGAGATAACGCTGGAAAACTCCTGCGCTGCTCCACCACGCCGGGCCGACACTCGAGGAAGAGCAAATACACGACTGAGGCTTTGCACAACTAAACAAAACACCGGGCACATGTCATGACTAAGATAACAATTACCTCATTTCAAGGCCCTGGCAGGAACAAGAAAAACAAGGCTTTATAGGTCCCTAAGAGGCAGCTGACAATTGCTTTCATACTTTATTACTACGAGGTTGCCACCGCAAGTGCGAACAGATTAGTCACTTAATCTGGCTGTTTCCCTCTTCTCAATACCTGCCAAGTACAACTTTATCTAATTCGCTGCTCCAAGTCCGGCTGGCAGTTTAAAGGCACCATGGACGCCTAATGAGAAAAGTCCGTTTGTTTGGTGCCTGGACACGACCTCGTGTCCAAAGAAAGGTCATTGGTGTTATTTGCGGTTCCTATTAATGCTGTGGATTCACCTAAATGTTTTTAAAGACCCCTCTCAATTGACACCAAGCAAGAGACCTGTCAAACCAAGAAATTACTCTTAAAAACTCTATATTTAGTTAAACACCAGTAAATTTGTGTCCAGCATGGGACAGACAACCTCTCCTCTGTAATACACCTGTCAGAGACAGGGGGGCCCAACACCAGTCCCATTTGGTGGCCTGAGTTCCTGGAGTTAATGAAATAACTGTATAATTACTGATAGCCTGACAAGTTAATCTTGTAACCAGATGGGTTGTGACAAATTGATGACAAGCTTTTAGCCGTCTGCCGCTTAATTAACCAAGCACCCGACAGGTGTTTAAACAGATGACACGTCAGACACGAACAAAAATCAAATGCGACCATATATTTTAAACGGAGAGAAGAGCCGTAAAACTGGGAACTGTAGGTCTTACTTTTATAATACCACCCAACGAGATTAACAAAAGCAGTCAAGCCGCTCCAATGCGTTGTAATTTCTTCTAATAAGTCACACTTCTTAAAAACCACCAACCACACAGGAAAGTGGTAAAAACGGTGCAGTTTTTTTTTATTCTTATTATTTTACAGTAAGTGTGATAGTCACATAACTGAACCGCACAACTTGTAGAAGCAAACTTTCTGCCATAGCATGAGATTCCAGCTGCTGGTGGCATGGAGCCATTCGGGGCTCCCATCAGACACCTCATAATGCGATGATTCCCCCGCCCCAGCTCCATTACCGTAACCTCAAACCGAAAGTAATCATACCGATCCCCGTCCCCTGGCAGGGGCCTAAGTTTATGGAAGACCACCGGATTTCCCACTGATCACCAGTGACCCAGGGAGAAGCTCAGATCGATGCCACTAGAGGAATACGACACCCCCCCTCCCTCGTAACTGTCACATGGAGCTCCCGAGGTTCACGCACGGAGCAGGGTCCATGACAGCGCACGATGGTATTAAAAACTTCTCCCCCACACCGAGAGGGACCCAGAAGACGTGCTCTGAATACCAAACGCTGTCAGGCAGCCCCTTACCTCCAGGCAATCCAGGCTCACGTAGCTGGAGATGGCAAACCCATCGATAATGTCCTCTTCTTGGGAGCCCGATTCCCGTCTCCTTCTCCGAGGGGGGCGAGGAGCTCTGGCCGAGGGGGCCGAGTTGAGAGCCTTTTTGCCGGTCTGGGAGGCGCAATCCCTTCCGGGACTTCGCTCCGCGTCCGAGCAGGACGAGGCGCTCCGATCGCCTGCATCCCTGCCGACGGCTTCCCGTCTCCGCACCCTCTCACGCTGGGACCGGGATCTCCGGCTCTGCTTCATCTTCCCATCCATGTTAGGGGGAACTAAAAAAAAAAAACGTACAGCGGCGTGGAAACGCGAAAGGACAGCCTTTTCGGGGTATGCCAGGAAAGCACGACACCCAAGCCGTGCACCCCCGAGATGTACACGTACGTGCAAATTACGTGTATTTCTTCATTCAATGACCTTGGTGGTTATACATCACCCGAAAATAACACCGTTCGTGTAATCCACAAATCCAGGAGTAGCAGTCCAAACCCTCCCGTCCTTTTTTCTCCGATATGCCAGATCGGGGACGCTCCCTTCATTTAAACAGGTGCAGATGGCAAAACGGCGGCATTTCGGCCAACCACCCGCTCGCCAAGCAACTTTATTGCGGTGCTACAACATAATATTACCGCTGCAGGCGAGGCGGAAAGAAGCGACACCGTGCCCCCCTTTATTTCCCAGCGCCCTCCCCATGATCCGCTGTCAAAAAGGGGGCGAGAAAACGCCAAACGCGCCTGTGTTTACAGGTCCCGGTGTGCTGCATCGGCAGAAGGTTATAATGTAACCAGTGCAATGTAACGCCCGGCGTGATCTTAAGTTTCAACTGTTAACCATCGCGGCTGACTTCCACTATGAAATCCTTATGAGAAAAAAAACGCTATCAAACCCGGGACCCCCCTCCAGTCCTCCACGTCTTAATCGCCAGGCTATTGAAATTACCTAATTATTTATTTTTATGTATCTAGTTATACACGCAATCCCCGACCGTTCTCCGAACCATCCATTTCTAAAGCCAGGGAAAAAAAACTGAAAAATAAATACATATATATATATATATATATAAAAACACAACAAAACAGCGAGATGGAAAAGCCTAAACGATCGGAAATTCCCAGGTTTGGTTAAGTTTTTATATATCCATCCCCGGGCTCCGTTCTTGCTGCCGGCGGGTCACATAGCATTTCTCTCCGTTTTCGTGCGAGGTGAAAAAAAGCTCCGATGGGCGCTCTTAAAGAGACAGGGGTGACCGGGACCGGCTCCCCTCTTTCCCCGCATCCGAAAACCTGCCCCAGAGCCGACAAAACTGACGCACTTCCGCCGCCTCTGCCATTACCGAAGGAAGTTGGCTCGTTTCCTTACGTGGTTTGCAAATCGCGCCCAGAAAGTTACTTTCTACGGTGCGATTCGGTGGGCGGTCACCGGCTCCCGTGCCTCCCGCCGCGCTGGCCCGGCTGGGGGCTCCGGCCGCGCTCCGCCGCGGTACCCGGGCGCTGGGATTTAATGCGCAAATAGGCTGATTTCCACGAGAGATGTGCCGCGCACCTGTGCGCAAGAGAGAACAACTCTCGCCGTTATTTATTGTAAAAATTGATCTGACAACTATTCCAAAATCTCATTTCTCGGAAAAAATTTCGTGATCAATTGAGTGGCAAGATGACTTTAGGGGTTGAAATTTATAATCGAGCTTCCCAAAGTCATGTAGAGATCTACGTCTACGCCAAAGAATTGCTTTTCACTATTTAGAGACGTTTAGACTTGAAGTACAGAAGGAATTGTTGTTCAAAATAAAACACTTGAAGGGACGTCTCTTCTAAAACGAAAAAAAAAAGCTTCTGTTTTTTAGGAGTACTACAGTCCCTTATCAGCTGTTACAAGTTAATGTATACAATCACAGTTAAAGAGAAGAGATAAGCCTGTGTACCTATTACACAACTCTGCATAACCACCTGTGCTGATAGAGGAGGGTGTCTGCAATGCACCTTCGTTCAGCGGACGGCAAGCGGTGGAGGTGCTTCCCTGTGCTTTCAAATCTGCTCCATTCAAGGCTCTTGGTGAAGGCTGGGTGTTTAGGTTTCCGGAAATGGTCTCGTCTTCAGCAGGTGATTCAGGCTTAATTCGGACAAGAAACTGCCCACATAGGGGAAAGGTGTGAAGGGTATGAACTTGCTTTGAATAGAGGTGTCAGCTTGCTAGA
The DNA here is from genome assembly GCF_048594095.1 of Paramormyrops kingsleyae. NCBI lineage: Eukaryota > Metazoa > Chordata > Actinopteri > Osteoglossiformes > Mormyridae > Paramormyrops > Paramormyrops kingsleyae. Next base: position 32,586,680 of record NC_132798.1, read on the forward strand.
GGATTTATAACTGAAATATATGTCAACAAAGCAGGAATAACAGTAGCAGACACTGGGCAGATGGTCTGGATTTCTGGTGTTACTGGAACACTCCACTGGATGCTGAAGCAGAGGTAATCCAATAATCCCAGTAACCCTACCCTCTCTGGCAGGCTGCTGCATTGCTGCATCAGTGCATGCGCCGTTCCCCTTCTGGGTATCTTGTCATTACACTGACATCCCACAAAACCTGTATCACAAAAATAAAAATATGAAAAAAAATACTCTACATCTATATAAAGAAATAATGAAATCGCCAGCTATATTTATTAGAATTATAATCATAGAATTATTTTTATGTGGTTTTTTTTTTATTGAATATTATTAATTATGATCGCCTCTGTTATTATCATAGCGAGCATACTGTGAAGTATTAGCTCTTGACACTGTCACCCTTTTCTCTGTGTGAACCCATTACCTCTTTGTAAATAAACCACATCTATAATGTTTTTTTCCCTATTTTGTTTGGAGCTGCATCTGACAGAGCAGTCAGGTCACTAAACAATTAAAACTAAGGTGAATATGAGCAGCTGCTCTTTGGCTACTGCGTAACAGATGATAAATACTAGATATGTGGACAGATACATGCAGTCAAGGTCTCTGCTTCACATCACTTATGATGCTTACAATAAAAGATCAATTCAACATGACCTACATGTATTTATTTATCCTGCGGCCAAACAGTTTAAGCTGCTTGCTCAAACATCTTAAATGGAACATCTTTTAATATATGGAGACAATACTCCCTGACTATGTGCCTCAGAAGTGTTGAATGGGCTGATTATCCTGTTTGACGTTTCCTGGTATGGTGGGTCTGACATTTTAATGATGATGAGTTTGTGTGAGGCAGACCTACATAGCTCCTGACACAGGGATATCCTGAGCCTGTCCCCGTGCCCCCCCCCCGATCTTGCGTTCCACGCACCTTCCCGGGTGGCTCACTTCAGAGGAACCGCTGTCAGAACCGGCCTGGAGGCCAGAGGGCCAGTCTACACCACTGTCCTTCTTAACTCTGGGCACATGCTTGGGATATCTTTAAACATGGAATAATTCAGGCTGAGGACTCGAGAAGGAGCAGAAACGACATGGCAGTAATTCATGCACTCCGCATCAGCTGCTCACAGTCCCTTTCAAACCAAACAATCACTTTGAAGTGGGGGCCATAAGACCCAGGTGCGGGAGGGCTCGGTGTCTTAAGCTCTGCTCCCTTCCAGCTTCCATAACATTATGCTGCTTTAGACACATAAACTAAAGTTCCCCTGTTTGTGCTCCAGAAACAGCACAGGCTGCTGGGAGGACGGCTAAGGGTCCTTAGGCAGGCCAGACAGGAAGTCCAGCGCCGGGGAGCAGGCCATCCAAAGGGGTGTTGCCAAAGAAAGTGCTGTCTGTCATGGTGAATATCCACAGGCGGGGGAGACTTAACATCCTGATACTAATTTACCCTTCGCAAATAACCCTTACATCCTATTTCCTGTGTTTATAAGACAAGGTTAGGTCCTCTTTCTGAGTGCCAACCCAACCAGCTGACACCAGATTTGCCCTCTCAACATGGCTGCAGGCTGTGGCTTTTATGACAGGCAGCCTTTATGACGCTGAATGGGCGATGCGTCCAAAACAGTAGGAATACCATATTCTCTGCAGTTATTTTTTATCCCCTTTCTCATACAAGAAACAAAAAACTGTTAAATCAAATAAACACATAGCCAACGTCAAACTGCCCCCGGGCTAACAAAACCCTGCAATATACATCACGGTATAAAATATTCAAGGCCGACGTGTGAAGAATGTAGTGCCCCCAGAAATGGGCGCCTTTTAGAAGGTGCTGTGAAGGTTTTTATTTCCCCATCTTGCGCTCATATTGGGGGTGCATTGCGGCTGATCTCCGCCAAACCGTTTGTGGGAAATGAAAACACAGACCTCCGGCTGCCATCCATGAAGACGTTCTCGCGTCTAACGTTGCGGCGATAATTCCCCAGCTGCCGCTTCTTGTGCGATGCTGAAAATGTGCTCCAGATTACAGCAGCAGAGCTGGAATTTACAAGATAAGCTGGGCGTTGCGAGACGCAGCGAATCGGCGGCAGATCGTGCCGTCCGGCGTGACATTACTCTCAATAAGCCGCGCGCGGTTGCTGCCGGCTGTGATATTGTCATTCAAATTAGGCTTGTTATTCGGCAGTTTGTCTTCACGCATTTGTCGCCGATGCCACTCATTTGTCAGTTATTTTACGAAGACGTCGTAAATCTCAGAGCCCTTGGTCGACTGCTTATACCTGTGAAAAGGCGCTCGTTTGGGCCTGGAGCCCTCTGTCTGAAAAGAAAGAGGGTGGGGCTTTTATTTGATGCCAATTCAGGTTTTATGACAGAAGAGACTCATGTAGGAATTAATTATGTGCCCCACGATGTTGCTGAAATATGGTAGCGAGGGAGACGGATCATGATGTCATTGACATCCAGTAGTATCTTGCATTTTGGAAGATCTTTAAAGAAATCGGTGCTTGCCTTTTATTTTCTATATTATTTTTGTGATATTGAGATGCTTTGGGGTGCTGCCTCGATGTGCCGTGAAAGCTGTGGCTGGACCACGACACTTTTAGGAAGCTCGGTAATGGATTTTATCGACCCCGGGCCGCTCGGCCCGCACGGCCCGCGACGCTGCCCAAGCAGCACTCTCCTTCTCCTTTCCAAATCTTATCAGGAGGCATTATGTCAGCGCCGCTTTTCATAAGAAACATCCCAGGATCGATGGGTCCTCACCGCGCTGTATGGATCTGCTCTGGGGGAGGGGTTAATCCAAGGATCTAATTTGTGCTGCTGGTTGAGCCCGTTAGACGCGGCGGTTCCCTGAGATTGCTATTGAGCAGCGATGCAGAATTTTCCTGTTTTCCAAGTTTTCCTGCATGTCTCTCAGTAATATATCACCTCAGAGGGACCACAGCTGGCAGAACATCCCAGAAGATATTTAGCTGCTGTTCAGTGGGTGGTACTGTGGCATCACACCTCCAGGGTTATGGGTACGAGTGGCAGTGCCCGCTGTTTTTGCATGGTTTCCTTCCTGCAGTCTCAAAGCACATGGTTGATTGTTGTCTTATCATTGCCCATAGTGTGTGGGTGAATGAGTGGGTGAGTGAGTGAATGTGTGAGTGAGTAAATGAGTGAGTGAATGTGTGAGTGAGCGAGTAAGTGAGTGAATGTGTGAGTGAGCGAGTAAGTGAGTGAATGTGTGAGTGAGTGAATGCGTGAGTGAATGTGTGACTGAGCGAGTAAGTAAGTGAATGTGTGAGTGAGCGAGTAAGTGAGTGAATGTGTGAGTGAGTGAGTGACTGAATATATGAGAGAATGTGTGAGTGAGCGAGTGAATGCGTGCCTGAGTGAGTGAGTGAATGAGTGAGTGAATGAGTGTTCGCAGTGATGGACTGGCATCCCATTCAGGGTGTCCTTTGCCTCCTCTGATAGGCTCCAGGCACCCTGTTACCCGGTGCAAGATAAGCGTAAATGAGCAGCTCTTCCATCGCCAGTCTCCTGGCTGGGCTACACTCCTCCTGTCGCTCTCCTTAAAATCACCAGCCGTCTCTGCCCTGGAAGCTCTGGCATCTTAATCCTGAAAATAAGTGACTTTTTTCCCCAGTCAAACATTAATTAGCAAATTTCTCAAAAGGGGGGAAGGGGGAGTGATTCCTAAACACGCTGTTTTATATCAAAGGGGTGCTAGCTGTGAGCCTGTCTACTTCCCAGCCCCCGGCCCCCGGCCCCCGCTTCATGGCCGGAGCATCCTGCTGCGGGTGACGTGCCAGCGTGTGCCAAGCCCACTGGCGGGTGGTAGGTGCCACCAACCCACAGACGGCATCAGGCAGCTGTGCTTCAGTGGGGACGCTAATTACGCAACGGCGCCCCCTGGACCGCCACATAATGACAGACTGTCAAGGCACTTTTCACACCCCTGAGTGTGTGGGCTGGGAGCAGGGGTAGGCGTGCGTGTGCGTGTGCGTGTGCGTGTGCGCGTGTGCACGGCTCCACGGTGACTGTGTGCCCAGGGAGATGTCGAGTATGCGGGTGAAAATGCGGCCTCTGAGCCACTGAACTCTCGCTCCTGTGCTCACGCGCACCTCTCCCCCTCACCAATCTGTCCTGATCGGTCCCCAAACCCCAGAGATAAGATCCCAGGGCAGACGTGAACTCTCCCTCTATAACTGAGGCCATAAATCACCAGCATCAAAAGGATCTTACATTCAAGTTCACAAAAAAAAAAGCCATGGCCTGAACCTTTGAACCTCATTAGAGCTCCCTCCCTACCTGTTAATTTATTTCTCAGTCATGTAAATAATGGCAGAATATGGCTGTGTTACTCAGCAAGTCTTAAACGTTACCTGCAGATAGACAGTGAATCACCTGAGGATGACCCATTAGGATAGATCTGCTCCCAGAGTGGGAAGCTTATGAAAAGAGGTTCAAAAAAGACAGAAGGAAACAGGGCAGAGTCTTATCTCCTGTGTGTTGGCTTTTGCATGTCTTTGATTAGCCAACGGCAGAATGACATCATTCTCGTTGGGGGTCGTCGCTGGACCGTATGGTGACAGACCCAGGTTCATTGAGCCAAAAAGGACATGGTCCACCTTAATGTCCTAAATTGGGTTTGGAAGATCGTGACCATGACCTGAAGTAATGAGTTGAACCGGGTTCATGCAGAGCTGTATGTTTTGCTCAGCACTACCTCCGAGGTCTCGCGCAGAGTTAGCCCCTACCCACAATGCACAGCTACAGCAGGCTGCCGTTTTTTACGGTGCCGAATTAAGAAACGCGCGTCTGCCTCCTGTCGACGAGAAAGATGACTCTGCTCTGTAATTGTCGGGGGTGCCTGAGTCATCGTGTTCGAGAAAAACAGCATCTCGGGGTGAAAACACGACGTCAGATTGAATGTGGGCTCTTAGTCACTTTCACACCGGGGGAAATGGGCCCGCTGTCATCTTGGACTGTGTCATCTGTACAGCCTGATAGGTCCATTCCAAAACCCATTAGAGTGTCCACACTTACTCACCCCCCCAGCACCATCTCACAGCATCCAGCTGGAAACTCTACAGCGAAGCATAGATTTTTCAGCAGGTTAAAAGCTTCACCTCTCTCCCAGCTGTGGGACAAATCCAGAGCGATTTTGAAAAGTCCAAGTGTTCGCTGTTCCTCTGCATCCAACACCTCCTTACATTCCTGTCAGTGTTAACAGTCTTCTGCTTCGTCTAACTTCCGCACCTTCTAGGAATCTGAACTCTCTACGTGTGACGGCTGCAGGGAAAACATTCAGCCTTTGGTTCCCACTTGTCAGATGTTGTCAGCAGGGCCTGATGTCAGAGAACAAAAGTATTTAGTGCAAGAATAGGGCTGAAAAATGGGGATCTGAGAACCAGAAATAAATCAGACATGAAGTGTGACCCACATGAGGAGGAACTTCTCATCTTTCCTGTGGAACCAGTACATCCCTCAGCACCTGCTAAAGACCTGCCCGCAATTTTATTTTATCTAATAGGAGCTTAAGAAATCAGACTAGGAGGGAAAGTCGAGGAGGAATTGTTGGTTTTTCTGTGCTGGAGACGGAGGCCCGTCGGGGCTGTGAGGTCACCGTGTTTCCGGAATACTCTTTGTTTCAGACCTCGGGCTTTCTTGTTTTTCCTGGCCTTTGTGTGGGGCCCCTTGTGGGATGATGCGGCAAGCGAGCCCACATCTAAAGACTAAAACGCAAGAGCTGAAGCAGAAAAAAATAGTTTTTCTTTCTATACTTTGTAGTGAAGTGGAGCTACAGCGGGATTCCTTAGACAGCAGCATGGATGCGGATGTGACGGCTGCTATGTGTGAGGTGCTCCGTGTGTGGCTGCTGAGGACATTAATGTCCCTGGGGTTGGGCAGCACTTAGGCCTCAGTGACAATGCAAGCGAAGAACTTGTTCTCTCTTTGTCTACATGTACCCAAGTATAATCCAGAGCAGTGTTTCTTAGTGGGGTCCTCTGAGACCCCGGATGTTCCACATTTTTACTCCCTCCCATCTCTCTGCCACACAGTCCACATTTTTGCTAAACAAGCAAAAAACATAGAGCCTTGTTGTCCTCAAGGACTGGGGTTGAGAAACCCTGAGCTAGAGGAACTCCCTTAAAACCATGTTTATACCTCTTCTTTTGTGTCTCCACGTCACCTGAACGCTCCACTGAAGCTTTAAAGTAAAAACACACGCCCCTGTTGACTCAATCGATGGCAGCTCCACCTTTGGATTCCCTTGGCAGGGCGCTTTGATAGTTCACTGACTCGCGTTTTCTCTGAATGCAAAGTGCACCAATCCCTCGCCGCCAGCTGAAGGGAAGTGTTTTTTTTTTTTGTTTTGATTGCCATCCCCACCGGGCGAGTCGGCTTTCTTTGCTCTGTGATTCGCCTCCTCTCAGCTCTGAGACAGGGATCGCCTTCTGTCGTGGTATCTTCTTTCTGAGAGGACCTTGGAGAGGCCCGTGTCACTCCACATTCCATCATCATAATGGCTTCTTCTTCTAGACTTGCATTGATGGCAGCGATGGCTGCTTCTTAGGAAAATTATGTATCTAAATAATGGAAATGGAATCCATGGATTGTCTTTCTTTCTCCCAGAGGAAACGATATCTTCTATAACTGATCTCTGAAAGAAGGAGCTTTTAAAACATTGACTATGTTTATAGCCATAGGGCGCCACACTATACTTCACATCTATAGGAGGTGGGATAATTGCCCACTTTCTATTGGTTCCCACATGTATAAACCCCACCCCCTATAGGTATCAAAACCTTGTTTTTCCCATGAGCACCTTCATGTATGGTAGTCCAGTTGTAGTTCTGTGGACTATGTACTGTAGTTAGGGAGTTTGATTCATTTCAAAGGAATAACGTGTCACTGTTTTCACATTGACCATCTTATTTATCCTGCCTAAGCTACCGCTGGACCTGTGTGCACTGTATCCTGGTAACGCTCCTGGGAGCCGCGCGTGAGCTGGTCCGCCTCGCATTGTGATCTCCGGCACCTCCTCCCATCTCTGCTCCACATCCAACCTGCGCCACCTTCTCTGACAATAGAGTTCAGCCGCTAAATTTAGCCGACTGCCCGGGGCCATCTTTAATTATAGATCCGTCAGAGTGGAGAGTGTCATGCCCGGTGCTGAGTGGAACGATTCCCAGTGCCGTCCGGCGTGCCAGATCTCCGTTCCCGACGGGCCGCGCAGCAGGGGCTGGCTCACGGTTTCAGAAAAATGGAAAAATATCTGTCACGGCAAGTGAGGACTCTGGGCGCTGACCTGCCAGATTGGACTCTTCTCCGCCCAGCCAATCTCCTGTTTCGCTAGGATTTGCCTTATTGAAAGAAAATTCACCTGTATGCTTAATCACTCTAAAGTCCTCCTCAAATGCTCTGATCAGCCATCAGTCAAAAACATTTGGACTCAGTCTGGCTGCTAAAACTTTCACCAGTTTCCCCCCACAGTCTGAAAAACTCTAAGGTCAATTGGAGTTACCAAATTGCTCATAGGTGTGGATGGTGTGTGAGTGTGTGTGACTGTGCCCTGCGACGGGTTGGCGCCCCATCCTGGCTCGTTCCCTGCTCTGTGCCCGCTGCTTTCAGGATAGGCTCCACACCTCTGTGACCCTGCACAGGATACGCTGATATGGAACATGGACCCTAACCCCAGATTAAGATCAGCTTCCCTACCCAGCCAGGTATGACATCACCATTCCAAACACAGACTCACAGTTTTACAGTGACATCAAGGAACACAGGTGTTCAAATCATTGGTTATAAATGCATTAGCATGTCCTAAGGACATCTCAGGCAAAGTTTCCCAACTGGTCCTGACTGATTTGATCAGTTTATCAGGGTCTGAACGAGGTCAGGTGCTTGGGTGAGGGGGCTGTTGGAACTGGAGGCCTCCTTGATGTTGTCATGTGATGTTTCATTGTTAGAGTTGGCCTTTCCTAATGCCCCCCATTCTTTATGCAATTTTCCCCAGTAATTTAGGCCTTTTATTTGCAGTAATTTATATAGCAGTTGCTTTTGTCCTAAGTGACATAAGCAAGTAATAGCAAGTAACAGCAGCCCCCCAGCCAAGAGCTGCTGGTCGCTGGGGGGCACCATGCAGGCTGATCTGGTAGTGGGGCCTCACAGTCGATCCTGCATCTGGTTTCCCTGTGAGAGCAGGGTGACTTGGGGATGGTCCCTGCCCTCCTCTGAAGGCCACAGACGAACCTTTGCCATGACTTTGCACATGTAATATTTCCTTCTTGTGTGCGGCTGCTGCTGTGAGGGCTTCATTTGCGCCGATGGTCCGACTTGTTGGGATTATTAATCAGGAGAATCCCCAGCAGGTCTCACACCATGTAATATGTGAACCCTTATGGTGACCTGATTCGCCAGTCCAGGATGGAGGGGTTTTACCTCCCCCCAATAATGGGTAAACTTCCCAGTTTAAAAGGCAATCTCACATACAAACAAAGATACAGGCTACTCATGCCGGAACGCCTGCTGACAGCCTGTGAGAGAGCTTTAGTGCTGCCTCATTCACGGCCCGTGCCCGTTTGGCCCAGTCTGCGGTTATTTCCGCCTGATCTCGTGGTAATCTCCTCACGCGTCGGCTCCGACGTTTCTGAGCGCTTGTGCTGAGAGGATTGGCTGAGATTACAGGAACGGCATCACCGATTTCTCCTAGAGTGTGTGTCAGGAGGAGTATAATCAGTGATGCTCATTTTTGCTATGTGGTGACGGGCAATGCATCGGGGGGGGGGGGGAGGGCATTGCTCCGGCCTGTCAATCTGACCCCGAACCCTGAACCCACCTGAGCCTCAGCCAATCACAAACTCTGACATTTAATGCTCAGGGACACTTATGATGTCCTTTAAGCCGGCTGCAGGTCTAACTGTGAGAATCTTTCCCGGTGCCATGATCCTACATGAGACACTGACCAGCGTCAAGCTGTGAGCAGGAATATGGAGACACCGCCGGCCTGTTACCTCCCCGCGCTTGTGGCACGGAGGTAAGTCAGCCCTGGAATTTGCACACTGCTGGTGACTCCGAATGCGGTTGCTGGTGAATCGGGGCTCATATCGCCTGCGGGTTTGTGGGAGGAAAGTCACCCCGGGGGATCTGACAGCAGGGGGGATCTATCCCTGTCAGCATGGAGCTGGGGGGGCAGCTACCCCCCCTACAGGGAAATCAGAGCAGAGGTGAAGAAAAACACACCAGAGGGAAAGGAGGAACATTGTTTGGGGGCTGGGGGAATGAGGCACGACGCCGTGGAAACTGGCACAGTTCCACTCAGAGCGAGACCTGCAATTTCACTGGGGCTGATAAGTCATCCCTGATTGCAGGGTTCGGCATTCTGGGTTCAGCCCAGCCCCTAATTTGCGGAGTACAAGCATGCGGGCGGTTTGACTCTACTCACCCGCACGAATGAGCTTGTCTATGGCTGTTTGTGCGAGTCAAAGGAGCCAGAGAGCTCATGCATACACAGACACAGAAGCAGAAACACGCCAAAGCGGTCGATTCATCCTGGCTTGAAAATCATCTGGTCCTGCATGATTTTTTTCCCTCTTTATACAGTAAATGCATATTTGCGGCTTCTAAGTGGCCATCAGCTGACTGGTTTGTGTGGATTAAAGGCATGCGACACTTGGCGGGATGCACACTGGGGCGCCGGGAAGCGGGGGGGGGGGGGGTGGAATTTGTGTGAGGATCACAGCTCCTCCCCGGAGATGGAAACGGCTCCTCCTGTTCTAAAATCAGCTACTTTTGAGGGTCAGTGAAGTGTGAGTGAGGAGATTGAGATCAGTTAGACATGTAAATATGGCGAACGCAAGCCTGGCTGACAGACACGACCGATGCGGCCGTAACATGCCTTAAAGTGCAAGTGACAGTCACATGGACTCCAGTGGCCAATCCCGTCGCTCAGAGGACCTGCGTGATCCACAGAGGGCTCTATCCATTGAAAGCAGTGAGTGTGCTGGGTCTAAGTGACCCTTTGATTCGATATTCAATGTTCCCTCATTTCCTGTGCTCTGCCAGACCCTTAGCTACCCGTCAAGCAGGCTAGTTACAGTTTCATTTGCATATGATTTCCCTAGGTTTCCTGCTGCCTGGCAACATGTTTAGATAAATGCCTGAGTGGTTCTCTAAAGCAAATCTGACCAGGCTCTGACTGCTGTAATATGAGCCCTTAACAGCCTGATGTTTCAGTGAGAGGGGTGGAAGGATCACTAATTTGACTAGTAGCCATGGGTGACGCAGCTACATCATGGTGTGATGGAGAGAGATGCTGAGCATCACAGCCTGGGAGCTTGGGGTCGTCGCTGCTGCGGGTCGGCCATCTCTAGCCTGGAGGAGGTATGTAGTCACACTGTCCCACAGTGTCCCTTGCATCCAGGCACCTCACATAGGAGACACCAATGCGAGGCCAAGGTTCATAGACCCAGCTGTGTTGAGGGTCCAGTCCCTAAGTCCTCACCTGGAGCTGTGAGCTACCACTGTAGACATGGATTGGTTCGTTTTCCATGGTCAAAGTGCGGTTTCATCTGGAAATATCCATGCCATTCGCATGGTACTGCTCCAGTTGGGGGCATCTGCAGTGCAGAGGCTCAGATTCTTGCGAAATGTTGCTAAATGCTAACAGCCTGAGCTGCTGTGATCCAGCCCAGCTGGTCTTGTGTGTGTCTACACTGGTTTATTCACCTTGCCCCATAATACACCCCTGCCACATAAACCCAGGCCTGGCAGCATCGGCTCAGCTCTGTTTAAACATTTATGGTCTTTCAAGTGCCTGATTTCCTCTTTTTTTAATTGGACAGTGTTTAACGGGTCGGTTCCTCCAGACGGCAGATAGAACAAGCTCTATGGAGGAGGATCCCTCTGTTTATGTCATTAATGGCTTGAGGATAAAATCAGCTCCTATTCTCCGTGGGGGAGGGGGTGGGGCGGGGGGCTACTCTTTCCACAACACGTGTCATGGACATCTGATTAAATTCATAGGCGAGTCAGACTTCTTTTTGTGAGAGTCCTGCCTTGTCTTTCAGCACTGGCAGGGTCACCCTTCATTTATACGTAATAAAAAGAGCTTATTGAACCGTCTTGCTGCTCACTTGCAGAGGTACAGCAATCAGTATCTGCCTTGAGCTGCGTGTGTAGCTTTAGGCATCAGAGTATTCGGCAATGCTGGCCGTGTGACACGCTAACACGCTGCAGGGTTCATATCCACTGTCTGTATCAGCCCCATGGTCTACGTGTGCGGTGGGGTCGGGGGGGGCAAGGTGAAGAACGAGAGGCCAGTGCTCTTTGAAATGGGTGTCACCGATTTCACATCTCTGATACTACAGACCGTGGGCGTGCATGGGAGTGCATCTTAATTAGCAGCTCGTTTGCATTTGAAAAGGGAAGGTGGCTTACTTCCCAAACTCATACTGAATTAGGCGATTAAGAGCCTGGGCCAAGTAATGACCTGTAGACCCCACAACCTTCTGGGAAACAAGTGTGTACAGAATGTCATTTTCAACTTTACAACAATATACAGTGATATTAATTATTCATTTATTTATTTCGAGTTAATATTCATATTATTCCTTTCGTAAATATAATGAAATATTATTTGGTTGACATTTGTTCTCAATACTCCGGGGCCCTAAGGATGCTAATGATGTGGGATGCCGAGAGGCGGGGCAGTACCACGGGGCCCTAAGGACGCTGATGATGCGGGATGCCGAGAGGCGGGCCAGTACCACGGGGCCCTAAGGACGCTGATGATGCGGGATGCCGAGAGGCGGGGCAGTACCACGGGGCCCTAAGGACGCTGATGATGCGGGATGCCGAGAGGCGGGGCAGTACCACGGGGCCCTAAGGACGCTGATGATGCGGGATGCCGAGAGGCGGGCCAGTACCACGGGGCCCTAAGGACGCTGATGATGCGGGATGCCGAGAGGCGGGGCAGTACCACGGGGCCCTAAGGACGCTGATGATGCGGGATGCCGAGAGGCGGGGCAGTACCACGGGGCCCTAAGGACGCTGATGATGCGGGATGCCGAGAGGCGGGCCAGTACCACGGGGCCCTAAGGGCGCTGATGATGCGGGATGCCGAGAGGCGGGGCAGTACCACGGGGCCCTAAGGACGCTGATGATGTGGGATGCCGAGAGGCGGGGCAGTACCACGGGGCCCAAAGGACGCTGATGATGCGGGATGCCGAGAGGCGGGGCAGTACCACGGGGCCCTAAGGACGCTGATGATGCGGGATGCCGAGAGGCAGGCCAGTACCACGGGGCCCTAAGGACGCTGATGTGGGATGTGCAGATGAGCAAGACCGGTGAGCACTTCAGACTAGATAGGAAAGCTATACATAAACAGAGAGTTTTGGTCGAATCTGCTGTTAATAATTCTGATTTGTAGATAATTTGTCACAGCACATGTGACATGGGAGGTGCGGCTTGCATTTTGGGGCTTCTGCCCGTGGCACTGCCCTGAGTCCCTAATGACCCTCAGGGCTGTGCCATATGAAGGGAAAAGAGGAATTATAACTGGCTGTCAGTCACCCTTTCCGTTCTTCACTGCATAATTTGCATGCTTGATTACAACCTTTAAAATAGATCCATCAAAGTCCCTGCCCTTACTATAAATCACTGGTGTGAAATAAGAGCTGCTTTTGACATAATTAGACCATTAGTATCTGGGGTGGGGGCGGGGGTGTAGGAACGCCACAGAGCCAGGGACAGAAACGGCACTGGATTCTGCAGTGCTGGGAATGAGTGCTCTTCCGAAAAATGGGAATCTCCCAGTGTAAACGCTGGCCGACACCCAAACACCAACGTCATATTATGTGCCTGCCGATGCAAATAATCGGCGGTGAGTTAACAGACATCGTAAACGATGACAGTCTGCCTGAAAGACTGATCCGTGACTCTCAATGACAGCGGCGAGTGAGTGAGGGCGGCATTGCCCGGTGTGTTATGCCGTGATACACGTCACGCCGTCTCCTGCTATATGACAGTCAGTGTTCTACCTCACTACACCTTCACTGTGTGGGGGGGGGGGGTAGTACCAGGAGGAGCAGGCTCTACAGTCATACGTTATATGGATATGTAAAATACATAAAATGATAGATAAAATATGTACTATTCTCCTTCTACCAATTCTGCATGAATGTTAGACCTGGAAATATTAGCTGCTTTGAGGAAATAATTAGGTTCTATTTGTTTGAAATGTTCGTCTAGATCTGGGGTCACCAACCTTTTTGTAACTGAGGGCTACTTCACAGGTACTGAGCCATACGAAGGGCTACCAGTTTGAAACGCCCTCCTAAACTTATCTAAACTTCATGTATAACAAACATGTTTTAAATGCTTTTTTTTAGATATTGTAATTTTCAAATCTACACTCACCTAAAGGATTATTAGGAACACCTGTTCAATTTCTCATTAATGCAATTATCTAATCAACCAATTACATGGCAGTTGCTTCAATGCATTTAGGGGTGTGGTCCTGGTCAAGACAATCTCCTGAACTCCAAACTGAATGTCAGAATGGGAAAGAAAGGTGATTTAAGCAATTTTGAGCGTGGCATGGTTGTTGGTACTGTACCAGACGGGCCGGTCTGAGTATTTCACAATCAGCTCAGTTACTGGGATTTTCACGCACAACCATTTCTAAGGTTTACAAAGAATGGTGTGCAAAGGGAAAAACAGTCCTGTGGGCGAAAATGCCTTGTTGATGCTAGAGGTCAGAGGAGAATGGGCTGACTGATTCAAGCTGATAGAAGAGCAACTTTGACTGAAATAACTACTCGTTACAACCGAGGTATGAAGCAAAGCATTTGTGAAGCCACAACACGCACAACCTTGAGGCGGATGGGCTACAACAGCAGAAGACCCCACCGGGTACCACTCATCTCCACTACAAATAGGAAAAAGAGGCTACAATTTGCACGAGCTCACCAAAATTGGACAGTTGAAGACTGGAAAAATGTTGCCTGGTCTGATGAGTCTCGATTTCTGTTGAGACATTCAAATGGTAGAGTCAGAATTTGGCGTAAACAGAATGAGAACATGGATCCATCATGCCTTGTTACCACTGTGCAGGCTGGTGGTGGTGGTGTAATGGTGTGGGGGATGTTTTCTTGGCACACTTTAGGCCCCTTAGTGCCAATTGGTCATCGTTTAAATGCCACGGCCTACCTGAGCATTGTTTCTGACCATGTCCATCCCTTTATGACCACCATGTACCCATCCTCTGATGGCTACTTCCAGCAGGATAATGCACCATGTCACAAAGCTCGAATCATTTCAAATTGGTTTCTTGAACATTACAATGAGTTCACTGTACTAAAATGGCGCCCACAGTCACCAGATCTCAACCCAATAGAGCATCTTTGGGATGTGGTGGAACGGGAGCTTCGTGCCCTGGATGTGCATCCCACAAATCTCCATCAACTGCAAGATGCTATCCTATCAATATGGGCCAACATATTGGCGAAAGGGGGTCAAACACCGTATTAGTATGGTGTTCCTAATAATCCTTTAGGTGAGTGTATATGAATGCAAATGGATTAAAGAAGAATCGCAACAGGATAAAATTAAATTTTAGACGCTGCTCACTGGTGAGTTGTGCTATTTTTAGAACAGGTCTGCGGGCGACTCATGTGGTCCTTGGGGGCATCCTGGTGCCCACAGGCACCATGTTGGTGACCCCTGGTCTAGAGGTTCGACATGTACAACTCAAACTTAAATATTCTTCTTCAGATGAGACATTTCATCTATCACACTATGAGAAGAGACAGAACCATTTTTGTGTGTTTCATTGTGCCTTTATTTTCTAAAATAACACTTCATTAGTGGTAATCAGAATTTATCGGGATAACTTTGACTGTATCCTAATTAAATGTTAAAGACGAGGTGCCCTTTGTGTGTAAAACCAGCTGATGGTGACTGATAGACAATTAACTGAGAGGAAAAGTAAGAGACAGTCAGAGGAAGAGTATGGGCTACTCCGCTGTGGATTTGGGGGCCCTGATGTGTTTGTCTTACACTCCAAAAATACACCTCAGGGGACCAAAGCCATAAGGAACAGTACTAACATTAGTCATTCTCAAATCACATTATATTTATATACTAAACATTTGTGTCATATGATGCATATTATCATTTAATTTGCAATAAATGCTACTTGTAAGTTAGCAGAGAAAACTTCCAAAGGGATAAACAAGCCGACAGGAAGCAGTTTGTTGCCTTAGAAGGCTAAATTGTCATAACTTGGGCAGGTTCCAACCACCCTTTCAAAACACGGAGCCTGCTGACAACCCGGGCTTCGTTTCTGGGGCCTCTTTCCAGCCGGTTGCACTGCCAGAGGGGCTTATATGTCCACAGAGTGCGATCCCGTTGATGAGCTGTTTACAAGCCGACGACATGGTGATGGAGCAGATGTGGATGCCCGTGCATCCAGCGGCACACAGGCTCCAGATTCTTTACATTCGGTTCCACAGCTGGACGTGCCCGATCGCAGCGTACGCACAATGCACACCTAGCAGGATTCCGGAAAGGAACATGGATTTAGGAAGCTGAACCACGGCCTGATGATCCACTGTGCTAGGCTTCCTTCCAAGTGGAAAATTTCCTACAATCTTCCCCAAGCGAATGAGGTCCTTTTTTGTTAGTACAAGGAGCAGCAGGCCAGTCCCACGGGTAGCCGGTTTGTAGTATGTTAATTTTTCAGCTTTACAAAAAGAGTCATTTGAAGTGTCATCTTGTGTTGACACATTAAAAGCAGGCGATACTTATAAATAGGGCTCTGGGCTTAAAGTTAACATGCTATCATTCAACAAATTATGAAAGAATAACGCATTATTATTTTTAAATAACACAGCTTACTGTCGAGCACTGGTTGGGCTCAGGACTGTTCGTTGTTTATCTGATCCCAGCATGCTTTTTTTGTTCTTTTTTCCATAGGCACTTCTGTGTATTTTGGACCCAAAGCCTTATGTATGAAAACACTCATTTTACACCGTTGATTTACAGTGCCAGTCAAAAGTTTGGACACACGTACCCATAGAAAGATTTATTTGTATATTCTCAACATTTTTGAATAATTATAAAGGCATTAAATGTATTAAGTAACATATATGGAATTATGCACTGATAAACGTTGTTTGGGGGGGGGGGGGCAACTGCAGGTTGGGACTCAGAAGGTGGCTGGTTCAAATCACTGAGCCAGCAGAGTGATCCCGCCATTGGGCCCTTGAGCAAGGCCCTTAACTCTAATTTATTCAGGGACACTGTCTGACCCTCCTGTCTCCTTTACACTGGTTCCATGAGGTGGCCTCCTGGGATGGTTTTCCAGCATTTTGAAGAAGGTCCCACATACATTGGTAACCGCTTCTAGTATTGAGGTTATAGTGATCAACCGCTTATATGGATCACAATGCTTGGGACAGAATCATTCCAGTACAAATACGGTTTAAATAATTCGCTTATAGTAATCAAGTAGTCTGCTTACAGTGTTCATTTAGGGTCTTTTTATACATGACAACATGTGGTGTCACGATCGTGGGCGAGCGGTGCAGGTAAGCAGACGATCGGAGCCAGGACTTCAGGAACGAAGGGGATTTATTGGGGTAACGGGACCGGGGAAGCACGATAGACAACATCAATGGTGAGTCTGGCGAAGACAGACTCAGACGAGGACTAAATACACAAGACATGCCACGGAGAACGAGCCACAGGTGAGAACAATCAAGGGGAAAACAGGAGGTAATGAGGTGGGCGTGGCACACATCGGGAGTGGACGGAGCGGGGCGTGACATGTGGAAACTGGTAATTCTTTTTTTTTTAAAAAAACTTTACTTCGATATAACACATAATTAAAAGACACATTACAAATGTCTCTTTCTAATGGTACATTTGACTCCACCGTTGGGAACAGAGCGAGTAAAACTTACATAGGCCTCACATTTCACTCTTAAAAGTATTCAAAACAGAAGTGCATAGAAACATTCTCGTCACTTCTGCCACTTCTTTACTTTATTTTAAAAATGTAAATTACACAAAATGTTTAGTCTAAAATCCATGTATAAATTACGGAGTCTCGTTATTCTAGCCATGTGTTTTATCCACAAATGCAAATTTGCAGAATATAATGCAGAATGTAATGCTGCATGACTGCATTTAAAAATCAACTGTAATTGTTGTTCGAATTTGAATAAATGCAGAAATGACTGTCGTTTCAAGGCAGTATAACCTCTATTTTTTATACCATACCTTTTTCCCTTTTCCTCCCAAAACAGATCATTTTAGTACTTACTTACTTATAGTGATTTTATGTTGTTTAATTTTGGTATTTATTTGAAGCATACACAAATTCAAGCATGTTATTCATTGTTAACCAGGAAAAATGCTTTTAATCTCTTTCATGTTGTTGCACTTGAATATTTTTTTTAACAATGCTGCATTATTTGTTTGCTAATGAATTAATGTATTTGACCAGCAATAATGTATCTGACCAGCAATAAATAGTTTTTCTGGAGTTGAACATAGTTGCGGTGTATTTTCAACAAAGTTCTGTTGACTTGCATTGCAGGGGTTAGGGGCGCTGCCCCCCCACGATCTGGAAAAACCACATAAAATTAGAAAGTGGAGACGAAAAGGAATGCGAGATACAGAGATCACTATGCGATATCACGAGAGAGGCTGCTGTAAACATGCTTGACATTCTCTAAACCAGCACAGTACATATATTCCTATGCATTTATGAGTTACTAAACTTTTTGTGTATCGTATGCTAACCTTTGCATGTCATCTGCGGCTTTCACAAAACTCCTAAAAAACTGCCATTTAATTTTTTAGACCAACGCTGCGATATATTATAACTGCGACGGGGAAAGTCAACTGTAGAATGAAGAAGGGTCAACTGTATAACATGATTGAATATACGATTAATCACATTTTTACTCACTCAATTTAAACGATTAATCACGATTAAGAAAATTAATCGGCTGACAGCCCTACTTATAAACCTATAAATTAATGGACACAATCAAAGCTCATATCAACACTTATCGGTTCTTTCTCAGGAAATACACACATCTTGATTTTCACCGTGGGCACTTGCCCCCATCAAGTGAATTATACAGAAATCAGGGGGCTATTTAAAAAAATCCTGGAGACCTGGATTTTGAATAACTCGTTTCATCACATAATTGATTTGAAATCACTCTTCATCTTCAAACATTTCACAACTGAAAGGTCCTGGCAGTGGAGAGTCGCCTGGCCCAGCGGCAGACTGATGAGGATCAATAGAGCTGGTCTCTGGAGTGGGACATACATCATGAATCTCTAATTCAACACAGTTACATCCACTATTCACTTTAGCTCATTATTACATATCAGATAATATCATGAAGATAGCAGCTGGACCTCAGAAGCTGAACCCAGCTTCCTGGGCGTCCCCTGCCCCGTGCCCTGAGCTTCCTGGGTGTCCCCTGCCCCGTGCCCTGAGCTTCCTGGGCGTCCCCTGCCCCGTGCCCTGAGCTTCCTGGGCGTCCCCTGCCCCGTGCTCTGAGCTTCCTGGGCGTCCCCTGCCCCGTGCCCTGAGCATCCTGGGCGTCCCCTGCCCCATGCCCTGAGCATCCTGGGTGTCCCCTGCCCTGTGCCCTGAGCTTCCTGGGTGTCCCCTGCCCCGTGCCCTGAACTTCCTGGGTGTCCCCTGCCCCGTGCCCTGAGCTTCCTGGGCGTCCCCTGCCCCGTGCCCTGAGCTTCCTGGGCGCCCCCTGCCCCCTGCCCTGAGCTTCCTGGGGTAAGCTACAGGCTCACCATGAAGCAGAACATGATAGGCAGCTATGGATGATGGATGGTTGGATGCTTGAACATATTTCAGTGTTAATGACTATAATCAGTGTATTAACGTATGCCTGTCTTGGACTGAGACAACTTCCTGGTCAGGGGACATGCTGATGTGTTAAGGAGAAACTTGGGTTAAGCCCCCCCCCCCCCCCACAGCCATCAACACTGAGGGCAACCATCACTGTGCTGTTATGGGGCTCTCTGGAGCTAAATCTCTACAGGCCACTTTTGCAAGGTCCAGTGGGGAGAGTTATGTGATGTTCAGGGAGGATCATCAGCTGCCAGGTCCCTCGGCTTGAAGTGTTGCTCAAAGAACCATATCTGACCCTGACACTCTCTTCCAGGGTCTCCCTTCTTGGTGGAAGCTGAGAGTAAGAGTAGAAGGATGAATCGCAATGTAAATGGCTCCCCCCCCCCCCCCCACGCCACTGACCTCCTAAACGAGGTCCCATGAGAATCACACGGGCGCTGCTGGGACCTTTACGCCCCTCCCTGGAATTCGTACTCCTGACTCTATAAGCTGATTTACACATACCCCAAAACTGTTTGTACCCTACATCTTGTCATCTAAATCTTATTCATATGGCTACATATTTATTTGTTTATTTATAAATAGCACATTAACTCATTCTCTATATCATTTTATTTTATTTATTGTTTTGTGTGTCTGTGTATTTGTGTATGTTTTGTTTTGGCAATATGTTTAAATCCTATACTTGTGTCACCAGCAATATAAGCTCCTTACACTTTTCTGTACATGGAGAATAACGACGTTCTGATGCTGCAGAGGGGCCCATGGCCTGCAGTCCTTTGCTGCAGCGCCAACCGCTGGCATGTACCAACCAGGGGCAAGAGAATGACTTTACAAAGGGGGTGAGCTACCCTGGCACCACATGGCCCCCTGTGACAATACACAGGTATTGTTTTGGTGGCATCTTCCTACAACCATAAGACCATAAGTTTCCACGAGTTTAAAAAGAAATATGTAAGAATCTGAAAAAAACATCATGCTATAGACAGAAGCTTTGGCGATATATTCTTGTAAATAATCTTTTTTTCAACTAAACCTGTCTTAGGTAGTTGAGATTTTGCGCATTTTATTTTTTCCCCATGCCTGCATTTATTTATGTGATTTTCCTGTGATGGTTCAGACAGAATTTAACAGAGAGCAGTATGATACCAAACAAACAGGCTACGATCGGCCTCTGAAGCTGCAGCAATGAACAGTGACGGCTTACTGGTAATAACTGTGGAGCTGACAGGGGAAATGACTGGTTATCCCCAATAGAGAAGGCTGGGACAGCTTCTCTCATTTGATTGGCTGTCTCCCAGAAACGCCGGCTTGGCCTTTTAGTAACCACAGAATGAAACGTCCACAGTGCCACTTGTTCTGGTCTCTGGAGTGCACTGAAAGTGACGCTCTTGTGTCAAACAGTTATGTAAGGAGCCAGTCAGGAGGTGGAGAGATCACACTCAGACCGGGGGCAAGCAGAGGCTCCTTACCATGTGTGTCTGCTCTTAATTAGCCTGTCCTTCATCTTGTGCTCCTCAAAGCCGTTCAGACCTTCAAGGCCCTAATAGATTAATTAGGAAAGACGAGGCGGTTGCTGGAAATTAATTCTCTTGCCCCCGAGACATCATCACTGAACCCTCCACACACATGTCTGAAGATACGACCAGGAAAGAACAGCCTTGTGTGAGAAGGATGACGCATAAGCCCCTAATTTCCCTTATTAAATGAACAGCACTGTTGCACAAACATAGCCAACTATGCAGACAAAAAACGTCCTCCATGCTACTGGTAGACCTTAAACCAGACCATAAGACTTAACCTTAAACCAATCCTGAAGTACAGGTATAAACCATAAGCGAGCCCAGAAGCCTAGACCTTAAACCAGTCCTGAGGTCTAAACCTTAAACCAAACCAGAAGCCTAGACCTTAAACCAGTCCTGAAGTTTAAACCTTAAGCTGGACCAGAAGTTTCAATCTTAAACCTACACCTGAAGTCTGTATTTTACTAAAAATCCAAGTTGCCATATTGCATTTTTTAATTACATGTTTGTTCTCATTACTTTATTATACTTTTTTCATAAGAAGCACTTCTCATTCTGCCTTCCATGCTGGGAAAATATTAATAAAATAGATTCCGTTGGCAACAGCGTCCCTGCCAGCATTTCCCGTTGGTAAATTCTGTAAATTCCGGAAGACACTGTAAGAAGCCCCCGGCTTCGCGTGCCGCCTGCTATTTGTCTTCCCCTGAACTGGCTCAGAAAATCCACCTGGCTCTGGGTTTTCAGAAATATTGATGTGTGGAAAGAAAGGACATCACTCAGTGGTGATATTCATGACATCCTTTAAAGCAGTTTCCTCTCAGTTTGTTCTGCCCTTTCCGCCAAAGCAGAATAAATGATTTGAGTAATGAAAGATGTAATTAGCATTTAGTTTCAATGTCACTTGTGATTTACATTTCAATACAACAAATTTTGTAACAAATTTAGCGTATTTCTCAAAGATGAAAGCTATTCTTCATACATAAATTAAATGTGCTTGTAGTTTTATGAATATCTTTCAATTTGTAAATTGATAAATATAAATATCTACGGTCCTCACAATTTAAATTTTAGTCATTTTTGCAACCCTGTACAGATATCCTCCCTGATCCGAACCTGGGTCATTTCAGAAGGAACAGAATCTAATGACCCTTATGCACTGTTTATGTCTGGCTGATGACCTTTGACCTTGGGCAGCAGGCTCCCGTAAGGTTGAGCTGGGACCTGAATGAGCACAGCTGACGTTCAACAGCCATGCAGGGTTGAATTATGGGTAAAGAATTGGCTGAAAAACAGACAAGAGCACACTGACTTGAGATTAAGTGCTTGGACATAGATATTGTTTGTTGTTACATACTGTGTTCGTAGACCTTCTTAAAATGCAGCATGAGCATGTTCTCAGGTCTCCATGAGATTGGCAGCCTACCTCCCCCCCCCCCTATAAAAGGCCATAAAAGGACAGAGAACACATAGGTTTATGTTTTGGAAATGCCAGCTTAGCGTGGAAGGCGGACTATTGGAGTAGCATGCTGTCAGGTGAAAAATGATCACTTTCCAATAAAATGGTTCTGTCACTTTATACATGTACAGTTAACCTATGTGCATGTCACTCAGAAAATATATTCAAAACAAAGTGCTGTCATCGTAGATACCCAATGTCCCAATTCATAACAAATAAACAGGAAATCATCTTTAAAAACTGGAAATCAACAGAAGCTGGATGCTGGCTGCCGATGGGGAGTCCGGTCCAGATTGAGGCTCACAGTCCATCGCACGGGGCCCATTACTGATGAAATTGTCTCTTATCAGATTTCCACTTGACAGACTCCAGATGTCATGCAACTGTTTACAGAGCTCACCATATGCCACAAATCAGACAGGATCCCCCTCCCTCTGTCTCCTTAAGAGGGACTGAACCCGGAAACTAGGGTTTTTTTTTTCCCACATTTTTCTTTTTTTTTTTATTAGTGGAGATGCACATAATCTGCTGATGATGGCATGGTGGATTCCTGCTTGACCTCTTGTCACCGCCAGCAGTCACGCGTGAATAAACCGTCCAGCTGTCTGGGAGCTGTTAAGGATGGAGAGCATCCTGGACTAATCCCCAGAGGAGCAGCTCTAAATCAGGGAGCCAGTTTAGCATAGCATGAATGTGTCTGGGTTAACGGGGCAGGGCAGAGGGGATTCCTGGCTAGGGCAGTCAACTCAGTGCTCTCTGTCTAACAAAAACACACATATATGCATTAACTAAGTGCATTAACTCCAGCAGACAAACTCGCACTAACAGCATCGCTGCAGGTTATACTGTAATTTATTTATGAAGGATGTTAAGCCCCCCACCCCAAAGTGAGTACATCACCATAAACGATGAAACTGAAGGACCAGCTGCGGACAAAGCCAAGAAAATAAAACACACAAAGGTTAAAAGGTAACTGGGGGAAAAGGCGTCCCATGGGCCAGAAGATGTGGCAGAAACAGCCACTGCACCCAGGGAGAGATCAGGCCAGGCTGGCGTAAAGACTCAGCAAGCAGGGGGGGCGACGGAGGTGCAGGAGTGACTCTCGTACACATGCAGCGATGCAGATGTTAAATCCTCCACATTCTCCTGACCTCGGCTGGAATGGACTTGAAAAGGGAGCCAGCTCCCTGGAAAACAGACAGTCTTCTGATGTAAACACTACCAATTCTCAAGAAAACCCCACAACATTTTTCAACAGTGCCTTTGTCTTTAAACTGAACAACTCTGTTTGCAGCTGCTGCCTAGAGAGGATTAAGTGCTTTTTCCTGTCTAAGAGTACTAGTTGTTGTCCATTTGTGCCCCAAATAATTCTCTAGCCAGTTAAGTCCCAAAATTATTGTAGCTGCTGCTGTTACTCCTCTGTTGCCCTTGACAACCTTTATTTACCTATATTTATGAGTGACTTTGCTGCATAATTCCTCCTGGAGCCGGTCAAGAAGCTGGACATTTTACTGAAGAAACTGAGGTCAATTACTGTACTCATAGATAGAGGGCACCAGCAGTTTGTGCTGTGTGTAATCACCTCTGTATTTTTAACATTTATACATTATGATATTATGTTAGAATAGACTGTATTTAAATTGTTCCCTGGCCCATATTTAATCAGCAGTGATGGGCTTTCAACCTGTGTACTCACGCCAGAGCTCCAGAGCATGGTTTATTAATTACCATTCTCATATTTTCACTGCTAAAGAGGGGATTTTTGTTGCCTGTGTTGTGCATGCAAATTTCCCTCATGCATATGCAATTTGGTCACTTTGACTGTAATACCAATGACCAGAGGCAGGAATAAACAAATTAAATAGTAATGAGATTTATGGCAGCCAGCAGTGACTCCGCTGGGCACGAGGCAGCCACCTTCAGCGGAGGCAGGCAGGGAAAGCCACCCATCCCCTGGAACTGGGGTGGGAAAGAAACAGGACATCATTTGCTATGGTTAACAAGTTAAGGGCATATTAAACACTGATTATGGGGACTTTAGGGGAAAAGCATACGATTATTGTTATGTTTACTGCTATTTAAATGAAGTTTGAAACTTAATGCCAAAGAATGAAGAGTGAAACGCATAACAGCCCACTGAGCGACCTTGTTGAATCTCTGGGTGTCTGCAGGATCCTCTGGGTAGAACATTGGTTCTTTAAGGCAGTGATTCGTAACCTGGTCTGTGGTGACCCACAGCCAGTCAATGTTTTAAGCTCCTACCAGGAGCTGGGAGGGAGCGAAAATGTGGACAGTCTGGCAGGGAGTTTGGAGAGAGCAAAAACGGGGACAGTCTGGGGGTCTCTGAGGACTGGATTGGGAAACGCATCGTTAAGGAAGACCTTTCCAGACCTGCTGGCTTCACAATCCTAAGAAACAGACCAGGTCTCCCTGAGATCATATGTTAGTGATCACCTCCTCTGCCAAAGTTTGTTGCCAGGAACCAAATCACAAAAAGACGCATAGATTCAGATGGCCTGGCGATGTCAGGTCCAACTCTTCTCTCGTAGGTGAGGTCTTGACCTGAATGGGAATGAGGTCGTATTTTCATGTGACCAGCTCAGCTCTTCCAATCATCTCAGCAAGGTTTCATTTCAGGAGTTGAGCAGTGAGGTCCAGAATGTGGGTTCAGTGTTTTCCCAGATGCATTTTTGATGTGACCAGAATAGTTCTTTCTAGAGTGCTCCAGACATTCTGTTAGCAAAGGCTAACTGAGGGTCTTGGCTTGAAAATTCTGTCCAGATGGGCTGGGTTGGACCAATGTGCTTATGTGGTGTTGGGTAGAAAGCCTTGCTGGACACCACGTAATGAAAGCAGCTTGAGTCTGGGATCTAATTGTAACCCATAAAAGTTGAAATATGTTTGACAGATACTGATATTTCGGCAAGCAGAGAAACACCTGATGTTATGTGGCTGAGCTGGAATCCCCTCTTGCACACATGCTTCTATGGTAGATCCATTTAGAAGGTTCCAGTAGCTCAACAACATCTCAGGTTTCTATTTAGTTGGCTACAAAGAGTGAGACGCTGTAGGGGAGCCTCCATAACCGTGCCGCTGACGGTACTCCTCCTCTCTGTCTTACCCGTTTTTCTTCTTCTACAGCAGCACACATTAAGCGTGTTTTCTTTTACTTATGTACGTGAAACAATAGCGTTGACATGGAGTAAGCTAAAGCATGTGATACACAAAAGGACAGAAGTCATGGGAACGTGAACCGACAGCTGCGTGCAGAGCTGCGTGCAGAGCCGGGGGGCAGAGCTGCGTGCAGAGCCGGGGGGCAGGGCTGCGTGCAGAGCCGGGGGGCAGAGCTGCGTGCAGAGCCGGGGGGCAGAGCTGCGTGCAGAGCCATGGGCAGGGCTGCGTGCAGAGCCGGGGGGCAGAGCTGCGTGCAGATCCGGGGGGCAGAGCTGCGTGCAGAGCCATGGGCAGGGCTGCGTGCAGAGCCGGGGGGCAGAGCTGCGTGCAGATCCGGGGGGCAGAGCTGCGTGCAGAGCCATGGGCAGGGCTGCGTGCAGAGCCGGGGGGCAGAGCTGCGTGCAGATCCGGGGGGCAGAGCTGCGTGCAGAGCCGGGGGGCAGAGCTGCGTGCAGAGCCGGGGGGCAGAGCTGCGTGCAGATCCGGGGGGCAGAGCTGCGTGCAGAGCCATGGGCAGGGCTGCGTGCAGAGCCGGGGGGCAGAGCTGCGTGCAGATCCGGGGGGCAGAGCTGCGTGCAGAGCCATGGGCAGGGCTGCGTGCAGAGCCGGGGGGCAGAGCTGCGTGCAGATCCGGGGGGCAGGGCTGCGTGCAGAGCCATGGGCAGGGCTGCGTGCAGAGCCGGGGGGCAGAGCTGCGTGCAGATCCGGGGGGCAGAGCGCACGCTTGCGTTTGCGTGCTGCTCCTCAGGGTTAAGGATGCCATGCCCCCTGAGGCCTAACAGCCCCTTCCCTGGAAATATCAACTATACCGCGCTGCTACAGGCCAGGATTTTACAACTGACTTTACAAACAGATCAATAAGGCAAAGTTCCACAACCCACTGCAAGGTTAAACACATGTGATGAACCCGATTTCCCGCTTGAGAGACAAAATTTGTTTCCCTTTGGCTAAAATAAGCCTCTCCGCCCCCCCCCACCCTTACATGCTGCGTAACCTAAGCATGCAATGTGGGAGAGAAATGTCTAAGAAAGTAAATAATAATCACGCTTCCATCCATCTTCTAGCCGTTCATCCTGCACTGGGTCGCGGGGGGGGGGGGCTGTAGCCAATCAAAATATGATATCAGGGAAAAGTAATCAATCTTCCAGCCTCCAGCTACCTAAAAATAGGTCTGAACAGATTGTGAGACACCTCTAACAAACTGTGCAATGCAAATTCCCTCCAGCTCTGTTGTACAACCTTGTGTGTGCGATATAGAAAAACAAACAGTCAAGTGTCCCTTGCCTTGAATTAAACCGCATCACTTCCTCCAGCAACCTCTGATGTCCTCTTGAGAGCGAGGTATCATTCTGAAACCATTCAGCTTCTAAAATGTCCATGTTCATCACAAACCACGTTTAATGTTTCTTATGGAAACAAAGCTAATTAATAATCCTAACCCATGATGAAATGATAGGATGTGGAAACAAACAAGGCTTTTGACAGACTACGGAGGAGGTCTCTGCCTGTGAGGCTCTGCCGCGGATTCTATAAGTACACCGAGGACAATTACATGCAAAGCAGGTAGAGATTGTTGGGGGCATTTTATGCTAATTTTATGCAAGGTTATCCTTGTGGCTCTAGTTAGCTCCAACATAGCCGCATACTTCACAGGCAAGCAGGAAGCCAAGGATTTTGGACATCCTCTATGAAAGGAAACGACTGGCTTGGTTTTCCGAACGCGAGGTAAACAAAAACATGGCTGCCGTGCTGCGAAGATGAGGTTCCTCTTTAGCGCTCCTGCGTGTGTCAGGTAGCTCCGCTACCGCTGACCCCTGGCAGAAGATGAGATGGGCAGGCGTGGCGTTAGCCTTGGCACGGCTGTGTTAACCGCCGCACTTGGTATTCAGCCTGAAATCGACCAGCCGTGGGCCTCGAACTGGAGCCAGCCCGCTGTATCCCCCTGAAACATTCTGCAGGCAATGTGACGATGCCCAATACCAAACAGCCGAAGCACATCTGAGGTCGAAGCTTTCACCAATCAGGGCTGCGACAGGCAGGAAGCAGGCTGCTCACTTACTGCCGCATGAATATTCTGTCCTTGACGACTTCGCCCAGGGATTTGTTTGGGAAAACATCGGCCGTCTGGCTCTCTACTCCTTACCGGAAGGTTCAGTCCGATCTGATTATCATTCATTACCAGAACAACTAATGCAAGACACTAACACAGGACTGCTACTGGAGATAAATATGATGCTTTTTTAGAGAATACGCGCTTAAGCTTCATTCTGGAAGGTTCTTTGAATCCAACTCCGTCTATGAAATTTCGTGGGGTGTACTTTTCAGAAGGACATTACTGACACTTTGCTTATGTGCCTAAGAAATCGCTGACAGTCAGATGTCGCTGCGAAAATCCCATACAGAAATAAATTCGGAGCAGATGGACATCTCATGGTGTCACTTTTGAAACGTCTGTTGCTATTTACATTCAGTAAAGACAACGCGGAATCACGCAAGACGTCGTCTCCGGCTCCTTTTTGACAACTCCAGCACGTGTCTGTAGTGTCCCATCTGTCACTCTGTCCCCGTCGATACTGAGGAATATCAGTTAGCCTGCCAGAGGAAGCATGTCGAATGAAATCAATACACAGAAGCTGAGTCCTAATGGTGTATCAGTCCTTTGCCATTTCCTGTATCAGCTTTACCTCTTACCAGCATATAAAAGATTTTAAATAAAAATCTGTTAATTAGCATATAAAATTAACAAGGTGGCGCAGGGGACAACTGAAGGCAGCAAGATTTACATTAATACAAAAATAAACATTGATACATAAAAATGATATACATGTGTAATATGGGAATGGTATTTTTAGCTGGTTTGAATCTGGACCAGTCTGAAGGCACCTAGGCATACATCTGGTGCCTTGCTGGTAGGTGAGTGTACCAGTCTTGGCTGTGCTTGTGTTAGCTTACGCCTACCCCTTCATAGGGACAGATCCCTGCTATCTCTGCTGTCCACCTCTCCCTACAGGGCATAAACAGAGTCTGACATTATCTGGAAGACGGCCTGCATGCTGCCATCTTTATCTGTGAAAAACGACACCAAAGTTCACCGACTGGAGCACTTCGGTGCTGCCGATCACCTCTCCGGTAGGAAAGGTAAATGCTATTAATTAGAGGAGCTCAGAGGGGGAGGCAGCGTTGGGGCCAGGCTGATGGCTTTGTGGTCTGCTTGGTTATCATGGCAACATCATGTACAAAACACCACGTCTCAGCGGACAGCTGTGGTGCTGAGGCTGAATGGATTGCCGGACCTCAAGTTGGGAACTAATGTGTGCAATCAGGATAGCTGATGTGAAGGATTTAATAGGAAAATGTGCAACCGAACAACAGATCAGTCATATCCCACTAAATATTGGTGGCCACAAGCTAGTGAAGTCAGGCTGGACCTGTACTTCCTGTGAGAGGCCTCACTGTAGCCCTGCGGTAGACAGGCGCCAATGGAAGATGGAGGCTGACTACATCCCTCAAGGTTGCTCCAGCATTAATACTGGATTCCAACCCACCAATGTTATGTTTTCCACTGTGATTGTGTTTGTCATGGTTCATTTACACAACTCTGCCTGTCCAGCCAAAGAAAATACGTTGCCAACGGTGATGCCCCCCCCCTCCCCCAAGAAACAACTCCCAGTGTTGGTCACCTGACCTTTCCTGCCCCCAATGCTTAGTTGAAGCTGAACACTGCTTGACCTTGCTTGGCTCCTAGATGAACTACCAGCAGGTCACAGCAAAGAAATCCATACTAATCGATTCGTAAGTCCGTTAGGTAATGACAAGCTCCGAGCCTGCACAGAAGAGCGTGCCGCCCAGACCTCTTTAATTTGTCATAATATTTCGGGTGGGGCAAACAAGATTACCCCACTCCCAGTCTCTGATTCTTCATTCGGAACAGACGAACAAGGCAGGAAGCACAGGGTGATTTAAAGGAACGGCACATGCCTTTTGCAGACTTTCCCGACTGGAAAATCCAATTTGGAAATCACACCGGTTCTAATCAGATTTGTTACCAGCTAAGCTAAGGTATGTTTGCCCTTAGAATCCAGGAGAACCAAAGAACACCTCTGAACAGGACCTAGGTTCTGTTTTCAGCAGCCCAGATTAAGGGTTAACTGAGAACCTTATAAAATCCATAGGTCTTAATTACTTGAGAGAAAATGAAAAATGTAACTGTATAAAATATTGTTTGAAATCTGCCATTGATGACTTCCTGTCTTTACATATTAATACAGATATATCATCCTAACTGGTCTCCCTCCACCACCACTGACCTAAGGAGGACATCAACACCGTCATGGTGCTGCAGAGGGAACACGCAAGACTGACGAAGCAGCAACACAAGCTGGTGAATGTTTTAGGCGTCAATTCCAGAGTATCAGGACAAGGTACAGAAGAAGCAGGCCAAAAATCAAGGTCAGAGAAACAGGCAAAATCCAAAACAAGGCAATCAGCTCCCAGAACCAATATGCAAGGCAAAAATCCAAAGAAATCAGGAGTAAGGCATGAGTCAAAATCGCAGGAAACAGGAAAGTGCTGTAAGGTTGGCTAGCTAGCAACCTCACAGTGAGGAAGGAACAGTAAGCATAAGTAAGCTAAGTAATGAATCAAACCGGTGCAATTAAGTCAAAGATCAGGGAAATTGCAAACCTGACAATGGCTGTGATTCTTTGGGGACCCAAAAATGAGAGCAAGGAATTCTGGCACTCTGTTCCATCTGTAATATACATTTTTCCAGAAACTGGACCAGAACTTCATACTCTTCAAGATCAGCCATAGTCAGTGTAGGGATTACTCACAAAAGCAATCCATTACAGATAGTTCAGGTCCAGAAAGTACAAATCCAGAACAAGGTTTTTTTTCACCCAACCAGCTGAGTACTCTGTGACTGTGACTCTTTATACTCAACTGGTTGGTTGGACGTTCATCTGGATTTATACTTTCTGGAGTGGAACTGTCTGTAATGGATTACTTTTGTGAGTAACCTCCCCAACACTAGTCATCGTTACCAGTATGGCAGAGATGTGGGCATGCACCCCACATTACTCCAAGAACCAGTAAGACATTCATCCAATGATCTCTCCATTAAAAGACACTTCAGCCAATTACTCCAAAATCCTATCCAACCAACTGCACGTCCAGGTAATGTCACCCCTGCCAATGGCTTCACTCCAATGACACGTGATACTATTTTTCTCAATAAATTTCTATCACATGACCTTGCCTTGCAGCAGACACAAACACCCGTGTTATTCAGTATTGCATTATGACTGCAGACTTTTTCATGCAAAGCTACACACAGCTGGCATATTAGTTGTATAAATAAGTAACAAGGTACAACAGCATGGTCCGCCATGATGGTAAAAGAGAAAAACACAGCATCCACGCACCATCTATACCACACACCCAATAAAAATCAC
The DNA here is from genome assembly GCF_048594095.1 of Paramormyrops kingsleyae. Taxonomy (NCBI): domain Eukaryota; kingdom Metazoa; phylum Chordata; class Actinopteri; order Osteoglossiformes; family Mormyridae; genus Paramormyrops; species Paramormyrops kingsleyae. Next base: position 32,617,208 of record NC_132798.1, read on the forward strand.
GAAGTCTAAAATAACCCAGTTATTGATGTTTTTATGCTACAGTGTATAGCAGCACAAACATTTGAGGGTTTTCAAAATTCAGGAAATTAACTTTATTCTGAATGTCTCGAAACAGGAATCATTCTCTTGTGCTCCCTGGCCTTTAATATCGGCAAAATTTTCCAAAGACACATTGAGGCACGGAGTGGGTGTAAACAGCATTACGGAGAGACCCAGATAAAAATGGTGCTTCCAGACTGTCGGCACACAAGATGCGAATGAGAAGAAATCTCCAGGATCATCGCAACAAACACAATGTGGAGGTCTTGGGAAAAAAACAGCAGATTCATCTGAGCCAGATTTTGGCATTTGGCGTATATGGAAAACCTGGTCGAAGAAGACCAGAAAAATAGCAGTACGCACAATAATTTAGACGAATAAATCATACAAATGAGCGTGAAAGTGTTAATAGGGAGACCAGATAATGGGGAGATCAGTAACGACATGTCAGAGGCTGAAACATTGTGTACACAAAAATATCTGATGTAGGAAAGGGAGGGTTATACAAGGGACGGGATTAACAAATGGAGAATGTCGACCGTCTTCGTTAAAGCGCAGTCGGATGCATAATTCATGCAAATGACATTCAGGAAGCATAAATTCAGCGGACAGATTACAGCATGCTTATTGGTCCTAAGAGGGCAGAACAGCGAGGTGAATCTCCTTCCCATGATTCCAGGGCAGAGATGCCACCTGTATCAGAGGCTCCGCCCACAACCTGCTCTCCCTTCAGGAACATGGAGGAACAAGGCTTTACTGGGAGACTTCTTGATCAAGGTCCTGCGTCTAGAGCCTGGCGGGGATACACGGTGCTGGGGGTAGGGGGCTTCGATTCATGCAGGTCAAGGACGGAGGGGGCCCGCAGGAGGACGGGGGAGCCGGGGTGGGAGCAGGTGTGACGGGAGTGAGGCACGACGCCCGGCGGGCACGGCCAGGCCAGCTGCTCGCACCGCAGAGCGTAAACAACAAGGGGAAAAAAACAGCAGCGCATGTCAGCTGAGGAGAGGCTATTTTAAACAGGCCTGGGGAAAAGCGCGTGCAGGTTCAGTGGAAAGGAGGCCGTCAGGCCGTGTTAAACCCACACACGCGCGTGCTCAGGCGCCGGGCAGGCAGCAACAAAGAGCTAATTCATGCAGTACGATGTCTAGCTGCTGGATTATTACAACGTTTAACGTCCTGCTACCTCCTTTTTTCCCTCAGACGTCATTTGTGATATGTTTCATATGCAATATGGTTAGGTTATTAATGCTGTACATTGTTCCCAGGGGATAGCAGGATATCTGCACAAAGATTTACATTCATAATTAATGAGGAAGGCTGGAATGCTGAAATAGCATTTTCAAGAAGACTGATTTGATAAAATATTTATATATTTGTAGAGCGGTGCCTGCTGCCCTCTGGTTTATTTGTGGAGTGTTTAAATCTAATCTATAGAAAGTTGACGATGGCTCCCATTTTGTGATGCCAATTAACCGCTAACGGGGGGCTGATTTCCGAAAGTAGCTCATCGTTAAGATTTATAACTTGCTATTCCACATTACAGCTGCGTCTGCCTGACCCACGGGGCAGATTTCCGGCCGGAAACCTGTTTCACCTTCAGGCGGCTCTGGAGATCAAAAAGTGGTCTTGGAACATCTGCAGAAGGTCAGAGGAACCACTTCTGAGAAATGTCCCTAACCCTAAAGTCTGTGCATGCATTTAGAAAACTCTTCATCATTATATGAAGGAAGGCTCTCTGATTACAAGCTGTTACTGAGAGGATTTAAATACTTGGTGTTTGCAGTGATTTCAGAAGTGATGTAATACTGTGCATATGAAACCCGCTGTGTTACTGTACACAAGCCAAGATTGTTCAGGAATAACGTCATATTATGAGGGCCATGTGCCTTGCTGTTCTTGAGTTATCGACACTGCTAATCGGCCCATACGTTACCACTTATCTGGGGCGGGGTCACCCTCAGCCTGTGGACCAGTTCCTTATTCTTGCCTCATTTTCTGGGTATGGAACTGCCACAACCCTCCCCCCCCAACCAAACACACAAAATTCTCCCCCCCAAAGCACATTACAGATGAGGCATCAATTAACAGTACCAGGTATTTGTTGTGAAGACTTTCCAGTGTCACTGTGCCCTAGCTTCACTTTTGGCTAGCCTCACTGTGGTCTAACTTCATTATAGTCTAGTTTCACTATTGGCTAGTTTCACTGTGGTATAGTTTCACTGTGGTCTAGCTTCACTGTGCCCTAGCTTCACTGCAGGCTAGCCTCACTGTGGTCTAGCTTCACTGTGCTCAAGCTTCACTGTGGTCTAGCCTCACTCTTGACTAGCTTCTCTGTGCCCTAGTGTCACTGCAGGCTAGCCCAGGGGTGGCCAATCTTATCCGCAAAGGGCCGGTGTGTATGCAGGTTTTCTCTGCAACTCCCTAAGTAGGTCACTAATTAGAGGACTGATTGGCTGTAGAGTCCTCACACCTGGGTTTGAACAGCTGACCTATAGGTTATCCCAAAAACCTGCATACACACTGGCCCTTTGCGGATAAGATTGGCCACCCCTGGGCTAGCTTCACCGTAGTCTAGCTTCACTGTTGGCCTGCTTCATTATGCCCCAGCTTTACTGTGGGCTAGCCTCATTGTGGTCTAGCTTCAATATGCCCTAGCTTCACTGCTGTTGGGCTTCACTATGGACTTGCTTCACTGTGCCCTAGCTACACTGCAGGGTAGCATCACTGTGGGCTTGCTTCACTGTGGGCTAACTTGACTGCAGGCTAGCTTGACAGTGACTTGGATTCACTTTGGGCTAGCCTCACTGCAGGCTTGCTTCACTGTGTGAGTGCTTCAGTAGCTGTAGGCTAGCCTGACAGTGGCCTAGCTTCACATCGACCTAGCTTCACTGCAGGCTAGCCTCACTGTGGGCTTGCTTCACTGCAGGTTAGCTTCACAGTGACCGAGCTTCACTGGGGCTAGCTTAGCTGCAGGCTAGCTTCACTGTGGGTTAGTTTCACTGTTCCATGTACGAAGTGAAATACATATATAAACAGAACTGTATTTGGCCATGGTCTAGTCTTGTCTTAACTGTGTCTGTGCCTGCTGCGTGTATGTGAACACTGGCAACCAGACACAAATTCCCTGTATGTGTGAACATGACTGAGCAAACCTGATTCCTCACTGTAACCCCCATCATTTTTAAACACGGGGACCTTTTTTGCCATTTTGCCCATACTGAAACGACCCCGTGATGGAATGTCCCCCAGCTGTTAGTATAATACGGGCTCCTGGATGCCCCAAATGGTGAGGTGACATCATTCCTTCAGATAAAATGTCAAAGCACCCAGGGACGGAATGAGCCTCGCTGAACGCGGCCCCCCTTGACACATCCTGTCCTTCAGCAGTGGGCCGGTGTAGACATACGATGACATTACGCGTCCCACGTATGATAATTATTCCGAGAGGACCTGCTCCGACACGCCGGCTTGCACGCTCCGTAGCTGGAGACCATCTGTTCACTGTGAATACCACTCAGCCTGCCCAGCACTTCACTGCCATATTTCACACTTCGCTGTGAATGCCCGGACTTCATATTCAGAGCGCTAACCCAGCGGGGGGCAATGTAAGGTTTAGCTGGACTGGGAAAGGTACCAAGCATATATATACACAGTACTGCTCAAAGTCTTAGGCAGTCAAAAGAAATGTTTAAAGCTATTTGTCTGGGTAGTAAGTGCAATTTGCTCAGAGCTAAAAACACAATTTAGCATTAGAACATATGAAAATTTAGAGTGATACATTAAAATTGAGTAATTATCTTTTCTGTTCTTCAAAAAGTTACTGATACCTAGTTGGACGGCTAGATGAGCACCGCTTCAGTTCCCAAAGCTCAGGGGCACCCCAGCCGTTCCATGTATGTATTAAATACTGAATTAATTAGTTAACTTAATTAGTTAAAAAAAAGTCAGTGGGATATTGATTAGCTGTGCAAGGTGGGGTAGCGGTCGAATCAAAAGTTACACGGGTGTGTGGATGGTTGCTGAAAATTCTGGGGTTACTTTAGCTTAGTTTTATAATGGATCCGCTGAGACACTTTGACAGGCATGCAGCATCAGTGCCGGTGAGTGGCTCAGCAGGATATGTCTCTGTGTCTGTAATTGTAAGGTGGCTGGTTCATGCCTCTGCCTTTTGGCAGAACAGTTACTTGTCCATGGGCCCTTGAGCAAAGCCCTTAACCTCCAGCTCCAGGGGTGCTGCATGTTAGCAGGTCCTGCACCATGACCTGCAAGCAGACAGAGTAAGATGGTAGGTGAAGTGAAGAATTCCAATGTACTTGTGCAAATGGCCAATAAAGGATTTGCACCAACATGACAGTCATTTAAACATATTTTTCTTTGGCTGCCTATGACTTTTGCACAGTACTGTATACACACACACACACACACACACACACACACACACACAGATGGAGCTATTCACCAGGTAAATGAAACCAGCTGCCGCATACTGTGACCCCCCCAATAAGAATACATGAGTATACAGTACAAAGTCTAAAACCAAAACGGTAAAAAGGTCCCATAAAATTTTTTAGTATGTTTTGGGTCTTTCCTTGCACCATATTTATGATGACATAATCACATTCCGATTGCAGTCAATGGGAAATCTCCTGAGACACGTAACACCTGTGCGCGTCCGTCTGGTAGGGGCACATGTTAATAACGGGACAGGCGTGCGTGAGTGTTCCAGGGAGGGTGGTGTCCTCTGCCCGGCCTGCTCAGAGGTGCTCCTCCCATAATGACTGAACGCTTGCAAGGCCCCGGCCGTGTTGAGCTGACGTGCGGCTCATTCCAAAGCACCCTGGGAAGTGGCCCTTAACAACGTCTCCGCAGAGGGCTGAATAGCCTGGACGTGGGAGAGCTACGTAGCGAATTTCCTGGGGGGATATTAATTAAGCAATGTCCAGATATTAATTATTGACAGCGCCGGTAATTAATGTGGGGGACACTCCTTGTGCAGTGTTTCTTGGCTCCGGTTCCTGGGACTTACTCTATTATTCTATTACTCAGATTGCAGGTTCTTTCCCTCCATCTGCACTTTTAATTAATTATGTGTCATTGAACTGTTAATTGAATGGTAGCCTTCATTCGCCATCTCTTGACGGCTGTGTATAATTACGCCCTTTATGGTCGCAATGTGCGCGTCCTAATGAAAGAATAAAGGCAGCTCCGCTAGCCGTGACTCCTTCCCGCTGCTTCCTACATCTGTTTCCATTCCGAAAATGCTTTTGTTCCTTGCCTTCCTTTTTCCTCAACGGAAACGAGTGCCGCATTATTAGTTAGATGCGCAATTAAGGAAATCACTTTAGTGTCATCTCCAATAATTGTGGTGATGATTGTTGTGTGTCCCTCATTTCAGGGGGGCGATTCCCTCATCATCCCAAGGCAGAACAGCCCAGAAACAATTTTCACTTGGAACAAAACAGGGAAAGGTTAGCAGATATGTAATTCAGACTAAATTAATTAAGCCGTTTGCAGTATCACAGAGGCTTGGAGTTGCTTGGTCAGGATTAGGGCAAACAGCCAGGATTATGGAACACTGGAAATGAGGGGGGGTGATGGCGTGCATCACGTTTTTAAACCACCCCTCCCCACCCCCCATTTCTGCCTCTATAAATAAACACAGGCATTAATATGTTTGTAGAAGCAGGATCCTCGGCCCTCGAGATCGATCTCAAAAAACACGACGGACTCTAAGTAAAGCCTCTAAGGAAAGGAATTCCACGTATTCAAAATATTTACAAATATTTTTATTGTTCTGACCATTATTACAAAAAGAAACAGCAGTTTGCTGATGATACATATTATTTCTGTTTCCATTCTCGAGTTTCGTGAAAACTTTACTGATGGATTGATATTCGGTTATAATATTACAGCCATGTAGCTATAAGATTAATTCATGTTCGGGGTTCAGCCTTTGCAGCCAACGCCAAATAATAAAATAAGCACTAAACATGTCTGTCTAAACGCTTTCACAACACTCCAATAAACATAAGGGCTAACAAAGGCAGCCTGTGAACGCCGTCAGGATGGATGAAGGGAGTATATCACAGCTGTCATTAAATCATAACCATAAACATGTCCGCTGTCACAGTGTAACAAGAAGGGCCAATCACATCAGCTGACAGGCAGATCCATTCACACCACCGGTGTCATATCACAAGTCCCGTAATGTCGGGTTACGTTTTCTCAGGCCCAGAATATGAACCCAGTCTCAAAGGCGCGTCCCTGTTGTTATTTGCAAGACCTGATAACCATTTCATTCTGTTACGCTTCCCTTGGGCAACATGACTTCTTTCATTGTCCCCCCCACCCCCGTTTTGATAAACTGGTGGCCTCCTCACCAAACTATTAAAGAATGCCCCATTCCTTTGTCTTACCCCTGTCAGGCAGTTCTGTGTTCATGAACACCAACAGAGCAGAAGATGCTGCAGAGTATCATTACGGGGGTGCGATGACCCCCACGAGGGCGACGTTCCGCCCCGATGTGCTGACACAGGCCATCTGCAGCCCTTAGCGAGCCTCTTTACTAAGGCCTGAGGTGCACTTTTCATCACGAGAGCCCTTTCTTTCAGAAGCAAACTCAGCTGAGAAATACGGGCCGGAAGCTGGCACTGGCCCCGGCGTGTCATGTTACACCCGCGTGGATTATCTACTGGTGGGAGCGCGACAGCTACATCAATCAAGCTGAAAAGGTCAGGACTTAGCCAAATGCTCTCTGTGTTGTTCAGAAGTGTAATTAATCAATTTCTCCCCAACAAAAAGATCAAAGCCATGGAAATATTCAATGAGATTTATTCATTTATTGCACTGGGACCCGGACAAGCCCCATTTTCCCTCCATTTTTCATCATTTCCACAACGTCGGCCATCAAGGCCTCCAAAGTCTCACTGCGGCCATCTTTCCCCGCGCCGTGCCAAAGCATGCAGCGTTCTGTACACACTGCAGGTCACACCACGCTGAGGTCTGGCTCCTCTGGGCCATGGGCCCCATCAGCCCCTGAGAGATGTTTATTACAGCTGCCAGACCGGGTTTCTTTGCTCGACAAGCTTTTAAAAGTGTAGATAATGAAAAACACTGCAGACAAGGAGCATATTGACTTTCTTCATTCTGCAATGGACCAGTGCCCCCCCCCCCCCCCAACCACCACCGTCTGGGATAGGCCTGAGATTGCTGTGACGGATGGCGATTTTAGCAGGTCTAAAAAAAGAAGGGCATATATGTGTATATATAGCATTTTTTTCTTGAAGAGGCTCACTGGGGAATTCTACATCACAGACTGATGTGCAGACAGGGGAGACATAAGCATCATTTTTACCTGATGAGAAAATGTGGATCAGCTGTTCACTTTGATAAAAGGCAGATTCTTTCTCTCCAGGACCAAAGGGGAGGTAAACACCTGGCAGCTCTCTCTTCTCTCTTCCTCCTTTGCCGGTCCTCCCTCCTAACTCCTGTCAGCCTGTCAAAAAACGCACTCATCCAGGGGACTCCTGTCATCTACGTCAGCTCCCTTTGGGAGCTACAAATCAGATCGCTCCCTCCTCATCTATAATTGAGGAGCAGAGATAGGTGCCCAGAGAATGAAAGCAAATTAGCCCCAGGTATTTTTAGCGTTCCAAAAATACCATTTCATGTCTATTTCTTTTTTTTTGGGTCACCAAAAGAGGAACATCAGGGGAATTGTTCTAAGCTAATTGGCTGGATGCTTATTTGTCAAAGTTATAGTATGGTGTGGTACATGTTTTAAAAAATGCTTTTTTTTCCTGTTTAATTAATACATATTCATTAAAATAAAGTAACCTGGATGTGTATTGGGAATACAAGAGAATGCTAATATTTTAATTCATGCCTTATATTTATATTTATAACATAATACTTGTTTGTAAGTTCTACATTTCTCAAGAATTAGTAAATCAATTAATAATGCAAGAAAAATCATTATATGTAACAGGTTGCAATAATAACTTCATGCATTGTTTAGTACAGAAAATATGCAGCACAGGACTGTAGAGTTGTGTGCCTTTGGGGGGCGCTATACTGCAGGTACCTGCTGACGGAAGTGAGCCAGGAGGCGATTGCTATGCAGTACACGGCGAGAGCTGGTTTGCTAACGTTGCAGTGATGGGTAATTACTGTGCCAGGGACAGTACAGCTGAGATGCATATAGACCAGCCAGGTGGAGGGGCGAGGGTGCACCGAGAGTCAATATTGTGTCTTTTCCTGCCTGCCACCCCCCCCGCCAGATATCAAAATACCAGCACTGAGATCAACAGGCCTTTAGCTGCTTAGGTCCGTGTCGAGTAATACTGATGGACAGTTAGACAGATGAGAGTTTAACATTAGTGTCCCTATTTGTCATCCTGCAGGTTTTCGAAAGCAAACATGACCAGTTCATTCCTGCTTTTGTATGGACTCGTGTGGCCCCGTACAGAAATGGCAATGATTACCAGTGTTCCATGGAACAATCCCCATTTATCTGATGGATGACACATGCTTATGAGATAACAACTGCTAGTGGTTGTGAACCGTAACCAAAATGCTTGGCATTTTTCTGTGGAGCAACAACTGATCTTTCATCATTCTAAGCAGATCATAAATTTAATAGAAGTTCACTGGCAAACTTTTTTACAGATGTAAATAAACTACTTTTTATAGCTGACCTATCAGCATAGGCTGGGCCTAACAGTCTTTTAAAAGTAAAGTTTCTTCAAGTTTTTAAGCGAAGAAAGATTCCTTTGTCGGCCATTTTATTGTAATTTAATGGCGCATTAAGGACGAGCCGTCCTGCCCCCAGTTGGGTGGCGGCACAGGAGCCAGCAGATACGTTCTGTACGTTCAACTCTGAGGAGGATCTCGAGGACGGAACATCTCTGCGAAAATCACCCGATGGCTGTCGGCCCAGACAGATGGGTTCTGTCTCCACAAGCACACGCTGCGCTGAGTCATGGTCCCGCCAACCCCGTCACGCGTGCACAGCGGCGCGGCCGCTTAGTGACAAACCGCACTAATGAATAGCGGTTATATATGAGAGGAAGCAGCTCCGATTACGGCACTCAAATAAAAATACACTGTTGTCATGGTGGGTAAACTGAAAGTCAAGAAGACCGATATTCTTTACTGTTGCTTATTCTGGGACGCCATGAAATGGGGGCTTATTGATTTTTTTTTTATTTATATCACCTTCTCATGCTAACTTGCTAAAATCTTGGAGCCAAGAGAGGTTTGATAATGATCAATACTTGCACAGGGAACCTATCTGAGGAGATAGGGGAAGTCGCTGCGAGTGGATGTACTGACAATAGACCAGTAGGGGGCTCTCATCTATTTGGAGCAAATTAAATGCCAATGGTAAGGATGTGTTCCTTAAGAGGTCGCTGTTCTTTGGATGGAACATCCAAGGTAGTGCATCAAAAGAGCAAGGGTATGTTATATAGGACAGAAGAAAATGACCCCGTTACTGTTTGTTTTAATTGTCGAGGGGACCACCTGACCTCATCCACAGAAAACGGCTGCTGATGTATCACTCCCTGAAACAACACATAGCAACCCTAAAAACACCTTCCATTATCTACATTAACATGTCTGAAGCAGCTCTGTTGTCAGCCGTTAGCGGTTTTCGAGAATGCCGACGGCCATTGTCCGCACACGCTGAAAGAACTGTTTAAGGGCTTTGTAAATATGCAGCGCGCACCGGGAACGACGGGGCACGCACGAGATGATCCGAGGCAGCGCCGCCCGTGTTTCCCCCGTCGCATAAACGCAGCCCAGGGCCTTGGCGGTACACGGATGAGTTCTGTAAACGCTTCATTAATATCATGAAATCAAAGGGACGGGGAGAGAGGAAAACAACTTCTCATGTCTTCATCCTCGCTTCGAGGCGCTGTTTCATCAAAAAAGCCTGTCTGTCGCCTGGCTTAGAAAAAAAAGCTGTCTGACAGAGCCGGGATCCAGAAGCAGATAAATAGCGGTATTAGCGCTGATAAACGTCAGCGCGTATCGAAGCCAAAAGGCATGCATATTTATCAGAAGTTCCTTAAGAGGACAAAATCAGCCCGGGCTTCGTCTACATCGTTTTTTCTCGTTTAGTTAATGCAGCCTCATCTGTCTGATTTGATGGTGAGCTCAGCTCTTGTAAATCAGAAGAGCTTTTTACCCATTTTTTTACAGGAAAAGATGGAGGGGCCATTATTCATGCCGACATAGAGCAATTCGACATCTGGGTGGCAAATTAGCCCACAGTACAGCGTTGTGCAACTAAGTCATTATAAAATAATGTCTCCGCTCTTTCTGCAGTTTGGAAATAACCTGGATATTTCCTTGACTATAATGTACCTGTACAATAACAACAAATTGCAGAGAAATATGTTATTCACCCCGTGGGATGCATTTTTATGGCAAGGAATCTTTCTTTCTTGATTTTAATCTCTTCACCCAGGGACATATTATAGAACAGAATGACACTCAGTGGGCAGTTTATAAGGTACACTTGCATGTAAACACAAACAGCTGGCTTCTACAAGCGGCCAATCGTGTGACCGAAACTGAATACATACAAAATCACAGACAGGGTCAAGAGGTGCACTTACTGTTTGAATAAACATTAGAACAGCAAAGGTTCCTGATCTGTGTGATCTTGAGCCTATTATGATTGCTGGTGCCAGATGTGGTGGTTCAGGCGTCTCAGAAACAGCCCCCCCAACCCCCCCTTTGGGATTTTCATGTGCTACAGTGTCTACAGTTTCCAGAAGCTGCTGCAATAACTAAAACCCCTGCTGGCAGCAGCAGTCCTGTGGTCAAAAAACACTTTGATAATGAGCAAGGTCAGAGGAGAGTGCTTAAGAGGAAGATGACAAGTGCAGAAATAACAGCCCAGTCTTATGCAGAAGGGCAAGTGAACGACTCGTCAACCCTGGAAGTGCTTCTAGAGTCAAAAGTTGGTCCTACCTGATACCATCTAGGTGTATCTAATAAAATGGGTCTGGCCCAGTACTAAGAAGATGTACCTAATAAAATGGATCCTATCCTTTATTATCTAGGTATACCTAATAAAGTGGATCCTATCCTGTACTAGCTAACTGTACGCAATAAACCAGGTCCTGCCCGGTACTAGTTAGTTGTACCTAATAAAGTGGATCCTGCCCGGTACTAGTTAGTTGTACCTAATAAAGTGGATCCTGCCCAGTACTAGCTAGCTGCAGCTAATAAAGTGGATCCTGCCCGGTACTAGTTAGTTGTACCTAATAAAGTGGATCCTGCCCAGTACTAGCTAGCTGCAACTAATAAAGTGGATCCTGCCCGGTACTAGTTAGTTGTACCTAATAAAGTGGATCCTGCCCAGTACTAGCTAGCTGCAACTAATAAAGTGGATCCTGCCCGGTACTAGCTAGCTGCAACTAATAAAGTGGATCCTGCCCGGTACTAGTTAGCTGCAATGAATAAAATGGATCCTGCCCGGTACTAGTTAGTTGTACCTAATAAAGTGGATCCTGCCCAGTACTAGCTAGCTGCAACTAATAAAGTGGATCCTGCCCGGTACTAGTTAGCTGCAACTAATAAAGTGGATCCTGCCCGGTACTAGCTAGCTGCAACTAATAAAGTGGATCCTGCCCGGTACTAGTTAGCTGCAATGAATAAAATGGATCCTGCCCGGTACTAGTTAGCTGCAACGAATAAAGTAGATCCTGACCAGTACTAGCTAGCTGCAACTAATAAAGTGGATCCTGCCCGGTACTAGTTAGCTGCAATGAATAAAATGGATCCTGCCCGGTACTAGTTAGCTGCAACGAATAAAGTAGATCCTGACCAGTACTAGCTAGCTGCAACTAATAAAGTAGATCCTGACCGGTACTAAGCATACTGAATAAACTGGGCCCTACAAGGTACTAGCTAAGTGTACTGAATAAACTGGGCCCTACAAGGTACTAGCTAAGTGTACTGAATAAACTGGGCCCTACAAGGTACTAGCTAAGTGTACTGAATAAACTGGGCCCTACAAGGTACTAGCTAAGTGTACTGAATAAACTGGGCCCTACAAGGTACTAGCTAAGTGTACTGAATAAACTGGGCCCTACAAGGTACTACAGTAGCTAAGTGTACTGAATAAACTGGGCCCTACAAGGTACTAGCTAAGTGTACTGAATAAACTGGGCCCTACAAGGTACTAGCTAAGTGTACTGAATAAACTGGGCCCTACAAGGTACTAGCTAAGTGTACTGAATAAACTGGGCCCTACAAGGTACTAGCTAAGTGTACTGAATAAACTGGGCCCTACAAGGTACTAGCTAAGTGTACTGAATAAACTGGGCCCTACAAGGTACTAGCTAAGTGTACTGAATAAACTGGGCCCTACAAGGTACTAGCTAAGTGTACTGAATAAACTGGGCCCTAACGTACTCGGTAGATGTGCCTAACGAAGTGGGTCCTGGGAGTATGTTAAAGTAACACGAATTGACATTATCCCTTTGGCACGGGTTTGTGGCCTATTAATGGCTGTTTGATGTTGGTTTTAGGCAGGCGGCCCTGTTGCTTTCCTCAGGGGAATGTTCATTTCATGGTCTGTTTAGGGAGCAGGTGTGGGAAGGCACACTTTGCAGGGCTGCTGTAACTGACAGATCCTGGCCCTTTGAGGTCATTCTCAGATGTGTTTGCTTTGACAACAAACAACAAATATCCTCTCATGTCTTTTTTTTTATTAATTAAATGACTTGGGAAATTTTAAACATTTCCTAACTCGTTAAAATATTTAAGTGTCTCTTATTCAGTTGATCCGTATGCATTTAATGATTTCAGTGGGAGAAAACTGTGCAATTTTATTCCCTAGTTTAATTTATTTAAATTCTAAATTATTAAACACATTAAATAGCTATTTCCTCAGAAATAGTTCAATTGTTGATATTGCTCACATCATTAATGCCCACTGAAGTGCTAATTTAACTCTCTGTGGTTTATTTCAGTGGCGTCACTAATCCCAGGTATTCAAAACAAACTTGTAAAACCAGGCGTAAATAGCCTGAGGGATAGAATTCATCATTTTACTGATTTGACAAGGCCTTCCATCCATCCACCCATCCATCCATCCTTCCATCCATCCACCCATCCATCCATCCTTCCATCCATCCATCCAGCCATTCTTTTTCCGAGCACATATCTCAGACCCTGTCCAGTCCAGGGTCAATATATATATATATATATATATATATATATATATATATATATATATATATATATACACACACACACACACACACACACACATATATATATATATATATATATATATATATATATATATATATATATATATATATATATATATATATATATATATATATATATATACATACATATAAATCTGACACAAGGAGCTAATCATTTTTATGGGGGTAGTTAATGCATAAATTGTGAAGCAATATTACCGAATCTTGAGCAGGCGTTTGCTGTGAAGTGGTTATCAGCCATGAATGAGCAGAGACGGCTTCATTGTGCCCTGTTCGCTCACTGAAGAGGCCCAGGGTCAGTCGGCCAGCAGGCGAGAGGAAGGGCCCAGGCTAATGGGAATGAAGGCATTACATGTAAAGGACAAATGAGAACGCCACTTTAACAATGTGCATAGTGTAGATTCTAAAAAAACATCAGCCAGCAATTAATTACAAATCACATGGTTTAGATCCAAGCAGTTTTTTTTGTAAATGTAGTGCCATATTTTTGGCAATTTGGAACATTGCATGTGCATTATTTGAGAGTATTTGCTCATGGGAATGAGAGGAAGTGAATACTGACAGCTGAATAAATAACTAACAGCTTATGCAACTTTGAAATGCAGACTTGAGAGGACAATATTGCTTCCCATTTAATCCATTTTATATACATTTACATATTTAAGGGCTGAAATGTATACATGGTCACCTTGACTGCTTTTAATTACCTCCAAAGACAAGTTTAGATTTTGCAGACAAATTGCATAGATGCAATTCAAGGCAGTTTATGCAAAAGTTATGAATTGCTATAATAGTTCCTTTCTAACAACAAACTTCAGACTGATGTTTCCTTTTGTAAGCGGGTTATTTACTGATTCATGCCACGACAGGCGTTCTGTGTGTATTGTTTGTTTGACAAACTTGCATGACTCTCGCTAACTGTGTAAGTGGCACCTCACCTTGGAAATACTGGTTTTTTGCCAACAGGAACTGAAATATAAATTCACACTTAGAATTTAAGGGTTTACAATTAAATCAAGTGGCAAACCCTCCACCCAATAGGACAATCAGAGCCGTTATATAGTCGGCAGATATCCTGATTTTTCCAGTGACCCCCCCCCCCCCTTTCACAGTCCCCTGAGCCGGTGGCCATTTGGCAGGTCTGGTGACATAAATCAGTCGATGAAACTTTACGTCAATAATCAACAGCGGAAGGTGACAGTAATGAGGGGCCCAGGGAGGACGGCTACTCCAGACACCATGTCATCCACGTGCCGCCCTGAATCCCAGGAAGGATGTGCTGTTGGACCCAGAAGGAGGGCGTGTATCCTGAACTCTCAGCAGTTCTTTCTGTCTGTATGAATGGGCAAACTGTTAAGTGCTTTAGATAAGAATCTGAGTGGCAGCAGCAGCTCTGTAATTACATAAGGGAACGGAGTGGTATACGGGAATACAAACTGACAATTGTAAAACCTGATAGAAGTGTGCTCTAATTAAAAAAAACAAGCCCACAAATGCTCAGCTGTCACTGTTGCTGCCTCTCCTGCGTGAAATTGGGATACTTAGAGCACATTAGTTTGTCTAATTCACACTCCTGAATTTCAAAGGCGCGTTCCCCTCCCTGACAGCTGCATTAATCCGCATCAGATTTAAAATATGCAGCCAGAAACCAGCTGAGCACAGGCGAGAGAGGCTGCGACTTCCTTCAAATGCGAACTCCCATCTGCCCCGTCTGTCTCCTGCCTGACGTCAAAAAGAGCTGCGATTTTCATGTATTTATCTATTTAAACGAGTGTGCGCTCGTTTACTTGTGCTGGGGGTTGGGCCTGCGGAGGAGCATATTGATTATTTGCTCTTCCTGGGTGCATAGATCTATCAAAGTGCCCCAGAATTGCCTGCTGAGTGACACATCTGGCTAATGGGTCCTCCTGTGGCTCCAGACTCCAGTTGGGCAGAGAGCTGCTCTAGTACAGGAACCTCTGCAGCGCGAAGCCCTTCCCGCCCTGACGTCCTGCCATTTTCCCACAATCTCAGGTCCTGCAAGTCTAAGCTACGCTCACATCAGATGGCTTCTCCTGACGGCGAGGAAAAAATGAAAAACAAGGAAGAGGAACGTATGGCGGGGCCTGATCCATTCGTCACGTTGATATATGTACAGCGGCTTAGCGGAGATTTTAATAATTCACAGCACTTGGGCGGTCAAAGCCTCCTAATCAGCCGGGGAGCCCAGGGAAGGCTGATGGAGTGTGTGAGGAGACGGATCGCGGGGGGCCAGCATGCATAATTAAGGAGGCGCGGCCGACTCCGCGGGGAGGATGTGGCATGATGCAACCAAATGTAGCCGTTTTCTGCTGAAGAGGAACTCTGACATGGCTGTCAGTGGAGCCTGGGGCAGACCCGGGCTATTGTTACAAAATCTAGTGTAGATGAGAACTCTTGTAGAAAGATGGTGAAACACACAGCAAAACAAAAACAATCAGCACAGGCAGCACAAACCAGGCATCTCTGTTTGTCTCCAGACAAACTGAATTGATCTGAGCAATAGAGGTGGAGAGTTCAGGTCCAGAAAGTAGAAATCCAGACCGAGATTTTGTTTTGACCAGCCAGGAGTATAAGCAGTCATGGTCACAGAGTACTCAACTGGTGGGTTGAAACAAAATCTTGGTCTTGGTGCATCAGTCACACAGATATCCTGGTTAAATATATCTGATGCCAATTGTAAAGTCTTCTTTTTCATACAAGATCTCACAATTGAAATATAGAAATATAAACTGCTCAGGTTGCTTCCATTACGCAAAACTACAAATGTGATTGATTTATTTAGAATCAAGCAAAAGTACCTCTGAAGATGTTTGTTGTCATCCATCCATCCATCCATCCATGTCCAGCACGGCTGCTTGTCCAGCATATCCCAGACCCGTACATACTAGACAAAATGCTGGTCCTTCACAAGGGACTTTGGACACACTGGAGATGCCAGTTTCCCTAACTGCATGTCTTTGGAGAAAGTCTGACTGCTCTGGGGAAATTCCCACAACACAGGGGGAAGATGCAAACTCAGCACCAAACTGGGGGGGTCGGGGAGGCACAGTATGTTGTTCCTACACCAATTAACACTTCGTTTTACTTGTGGCTTATTTTGTTATAAAATCGCATCCACATGTCTACACGTCTGTTTACGAGTAGAGGTAACGTTTTCAGTGACACCTCAGCCCTCCTACACAATGATGCGCATTTCCGCACCAAATGCCTGCTTACAGCACCTACAAAATGCCGAGATGTCGGTGGCGGGGGAATCATTGTTGCTAAGGGCCCCCATTATAAGCCGCTTGTTTTCTGTGGAGAGTCTGGCTGAATGACAGCCTGCTGTAGGAAGTGCACTGACTCTGGACGGTGCTGTAAGATGTAGCTCAGGGGATGCTTGAGTGGAACAATTTGAGTGAAGCCCGTGACAGCGACTGTTAGGCTGGTTGGCTTGTGTGGCGTCTCAGAAAGAATCGGTGACTAAAGTGAGCGTGTCTCCCAGCTGAAGCTCATGGTGTCGTCACGTATCATACAAAAAGATGGCTTCATGTTTCACTCGCAGAACTCATGTCTCCCTCCTCTGTCATCCATTTTCCACTTTCCTCTCTTGTAGGCCTTTTTATCTTTAGTATCTACAGTATGTCCACAGTTGTGTGTTATTGGGGGGGGGGGGGGGGTCTGTGTGGCATGCTGACGTACTCTCGGTCTCCAACAGGATAGCCGCTCGCGAACCTGAGCAGGCTGTTGCCGTGGCGATGGCTCTCCAGCCCAAAATGGGGCTCCATTCAGCAGAAATTTCTCACCAGCGTGACCTGATACACCTGTGGTGGTGTGTTTCTGCGAGGGATCCGCTGGCGTTATTGCATGGTAGTGAAACCCCCAAACAGCCGTCGGTGGTGCCCGGCTGGTCCACGTCATCATCAATATTTTGTTAGGCTTATTGAGAGGGTCAGCTGGGAGGAATTATTTTAGCAGAATTATTTTAGTGTTTTAGCATCGGCTGGGGCAGGTGATTAGGCATACTGCCCTGCAGCTTTGCTGAAATCCCAAAAGTCACCACAGAAGCAAATATATCCAAGCGCAAATATATCTACACATTCCCGGAAGCAGGCTACCTCTTATGATGCTTGCTCCCGTGTAGGGTGCCCCCTATTACCCAACACCCCCCATTCCTCATTTGCATAATTCCCTCCCACTCCTTGCAGTCTGCCAACACATGGGGAGCCATTCGCAGTCCACACTATTAAAGCATCTTTTTCTGCTGTAAGCCATTTGCCAATTCACCATAGTCTGTTCGCGGTTATACTTATTAATATATTTTTATGCTGTTTCTGATGTTATTTTCAGGTTGGTAAATGCTTCATAGGCACATTCTCCTGTGAAAGTGTGCTCTGGATGGACCATTTTAAGGTAAGGAGCCGTTTAGCGCCCCCTATCCTTTTATAGATCTCACAAACAGACACTCAGCTGCTTCTCCACTACACCCTGATCCCTCACTACAGCTGTTATCTTTGCCTAAGCTGCTTTCCCATTTGCAACAGATGGGATCAAATGCCAGTCTGAAGCTAATCCACTTAGCAGCTGAATTCCCCTGGTCTGGCTTGCTGGCTTGATTTAGCCCCCGGTCCTTCAGCCACAGGAGAGGCTGTGGAAGAGAGATTGTTACAGGAAGGCTGGGTGTTTGTGCAAACTAAATGAAGTCATATTGCTTCGTTGTTCCGCAGGACTGGGAATAAACAGGCTGCGTAAAGTATTGTAGTGTGATATCTGCCTGTTACTCGTAAGCCAGTCAGTTGTGTTACGTGTCCGGACATGAGGTTGTGGCATTGTGCACGCATGACGCAAAAAGAATATCACACGCTGATCTTTTGACAGCCTCACTTTAGGCCTGTTTCATATCACGCAGCACGATATTGTGCTCGAAGTTACACCAGCAAGACCCGTGCAGCGATTAGAGCTCAGTTATACCCAGTAAAGCACAGCACCCAGATCCATGACCTTTCTCCAGGCGTGGGAGGCCATGACATTTTGTAATTGTCCTAGAAAGTATTTTTAATTAAACATCCTCAATTACATGAGCATCAGTATCAATATGCAGAGGGTATGCTTTGGTGGATCGTTTTTTTTTTCTTTCTTTTTTTTCCCTCTATGTATTTGTTATTTTATGAAAGACTAATTAATATGAAACACCTGGAGAAATACTGTAGTGGCATGCGTCACCCCCTGCCTGTAAGGAGGAGGTACTGCAGAATTTTTAAGTGTTCAGGTTCTGAATGTGTTCTAATCGCTGGACATCTAACACTGCAGGGCAGGTATAATTGACTTCCTGAGGAAAAAGTAAGCTTTTGGTCTTCTGTCTATGAGCCTCTGACATTTATTGTAAGATTGTTCAGCTGTTAAGGTGCTAAAAGTGTGACACTAAGCTGTAGCATAAGGATTGACACCTAGAGCAAGGTGGCGGTGTTTGGTTTCAGGGTATCTCAGGGTGATGGACTATTCCTGCTTTTCCACTGGCATACAGGAACCAAGCCATACCCTAGATGTACTGTGAGGAGAGACTAGGTTCCAGTTCACTTTGAGGGTCGGCTCGGTAACGGTGTTGCCAGGTTTGGAGAGTGACAGTGATGTAAAACTGAAGAGAACCTTAACATGAAACACTAACGAAATTAGCATTAGCTTGTGCAAATTCGCACTATGAATCCATTCCGTTCAGCTGTTCTAAAGTACTTCTTTAAATTTCGAGTTATTGGGAATGCATTAATACACTGCGATGCGCAATACTACTAATAATGAATAATATATACAATATGTCCTTTTTTCCTTCAGATAATCCGACACGTTTTATTGCATGCAGGCACGGACTTGACGTTCATCATTAATGAGGCCAAGATGGCCCTTGTGAGTCTGACCAGCTGTTAGGAGTAAGGAGTGACGAGCAGGGATGGAGATCACATGAAGAACAATCAGATTTCAGTTTAAGTTCAGGATTCATCCTGAATTCACATTTGCTTAATCCGACCAAGGTTCTCCAAAAAGTAGCAGATGTAAATCAACAGTAAATCATTTAACAGACACTCAAGGCAAATCTTCCCGCATTGAGTTAAAACTGATAAAATTATTTCAAAATAAGTAAGCTGGCAACATAATAATATCTTCCACCTAATAAGTAATAAAAACATTTGAGTTTCTCATACAATATAAACTGTAGGTGCATCACGTCTTCATTTAATATCACACAATCCGTCACCATAGGAACGGTTCCATTCATCCCATTGCAGGAACTGCCGCTGATGGCCGTCTTCTTTTGGGGAGATTGATCATTTTCGAAATCGAACTCACCGGAGGAGACAGCTGACGCACAGCCCGGGGAGCTGGTGATATTAGCACAGGTGGTGCAGCAGCGAGGTAAGATGGCTTATTACGGGATGGATAGAAAGTCCTCCTTTATCTTAGAGGTCATCATCCCCCAGCATTTAAATGACAGAGTGTCTGCACAAACCCAGCGAGCGTCTCTTTAGCCAAGAGCCTTTTCGTTCAGGTGAACGAAAAGCAGAAGAACCATTCAGCCCACTTATGGCTGCACGCCAAGTGTTTTCAACAAGCCAAACCATGTGGTCACCACTGTGGGCGGACACAGGATGTGCCCGAAACTTCCCGCAAGGCAGGTCTCCCCCCCCCCCCCCGCCCTTGTCCTCGAACCCGACCCCTGCGGCAGGGTGAACTTTTAGCAGGGCATAGATCAAAGGCATCAAGCGGTGAAGCCAGGTCCTGGAGGACAGCTCCCTGTCCCTTTAGCTGGGGACACAGATGGCAGTGCCACGCTGGCCATGAGAAACAGGGCACGTCGGGCTGCTTCGCCACCAGGTCACTCGTTAGAAACGGTGCCAACAAGATAAACTGCAAGCTGAAGCATTTAAGCGAACTGGCCTCCAAACGCAGATACAGTCCTTCAGCTTCAAAGCATTAATCGAAAACGTTAGTTTAATGATACTGAGGAAGAAATTAAATGGCAAAAATGTTTCATTTTAGATAAATTTTCTAATTTACTATCCCTATTGGTGTTGTAATACATTTTTGTGCTTTAAAGTAATAGCCTGTCTTCTGTAAGACCTCCAGGTGTGATACAGATGCACCCCTGCTTTTTGGATACTGCCAAAGGGGCTCACACACACATGTCCTGAGCTGGAGGTTCAGCTGCACATGGGTGTATGCGTGTGGAAGTTCTACATTCTTCATGTGTTGGGTTTCCTGTTTCTGCCCCCAAGTCTACCCCCAATTCAAAAACACATTACTGATATTTCTGATTTGCCCCCCGTTTGTGTGTGTTTGTATGTGTGTGTGTATGTGTGTGTGTTTGTATGTGTGTGTGTTTGTATGTGTGTGTGTGTTTGTATGTGTGTGTACTCCCTCTGATGGACTGATATCCTACCTAGGATGCACCCCCGCCTTTTACCCTATGGTTCCTAGGAAAGACTCCAGGCAGACTGTGATCCTGTACTGCATAGGCATTTGGAAGGTGGATGGATCGTTGGATTGTGTGACTGTAGGTTGCTCTACATACAAGCGATTGTGTTGTACATAGTAAATGGGAGTTATGGGCATCTCCTAATTAGCTTCAGTATATGTGTGTGCCATGAGACGGACCGGCATCCCGTCCGTGGCGTGCCCCCGCCTCGTGCCCCAAGAAGGACCGGCATCCCGTCCGAGGCATGCCCCCGCCTCGTGCCCCTAGAAGGACCGGCATCCCGTCCGAGGCGTGCCCCCGCCTCGTGCCCCAAGAAGGACCGGCATCCCGTCCGAGGCATGCCCCCGCCTCGTGCCCCTAGAAGGACCGGCATCCCGTCCGAGGCGTGCCCCCGCCTCGTGCCCCTAGAAGGACCGGCATCCCGTCCGGGGCGTGCCCCCGCCTCGTGCCCCTAGAAGGACCGGCATCCCGTCCGAGGCATGCCCCCGCCTCGTGCCCCTAGAAGGACCGGCATCCCGTCCGAGGCGTGCCCCCGCCTAGTGCCCCAAGAAGGACCGGCATCCCGTCCGAGGCGTGCCCCCGCCTCGTGCCCCTAGAAGGACCGGCATCCCGTCCGAGGCGTGCCCCCGCCTCGTGCCCCTAGAAGGACCGGCATCCCGTCCGGGGCGTGCCCCCGCCTCGTGCCCCTAGAAGGACCGGCATCCCGTCCGAGGCATGCCCCCGCCTCGTGCCCCTAGAAGGACCGGCATCCCGTCCGAGGCGTGCCCCCGCCTCGTGCCCCAAGAAGGACCGGCATCCCGTCCGAGGCGTGCCCCCGCCTCGTGCCCCTAGAAGGACCGGCATCCCGTCCGAGGCATGCCCCCGCCTCGTGCCCCTAGAAGGACCGGCATCCCGTCCGGGGCGTGCCCCCGCCTCGTGCCCCTAGAAGGACCGGCATCCCGTCCGAGGCGTGCCCCCGCCTCGTGCCCCTAGACGGACCAGCATCCCATTTGTAGCTGGATTTTACCCCAAGAATCAGAAACAGAAGAATAAAACTATAAAAGACCCAAAATGGGATTCAAAAAGGAGGATAAGACTGAACCCACATTAACTAGCATTGCTAAGATGCTAAGATAGACCATAATTCACAGATTCATTGGGATCAAGTTATATGCCTGAATGGGAGCTGCATACCTGGTTTTCTCTAAGCCCCAAACAGGAAGTGTGACTTTGGAATCGGGTAACTGCTCCTGAGATTGCTAGCCTGAGGCAAGCTAATAAGAAGAGAACCTTCCAGAAAGCACCCAGAAGTGAAGCAGTTGGCATGTGAGGAAGGGGATCTAAGGTGAGAAATATGAACAGATATACTACTCCATTTCAACAAAGTTTATTCAATCCAACAATTTCAAGCATTAGAAATTCAGATGCTAATCCTTTACTGAGTCAAACGTGATCAATAAGTCAAAGACTTTTTGCATTTCAGCCAAAGCTGCAGATTTGGGTTTGGGCAGTAGGGACTTGTCCCTACCAATATTTTGGGAGTACTGAGGGTGTTTAGGGGTTTGGGGGGTTTGGGGCTGATTTAGTCTCTACCAGTGTTGAAACCAAATCTATGCCCTTGATCTCAGCTGCTTGTGTATAACTGCATGCAGACACGTTGTGCATCACCCCAACAGGCAAGTTTGGGACTGCAAGCCTGCAGCTGTGAGCTTAACTTGTCAGCCTTGGTGGACAGCTCTCTGGGAGAATATATTATGATAATAATTGTAATTTTGGTTAATTGTAACCCATCTGATGACGAGTTGCCTCTGAATGAATAGTTGGTAAATACACCTTGATGTGTCAGGAGAGGGACAAAGAGAGAGAGAGAGAGAGAGAGAGAGAGAAGTCTGGCAGCTTTCTCATCCTGTAAGGGGATACACACTGGCTAAGGTCCACTTGGTCACTATGAACAGAGACAGCGCTCAGCCACCATAACAATCTATACACCCCTATTAGTGCCACTAATGGAATCTCCCAGGGGGTTGGAGGGCAGGGGACTGCAGGAGGGAGAGATGATGTGAGACAGAGGGAGGGAGAGCTTTGTAATAAGGCCCGTGGGAAGGCCTCTCCATTTACACACATGTGAGCTGGCACTGACCGCATGAGGAAGGCTGCCCACGCAAATGTACTTGAGTGAAGCTCAAAGCGAACCTCGTCATTAACACAGTGAAACACAGCACACTCTCAGTGTACTAAAGTGGGCCAATTAAGCCCAGAGTCTGAAAATCATGTCAGTAAAGTATATAAATGGACTGCTTCCTAATGGGAGGGAGTCGAGCAACATAACTGCAGCAAAGATCCATTTGGGCTACTAAAATTAGCCCTCTTTACAGAAGAGGTAAGATGGGCCTCTTTAGCTCCTGAAGGAGAGCAAAGCAGGATCTGAAATCTGAGTATGTGGAACGCCTTGGTTTTCCTGCAGTCTCCCGCTTGAAACGGCTAATGCAGATCCCGCGTGAATCAAACCGCAGAGAAGCTGGGGCCACGGCCTTCAAACCTATTCCTCCTCACCATGGCCTCCTGCTGTGGCTTCACTGCTTAGTTATTCACCATCAACACAGATTTTGAGTATGCCACACCATCCCTGTCCTGACTAAGTTCGTCTCGAAGCTTCCGTCCCGCTGGAAGAGGCCGGCTTCTTCGCGTTGCATGTTTTCGCCGCTCTGGCGTGGTGTGACGGCCGACTCTTCCGTACGAGGTTCCCATGCAACATGCAGCCTGACAGCTTCGATCGCAGCTCTGTGAGGTCTGTCCCCGCTCCTCACTCGGGGCCTGAGCAGTGCCCGCCCGCCAGAACGAGAGCCCCGCCTGGATTATGCTCCGGGTCCACAGTGGGTTCTAAGCTGCGGTATAAAGGCTAAGCACTTTGAAATTGTACCTCATTTTCAGCCTGTTCTCTGCAATGGAACGTGCTCCCCTCCATGACCTAATGACACAGAGCCACCATCACGGTGAGCGGGGGGGGGCGGATCTGAGCAGCCTGGGCTGCAGCGGCTCTCACTCCTGGGTGGGCAGGACAGAAATCTTGTCCATACAATAGAGTGATGTCAAACGCTGGTTCCTTCTTCAGAACCTCCAGTGACTCTAGCTGCTGCCACCCTGCAGAGCTCAGAGAGATAGACAAAGGAGAATCTATTGAGCGGAACCAGTCCGTGTCACATACCGCTCGTGTTTAAGAATGTAGCGTAGGTGCGCGTTGAGGAATCCTTGAAGACAGACAGCCCACAGCTCTGCTCACAGGTGCTGGACCGTCCATCACATGAAAAACTCAGCTAATATACCCAAGGATCACCAAGACCATCGCCCTCTGCTCCTACTGACCTGTAATGCGGAGGTCATAGGTCAGAGGTCAGCCCCACCTTCTGGACCTCCTGGTTGTGTTTCCCATTACATTTCCAGAGTGGCCCTACCTACCCAGGGAGTAAAAGGTGAGAGCCGTTCTCAGTGCCCCCAGATGCCCCGCAGGTGCCCCCCTTCTTCCTATCCCCCCCCCCCCCCCGCTTCACTCCCTCATAAAACGCTCCATTGGCTCTGTAGCTGAGTGCCAGTGTACATTTAATAATCCTGTTTTGCCTCCCTCCCTGTTTATTTATTTATTTCCGATATTGCGAGGGACTGCAGTTAATTAAATTGCAATCACATACAGTCATATCTTATTAAACGCGCTGTGGCCAGCATGTGAATGGTGTTGTTCCTCTCCGCTGCATGAAACAAGGCCTCCGGTGGTCTATTATCGCCCTGGCAGTGGTTATAAGCTGCCATGACATTGTGCTACTCCAGTGTGTAAACACAAGGAAGGCAGGCTTGATTTTATTCCTCCTTCAGTCTGTGAAAACTTTTCTGTCTCGGCAGCTGATTTTGAAAAAAATCAGGGCTTTATGCGGTGGGTGTGGGTGGTAACACATCTGTCACATGTCGCAATCAGCAGCGTTGAACATTTTGCTGGTTTCCCATTGGGCTAAAGCATGCAGTGACCATGTAGTCATGCCCATCATGGGATCTGAAGCCTAATTTCTACTTATGATTGGAAAAACTGCTTAGAATCTCAAGCTGATTTTTACTGTTATGACTACTGCCCCCGCTGGTGATGGACAGGAATTACGGCTGCATGGCACCAATGAGCACATTCCCCCAGTTCTCTGACAGGAGGAGATTAGGCTCAGCTTTGAGAATTACATGACACATGTCAGCCTGCGCTCCAGGCCCGCCGCCTTAAGCACGGCAGTTATCGTGAGCCCCAGAGGCGGCAATCACGCGTGTCCTGGCCATCGAACCCGCGTCTCTGGCCAGACATTCCGTACTAGCGGGACTCCTGCTCACGGCACAAGAGCGTGTCTGTGAGATTAAACAGATGTGTGTCTGTAAAACAGAGAGCGAGCGAGCGAGGGAGGGAGCGGGAGAGTGGCTGGGAATCAACGTGCTTTCAGCGCTGTGAGCTGCTGGAATTTATGTTTCATTGTGTTTATGATCTGTGAAAGGAAACACAATCTGGCCACCTGGAGGTGGGCCATAGCCGTACATATAGGCCACAATTCCCCAGTGAAGATGATTTCAGATGGCCGGCAGATTATTGTATACGGATAGGATGAGATACATTACATCGGGTGATATCAGTGACAGTTTATCTTATTGTTACATTTAAAACATCAAACATCCTAAGGCCATGCACAGTGTGTTAGACTTCGGTCATCTTCCTATTAAGAAAATAACACAAACGCTTGAATTCTTCAGTTTCGTCATTGTGATACCAGCTTAAAATTAAGCTGAATTGCATGTTGATAAATGAGACGTTGATTTCTGACGTTCGCTATGCTCGGCTTACGCGGCCGTACACAGAACGTATGGGTGATCGTTAAAAGTCACCGTAATTAACGTCTTCACCAGCACAGGGCTCCTTTCACAGAAAGCTGCAAACCTGGGTAATCCTAATTTTTCTGGTATCTTTACCTTAAAATTAAATAAAGATCAACCAAAGCATGTTTTAAAGGACCTGCCCTCTTTAAGTACATTAAAATGTTGTTGTTAGGGTTCCATCTTCTGAGGAGGCGCTGACTTAGCAAACCACTGGGGGGCGCTGGCAGTGAAGCTTACCTAGGATACCACATAGGCTTCTATGGTTTTTCTCATCTGGTAAGAACGGTGGTATTGCCATGCTGATGCTACTATTCTGAAGACTAACCAAATGTGGCGGGGAGGCAGCTGAGTCTCAGTCAAACATCCCACCGGTGCCTCACTGGGCCAAGCTAGTCACTCTGCCTCCTAGGACTTAAGAGCTGCACTTCCAGGCCATTGAGACTTGCAGCACGCCACCGACACAGACCTAATTACACCTGGTGGTCCATGTAGGGGGGCACTGCATAGGGGGAATGAAGCTCCGAGATAGATTGCTCTGGCCTGCCGAGCTTCGCTGCTGAGAGGTTTTCATGCTGACAACCTTCCCCGTAGCACCACTGCTGCCAGCCTGGGCTCCCTCTGCATAAATGAAAGCCATTACACAAACATTCCGGCATTAATTTCAGCTTGTGCTCATTATTACAATGTGCTATAAGTCATGGCTGGAACCAAAAGTGATCCTGGACGACCGGAGCTTATGTAACAGAAGGTGTGCAAAACGAAATCCTCCTTAATTACTTTATTAATGTTGGCTCTGCAATATTAGAAACCTGGACTCTGGAATGAAGGTCTGATATTTTTTGGTTAATAAAATCTGGTGTTAAAAAGGCCCATATACTTCATGCTAATATCATTGCTTTCCTCCTTGCTGAAAAAAACTGCTTGACCAGTTTAAGGTATGTTTTTACATGATGGTTTAGCCGGTCATACCAGCATGACCCACACAGCTAAACTATGAAAGAGCAGCAAGAGTTGGGACATGACCTTCTAGGACGGTTAAAACCAAGTAAACCCAGTCACCACTATAAACTGGTTTTTACAGTAGCTATTTTTTTTCAGTAGGGCTGGAAGACCACATGGCGTTGGAGTGATCAGCTCACAGACCACACAGTACCTTCAACAGACTTCCTGGGCAAGCTGTGGTTTAGGAGCCCAAAGAATGGGCAGCTCGAAATAGCCCCACCCTCAATGAGCGACCAGCTGAGATCCAGAGGACAGAGTGTACACCATGTTCCAAAGGGGGCGCCAGAAGCTGCCAGGCAAACAGATGCCCAGTGCCATTTAACTCGCCCACTGCTAATTCCGCTCCCACTGGCCGCTGAGTGGAGTGTCAGGCAGGATGTGGGGGGGGGGGGGCTACCTCAGACTGAGAGCGCGGCGTCCTGACAGGCGGCTGGTGAGGTGAGGCAGACTCCCACAGGCGTCGTCTAACAACAGCCATAAATTTTATAGCTGTGTATAATTAGGCTGCGGGTTCGATCCTAAGAAACTCCCTGACTACTTAATTAACTGAAATTAAGATATTAAAACGGGGAACAATTCCCACTAAAGTACAGCCACAGCTTAGAGTGTGTTCATCTTGTCATTTTTTAAACAAAGCTGTAGGCTCTTACATCCAGGGCAATCTTTATAAAGCAGTTTGTACCTTGAAGGACTTTATTTTACTGGCATTGCTGTGGAATAATGGAGACGCTGCCAGGGTTAACCTAACACTGATGATTTTGTAGTGATCAAATACTCAAGGGTACATTTTTAGGTCCTTTAGCAACCCTGCAATAAAGCAAACAGCCAAACGCCTGCCATAATTTGTCACGGTAGGAGAGTCGAGCTGTTCAGACTATATAAACAGGATGGAATATTGCAGTTGTACCTCTGAGGGACATCTGGGGGGCAGCGTTGAAGCGGCTGAGCCACCATGTGGTCCTTTTGAGCCGACCCCACTGAGACCTGCCACGCCGTGTCACGGTCAGACCTTAAATTTAAAGTAGGACCCTCAGATTTTGGCCCCAGATGCTTCTGGGAGGATAGATACCTGGGAAGCTCAGTGAGAAGAAGAGCCAAGCCGTGATTCCTCCTGTGCGCTGCCACAGAGGCTCATTTATAAACCCAGGAGTTTGACGGAAACTCCATCACGCTCTGAAATGGGGGCAGAATTCTTCGGATATCAGTTGGCCCCGTATCTGGGTCAATCTCACATATGCTCCGGGGCCACTTTATTACGTACCCCTGCGTGGTACCAGGAAGGACCCACATCTCAACCACTTCAAGGATCGATACGTTATGAGTTTGGAGATGCCATTCTGTGCACCACTGTTGTACCGAGCTGCATTTTTCCATCCCCCTGTTAGCTTTAATCAGTCTGCCATTCTCCTCCAACCTTTCTCATTAACAATACCACTGACTAAAGCATTCACCGTAAACAGTTTAGTGAGTGAGTTAGTGAAAATCCCAGGAAGGGGGTGAACATCCCATTTCAAATGACATGGATTTACTTGGCTGTTATGATGCTTAACCACACAGAGCCATCTCTGTGATTCTCTGTGTATTCGGATGCAGCCACATGATCTCTTTGTGTACCTGATACTCTGCACACTGTGGTATTATGTAGGTCTCTTACATCCTGGCATTCAGAGGCAGATAAGGCAGCTGGTTTGTATTTTAATTCATAGCTACACAGATAAAGGTTTTCTTTCTTGGAAAATTCAGTTGGACTCTTTGGACGCTGGATAGTTTGAGCGTTTTCTGTTCGCTTTTGTGCTGCTTACGTGTGAAGGTTGTTTTTTTTTAGGCACCTAACAAATGAGCCGGTATAAATACTTGCAGGTAACGGACTACGTCCCCCCAGCGAGGCCGATACACGCCGTTACGGGTCCACCTGACCCGTGCTTTTGTTGTTCCCTGCCTCGTGCCCATTGCTTCCGGGATAGGCTCCGAACCCCCCGCGACCCAGTAGGATAAGCGGGTTGGAAAATGGATGGATGGATGGATGGATGGATATTCACATCCCGGTTGGTGTGTGGAAGCGTAGAGGGGCCAGCTGGGGGCCGCGTCACACAGGGACAGAGGATATGCACTTGGATGGGCAGCAGAGTGCCGGCCAGCCGCTCTGTCCTGAATCTCGCCAGCGGGTCTGCGGAGGTGAATCACGCCAAGGCGCTGCCTTTGTTTTTCTGCTGTTTGTAACTGCAGCCCCCCCATCTACCCAACCCCCCCCCCCCACCACCACGCTCCACATGGCTGCAGCTCCCGCCTGCTACAGTTACAGACCAAACCTCTCAGCCCCCCTCCCAAAAAATACACCCACACACTTCTAATCATATAATATTTCTTCCCCCCTCCCTAAACTCCCCCCCCCCCCTCCACTGAGAGACATGGGAGAATATCAGAGATGGGGGGGGGGGCCAGGGGAGATACAGATGCTGAATGCATGGGATGCTGATGGCATGATGAATGAACTGCAGAGGGGGTGCTAGAGATGGGTTCAAGGGGGGGGGGGGCAGGCGCTCTCGACTGACGACACATTAGCAGTTTGCTTTAGCGGAAGGCTGTCAAACTCCAGTCCTGGGGGGCCGGAGCCCTACACAGTTTTTGGTTCACCCTCATTTAACACACCTGATTCAGCTCCTTGTGCTAATTACCACACAGCTCTTGAGCCTGAATCATTTGTGGTGGAGCAGGAAAAGAACTAAGCTACACAGGGCTCTGGCCCCCCAGGACTGGAGTTTGAGACCCCTGCTTTAGCGTGTCCTCTGAATGCCGCCGGGCTGGTAATGGCCTCTGCCGGTCACTAGGGGGCCTCGTTTGAACTGCAAGAAAGCGGGGCTTGCAGGGTCTTGCCTCAGTTCCTCATTTTTTGGAAAATAATAAAGCCATATGCTTACCACTACCACATGACAGATGCTTGCAGCCACAGATTTGGCTCGTTATGTTACGCTGACCACGGCAAAGACTGATCGTAAACTTTGCTCACTTGTAAGATTGCGAGGTGTTGCATATCAGGCCTGGAAGTATTGCGTGTGAATATCTTTGAAGTGTTGCGAGTGGGAAGATGCAAACGCAAGGACTAGAAAAGCAGGACATGTCTTCATCCCTTTGTGGAGGGTAAGTCCAATGGCATCATCAAGAGCTCGGAAGATTCCAGACAATGTCAAGGCAAACACAGAAACTGATGACTGTAGGGACGTCTAAATGACATTTATCATGATCTAAACATTGCTGTACCCAGTAGGGAAAAAATCAGGCACATTTTGCACCCAAATAAAGATGAATTTCTGTTAAATGAATAGATCTACTTGGCTATATAAGGTACGTACTATCTTATAATCTCCAAAGCCAATATGCAAGTTATTGAGTAACACAGATTTCTGAATTAATAGGCTGACTCACATCAGATGCTGAATCACAGTCTACCTCCAGGACTGATTCTGATAACGACGGTAGGTGTGATTTTTAGGGTTTCTTTGTGATCACTTCTGAGTATGGAGAGGAATGAATCTCTCTTCCCTTTGCCCTGCGCTTAGTTCATAAATTACAGATAAGTTCAGAAACAGCACTTCATCTCCCTGGATAAAGGAACGGGACTTTGACACGTCCGTAGAACGGAGGGTGAGTCACGTAACGGAAGGGGGGAGGGAGAGTCCCCCAGCCCCTTGTCTCTCGGTCTGAGTGTCCCCTAAACCCATTGACCTCAGCGGCAGATGGCTCGGGGACGCTTCTGACCCCGTGATGGGGACAGTACACTTACATGAATTTGAATTCCGTTTAATTTCCCAGCCTCCTGATATTTTACATTGTAAACAGCTATTTCCTTCAGAAAAGAATTTCACACCCGAGTCACTCCAGGGAGGCATGTTGCTGCAGTGATGGGAGAAATCAGAGGAATGCACATGGTCCGAGAGTGGGAGGAGCCATAAGGGATCTGCAGCTACATAAACAACAAGTGGTGGAGTATATGCACGCTTGACCGTCATGCCTGCTAATTACTGCATGGCTCATCCCCCCCCCCCCCCGCACTTTTCCTCATAGGTCATGTCTCAGGGCCGTGCTGACGCCTCCCCCAGCATGTGATGCCCTAGCTGCAGAGGACAGCCTGCAACCAACCTCCCCGGTGTCCCTGAAATCAAATCACCAATCACCCCCCCCCCCCCCCCCACAACCTTCCTGAGAGCATGACACACCGCTTGTTAACAATGACAATGGAAGTCACAGAAACCGCCATCCGTCGACCCCCCTCCCCCGCTGTTCCCTCTGCCTCGCCTCCACATGACCCTTGACAGACTGTAATTCATTCATAATGATATCCATTATGGGGATGACTTCCCCCAGATTGTGCTTATTCAAGTTTTGTTCGGGGGGAGGGGTGGTGGGTGGCGTGGGGGGGGGAGCAGGGGCAGATGTAGCACTTAGCAGAAGGTATCCCTCCAAGATCCAGCTTTCATTCTGGACATCATCTGTATCTCTAGATTGTCCTCGCTCTCTACCCCCACAGTCTGAGCCACTGTACACCGGTCGCACTCTATGTCCCCCTTCTAGCCCCCCCGTCAGGAGTGACAGGTGTGGGACATCTGCCCTTTTGTTCACATTCAGTCCTTCCCCTCTCCTCCTCAGTCAGCGTACTGCCTTTAAATGGTGCATTGGCCCCACCCACTCTGACACCCGCCTGTTTATTTATTTATTTGTCACCTTCGTCCGAGAGAAATGCTGTTTCGTTTTTAACTATGTACTACAAACAACTATCTATAGTTTAAAATGACATTAAAGACCTACTTGACTTGACTTGACTTGACATATTAATGACACAGAGGGCGGGGCCACAACTCCTGGGAAAGTGATGTGGGGGGCACTTTACTATGAAAGGTCATCAAGGGTTCATTAACCACCAGTGGCCACTATGAAATTACATGAATACATATGAAAATATGTATTTTATTCACTTTGAAATTAAATGGGTAACACTTTGAAACTGATTTTTTTCAGCTTGCTACACTATTTGTTATGATATAAATTCAGCCCCCTGAAAGAGACCCAAGACAAACTACATTGTTGTATCACTCCTACACCCAAATCAGGAAGTTCAGAGTTAACTGACTCCATCAAACAGTATTTGGAGTGTGAAAGGAGCAATTAGACTCCACCCCCAGAGACAGGGGGGCGGAGTCAGAGCCCACAGCAGTGAGAGGTGATAATTAAACGTGCGGAGCCAGTGTGTTGAGATGTGGCTGTTTGTGCTAAGTGTTTTTATCAGTCAGTGATCTCTTGAGTGCAAAATACAAACTGCCATCTGCTTAAAAAAATTAGTGCAAAATTAGAATTAAATGATTGAAATCACTGTTTCTTCTTTATTTTACCAATGAAACAGTGAGATAAAGTGTGTACAAACAAAATGGTTAAATATCACATGGGGTGTGGATCATGCTTGGGCAGGGAAGGGTAATTAGTTAATTTATAATCATACATATACCATATACATATATGTGTATTTACATATACATATCAAATAGGTGTTAAATGAAACATGATCTATCACAGCACTCTGTTTTTCATAAATTCTCTCTTATCCAGCCACTGAAATAAGTTTATTCATTCCTTTATATAACTGGTTTGAACTGACAACATGAATTTATCTCTCATTTATGTTGATATTTTATTTAGAGTCATTAGAGGAAAAAGGTGTGTCGTTTTCACCAGCTTGTTCCATGGATTCCTTAACAAATGTGAAACATATTGTTGATTATACTAACAGGCACTTAATTTTGACAAGTATACATTATTTTGTTTTAATTAGGCTCCTTGGAAATTGTGTGGCCTCATTTATCGGAATCTGAGTAATAGGGAAGATGCACAGTGCCATCTAGTGGTCATAACGTAACGCGCAACCAATCGGCTAAATGACAAGCCTTCTACACTGTTATTTATACAACCATTGCCTATATTATGAACCAATTATTGACATTGTAAGTTGATCTTAATTATGCCGGACAAATCTCACGTTAAATAACTGAAAATTCCACTGTTTAGTTCTGGTAACACGTAAAATGGCGAATTCGCTGCAGACCGTCGCTGCCCTGCGATGCCATTTGAAGTGTGCATGCTTTGAAGGGCATGCTCTCTGCATTTCATCCCGGGCGCAAAGGGGGTAGCCGGTCTCCCACAAGGAACAACCTCAGAAGTGCGCATTTTATGGGGCGCGGCGCATGACGGTCTGCCTGCCCCGCCGAGATCTCCCCCCTTTTAATGGCTTTTGCACGCCTAATAGAGAAATGGCTGAGAAGCTTGTTGATGCTCACAGCAGGGTCGTCCATCATCTGCAGCCGCGGGGACGGGGCTGGCCAGGCGCGCGCTGCGCTTTCGGGCACCCGGCTTCCGTCGCACAGGAACATTTCGGCGCACTAATTGCAGCGGTGAAACAAACAAAACGTTATTAGAGAGCCTCCATTAATGGCTTTCCCCGGTCGATTTATGCTCTTTATTTATTAATGCGTTTATTTATATAGATGATGGTCTGTAAATGCGCTGTTTCAGTTTTGAAAACGGTGTGCATTAATTAACATCATTAAACAGCTTTTAATGAAAAGTTATACAATTTCACCTCTGTTAGACAAATACATTTTAGATAACATGCTTTAAAAATAATTTCCTGTTGTGTTTTTGACACTGATTTTTGACTTGGATTCGTGTAAAACCACAGACACTGAATGCTTGTTGTATGACCCTGTTCCAGTTAACGGTGCGGCATTGACATCTAGTAAGTAAATGATCTTTTGTTATTTCCAAATATGTTTAAATTACAGGGTCCTAGAGAACCTATCGTCTATTCCGGTAGTCACCAAATGGCCAACTGCATTTGGCAAATTATATAGCTGGGGGATTGTCCCGGTCAGTAACTATTATTTTTTTGGCTGCAGTGGGCTTTGTGTTGCTGATGAAATTTAAGCCTTGGAGAAAAATAGCTGAGGACTACCAGTCTGTACTATACCTACACTTTTACAATTTGATCTCACCAAAGGATCATGAGGGTTATAATCCATAAAATGTACAAGCTGGGGCAGTCCGTATCTCTTCATGCAAATCTGATAATGAGAAAAATACACAGCAACCATGGCCAGTGTTATGGCTAAGATTTAAAAACCTAGACGATTTGCAGATTTACACATAAATTGTCTGATATCACTAATGGTAAATGTTTTTGATGATGCAAGCAGATGATGATTCCAGAAAACAATTAACCCACCCACCCATCCATCCATCCATCCATCCATCCATCCATCCACTATCTGCTGCTTATCCGGATCATGGGGGCAGCAGTCTAAGCTGGGATGCCCACACCTCCCTCTCCCCAGCCACCTCCTCCAGGGGATACCAAGGTGTTTCCAGGCCAGCCCAGAGATATAATCTCTCCAGCGTGTCCTGGGTCTGACACGGGGCCTCCTCTGGGTTGGACATGGCCGAAACACCTCCCCAGGGAGCCATTCAAGAGGCATCCTAGATAGATGCCCAAACCACCTCAACTGGCTCCTTTCAATGCGGAGGAGCAGCGGCTCGACTCTGAGCTCCACCCGAATGTCTGAGCTCCTCACCCTCTCTCTAAGGACAGACACCCTGGGAGGAAACTCATTTCTGCTGCTTGTATTCGTCAATCTCATTCTTTCAGTCACTATACCGCAGGTGAGAGTAGGATGTAGGTCAACTGGTAAATCAAAGGCCTTCTGGCTCAGTTCCCCCTTTGTTGTGGTAAAGGGTCAGTAAATTAGATTGCAAAACAAATGTTTAAAACATTCTGATTTCTGGAATTATTCCCTCTTTAAGTAAAATAACTGGTTTTAACTACCATATTAGTAGTGCTATAGGATTCCCAATAAATTCCAAAAACCAGCTTCCTGATCGTATTCTAATTCATTCTGCTTCCCTGTTCCTTTGTTCCCAGAAAATAATAAAATGTGTCGAACACTGTTTCCTGTAATAACACCGAGCTCAGTGTTTACAGCTTTTTAATTTCAGCACCGAAGGAAATCAGCAGACCAGTCCGTATGTAAATTTAATTATGTTTCAATCTCAGCTGCGATTTAGGTGCGTTGGAGGAAAACGTGTTTCCCCAAGTGTTCTTTAATAAGGGTGACAGCCACGCAATCTGGGCATTAAGGCAAGGAAAGCTTCAGAACAAGAGAACGCATCTGTATTACATACATATAGAGCCCTGGTAAAATATGTAGGCCGACACCGATGAGCCACAACATTATGTCCACCCCCAACATGACGCGAATAATGTTGACTGTCTCACAAAAAACGCTGCATGTCAAGGTCTGGGATTCATTTTATGGTAACTTAACATTCGGTACTGATAGTCAACACAGTCAAAATGATCTGAGTGACTTTGACAAAGACCAAGTTATTAAGGACTGACGACTGAGTCAGAGCATCTCCGAAATGACCAGGCTTTGGAGTGTCTGCGGTCAGCCGTGGGGGGCACCTACTGAGAGTGGTCTGTGGGGGGCACCTACTGAGAGTGGTCTGTGGGGGGCACCTACTGAGAGTGGTCTGCGGGGGGAACTATGATTTTCCAACGGGGAGCTGGGCGGACAAGACTTATCCTTGTGAGATGTTACTGAAGGCGATCCCCTGTGATACAAACCAACGGAAAGGCCACTACGGCAGAAATGGCAGATAGTTTTGATGACGTTCATGGTAGTAAAGTGTCATGACACAGTGCAGGGGCCCTGCTGTGTTGGTATATAGCTTTTAATTTGGTATAAACGCAGTTTAGTCACTTGTACAGTGAAGTTCCAGTGATGTGCTGGGGACACTGTATGGAATGGAGATTTTAGACTACTGAAAAATTATCTTTTCCGCCAGGAACAAATGTCAGATGAGCCTCTGGAGAAACTCGAGATGAAAAACGGTGACTGGGAGGCACAGAATGAGGTTTCAGCATGAGTGGTAAGAGAAGCGCGTTAAGAACAGAATTAATCTCCCCAAACAAAGTGACAGTCAGAGGCATCTGTATCTCATTTCATGTATGATATTTTTAAATGATAAAATATTCACATTTTTGTCAAAAATACAATTAAAAATGACCAAACTAGATAAAATGTGTCTGTTAAAATGGAGCCTCCTCTTTGTTGTTGGTGTACTGCAGACGTAGTGCGATCAGCGTGGTAAAAGCTTTGCCTTTCATGCTAGGAGACAAAGCCAGAAATGGACTGCATTCCTGTGTGTCGGGCACCTGGACGTAATCATGCACTGCACGTGCTGTTGGTAACGTCCACGCCGGCTCTAATGGAGGGAGAGTGAGACCCCCCCCCCCCTGCCTGCTCCCTGCGGCCACCCTGCGCTGCGTAACCTTTGGAAATGTCAGGTCACTAAGCCAGCTGAATTCAGAGCGCCAGCCTGCGGTGTCAAACGGCGGTGCTTTTAATCTGGCTTGCTGGAGGATACCCTCAGAAGGCGTGGATATCTGTGTCTGTCCCAGCATGGGGCCGGGCTATCGCAAATCATTTGCTGTGTGTTCGTGGGGGGAGGGGTGACCTTTGCCTGCTTCTGCGGGCTGATATTTATCACGTTTGCCCGTCCTCAATGAAAACCAGTTTCAGTCTGGCCCCCTCCACTGGAGACCAACGGTACTCAGGAGGGCAGTGGAGCCAGACCTGTCGTTGCAATACAGCTGTACAAGCCCCCCCCCCCTCCCCCCCCCAGCGGTCATTTCCCTTTTAGTGCGTTATAACATTTTGGCCTCTGCAATCAGGGAATCGGGACCAAATAATGTAATTTGGCATGCATAGGGGATCAATCCTCACCTGTGTTAATTTTACACCATGACTGTGGCTGCTATTTTTTTTAACAAGACCCCTCTTCTACTTCTTTGAAAGGGAAAAGTTAAAGATTGTTTGCTTGTGTTGTCCTCTGGCTCCTGCATAATGAGAATCCTCTAATATTAAGAAGAGAGGATCCTGAGCGGTTGCTATAGCAACCGGCATCATAAAGCCCTGCTCTTGCCACAGGAAACGGCAAGCTGGTCAGCGATGCTCGCGGAGAGCCGACGGACCCAGGCTTTCAGCGGCATTTTATTTATTATTATTATAAAAAGGGGCATTACATCATTACAGGGATCTTTCTGCAATCTCTTCTTGGGAGCCATTTTTTTTACCCTCTTGAAATTCCATGTAACGCATATAAATCTCTACAATCACACAGCAAATGACTTTGGCATTTTTTTTCCAAGAATATTATGGGTTTTTCTTTCTAACACTTTGCAGCCACAAAACCACAGTATATAAATTCCAGACACCCTGCTTGACTTGAATCTGTGAAATCTAAAGTGAGCTCTCCAGGGATAATGAGCCAGTTCTCCCCCCTAAATACCACCTCCCTTCCTTCATGCCATTATTAAGATCTCCATGTGTGTTTCATCTCTCTCCAGCTCTATCCTCCTGCGGTTAACAGAAGATTAGATGGTCTGGGGTGTCATCTCCTTTTTAGACCATTTGGGGGCGCTGTCTGCATGTCCTGGGGCCATGCTGAAGCCTGGGAAGATCAGTGAAGTTAAGTGCAGTAAATCACAACTCTAAAGCACCCAGCTGCCCACAGGGGAGCACGGTGCTGATGGCTGTATAAATCAACACAATGCATCATGGGAGCTCTGCTGTCCCCCTGGATCAGCTCCCATGGTGCTTTGCTGCAGCCTCCATCAGTGACTACCTGTTTCTTGTGCCAACTTCATAATTATTATTTAATGGCAAAATACTGTTTTCGGGAATACCCATATCTGAGGGGGGCCGAGGTGACTAGAGGCCATGGGGACCTGCTCTGTTTACATTTCAGGGCTCCAATCAGTAAAAATATCAAATAAAATTCTTGAATAATTCCATCATGCTGATGAAGCCCGACCGGTGCATTCTGGGGGCCTGACACAGGAAGGGCCTATAAAGCGTGTGGCCATGCAGACATTCTGCGCAGT
Organism: Paramormyrops kingsleyae; assembly: GCF_048594095.1. Taxonomy (NCBI): domain Eukaryota; kingdom Metazoa; phylum Chordata; class Actinopteri; order Osteoglossiformes; family Mormyridae; genus Paramormyrops; species Paramormyrops kingsleyae. The sequence goes on from NC_132798.1 coordinate 32,654,832, forward strand.
GCTTTCGCTCCTGTGGTGTGCTACATGCCGCCTTGGCTTGCTGAGGCTTCCCAGTTAAAGAGGCTGGGGCTGCCTCTGCAGCCAGATGGTGGAAGGAGGCGTTTCTCAGACCGGGATGAGGAATTGTGCACTTGTGAACTGAATTTTCAGCCTGGACCATATGTGCTTTTGCAGGTGGGGGGCGTTAGCTAAAGGGAGGAGGGTGGGGGGGGGGGTCATCTTCATGTAAGGTCACCTCACAGCGATGGAAAGATGGCTAAACACCGAATAACAAACAGGAATAAATGCATTCCAGGGCGGCAGACTGCCACCAGATGTGGATTCGGGGAAAGAAAAAACGCATTTCCTGTCCCGTCTCTGTTCCTGTTTAAGCACTTAGCGTCACAGAGGAGCTTCATGCTGCTATGCCCTGTGACTTAGGGTTAAGCATCTTTAGGGAATGGTTTGTTTATGTGTGACAGCGTGCAATTTATTTTTAACAGGAAATACAAAAATCTTGTAGAAGGTCATGAAAGAGGAGGGATGCAGGGCAACATAATGTACTACATAATATACTATGTAATATACTACATAATATACTATGTAATATACTACATAATATACTATGTAATATACTACATAATATACTACATAATATACTACATAATATACCACACTCTGTTACATTTCACCCTGATACATCAAGAAAGAGGCTTCAATGAAGACAAGGCCGTTTCTCATCTGACTTATGGGGAATCTCTCTCTCTCTCCGTCTTTGAGTGAGGTCTCCATTTCTGTAAATGTGTGAACGCCACCCAGTGTGATTTCCAGAGCAATTTCACAGAAGAGCAGGGATGCAGAAAAATGACACAATGTTTGTTTTTGTGCATTAAAGCCCATTAAAAACTGGGGCTTCCCCAAGGGAGTTTGCATTTCGTTTTATGCCTTGCTGCCTCTGACAATGTAAAACATTTTTGTTATATATCTCTACTTAATTAAACGTCATATCAAGGACTTGTTTGAGGTGTCCGTGTCACTGTGTTAATTCTCTCGACCAGAATGTTAAATACCAGGGTGCATTCAATCACTGTGCTTTAAAGATGATTAAATTCCACTCAGTTAAAACCAGAGACATTTCTTAACATAGTTTTCCAATATTACATCACACCTGCATCGATTTTTATATTAATTAAATCATTTAAACATTTATCTACTGGGATCATTTTCTGAGTTTTATTGATGATTTGACTATTTATTACATGGAACACATGAACATTTTGCTCTTTATTTTTCCCCGGCTGCCTTGGGAGCATGTCAGGACCCTTCCCATCATGCTCGGCGTGATGCTGAGACCGCGACTGTCGCCGGGAAATCGGGGAAAAAATCCTCATGGTGCATCATATTACTGTAATTATATGGAGGATGTGCATTTAGTTCATATTGCCTGAAAATAGCGCTGCTAGAGCTTGATGGTTTTGATGGTACACAGTTTGGTGGGCAAAACTTATTAGATTTGCCACAGGTTACTGATCTAATCTGCCACTATCTCTGTCCACTCTCTTCTGAAGGCACCTGATCTCACTGCTTCTGTCCTCACAAGCTTTTATGTTGTCATGGGAACTGATTTGATTTATACAGGAAATACCTTAAAAGGGTGAGATGAAGCAAGGATGTACAATACAGGGTAGTTTACGTACTTGAAATTTGCTGCTGTCTTTGTTATTTTGAAAAGTATGTATTTTATGGCGTATTAGCGTGTGTTTCAATCAGATCAGCGTAATGTAGCAAGCATCTTGTATTTGTTGGGTTGGACCTGAGATTTTTGACTCAGATGTGATGTCACACTGCCCCCTGGTGGCAAGAATGCGGCCTCAATATGGCTGCCATTACGGCTTTATATAGGAATTCAACAACTGTAGCAACAAATAAATTGCACAGCATTTGCGCCGTCAGTCACGCGACCAATAGTTCAGTTTAGCACGTTTATTCCCATTGATCAGTTATGTTTAATTGAACTTGCATTAAGCTAAAACACCAGCTTACCTCTGGTAAATTAAATACCTTGCATTTTTCATGTGAACATCGACAATTTCTTAACCGATTTCTTCTTTATTCCTGAGGGACTGAGCAGTACTGACTCAGATACGGCTGCTGCATTACCTGAAACGAATTGATACAAACTGACAGCAGGGGGCAGCAGACACTCAGTCTCGGCTTGTATGGGCGTTTAGCGTATTTGATGTTTGATTCTAAATCCGCAAAAGCCATTAAAACATTTGGATGTGTCAACACAAAGGAATAGAGCTTTTAGTAAGTGCATGTCCCATCCTACTCGAAATTATGTGTCTAAATCCCCCCTCATCACCTCTCCAGATGATGAAACCACCTCAGGATTAAGCCATACGGTGCATCGAAGGCAGTTATCTGCTAATGTTTCCATATGTAACCGTAGACAGCCAGGAGGGACGAACGATGCCTCCGTTTGCCTGGTTAGCTGAACCCGTGTAGCTCGTTTGAGCATTTCAGTACTGGGCGGGTCTATTCGTCAGTGACGTGTCAGGTTAGCGTGCTGTTTCTATCAATTATCGCATGGTGCTGTACTGCTTCCAGAAAGTCCGGAGCCCCTCCCAGACGCACCCTGCTCTTCCCTGGACACGGCCCACTCTACTGCCTCCTGGTGACAGCAGCTCAAATTGTTTTGAAGTGGGAATTTACTGCAAGAAGGGGAATATTAGGGGGGGGGGTGTAGCCAGACAGGTTGCTTCACTTGCTTGAGGGTGTGGCTTCAGGCCTCTGAAAAAGACTAAAGTGATTAAAGGTGGGAGAAAGATATACCAAATTCTGCCACGTTTTCAGCGCCCCCTTCAGGCAGGGTAACAGCTGACAAAGGTGAGTTCCCAGGAACCTGCCCCTAACACTTATCACAATAGCAGTGGGCCAAGACTGGTGCCCCCTGTAGTAATACCGGACTAGATCCTGATTTCCTGATTTACATTAAATACCATTCCGGTGTGTCTATATACTGTATCATAAATCATAAAAGTAAGTAAAGCCCTAAAACACATTATTTTGTGGGTAAAAAAAAATAATCTGTAAGGCAAATGTTGATAGTGTTTAGCAAACACTGTTGCAAGGACATGTGAGGATGTCTCAGGCTTACTGAGGATGTCGTTGAATTAAATATGACATTCATTTGTCAAACATGGCTGTTTCTGACGGCACACTTTTGTTTATCTGGAAAGACTAATCATTCAGTCGAGTGCTGAGCCGTTAACCTTAAAAGGGTGGAGGTGGTGTTCAATAATTAAAATGGTGGGCTAGGCTATACAGGAACAATGCTGTGACCTTGTCGCCTGACCTCACTTAATAGTTTGGCACTGATGTATACATCAGGGAAAAACAACATTCCATAAAACAAAGGAGAAAAGATTACTTTGTCATTTATGTCCCTTTAAAATAAACAGCTACAGTCCTTAAAGGCAACCTTTACTTCCCACTCTTGTCAGTCGTATGTTGAGGTACCATGCTTTCGGAAACCAGGTACCAGGGTCAGCCGAAAGGGATTTTTGTCTTGTGGGCTGAATAGGGAAAAGCTTGCATGGTGAACAGAGGACATCAGCTTGGAGGAAGCATCCTTCTCCAGTGGTGCTAAAAGACAGCTGTGCACCATCAGTCTTTCTCTGTCCTCTTCCTCCAATTACATTCTGTAACCCCCCCCCCCACACACACACACCACAGTCATTCCAGAGTGACTATGAACACAACACAAATGCTTACAAATGCGAAGACCTAATTGTCTATGTGTTTTGCTGTTTCCCTTCAGGAGACTGAGTAAATTGGGTTTGCGACTCTAGCCATTTCAGAAATTCCATTTTGGAGGCTTATGCTCTTTAGTACAGTGTGTCTCAGCCTGGTCCTCAGGGACCCTCAAACGTCCACATTTTCGCTTCCTCCCAGCTCCCTGCCAGACAGCCCACATTTTCGCTTCCTCCCAGCTCCCTGCCAGACAGCCCATATTTTCACTCCCTCCCAGCTCCCTGCCAGACAGCCCACATCTTCGCTTCCTCCCAGCTCCCTGCCAGACAGCCCACATTTTCGCTCCCTCCCAGCTCCCTGCTAGACAGCCCATATTTTCACTCCCTCCCAGCTCCCTGCCAGACAGCCCACATTTTCGCTCCCTCCCAACTCCCTGTAACAGTCCACATTTTTGCTCCCTCCCAGCTCCCTGCTAGACAGCCCATATTTTCGCTCCCTCCCAGCTCCCTGCCAGACAGTCCACATTTTCACTACCTCCCAGCTCTCTGCTAGACAACCCACATTTTCACTCCCTCCCAGCTCCCTGCTAGACAGCCCACATTTTCGCTCCCTCCCAGCTCCCTGCTAGACAGCCCACATTTTCGCTCCCTCCCCTCTCCCTGCCAGACAGCCCACATTTTCGCTTCCTCCCAACTCCCTGTCAGACAGTCCACATTTTTGCTCCCTCCCAGCTCCCTGCCAGACAGCCCATATTTCCACTCCCTCCCAGCTCCCTGCCAGACAGCCCACATTTTCGCTCCCTCCCAACTCCCTGTCAGACAGTCCACATTTTTGCTCCCTCGCAGCTCCCTGCCAGACAGCCCACATTTTCGCTCCCTCCCAACTCCCTGTCAGACAGTCCACATTTTTGCTCCCTCGCAGCTCCCTGCCAGACAGCCCGCATTTCTGCTCCCTCCCAGCTCCCTGCCAGACAGCCCACATTTTTGCTCCCTCCCAGCTCCCTGTCAGACAGCCCACATTTTTGCTCCCTCCCAGCTCCCTGCTAGACAGCCCATATTTTCACTCCCTCCCAGCTCCCTGCCAGACAGCCCACATTTTCGCTCCCTACCAACTCCCTGTCAGACAGCCCACATTTTCGCTTCCTCCCAGCTCCCTGCCAGACAGCTCACATTTTCGCTCCCTCCCAACTCCCTGTCAGACAGTCCACATTTTCGCTCCCTTCCAATTCCCTGTCAGACAGTCCATATTTTTGCTCCCTCCCAGCTCCCTGCCAGACAGCCCATCTTTCCACTCCATCCCAGCTCCCTGCCAGACAGCCCACATTTTTGCTCCCTCCCAACTCCCTGTCAGACAGTCCACATTTTTGCTCCCTCTCAGCTCCCTGCCAGACAGCCCATATTTCGACTCCCTCCCAGCTCCCTGCCAGACAGCCCACATTTTCGCTTCCTCCCAGCTCCCTGCCAGACAGCTCACATTTTCGCTCCCTCCCATCTCCCTGCCAGACAGCCCACATTTTCGCTCCCTCCCAACTCCCTGTCAGACAGTCCACATTTTTGCTCCCTCCCAGCTCCCTGTCAGACAGCCCATATTTCCACTCCCTCCCAGCTCCCTGCCAGACAGCCCACATTTTCACTCCCTCCCAGCTCCCTGCCAGACAGCCCATATTTCCACTCCCTCCTAGCTCCCTGCCAGACAGCCCACATTTTCACTCCCTCCCAGCTCCCTGCCAGACAGCCCACATTTTCGCTCCCTACCAACTCCCTGTCAGACAGCCCACATTTTCGCTTCCTCCCAGCTCCCTGCCAGACAGCTCACATTTTCGCTCCCTCCCAACTCCCTGTCAGACAGTCCACATTTTCGCTCCCTTCCAATTCCCTGTCAGACAGTCCATATTTTTGCTCCCTCCCAGCTCCCTGCCAGACAGCCCATCTTTCCACTCCATCCCAGCTCCCTGCCAGACAGCCCACATTTTTGCTCCCTCCCAACTCCCTGTCAGACAGTCCACATTTTTGCTCCCTCTCAGCTCCCTGCCAGACAGCCCATATTTCGACTCCCTCCCAGCTCCCTGCCAGACAGCCCACATTTTCGCTTCCTCCCAGCTCCCTGCCAGACAGCTCACATTTTCGCTCCCTCCCATCTCCCTGCCAGACAGCCCACATTTTCGCTCCCTCCCAACTCCCTGTCAGACAGTCCACATTTTTGCTCCCTCCCAGCTCCCTGTCAGACAGCCCATATTTCCACTCCCTCCCAGCTCCCTGCCAGACAGCCCACATTTTCACTCCCTCCCAGCTCCCTGCCAGACAGCCCATATTTCCACTCCCTCCTAGCTCCCTGCCAGACAGCCCACATTTTCACTCCCTCCCAGCTCCCTGCCAGACAGCCCACATTTTCGCTCCCTCCCAGCTCCCTGCCAGACAGCCCACATTTTCACTCCCTCCCAGCTCCCTTCCAGACAGCCCACATTTTCGCTCCCTCCCAACTCCCTGCCAGACAGCCCACATTTTCGCTCTCTCCCAACTCCCTGCCAGACAGCCCACATTTTCGCTCCCTCCCAACTCCCTGTCAGACAGCGCACATTTTTGCTCCCTCCCAGCTCCTGGCAAAAATGTGGACTGTCTTGGGGTCCCCGAGGACCCGTTTTGGAAACAGTGCTTTAGTAAATGTGCCCAGAGCTTTGCTGCGTTTTCTCCCCCATGTGTCTTAATTTAAACTTCTCAGCAGCTGACAGGCTGTGCCATCTGTCTCGACCTGTTACCCCCCCCCCCCCCGGGGGAGTCACAGCGTCCCTTCTGTGGTTGGGTTGGAGGCTCACCACATTCATTTACAATTTAATAAAACTGCAGACAGTTTCACAAGTCGATCGCAAATGTGTCTTTTAAACATCAAATTTGTGTAGCTTGTGTTAATGAAACTGTGACATTTAAAATATGATCATACAATACTGCACAGTTCATATTTGCATTCATTTATTAAATATTAAATGTGTTTAAAGATATAACCAGCCACTCAGTGGTTATGGTGATTTATACCATGGCTTTGGTAAATATTATTTTATTATTGGTCCATAGATGTCACATGGCTGTAACAGCCTAATAACAATTTTATATTAATGTGTCTTAATTCTTTATTAAACATGTTAATATAAAAACTTGTGTGGCTTTCTACTCATAAATAAGCCATCATTCTTATCAGCATAATTTTCCTTGGTTTTCAAAATGCAAGCGCCTGTCTGTTGATGGTTTCTGTGGTAACGTAACGGATTTCCTGCTTCCAGTGAGCCTAAGCAGATCCTTATAGGGACTATTTTCTTAAGAGCACATTAAATGCTAATTGAAATAGGTTAATTCTGGAAAAACTAATGACTGGTTAATTCTCCACAGAGTTTATTCATGGGATAAACCACTTTGAGGTGTGTGGTTATATGAAAATAATCAACTCCAACTTGTTGTAACACCATGTGCTTCTTGGTTATTCTCATGTAAACACAAACCTCGTCATGGTTTATCTCAGATTTAGTCAATTTTAGGATGGGATGGAGTGTGAATCAAGGAATAACTAAGAAGCAAATGCACCTCATTAACTGACAGCACACGGCAGCTTCAGCCCAAAGGGACGTTCCCTCTGAGGACGCGTGTGACACGGGCACCAGCACGGACCTGGGGATCGGCGATCTGTGTCGCCATGGTGATTGTTTGCAGACCCCTGCCCTTGGGGAAGCCCAGCCGGCCCCCATCTGAACTGCTCACATTTTACGGTTCAAAGTGGCCAGCTGGGTGGATCTCGGAAGCTGTGAGGACTCAGGCTTGGGATTAGTGCCGGGCTCATGCAGATGGGTTCGCCTTTTGCTTTTCTGTTTTCTGGTTTTTTATGTGGGGATTTTTGTCACATTTTCTCTCTGTGTTTGGGTTATTTAAACAGCCATGTTTTTACTTTTTTGTTGAAAGAAACCTTTTTGTTTCTTCAGCCTGACTGCCCTTACAGCAGACTCCTTACCCACAATCTGCCACAAAAGACAAAGCTTTTACTTCGGGGCCAGTGAGATCCTATAACAGAATTAAACCAAAGATGCAGAAAACACAAACAGAAAAGTAAGACACAAGTGGAAATGTCTGTAGATTTTTCCATTAAAGGATTTCCATCTGTTTTGAAATGTGGTTTTGCACTTTTTAAGTGGTCTGGTGTAAAAATAGTAGCTATTCTAAGCCGTGTCCATAACAGTAGCCTTTAATCCATCGGTATCTGATTCACAGTATGAGGTGGGAGCTGCAGCTTCAGAAGGAGCTTTCTCTGAGGTAAGTCGATACTCGCACCAAGCAGTCTCATGTTTACTTTCTGAGAAGCATGGAGGGCTTTGACGTTTTGTTCCAGCCATGTACTATTTTGGCTCTCGAAACTGTAATGTATCAATAATAAATTAGTGGAGGAGGTTTCACTGACAGATGCTTCCAAGAAGGGAGTGAAATTCTTCCATGAGTGTCACCTGTCAGCCAGCAGCTGTCCCAAGTTAAATGACACGTGTCGTGTGCAGAAGCGCCGAATTTAAACAGGTGACTCGTTTTTGACCAGCAGTGTTTCTGCTTACGGAGAAAGCAGCACTGTACTTCCTCTACCCGATGGGTCGAGCAGAATCACCATCAGGGCTTTTCATAACTAGCCGGGGATGTCCTGGGGTGTGGAGGCGACACTCACACGTTCACGAGAGGCGAACGCACACTTCTAACAGCGTGTCACAAATTGCCTCATCTGGCATTTTTAGTTTCTCCTGTGCGTCTCCCAGACCGCCTGCCCTACTTTCAGCTCACGATTACTGGCGATTAAGCAAGCGGAAACATCGGACACAAACGACAAGCCTTGCCGTGTCGGGGATAGGACATGACATCATCACAGTGCAGGTGCATGTCATGGTGGGAATGAAATAAGCAAACGGACATTTGCCTGCTAAGAGCAGATCCTGGTCCGTGTGGTTCCTTACCTCCCCCAGCACCCATGTCTTTACAAAATTTTATTATCTACAATCCCAGCAGCAGCTGTAGCTGAAACAAGATAAATTTGTTCACCGAATGCTGTGAAGCTTCTCCCAAACGAAGGCAAATGAAAACGTACGTTTATGTGATATTAACGTTGCCTCGGAGACCGCTTAAGCATCGGAGGTGATGTAAAGGTGTGGATGAACTGCTCTGAGGATGATGAAGAACCTGTGGTGGTAGAAAGGGCAGGGAAACAGCGCTGAGGCTTGGTAGGTCGACTTATTAAGAGGGAACGGAGAGGCGGTGGGTAGGTTTTTCTCTGTATAAGCAATACCTCCATATAAATAGAGTCAACCATCCATATCCGCGGATTCAACCATTCAACTGGGGATGGAAAAAATAAATTCCAGAAAGTTCAAAAAAGCAAAACTTTGCTGAGCAGCTGCATCTGCACTGAACATGTACAGACTTTTTTTCTTGTCATTATTACGTAAACTATGCACGATACCAGTTATTCACACAGAATTTACATTGTATTGGTATTAAAAATAATCTAGAGATGATTCAAAGTCTAGTATTTGAAGTATACTCTACCATTTTACATAAGGGACCTGAGCAACTGGGGATTTTGGTTGCCATTATCCACACCAGTGCCATTATCCACTCCAGTGCCATTATCCACTCCAGTGCCATTATCCACACCACTGCCATTATCCACACCAGTGCCATTATCCACACCAGTGCCACTATCCCCACCACTGCCATTATCCACACCAGTGCCACTATCCCCACCACTGCCATTATCCACACCAGTGCCATTATCCACACCAGTGCCACTATCCCCACCACTGCCATTATCCACACCAGTGCCATTATCCACACCATTGCCATTATCCACACCAATGCCACTATCCCCACCACTGCCATTATCCACTCCAGTGCCATTATCCACACCAGTGCCACTATCCCCACCACTGCCATTATCCACTCCAGTGCCATTATCCACACCAGTGCCATTATCCCCACCAGTGCCACTATCCCCACCACTGCCATTATCCACACCAGTGCCATTATCCACACCAGTGCCACTATCCCCACCACTGCCATTATCCACACCACTGCCATTATCCACACCAGTGCCACTATCCTCACCACTGCCATTATCCACACCACTGCCATTATTCCCACCACTGCCATTATCCACATCACTGCCATTATCCACACCAGTGCCATTATCCCCACCAGTACCATTATCCACACCAGTGCCACTATCCTCACCACTGCCATTATCCACACCACTGTCATTATTCCCACCACTGCCATTATCCACATCACTGCCATTATCCACACCAGTGCCATTATCCCCACCAGTACCATTATCCACACCAGTGCCATTATCCACACTAGTGCCATTATCCACACCAGTGTCATTGGTGCCTGGAACTAATTCCCTGCAGATACCGAGGGCCGACCGTATGTTGAAAACACACATAACCTGCCCGTCACCCACCTGTACGTGAGATAAATCAAACCCTGGCAGCATTTCAGTCATCTAATTTGAAACAAGGCATCAGAAATGAGATCACTTTCCGGCGGTGAGCTGGTCTGCATGTGGTTGGACTCGCAGGCCACAGATGGGGGGTGTGGTGTGGTGTATGGTCAGGGCTGCCCCCAGCCACACTCCACCTGTGTCCGTGAGGTGCTGGACTCCCAGCTATGGACACCGCATTTCCAGGGTCAGGTGACCACCTGGGTCCCTCATGTCCTGTAGTCTGTAAGCAGAAGCTTAAAATCACCGTGATGAATCATCCTGTTGCAGTCTGCAAATATATTTACATACTCTCCTCTTAAGCTTTTCCATGTCCTCCTGGGAATGCCTCGATTTACATATTAATTAATCAAAAAGCTCATTGCCGACGAGCTTGCGAGCCTCTCGCTGTTTATAATTGCAAATCCCTTCCCAAATTTAGGCAGAGCGTTTGGATCCCTGCTTGGAGTGGTGCACACATGAGTGTATTTGTGCTGTAAATCTGAATTGCAGTCTGGCCTTCAAGGCACTGGCCATGGTGTAGAGACGTGCCGGAGGGAGAGACTGGCGCTGATTGGCTCGGCACTCAGAAGCTAGTGAAGATGGTTCTTAATCGGTTTTAACAGGCTGTTGTCGTGGGGACAGAGGAACACTGGTGCTCTGGGCATCACTGCTGCCTCTGGAGGTTCAGGAATTGCCCAAGGAACATATGTATGTCCCCTGCAATGGACTGGCGTCGTGTTTGGGGCATCTCCCGGCCCGGGGCCCAGTGCTGCCTTGGGTAGGACTTCTCCTCCTGAGATTTTGAACGAGATAAGATGGATGGATGGTCAGGCTGGAATACAGTGAGCCCTTTCCAGGGCCCTAAGCAAAATTTGATTAACCTAGCTGTCATTTGTCATCTTCCTTCCCATTCTGAAAGGCTGATCAGATGTGGCTGCTGGACCCCAAGCAGACGCTTAGTTCCCTTATGCCTTCGGATAAATATGATTCTATCTGGGATTAATGTCCTGTCATCATTTTCATAGCATAATAGTATAATAGACTTCTCACCTAAACTTCTGAGAAATAAACCTGCTGCTGGTCAGCATTCTATCTACCTATACAGTATATGTACCTTTATAATGCAGTACAAAGCATCTTTCATGCTTATACCAAACATTATAATGCATTAGGAAGGTATCTATAGTGCATTATAGATAAGAGCTTCATAAAGATTCATAATGCATAATACATATCTATAATGTGTTTGCTTTTGATACATATTTATAACCATGTTTATAATGGTTTATGAATGCATTATTTGTTAATAACATGTTTTTAAATGACTAAAAAACATGGTCTTAAGTAAAGTGTTACTGCATGTTTTGTCAAGGTGGTGAATGGAGGTTTATTCAAGAAAACATCAAAACACGTTCACAACTTAGAGAGATTCATCTCTCAGTATCTATCCGAACGGGGGCCATTGAAGGCTGCAGTGTCAATCGATGGAGAGACTGATTGGTTATGCTGACATTAATGCTTTCTGTTCCTGACGACTATCACCCCTACATAGCAGATCTGATGTAGGACATTGCCCCGATCTCCTCCTTATTGAAGTGGTGGGAGTCTGTGGCAATGGGGGGGGGGATTGGGAGCAGTGTGGGGTGTCTGCCCTCGGACAGCAGTCTCTGCCGCCACAGCGCGATAACGCAATAGCTGCGTATCATATTTCTGGCGTTCAATCGCCAGCTCCAACTCTTTGAGCTTTATTGCAGCTATGTGATCGAGTGGCACAGGCTCAGCCTTGGGAGAAGACACAGGATCTATGCCTTGACCAGGAGCAATCCCTAGGGACTCCGCCAACGGAGAAGCTTCCGCCCTCCCATATGCAATGCCTGGCTCACTCCTCTCAGGTACAGCAGGCAATATACCTTCCCCAACTAATTTCTCCACAATCAGGCTCCGAATATCAACCTTCCGTGCACTACGAAGGAAGTCCACATTACAAAACTCAGCCACCATTTCCAACTCGGCCTTTTTACATGAGTGCACAGCCTCCAGAGATGGCTGAAGTACAAATGCCTCCAAAGAGAATGCCATCGTCAGACGAGGTCGCACACGATACTACAAGGCTGACAACCAGATGCAAAATCCCACTTAGTCAAAAATCCACAGATGCCAAAAGCCAAAAGGCACTGCCGAACACAAAAGGATCCCGGGCGAGCCCCCACTTATTACGCTGCTATCTACAACACGTAACAACACCACCGGGTCCCTAAAAGAAAACCAACTCACTACAGTCCATGTCCACCAGTGCTGTGCAATTTATTGTGTTTCTCCCGCTAACATAAACCTACACATATAGGAAATAAAAGTCAAACCATAACTCCAGGGGTAAGCCAGGCCAAAATAACCCCTTTTAGTAACCTGGTTCTCCACAGTTGGTCATTGAGCACTGAAGAGGCTTTCAGAGTTCCCAGCCTGATGTGATGTGATTACATTGTGACAGCGATGATAACGATAACGAGATAACAAGCCTCCCTCTCTCCCCTCTCTCTCTCACTAACTCTCTCAAGCCCTCCTTCTCTCACTATCTGTCCCTTTCTGTCCCCCTCTTCAGACTTCAATAATCCAGTATGGATCTACACGTGTCTGTTATCCTCTACTCTGCATGTCCAGACGGGCTCATATTGAGCCGGTCAGGACTAAAACACACAAAAGCCCTATAGAAGCCCTGAACATCAGCTGTGTCTCTGACCAGTCAGAATTTTCACAGTTTTGGCATTTATATTAGCACTTCAGTTAACAACATAAAGAACCGATAGTGTCGCTATGGCAATAGCTGTGGTAAAGAACCCCGTTTATGATACCCAAGATCAGTCCTTCAGAGATGTGATGAATCCATTGTAATCACTGCACATTCTCTGAATGGGGGGTTGGGGTTTCATACACCAGGAACAATCAGGGTCGCTCCAAGGAGAAATCAGTCCAGCTCCAAAAACCCTGAGATGAGGCACTTTGCCCATGTTCCTCGTGTCCAATAAGCCTGGAAGGTCATTATGGCCTCTGGCTGTTCTTAGAATCTGTGGTTTGTGTTTTATTGTGTGGTTCTCCTGAATGACCATGAAGTATGTGTCCTCCACAGATGTGATCTCACAACCTACCCATGCAATCCATGGATTTCTCTTCTCTTTCACTTCTACGTTCCGGCAGGATGAGTGCGGGTACTTCACCTTACTTATAACTCTTCAGAGATTTGAAGATTTTGGTCTCCTGTATCTGTACAATGTGTAAAGCATACTAGTCAGGCAGCAAGGCACTCTGGGAAATCACAGAGAGTTTTCTCAGGGTGTATATCTGACTGTGTTCAATTTCCTGCCCAGAAGTTCCACTGGATGGGAGAAGCCTTCAAGGAGCACAATCAAACTGTACCGATTTCGGATAAATTGCTGCCTCCAAGTGGATTTAATTAAAAACTAATTTGGTGGGGGCCTCAAAAAGTGTGAAGTATTGGGAGGGGGGGCTTTAACAAGCAGGTTTTCCAATCGCATACGAGGTGGACAGTAAATCATGAAGACAGTATAGACAAAGGCATCCATGATGCTTCGCTGTGATGATAGAAAATCACGGGATAGCGGGAGACTGTGGCGAGGTCACATTCGGGAAACTTTTGGCTTCCTGTCAGTTATCCATTTTCACGGTGTTGAATGCATCACGGATGGGGGATGCAGCGATCCCCTTAGCCTCATTAACCAGCCGATACAGCGAGCCTGTTCAGCTCAGCATCTGATTACAGTTCAGACCTGCAGCTCAAATACGTCCGAGCCCATGAACTCAGAGGAAGCAGCTGGCAAAGCAGAAGCGAAAACGCAATAAAATGCTGCATTCATTTCAATAATAATTGCATTAATATTTGATTGCAGTTGCATAGATTTGCAAGAATTATTCCCGTAAGTGGTGTCTGCAGACACTGCGATATCTTAATTGCAGGCAGGATATTTATTAGTTATTAAAATGGTTTGTACAAATACACTGAATTGTCAGGCGATGTGATACTGCAAACACAGCTGGTGTGGACACATTTACACACACATCCACACACACATCTACACACACACACACATGTAGGGTAAACATATCCTTATGGGAAAAATGCTAACGCTAACTATGACAACCTTAACCCCTACCCTGCCCTAACCATAACCATAAGTAACCTAACGAAATACAAGAGTTTTTGCATTTTTAGTTTTTTCATAGCAGTCACCTATTTTTATAAAATAGAGTTTTCCCTTATGGGGACCAGGAAACCGGTCCACATAAGGGAAAAAAACGGATATTTATCACGTTATGGGGACATTATGTCCCTATAAGGATAGGTAAACCCGTTCACATCTACACACACATCCACACACAGATTTGCACACACATCCACACACACATCTACACACACATCCACACACACATTTACACACACCCGCTGTTCATGTGAAAATCTCAGGTTTTGTTTTTATGATATTGGAAGGTGAACTTTGGAGTGTCACAGCAAAAATATCCACAGGAACAAATTCCTCCTGTATTAATATGTAATGTTAGCGGCTGACTGGATTTCAGTATTGTTTGTATTTATTAAAAATCTAATATTGCTGAAGCAACCCCAACCCTGCATCCCAGCCTCGATAATAAGGTGCGTATCACGGCAAAGTGTAGCGAAACGTGTAATTCTGGTAAACATGTGACAAATGCCCCTGTGGTTTAGCGAAATTAACTCGTCAAGGATGAGGAATCCCTCAGCGGTCGCTCCCGCCTGAAAATCCCTCTGAAGGTACATGGGTTAAGGCTGCTGTTCTGTAGCTGAGAAGCAAAGCGCCAAATCCGTTGCATAGTTCCGCTCTTTCAGAGAGAAACAAGCACGGGGTCCAGCATAAGAGAACATGCTGAAGGAGGGTCTAACTCTACATTCACTTTTTTTATATTCAGCTTTTGTCTAAAAAGACATACAAGAGAGGCAAAGAGCACATTGCAAATATATGTGCCATCAAGGAGTCGACTGGGCATAAGTGCAGTTAGGCTGAGCTTCCAATGAATGCACAGGTACGAGTGTGAGCAGTATTGGTGCAGAAGCATCTTCCACTAAGACTACTATTCAGTAAGCAGAACGTGCAACATTCAGGGAACATAGAGACATCAGGCTCCAAGAGGAATTCCTGGAGCAGATGGGTCTTGAGGCATGGATCTTCAAGGTGGAGAGGGAGTCTGATGACCAAATGTGGTTTGCTCATCCGATCGTCTGGCAAGTGAGGGAAGGTGGTGTAGGATGGAGAAGAAAGAGGGCAGCTTTCCGTAGGAGTCAGGCGGGTGGTGCCACACAGTAAGCCAGGCCCGCAGTTACAAAGGAGAACAGCTAGGGGGCGATGAGGCCAACCTAGGGCTGGTGAGCGGAGAAGAGCCTGCTAAGTGGATGGCAGAGAGGAAGAGCTGCAGACCCCGGATGACAATGGCTATAGTCATTTAATCCGGCAGCTAATGTGCCGATGAAGGTCACTCAAGGTGATCAACTCGATAATGCTCTCTGGCCAACCAGCCTGAAGGTGGATCAAAACCACACTTCTTACGGTGGATATAAAAAGTTTAGACGTCCCTGTTAAAATTGTAGCTTTTTCTTTGGTAAAAAAATGAATCCAAAGGTAATTTATGTCAGCTCTTTTTCCGCTTTTATTGTGATTTTGCAACCAACAAAATTCAAATGTATTTATTTTGTAGTTCCTCACTGTGGTTTCACTGTAGGGGCTGAGCTTGTTGCACACAAACAAATGTGTGTAAGTGGCGATACCATATAACTGTTTTTTTTGGACACTGAGATTGTACCCATAGAGTTGATTGTAGCATGGAATTTGTTTCCATAAAAAGGCTCCCTGTTGAGTTGACCACCTCATCCTCTGCAGGTAAACCCCGTCACGCTGGGCAAAGGCTGGAATGGCTCTCTGGCATGCCGGGCATTTTTCTGGTGGGCCTGTGGGTGTACAGGCTAGCAAAAATTTATGCCCCAACTCCCCGCCCCCACCCCCATCACGACTTGGATAATTTCATCATGGGCTATGGGGGACCCCCAAGTTCTCTTCATAGAAATTCAGAGAAGATATTTCCCAAAGCCTCACAGGGATATGGTGCGGAATGACATTTGCCCCCAGACCGGGACCGAGGGTGACTAAAGACATGAGCGGCTTTGTCAGAGGAAAGCCTGGACACCCCAACTGCAGGAGAATGCCACCTTCCTCAGCGTTGGCGTCTCTGAAATGCACCATGAGGTAAATGAACAGCACCTCTCACACGGCTATGCTTAGATAAGGCTCTGTGTCAAATAATACATCATTCATAAAATGCTTTTATGCTTTTTTTAATGCATTATTTGTGTGTAAGTAGCCTGAACCGGATCGGACAATTCTGATATGCCTCAAATTCTAATGATTACAA
Organism: Paramormyrops kingsleyae; assembly: GCF_048594095.1. Taxonomy (NCBI): domain Eukaryota; kingdom Metazoa; phylum Chordata; class Actinopteri; order Osteoglossiformes; family Mormyridae; genus Paramormyrops; species Paramormyrops kingsleyae. The sequence goes on from NC_132798.1 coordinate 32,671,515, forward strand.
AATATTCAGATATATGGTTAGCATATAATTATCCATATTCAGCCATTAAAGGGTGCAGGATTGCTTACAATGTCTGTATTACAAGTAAAACTAAAAAGATGAAAAAAAGGCTGAAACTCTCTCTCTCTGTGAGCAGTACTCTTGTGCTTACAGTCTTCTTGTCTGGAATTTCATTTTGCTGCGGTGTAATTATGCCAATGTGCTCCCAAACCCCCAATTTAATATTAACACAAGCATTTTCACTTCTTACTTACTTTACATCTTTCATCAGATTGGATATGCATAGAAATAGTTCTCTGCAACTTGTTTATGTGCAACATGTACAGTTTGGAATAACTCTGACCTAATAAGATTGTGTAATTAAGCAAAGCATTGGAACAGTGGACTGGGGCGAGTCAGGGAATTGGGCGATTAGAGCACTATGATTAGACACTATGAGGGACTGTTCTCACATCCGATTGGCATTTGCAAATCGCTGGATTTCTCACCATTTTAGGTTAAGCATTGCCCCTTTCCCCCCCTAGTAACATCTATCTAGTCTCTGTCTATCACTGCATAATGAACATGCGACACTAGTTACAGTAGATACAGACTGTGACTGTGGATCTCTTCCTGCCAGTGTTTCCAGGGTTCACTGCCGAAGCAATGTCTGTCTTTTTCAGACTGATGTGGAAGGCAGAGTTCCGGTCATTACTGTACAAGCACACCATAGTGCTCTAACACTTTGTCTGGTTTCGTCTGGGTTATGTACCTTTTCTAAATGGGGAATACTTATTTGTGTGGATATTTCACTCTACACTATACATAAGGTAGGTCTATGGCTCTTTACTCTTCAATGCCTTGTTAGACGTCTTGTACATTTTATACTCATTTTCTGCAGATTTTCAGTTCGTCATCTGTGTTATTCAAAATAAAGTGCTTTTAGTTAGTATGACACCCTACACTGAATTTATATTATGGTGGGATATCCGGTGTTCAACATGGAAATGGCCTGCAGTGGAAGAGGGGGTTCGATCCTGACCTCCAATCAATGGAGGGCGCTGCTCACTATGGTAGAGGTGTAGTGGCAGAGTCAGTAGAGGAACTAATGAGGAAAAAGTCCAGAGCAATTAATTCACCCTGTAATTCTCTGCTGTTTTACAGGAATAAAAAAAATCTTTCAAATGTTTTATGGTGAGAACAATTAATTTTGTTCCAAGTAACATTAGCGTACTCCTCTCACTGGTGTTTAAGTTGTAGCTGGGGCAGAAATGCGATCTGAAATGAATTTTCTGGCTATTTTAACTTTGATTTTCCTTACAAGCTATCTTGCAGTTAATTAAGTTTCATATTCAATATATTAAATGCACTCATTCTGTCTTAATAATGGTTTCTGGAACTTTCCGCGCTGGTGGCCCGGTGTTCTGTGACTGAGCCACGTTTTCTCCACAATCTCATGCCTGGCACTTTGAGCTTCAGGTCAGGCGTCAGACCGTGGTAAACACATCACATGAAAGGTATTATTATTGTCCTCATTATCTTTTCAGAAAACATGTATTAAAATGAACCGTAAAGTCAAACTCTGATCCATGTGCTCATTACGTGGCTTAATGTCCTCGGAGGTAACTATTAATAACAGCATGTGTACATTAATCAAATAAGTAGAAGTATTTCCTGAAGTGTGTGTGTGTGTGTGTGGGGGTGGGGGGGGGGGGGGGTATGTGCCTTACCTAAGCACCAACATCTCTTGACTCTATGAGTTAATTAAATGACTTTTCAACCAGGGTTGGGGCCATTCCGGAATACATTCATCAACTCCAATCCCAAATCAGGAAGTGGAACTGGAGTTGGAATTGGAAAAAATAAAACTGTGGAACAGATCTGGAATTGAATTCGAAATAAAGGGAGATTTCAGTTCCAACTCCAGTTCCATTTCCTGATTTGGACTGGAATTGATGAATGCATACTGGAATGACCCCAACCCCGTTTTCAATATAAGAGTATAAAGTATGGTGACAACTAGGGGAAACCAAAAGTGATTAATTGCTTGAGTAATTCTCTCCATAACTTATACGAAAAGCTTTATTATTCAAGCCCAAGACTGATATCTATTATTGGCTCTGCTAAGCATGTCCATCAAGCAGATTTGAGGTGGTTCCCAACCGTCTGGGGTAGATGGTTGATTGCAGGTTGTGGGTCCAACGTCAAGACAGTATGAAGGAGGTAAATGATGATGAAGAGCAATATGAGATACAAATACCACAGGAATTTGACAAGAGATGTCAAATCAAATCTTCTGTAACAAGCCCTCCTCCAGCATTTCACTTCACTTCCTCTTGTTTCTTCCCTGACGCTGTTCAGCCTGGTCCTTGTATACATAAGCCCTAAAGGGACATCCACCTTATGGCAGGTGACCTTAGAAAATATACACACCCCCACCCCCCCACAAGTGGTCCTGAGCATATCTCCCTTATGTGAAGTATCACAGGTTCGATTTGGGACATGCTGCTGCAGATTGCAAGCAGGTTTTCTGAAAAAAAAAAACAGGATTCAAATACTAATCTGCCACTCTAAGATGAACAATTTAAGGAGTCTGTCATTAATCAAACACTGATGAATTAAGTTTCGATTGGCTTTCCCTTTTCTAGAGTGTGAAACGAGTGCCACTTTGAAAAATTGAGTGTCTAAGCAATACAGAACTCCGACAGGCTGCTTTCATTGTGTTTCCTGAGGAACCCCAAGAAATACTTTCATGAGAATAAATGTATCTACATCACCCTAGAACTGTCAGGTGTAAAAATTCTTTCTCTTTCCACAATAAACCCCCCAAAACGCAAACCTCTAGAGAAGATCCCTTATGCTAACTCAAGCAGCATGGATGTGTGTGTGTCTGTGTGTGTGTGTAGAGTGTGTGTGTGTGTGTGTGTTTGTGTGTGTGTAGAGTGTGTGTGTTTGTGTGTGTGTGTGTGTAGAGTGTGTGAGTGTGTGTGTGCGTGTGTCTGTAGAGTGTGTGTGTGTCTGTGTATGTAGAGTGTGTGTGTCTGTGTGTATGTGTATACGTGTGTGTGTATGTGCGTATACGTGTGTGTGTGTCTGTGTATGTAGAGTGTGTGTGTGTCTGTGTATGTAGAGTGTGTGTGTCTGTGTGTATGTGTATACGTGTGTGTGTATGTGCGTATACGTGTGTGTGTGTCTGTGTATGTAGAGTGTGTGTGTGTCTGTGTGTATGTGTATACGTGTGTGTGTGTATGTAGAGTGTGTGTGTGCGTGTGCGTGTGTGTGTGTATGTGTATACGTGTGTGTGCGTGTGTGTGTGCGTGTGTGTGTGTGTGTATGTGTGCGTGTGTGTGCGAGTGGGTTTACCTATCCTTATGGGGACATAATGTCCCCATAACGTGATAAATATCAGTTTCCTGCTCCCCATAAGGGAAAACTCTTTTTTATAAAAATCGGTGACTGCTATGAAAAAACTAAAAATGCAAAAACTCTTGTATTTTGTTAGGTTACTTATGGTTATAGTTAGGGCAGGGTGGGGGTTAAGGTTGTCATAGTTAGCGTTAGCATTTTTCCCATTGAAATGAATGAGCAGTCCCCCATAAGGATATGTTTACCCTACATGTGCGTGTGTGTGTGTGTGTGTGTGTGTGAGTGTGTGTAGTGACACATTTATAGCTGAGGTTCCCTTCCCTGAATCCTCGAATTTGTATTTATAAACACCCATATGGGTCTGTAGATATCGATTTAGTAGATATTAACTAGATATCCCCCCAGGGAGATGTTTCAACCAAGACTATCTGGGCTGGAGGTTTAGACTGTGTGTGCGACTGGGGGGGGTGAGTCTCTGGCAGACACCCATTGCAGAATAATGGCACCCATTGCAGCCCCCTGGGTGACTCCCCCCCCTCCCTTTCTCATCATGTAATTATTTTCTCTCGCCTCTATCTTTAATTACAATCGCGCACCACGAGGCTTCACCGTGATAAGAAGGAGAGGGACGGCCCACTTTCACGGGAGCAGCTTCGGTCAAAGCAGGCTTTTCGGCACAGTTGTTACAGTGGCTCGTGGGAAATTTGCAGATGGATCAAACTGGATGTAACATTGCCCCGTATTGGAAACATGGCTTCTTGCAGGTCACACCTGCCCTTCGATCCCCCGCGGGCTGCTTTTTTTTATCCTGGCACTGCAAGGATGGTTGGAGTTGGAGGTGTGTCTCCTCTGTCTAGCTAAGAGGTGACTTCCAGAAATGCTCACAATGGAAAGATGTGAGTTAGGAAGAGAGAATTGCCTGCCAGAAGCCCCTAGATCAGTCTCCCTAGTTCTTGGTTCAAATTTGTAGGCTTGCACAGCTCTGCCCAAACCTGCTGCTAGAGACTTTGGGCCCCATGAAAGCATATTATATTGGGCCCTGAACCCAGACCAATCCAATTATGTTTCCGTTTTTTTAGGGCCCCTGTCACTCAGCCCTTGCAACTGTCCTAAATTTACCCCCCATTTACGGACCCCTGGCTCCGCCATTCGGCAAAGAACCATATTTGGCTGAAGACAAGCTAGGTATAACTTAATTATGTCTGTTTAATGAGTTACCCATGCACATTTATAATGGAAATTTAAGAAGAGAACTTATTATGCATAATGATGTAAGAGCATGAATAATCCAATTGTCCATGATGAGATTTCTTGATGGAATGATTTATTGTTTTAGCTCGTTTTTATCATTTAATTACTTGCACCAATTTTCCAAGCCAAATCTCTCTTCGTGGTTGAAACACAATCTTATTTGTCATGAATCAAGGGACATTCAACTGGCTGAAGACATTAATACATTGTAAAGTCAGGTTTAGGTGATCACAGAAAAATGAATTCATTTATGCTGGTTATCCTTAATCAGCACCATATTCCACCTAACAGCTAATCAAACTGCAGAACAGCAAATTTATCGTTCACTCTGTTTGTTTCACGGTTTGTTTCTTCGGTTACTCAGCAATAGTTTCTTTACTGCTTCGGTTATTAACATGTATGCATTTGAGAGTTTAGTTGAACATTCATTAAGAAAATGAGACTGCCAGTTTGATACACAATATGTATTCTGCTCCTCCATTTTTATGGCTGCTTCTCTGTACAGTCACGTCTGAACAGTGATCACCGAGTTCACAGGTCTTTGGGCTCTTAGAGGAAATCAGGGCACCCAGATGTTTCCCAGCGGAACATGTGGAGACAACATACAAACTGCAGATGGTCTGGACCAGCACTGGTGTGGATAATGGTCCTTACATTCAGAGCCTTAGATAGCCAGGCCCTGCAGTACATAACGGACCTGGTACCTGCCTATTCGGCTGGCTGTGTTCTAAGGTCCTCTGATCAAGGACTCATTTGTGTTCCACGGGCAAGACTAAAAACTCGCTGTTAGGCATTGTAAGTTGCTGCCCCAAGGCTGTTGAATAACCATCCTCCATCATTGCGTTTTGTAGATTCTGTTGAAGGCTTTAACTGGCCCCTTAAAACTTTCATTTTTTTCTCAGGCTTTTGGGAAAATGTGATCTTGTGGAATCGTGTTTTGTCATTAATTGCTGGCTTTAATTTATGTATCTTTACATTGCTGTTTGGTTTTTTATGTGTTTCTGCATTTTAGTTTCGTACAGTGCTTTGTGACTTGTTTCTATGAAAAAAAACTTTACTTACTTAATGGTACTGATGTGGATAATGGTACTGGTGATGATAGTGACACTGGTGTAGATGATGGCACTAGTGTGTATAATGGCAATGGTGTGGATAATGGCAGTGGTGTGGATAATGACACTGGTTTGGATAATGGCAGTGGTGGGGATAATGACAGTGGTGTAGATAATGGCACTGGTGATGATAGTGGCAGTGGTATGGATAATGGCAGTGGTGTGGATAATGACACTGGTTTGGATAATGGCAGTGGTGGAGATAATGACAGTGGTGTAGATAATGGCACTGGTGAGGATAGTGGCAGTGGTGTGGATAATGGCACTGGTGTGGATAATGGCACTGGTGTGGATAATGACACTGGTTTGGATAATGGCACTGGTGTGGATAATGGCAGTGGTGTGGATAATGGCACTGGTGTGGATAATGACACTGGTTTGGATAATGGCAGTGGTGGGGATAATGACAGTGGTATGTGAATGCTTTGCTCTGTTTAGTTGAACCTAAAAAAAAAATCATTTTGTGAGGAAAACCATCTCAGTAATTAGCAAACCTTAAATGGGTAATTACCATAATTAATGGGTTATTATTTATGCAAGTTGGCTTTTGAAAATAATATGAGTTTTTTAACCAAGTGCCAGTGAAATTATTTAAAATGATAAATTATGTTTATATTATACTAAATTAATAGCAAATAAATGCACATTTGTGTCTCCTGACAACATTATATATTGACTCACTCATTACATTTTTATTGCCAGATTCAGTTCATTATAGCACTTTATGATACGCATGTTCTAACCATGGAATATTTTTCTCAGTTTTAATTACGTTAAATATCTGTAGTGATGCATAGCATTGAAATATCATGTGACTTAAACGCACCATATAATTGGCTAGGTTAAAGCCTTTCCTTTTATATTCCAACAGTTTAATATGTTGTTGGTTTTTCTGAATAACAAGGAATTCAAGGTTGTATCACACATATATTACAGCCCCTGTAAGTCTACCCATAAACTGCTTTGGTTTGAATAATTTATGCATAATATTGAAAATCACTTCATGCTTTTGCCCTGTATGTTGAGAAAAAAATGTACATTCTGTTCTTACATATATTTGTTTTCAAATGCAGCATGAACAATGTTTTTCTTACGTTTTTAGAATCCTTATCAGTCTCAGGTAACGAGTTCAGTGGTTATCAGGTATTAAATAAAGGTGCTGTTATTCGTGGGGGCTTTGCACAGTCCAGAGACCAGCAAGGTTTTAAGGGCAGTGCTGCAGTCACAATAACTGCAATAGATTATGTTAAAACACACACACACACACACACACACAGATATTTATGTGTGGCCTTGTGAGAAGATGCATTTTGACTTTCACAGCTGTGCTTGTATGAAAACAGGTTCGTAACATAATGTCGATGTTACACATATTCAGTAGACATGGTGGATAATGGAACTGTTGTGCATAATGACTCCATCCCAGCTCTGGCTCCAGGATGCTCCTGATTTCACGTAGTGCTGTGTCAATGCACTCCTCTTTTATTACCACATTGGTATATTACCACCCCTACCAAATAAAATCAGATATAGTGAAATTGGAAAAGCATGTGCCAGGGCTATCTCTACAGGAGGGACGGGGGGCAGTGGGCTTGAGCGCTCTAGCCAAAATGTCTGGCTGACCTTTGAGCCTAGGGTCCACGGTTGGATGGGAAACACATGGCTGTAATCACCTCGAGCTGCAGCTGAATAAAAAGGGGACAGACTGGGGCCATCCCAGATTGGGATGGGAGCGTGCACTGAATGCACACAAAAGGTCACATCAAATAGCCTCTCGAAAGATCTGCTCATCGCTTTATGCAAAGTTCAGGCGGGCATAATGGCATCGAGCAGCAGGAAGCCAACTCCGACTGCAGATTGCAGATTTTTTAACCTTGTTGTGGCAAAGAATAGCAGGTTTATGAATGGAGGTCTTAAAAGCTGAGTAAAATCATTCAAGTAATATTTGCAAAACATGAACAGATTGAAACTAAGTGACACCTTAAACTCTAGGGCCCTGGGTTAGGGTTCACCTCCCACTTTCTGTGTACAGATTGGCAGGTTCTTCCTGTGTTTACTCAAGGTTCCCTCCCTCCCCACAGTCACATGGCAAAACTCATACATTTTCAAGGTTCAAAATTCAAGAGTTCTTCATATGAATGATAAACAGTCAGTTCCACTATTTCATAGAAATTAATGTTATTAGCCACTATTAAGCACAAATTAAACAAAAAAACCAAAAGTACTTATCTGTCAGGGTCGGTGTCTGTCTTTCTGTCGCTGTCCTATGTGTTTTTTTCCTTTTTGGCCAGCAGGTGTCACTGGTTGTCCTGCTTCTCCCCTCTTTGTCTTGTAGCCCTTCAGCTCCTAGTGTGTTTTCCTGTCCCTTGGGTCGCTGACTAGCTAACTGGGTCAAGTGTGTGGCTTAGAGGCTGAACCCCTCCTGTCATAAGTTTGACGCTGGTCTCACCTGTTATCTGGTATTAATTGGTTTTCTGTTTCCTTAGTGTCTGTTATTTTTTAGCTTTGTGTCCCTTTTTAAGGTTTATCCTGCTTGTGCCTGATAATGCTGCTCTGCTCGTGCTTATCTTCCTAGTCTTTCCTAGTGTTGCCCCCAATGTTCTCTACCTCCTAGACTTGTAATTTATTCCACTTGTTGCTTGTTGTCCTGCACCTTTATTGATTAATTGATTTTAACATTTAGCGATTTTGTTATGGTCCACACCTACCCCTTGTCAGTCCTTGTTATCTGTGCAGTTAAGTGCGCCTGCCTTTGTTCATTTCCTAGGTCAGTCATTGTAGAAGTTGCCGTGTGTTAGTAACTGTGGTTGTTTCCTTGTGCTGCTCCCTGTTTTGCACCATTCCCTAGTTGTGTTAATTTTGTGGTTTCTTTAGTTTGTTCTTTATTTTTCCTGTTTGTTTTTGACCCCTCGCGGTCCCTTTATTTTGTGGTTTCCCCTTTGTTTTTTTGTTTGCTAATAAACCCGTTTTGTTGGAGCTGCTCTTTGGATCGCCCCCTCCTTCGTGATGCCTCATTGTAACATGTATCAATGTGAGGTGCACACATAATCACTCCCAACTGGCGAACACAGGTTCTGATATCAAGAATTTAGTCCAGAATCCTGCTCATGAAATGAGCTCATTGAAATCCTACAAGAAGGATGCAGGACTAAAGCATGACAAGGGTGACTAATTGATTATATGAACCTTTGACTGACAGATACATTTTTCCTTAAATAAACATGTGCTGTTCCTAGGTTTAAATATAGGAGCACAAGGTTTTGTGTAGAAGTTAAAATGACACTCAGTGTATAGTGAATCATTGTAGCTGTTATTTGTCTGGGAAGAAATGACAACGATTTTGATGGCCTACTTTTGGGTCCCTCTAATTAAGATAAAGTATATATAGGACCGCTAAGCTCAGCCATAATTTATTTGCAGTAAGTTGCATGAAATCACACGGCCTGTTTTCTTGGCAGGCAATCAGAATAATGCAGGAGAAAAACATGTTTCACAGGGCAGGTAAATGTTACAGCCTCTGAAACATCATTCACCCAGAAGGAAGATCTTGCTCTAGGTTCTTATGGTCACGCCCTGCTTGTTCAATCCTCCTGTGCCACGCCCCCTCATTAACCTCGTGTGGAATCCCCGTTTCATCAGCTGTATTGAGTTGTTTTCATTAGTCCTGTGTATTTAACTCCGTGTCAAAGTATCCGTTTCCCTAGTCCTGTCATTGAAGTCTTAAAGTCATTTTGAGTTTGTGCCTGTTCTGTCGCCCCTGATCCTTTTGATTAAACCCCGTATTTCCCAATTCTCCGTCTCCCTGCTTCTGCTTCCCCGGTCCATGGTGTGACACTTATATAATTGTTCCAGGCTGTGTTTTTGATTACATATGATTAATTATTATGCTGATAAAGTTATTTACTGTAGTGCTGCTATAGAACAATTACTTCATAGACAATGCATTAGAAGAATAAAGCATATAAAAACCCTGCAGAAGATTCAAACGCTATAAACAATGCGGATATGGGATTTAAACCCTTGACCCTGGAGATGTGAGGTAATGGTGGCATCCACTGAGAGGCCATGCTGCCCCATTTGTGTTTATGCTGATTGAAAAACATTACAATGTCCTTAAAACATGTAAATGATACTATACTAGAAATACTATGGTTTCTCAATGCAATAATGCATCTACTTTGAATGATCACCGGACCATAACTGCCATGACGTGGCCCGTAACTGGGGATGACATCAGTACCCTATCAAATCCATGGTGTCCCAGTGAGCCAGTGGTGCTCCTCACAGACAGCTGACATTTTGGATCAGGAAGACACAGCTATGGCACCTCTACAATCATTTTTCTCATCTGTGTCCTCTAGGATTGAAAATTAACCCACCATCTGCAGTGTGTCTTTCTACAATTACAGATTACATAAATTACCATGCTCTCTGCAGTTGTGCTTCTATTTGCCAGGTTGTGAAATGTGCTTGCAGCCCGTGGGAGGAAATTTAAACCAGTTCTTCGATGGCGTTACTTAAGATCCCTCTGATCTGTAGATTTCTCCACTGCTTTAACTCGGGCGGCCTCAGACGGGCTCCCTCGAGAAGCGCCTACGAGCTCATTCTCATTTCGCCTCGACTTCTTCTCCCCGGCCGAGTCTGTCCTATTAGTCGGTAACTATCCATGGCGCTTATCGGTTTCTCATCCCACTGAAGGCCTGGTGGTCAAAACAGCGCCGTTTTTGGAAATGCAGAAGACGGAGACTGCAGAAAGCGCGGGGCGGATTGCAGAAAGCGTGGGGCGGACTGCAGAAAGCGCGGGGAGGACCGCAGAAAGCGCGGGGAGGACTGCAGAAAGCGCGGGGCGAACTGCAGAAAGCACGGGGAGGACTGCAGAAAGCGCGGGGAGGACTGCAGAAAGCGCGGGGCGGACTGCAGAAAGCGCGGGGAGGACTGCAGAAAGCGCGGGGCGGACTGCAGAAAGCGCGGGGAGGACTGCAGAAAGCGCGGGGCGGATTGCAGAAAGCGCGGGGCGGACTGCAGAAAGCGTGGGGCGGACTGCAGAAAGCGCGGGGCGGACTGCAGAAAGCGCGGGAAGCTACAATGATCCTGAGCAATTCAGAGCTTGAAAAAAACTATTAAATAACTGCATGCGATTCTGCAGCTTAGGGTCTGGGATCGTATATTGATAGGTTCAAATCCCAGGGTCAGCAGAGTGATTTCACCATTGGGACCTTGAGTAATGGTCTTATCCCGAACTGCACCAGGGACTGGCTGATCCTGCTGTCGTAATTGTATGCTACTTTAGATAAAAACTAAATAAAGAGTGAATAACAGCTCCAAAAATACACACACACCTGAGACAAGACTGATGATGCTGGATTCATCATACCTTAACCTTATTCCCCCTGCATCCGGGACTCGGTGCAACTCTGATGCAAGATTATGCATTGCACTGTTAATTAAATCATCCCCTATACATGTTCAAACCCAGCAAAGAAAAGAACAAAAAATAAGCTACAGATTTTACAAATGTTTATCCTACAATATACCCTTTGAAACTTTCCAGTGTCATACTGGCAATTCAGTTCTGTTCCACTGGTTTTTCTTGTAAACACTGATGTGCACATTTAGTATTTTTTTTTTTTCCATAAAAGTACTTAGCTTGAAAACTTGACAATGGTGGAAATAGAATTATTGAAATTAGCTCTAATTGGGTCCAAAAGCTTTGTTAATTTTACTGTTCATCATTTTGAAAGTTAAAAATGATAGTATTTATATATTTTTATATAGACTCCATGTATTGTTGACATCCAATTAGGATGGGTTGGTAGCCATGGGCAACCAGCTGAGTGTTTTCCTGGATCTGTTCCACACAGCGTTTAGCAAAGTGGTATTATTGGAATGTCCCCACTGAAAGCTGCAGAATAACTGGGCTGAAAACTCTAGATGTCAAGAGTTGGTCCTATTGTGAGGAACAGCCTGTGACCGACTGGAAGTCAAGCAACCAGGCACCATGCAGACGGAAATGTGAGACCCTGTGAGGGCCATGCTAATTAAATCCATACTTGTTCTTCTCTTTTCACAGCCTCTCCCAGCCATCTAGCCTCTTTTGGTCTCTTTTTGCCACAGTGACAATGAATGCATCTCTATTGTGTGGTTGCGTCTGAATGTGTGCAATGGACCGGCATCCTGTCCAGCCTTGTGCTCCATGCTGCCCCCTAAGACCAAGTGCTGCATATGCAGTTGGAATATGGATGGACGGTTAGTGTAGATAGAAAAAAGCCATGTGTTTGGGTTACAATCAATCTCATCACAATCCGTCCTCAGCTGGAAATGCCAGGAAGGTCCCTCTGGGACCCCAGCAGATGAAGGGTGACCATGCATGAGCTGTAGCACCACGGACAGTGGTCACCTGTCAAAGCAAGAGTTTGGTCCAATCAACACGTGACAGTGAAGTTCTGCCCCCTAACACTGATTGCTTCATGCCTTGTCCAGCATCCACACTTCTTATGGAAATGCTCCCTCTACTGGACGAGGTGTTAACCTGTCTTATACTTCCTGACTCAGTAACCATACCTGGTGACCATCCCTCTCAGTGCTGTGGGCAATCTCCTGTTTGCTTCTTTTCCCTGCTTTTCTTGTACAGATTTTTTATCTGCCCCACTCCACCAGACTTCAAACAAACCAGACACATGCAAAGACGTCGGCATGTGACTCTGGGACGGGAGCCCCAGACTTAGGAAACACAAGATGAAATTTGCAGAAACAGATACAGAGGAAATGTGCCACAGGAAACCAACTACCCTCATCTACCTCACATGGCAAATTTTTACTCACTTATTAGTTCTTAATTCATACAACAGTCCTTCTGACATACATCCTTCATAACCCTGTAATTAATGCTGAAATAAAATCTGCTTGGGGATTAGACGGTGGTCGACATTTCCGCCCTCCCCCACACTGCCTTTTGTAATGCATTCTGTTGTTATTCTGGGCTTTGTCAAACCCATAGCAAAGATGGAAGAAGTCTCCGCGGATACAAACATTTTGCCTCGTTCTTGACTATAATGCGGTAGCTCACCTTGCAGCAGCCAGTCCTGAAATGATGCTTGTCTGACTATTTTATGGCCATTTTAGGAAACATGGCAAATTACCTGCCAAATCAAATCAAGCAAAAAAAGTAAGAGTTGGTATACAGTAAAGTAGGACACTAATGATAACACTGCCTAGGACTTAAAATACTCCCTGATACTATATGCTGATTAAATGCATGACGAGTTCATTTTGCTGCATGGATATTTTAACTGGAATATTCGCAGGCACACGTTGGATGTGTCCTCCATTGTCTTCATATACTTTTACTCAACAGTACGTATATAAATGTGCCCCTCAGTTTCAGAGTATGGCAAAACCTCTGTATGGCTTCTGCCAAAGAAACTGAGAGGAAGGGAGAGATAGAGAAGGAGGGAGGGGGAGAGCAGGAGTCCGAGGGAGGTGGGGGGAGAGAGAGGGAGACATAGATAGTGGCAGAGACAGAGGGTGGATGATTGGGGGGAGAGGGAGAGAAGGGGAGAGAGAGAGAAAGTGAGGGGGGTGGAGGGTGGGACGAGGAGACCGAGGGGGAGCTTGATAAAGGACGAGGTCGGCGGACCATGCAGAAAGCGGCGAACATCAGCAGCGTTAAAGGCAGCATCTTTTTCAACTTCAGCGTCTCATTCGCGTCCGCCTGCGGTCGTTTAAAGCCGAAGAAGCGGAAGAGCGTCGGACAGGGTAACGTTATGCCGGGATCAGCACTGAGGCGGTCCGTGTGACGGCGGAGTTTCAGCGCTCAGCGGCCGTTTTCTGGTCGGATCCGGACATGATGCGACGCTTCCCCGAGGACTGACACCGCAAACCAGCCACATGTGCCGGATTTCGTCGCCTCACGGGCACATGCAGAACCGTCCCCGGCCGATCACCCTGAGATCAGGCAGGGATAGTCGGGAGATGTCCGCTTAGACACGGCACAATTCTCACAGCGTGCGGACCCGTCATATGCTGTTCCGTGCAAATAGCGAAGGAGTCGCAGATCTTTATTTCCGTCAACACTGAACTTTTCCTAGAGGAATCGTCTTGCTGGGGTCCGGGAGACCCCTCGGTACCACATCGATCGGAAGAAAAACGCAGAGCTTCACCGTGGTGCTGAAAGGACAGCTCACAGCGCTGCCGGTGTCCTAGGAGCGCTCCGCTTCGTTCCGGGGACGCAGCATCAGCACCGCCGCCCATGCAGTCGGCACCGCGTGCCCTGCGCGGCCCCGTGTCCCCGGTCTGAGCGCTCCTCCGCGGGTTCATGGCTGTGGCACGCAAAATCAAAACTCTGCTGACCGTCAACATCTTGGTCTTCGTGGGGATCATCCTGTTCTCGGTGTACTGCAGGATTCAGGACCGCTCCGAGGAGCTGCTGCACGTCGGAAGGGCATCGGACCGACTTCGCAGCAGGACCGGCAAAGTTAGCAGCCTGCTCGACCGGCAGTCAATACTTCAGAGGCTGGAGCATCTGGAGGATGTGGTCTACAACCAGCTAAACGGTATGTGCTACCGTGACTGGCATCCTTATCTTTTATGCCATTGGCAAACAATTGCACCCCCATTTTGCAGCGTGAATTCATAATTGTTGCAAAAGTTTGATTCACGTACTGTATCTGTCTTATTAATGTCGAAGAGTTCGCAAGGTGAAAGCTGATACTGTGTGCATGAGGCGTTATGATGTTACATAATGAAAAAGTTATCATGTATGCCATTGTGTTACTTTAAAAATGCTCGGTTTGAGGACGAGAAGTTAAAGACTAATTAACAAGTACTGAAAAAATAAACAATGATATTCAAAAAAATAATAATTTTATCCACTATAAGCGTCCTGTATAATACTGCTTTTTAAACAAGCTGCAGGGAAGCGTTAAGGTAGAATAAAACAACGAAATGACTTAAGGCAAATGTCTGGGGAAAGTTTGCGGCATAAAAACATGTATTTTTTTTCATAATTAGAAATTGCATTTTATGTCTAATAAGTAATATACTTAAAGAATATGGTTCATATTGTTAGTTTTACATTTGTCATTCATTCATCATTACATTTTAGTTATTAAATGAGCTTAAAATGTTATGACTGGTGGGATTCTCTCATTACTTTGCATAACTGGTAGAATCCTGGGGCAGAACTTTGATAATATCTGCCAGACTCAGACGATCCCTAATGTCAGTGAAATGTGGACCTAAAGGCCTGATTATTGCTAATATGTCAGTTCAAAGCAAGCAGAGGTTAAACCCCCCCCCCCCCACCCCACCCCACCCCACCCCACCCTCTTCTCCTCGGAATAGTCTGGGGCAGTTTGCTGGCAGGGACAGGAATGCACAAGCTTTGAGTGTTTGACCTTATTACTATTCTGTGAGACTGGCGTCATTTGTATATGAAGGAGGTTACTCTGTCAGTTCAAATTATCCCTGCTTCTGGATGGGGTCCAGCTTTCCACTGCTCAACAGAAAGTAAAATTGGTCTCCTCGAAGCGGGACCCTTCACGCTGAAGAACACAAGTGAATTTTTTAGGAAGTGCACTCAGCTGTTGCTTTTTTGTATTTTCATTGGTACTTCTTACTCTTTCGGTTACCTCTCCGCAGACGATGCACATTCAGCTAATTGCCTGCCTTCACCATGGAGACAGATTTGTGGACATCCTGGGCCAATAGCCATCAGCATGTCAAGTGGCAATTTGACGTAATTGTCGGGTTTTCAATCATTCAACTGGCGTTATTAGGGGATTAATTCACTATACAGTTACAATTAAAACAATTTTGAAAACACCTTAGAGATAGCAAGAGCTGGACAGAGGATTTGTTTGGTTTCTGATGTACTGTATGATGGTGGAAAACAACAAAAAATAATGAACGAGATGCTAAACAAATTACTGTCCCATCATTAATTTCACTCGGATGCTCTGTGGTTTGGTTAACGGTCACTAGTTGTACAATTGGAAAATGAAAATGGCTGTAGTGAGCATTTTATTTGTTGTTTATCAGTTGTAGATAGCAAAAGATATACATACTGTAGCAACCAGGTTAAAGTTGATTTACACTGATTTTTAAAACTGCTTCCACTAACATGAACATATTAATATACTGTTTTTTTATAGACATAACATCTGGCAAAAACGTACAAGATACTGAAAATGTTGCTATCAAATAGGAACAGTTCATCCTGTTAATGAGTTAGTTAACTCTTTACAAAATTATACAAATATATACTTTGTTAGTGGGTTAGGGATCTATCCCCATTTTCTGTAGGCCATGGGTTTGAATTCTGAAGTTGACACAGTGATCCTATCCTTGAGTAAGGTCCTTAACCACAACTGCTCTAGGGATACTCTCTGACCCTCTGACCCCTGCTCTCCGGTTCTCATCTGCATGCTGACTTGGACAAAAGTGTTTGCTAACAAATGCAATGGGAGACGAAAAAAGTTTATACAGTATTTAGCCCAGTAACGTCAGTCATACTTTATGTATGGTCAGTTTTACTCTATTTACTTATACCCATTGTCATTCACAAAGGACTCATTTCCCCGAAGCTGGTCCTAACTTCCATACACAGATGTGACGCTTGCTTTTTTCATTAAGTGAAACATGCAATCACTGCTGTGTGATAGCCACTATCTCTAAAGCACAGCATTTGGAATGGAAATGCAGTCTCTGAATATTCAAACCCTGGACACTGTTGAGACATAATTTAATCCACCCTCAGGAAATCAGTGTAATTTATGCCCCGTAACCTACAGTTTCACGAAAGCTGATGCTCCACCATGGTTTTCATTTAACGGAATTAATTCCTGTCAGATTCTGGTTCCCAACCGTGTTTTAACATTAAACATAGACATCATCTGGGTGGGAAGTGAGTCCCCCACCTCTCGCCTCTTAGGCCCTCAGGACCACATTAGCCAACCTGCTTCTTAAACAGCAGGGAGAACAAAATACACGTCAGAATCCTGCTCTCGTATGGCTTTGTGAACACAGGCTGAACCAGAGATAAAAATCAGCCTTAAAATTACACTGAGAAAAATCGCTAGCTCTGGGCTACGTTTAGCTAGCGTGTCGCTGAGAAGACCTTCTCCAGCTATGATCACATGATCATTTAAAAAGGGAGGAACACGCTGGAGATTTATGCCTGAGCATGCAAGTAACATTAGTACCACAGCAATAAGACCATTCCTACACATAGCTGTAAGTGTTTTTCCAGAATTTACCAACAAAGATAGTAGCTTGGCTATACAGTATATGCCTGTAGGGTTATTGAGTTTTGATCAGGTCATGAGGTTTCCTGCTGTGTTTTTGTTCATAGAATTTGCCTTGATATCTCCGGATGTTCTAAGAAAGGTTTGACAACGGTACTTACAAAGGAGTGCACTTCTGCTTAGAAGTGCTGTTTTGGGGAGCAATTTCAATTCGTGTACTAGCTGATGGTATGGTGGCAACATTGTGATATTAAGGGGCAGTCAGGATAGGATCCGGTCAGTTAGGATCCTTCTCTGGTCCATCTTGGCAGGTTCTAAAAGAGCCCAGCAGCCGTTTGCCTTGAGCTTGGTTCACTTCTGCTATGGAGGCAACCACTGAGGGAACAGACCCCTTCTGATGCCGTTTCCCAAGTTCCTTGGACTGCGGAGCTTGGTGGCCAAAGTGGTGACGCTGACATGAAGTCTCATTTTGATTCATATGTGCTTCCTGTCAGGGTTTAGAGCAAACAGCATAACGGAGAAACGAAAAAGGTTAAGCACTGAGACAGTCCTGCTGTAGTATGCAAGCTAGAGGTCTCTCAACACACCAAAGTCATTCTTTACCCTTAAGAACTGCTGTGGAATGCAAACTAAGTGACAGGATATATAGTCACAAAGCAGGAATTCAAAATGTGAGTGTATTTCCAGAAATTTCCTGACATCAGCTCTGAATCGGCTAACTGGTGATGACCCATGAACCGTTATGCTACTAAATGCCTTTTTTCATTAAACAACAATACCACTTCCAGATTTACTTAAAAATTGTAACCTTCTGCCCACCTTAACTGTAACAGTCAAACTATAATGAGGAAGTGGCTATATTTAGCTAGCAAATAACTTAGGAATGATAGGAATGCGCAGTAACGCTTTACATTAACTGCACTTTCATAGTGCCAGTATAATGCATTCATATAACATTTAATGCACCTTCATAATGCATTCATATAACATTTAATGCACCTTCATAATGCATTCACAGAACATTCAAAAGCATCGTGTGCAGGGACTGGAAAATGAAATGGAAACACTGGCCAATAGTGTTTGAGGTTTCATGCTTATATATGTGCAGCCTGGTGGGCAGACTTCACTGATTGCACATTCCATCAGTAAGAGCAGAATGTGAAGGTTGAATTAGCAGAGCAATAGCACAGCTGTGCATGAAGTGTTGCAATCCACACAACATAATGGGAAGCATATCAGAGTTCAAAAGAGGACAAATTGTTGGTATGCATCTTGCTGGAGCATCTGTGACCAGAACAGTAAACATTTGTGGTTTATTGAGAGCCACTGAATCGAGGGAAATATTGGCATACCACCACGAAAGACAGACCACATCCAGCAGAAGTACCTGCAGCTGCAAGAGATTGCACTCAGAAAGGGATGTCTGGGCATTAACCCGGATTGTATCCAAAAAACATAAAACCACAGCTGCCCAACTCACTGCAGAATTAAACGCGGACCCTGATTCACCTGTTTCCACCAAAACTGTTAGTCGGTTAGTTGGGAGCTCTACTGGATCAATATTCATGGTCGGCCTGCTATAGCCAAACTTTTGTGCTACAGTGGGGCATGACAAAGGAGGGACGATACACATATCGGCTCTCAGTAAAGGTGAATGCATTATCAATAGACAAAGAAAACCAACTAGAAAACAAAAGGACCACACAGGGTCATAACAAGTAGGCAAAAACAAGACCTAAACTTTAACTCACCACAAAGTAAATTAACGCTAAAAATACAACTAAGACATGGGCAATAGGATATATGGGGAACAAGCAAATAGCAGAACACTAAAAACACAGAAAGAAACACTCTACACAATAACCAATTAAGGAACAGAACAATGGCAGGTACTTAAATACAATGATAACAAAACTAGATGAGGGACAGGTGAGAACCATAACCAAGTATTAAGGATTCAGGGCAACGAGGAAGAGGTGGGGGCAATCAACAAAGAGATACAGAAAAAAATACAAACATGAAGGGAAACTAAAACAAGGAAAACTGAACAAACAAAGAACAGGGAGCAAAAAACAAGAAATTGTAACTGAAACATACAAACACATGATGAACCAAGAAAACATAAAATAACAAATGTTAAATAACAACTAGTGGAACCCACACCAGAAAGGGAATCTAGATGATAGCTGATCTGATCATTGATCCCCTGTAAAGCCACACGGTGGCCCAGGGAGCAGGGAAACACACTAGGGTAACACTAAACAGGGTGGCCAATGGGAACTGCTGGCCAAACGGGAAGAAGACATGTGGAACAGGGCCGGACGGGCATCGATCCCGACACTTTGGTCACTTGTGCTAATACCAAATGACAGTTTCAATGGTGCCAGCCAGGAAAATCTTGGACTGTGTACAATGTTGAACTTTTATCATTCTCGTTTAAGTCCACCTTCACTGTCTTTCCCACATCCGAGAAAGTTATGGTGCAGGAAGGTCCCAAAGTGGCTTACCACCTGGACTGCTGCGTACCCAGAATGCAGTATGGAGATGGATCACTGAAGGTTTGGGCTGCAATATCATGGCATCCCCTGGGCGTACTACTTGTTCTAAATTGACGTGTCACTGCCAAGGTCTACCAAACCATTCTGGATGACCATGTTCATCCAAAGGTTCAAACACTGTACCCTGAAGGTGGTGCCGTGTATCAGGAAGATAATGCCCCGATAGGCACAGCAGGACTGGTCACAGAGTGGTTTGATGAACATGAAAGTGAAGCTATACATCTCCCATGGCCTGCACAGTCACCAGATCTGAATATTATTGAGCCACTTTGGGGTGTTTTGCAGGAGTGAGTCAGGAAACATTTTCCTCCACCAGCATCACGTAGCTACCTGGCCACTGTTCTGCAAGAAAAATGGCTCAGGATCCCTCTGGCCACCGTACAGCACTTGAATCTGTCATTCCCATGATGAACTAATGCTGTTTTGGCTGCAAAAAGGAGGCTCTACATCATAATAATAAATTATTTTGGTCTAAAATCATATGTTTCTGTGTCATTGTCCAACCCTTGTAAGTATACCTTAACATTCTGTTATACCATAACAACTTTAATATACATTAATAACAAACAGTATATGATTATAGTGTTTGTTGCTATAATATAATGTTTGTTATTAATGTATATTAAAGCTGTTAAGTGTGTTAGGATGTTAAGGTATACTTACACGCTGCTTATTAATGCTCTATGAATGCATTATGAAGTTGCAGTAAATGTAAAGCGTTACCGAAACCACTTGAGCCGGCTAGTCCCCATCAGAAAATGTGAATAGACTCCAAACAGCATAAAGAGTTTTGAAAACAAGGTGATGCTGTTTAAATTGTCTGGGTGGGAGAGCAGCCTTTGGTTGCCAGAGCACTGGGGTAGTGTAATGACTGCATAATTATCCTAATCACCAGATTTTATTTCTTCCAGTTTTGGCATTGACATCTTGTCCATGAATATAATTGCACAGTTTTATATTATTTACAAGGCTGTTTTTAAAGTAGTAATAATGTGTTTTCGCTATGGTGCAGAGCTCAAGGTGATAATTTGTGTTGTGGTCATGCAGCGAGTTCAGAAGCCGGTCAAGAAAAAAGAGAGATGAGGAACAAACCAGAAGCGACAGTGAGATCCGGAGCTGGGAACTCTGTGACGCAGAGCCTCCTGCATTTTTGGGCCATTTTTAATAGCAGCAAACCCTTGAAGGACAGCAAATGGTCGCCTCTCCAGGTTCATGAATTTGAAATTTGTGGTTTTGTTTATTGGCGAGTTGGCTGTGAACAATTAAATGGGAATGTTTTTTGAGCTTGTTGAAAGATCGCAGAAAGTCGCAGATGACGCCAAGTAAAAAAAATACTGAAAATGATATGGATCATATAAAGTTGTATTATATATAAATATTAGTACTATTTAATATTTGTTTGACTTGGGTACGATCTGCATCTTTGTCTCAGCAACCAGCCTTACTTACATGTTTGCTGTCTCTGTCACCATGGAATCTCGTGTTCCTTACAGTAATTTTGCGTTTTTAATAATCGGTCCAAGTATTATTCGCAAACTTCCACATCCAGGCGGTTCATTCACCCCTAACCCACGCAAATGTGAAGGGGCGACTGTGAATGTCTACAGGAGACCTATTTTACTGAAATCAACAGATCACCACAATCTGTACATTTCCCAAATACTTATAAATACCAAATTCCTGTCTCCCTTTCAATGTATATGCAGTAGGCCTATATATCTTCTGCTGCTAAATCCGTAATGTGGAGGTGTATCTTATAACCTGAAGTTCAGTTTAATAAATGTCAGAGAAGCTTTTGTAGGTAGGGAAATGGTTTCATAATGTATTCCTGTTACCTGCTGGTCATATGTAATCGATTCAGCGGGGGACTGAGTAAGATATGTGTGTGTGTGGAATCTGAGGCAGATTCCTCATCTATCACTTATCTGCCAACCAGGCTACTGGGTGGTCGGGGGGTGGGGGGGAGTGTTAATTTGGCTTCTTTGTAAGTGCGGTAATCCCACTCATCTTGCCGATTGCTGGATCGGGCTGTGATAAGCCACTCAGTCTCCCTGTTCCTTCCACTCAGAACGCAGTATCGCATCGACGGCCCTTATGTTTCTGCACCTAGTGACATGAACAGCAAACATGAACGGGACACTTGAAACGAGGTCGCATGGAAAAAGGGAAATGACTGCATCTTGGCAGATACACGGCCCATCTGAGAGCTGCGTGCCTCTTTCCAAACAAGAAGGATCGTCTGTTTTGAGGGTCGGCACAGTGCCCGACATCAGGCTTGCAGTGAGAACGGCAGTTGGACATGACTAGGAACAGTAAAATGTCTAACTAGAGAAACAGGTAAATAATCAAGCCGTCTTGATTGCATTCATATGAAATGCAAATGTTGTGATGAGAGCAATAGTGCTGATGTTCACTGAGGCAGGGATGCAGGAGCCGCAGGCACGTCTGCTCCTGTCCGGAGATAAGCTACTTACTGGCCAGCTGTTTGGAGCCAGCGAGTCGGTGTGTGGCCACACAATCCAGTGCTGTGTGACGTGATCCCAGCTCTCAGAGAAGGCATAGCGGCGTGCGCCGTCTGCTTTTACGCCTGGGTGCCAGAGGTTGAGGGGAGGAGCACTCAGCTGTGCTGGTTCTGAAAGTTGGAAGCGGGGGGCATGCCCTCCCTTCCCCCTCCTGTTTACTGATAGTGGGAGAAGGGGAGGGGCATGTATCACATGGGGCAGGTGGGTAGCAACATATAGCATGGGGAAATTAATATAAAAAACTGCTACATCCCACGCAGATTTCCTGTGAGAAGCTGGCGAAAAGCAGATGGACGGTTTAAATCGACAGTTTGTAATGAAGGGAAGCAAGGCGGCCCACTCCGGATCGGGCTGAGACTGAGACTGAGACTGAGACGTTCAGTCTGGTCGCGCCATGAAACATTGTCTCTTTCTATTTTGGTTTTCATTTAGTGTGCAATCCCCCCCACTCTCCATACCCCCCTGATCTGGCAGACAGACCTCACCCCTTCCTTGGGAGCTCCATGACTGCATTGAGGATTGCAGTGGTCCATCCAGTCATTTTGTATCTAATTCATTTTGGGTGAAGATCCTTGGTTCTTAATTCTTTAATGTAAAATATTATGGTGGTCTTAAACCTGGTTTTGTGTTGCTGCCCACGATATTCAGCAGTAACTAAAATGAAAATGGTTTAATTATATTGCAGTCTTTAAAGAGTAGCTGTAATGTGATTTAATGTCAGAGTCTGGCATCAAATTAAAACCTGGCCACCAAGCGTGAGAGGAAGTGCTCGTTATATGGTTGCTAGGCAGCGAGGTCACTGGTTCCCGCGTCTGATAGGGTACAGATTTACATCCTGATTGCTGCCTGGACCACAAAGTTTGCTCTTTCAAATGTGGAAGGGAGGACTTCAGCATAGATACAGTTTGGGGTGCCATGTTTCATCCCGAATTACAGACTGAATCATACCATCTCCAGGGCCATCTTGCTAATAAACTGTATTTTTTATATATAAGATAAGGACATCCCTGAGTGTGCATTTATGCACACAAAGGTATAGGGTGTGAAACAAAACATAAATCACTTTGACAATAGACTACAACAAACACTTGTATATTAGCATACATGTTAGAATGGTGGCCATTACTTGATGCTGGTGAAGCACTGTTTCACTTTGAAGTTTGGCCTGATGGGACTGCATGAAAGCATCATATCAGTTTAGCTGTTATTCTTAACGCTGTGTGTGAAATAGGGATTACTCATCTAAAGGGGGAAAAATGCATAGAAATGATCGGACTAAGAGATCGCTTTTAATCAGGCATCATAGAACCCATGATTGCAATCAGTAATCAAGTCCAATCACTAGTTTATTCACTGGAGGTCAAACTGATCAAACCGCGCAAGACTCAACTGCACCCGCAATTAAAAACATGGCAGAAAGAAAGATCAAAACTGCATATATTTTGTAGACACACCGCAGGGTAATTTCCTGATTTATATACCCAATTCTGAGATAAAGGCACACTGTTAGGGACGTATTAATGATGTGATGTTGCACGAGTTAAGGGGAAATTTGAGGAGACATACACAAGCATCGGGAAGAGAAGGACAAGGGAATATATGTGTGTTCGTCAATTTTCCTGCAATAGGTGCAAGTAAACATATTAATTCTCTGCTGCCCTTGCGGTTTGGAGACATGCTAAAAAAAAGCTTCCCTGTGGCAGGTTTGAATTAGTGATTAATTTAGGGACATTACAAGTGGGAAATTACTTAGTACTCAGTAACGAGTATCTTGATGGATTTGTAGACACCATCGATTCATGAACTGACTAAATGTGCTGGAATAAAACACACATCTTTTTTTCCCCCCAAACTGACGCTTTGGCAGAGATAATTTTGAAACAAATAAAGTGAATTAGCTACCTAAGATGGCATCTGCTGTTACTGGAGGTGAGCTTAATTGAATGTTCTTGGGAACAGTGTATAATATTTGGCACGCATCTCATTTTTATTTTTTCATTTAGTTCAGCCGATACTTCTCTCCACAGTAAATTACATATGCTTCGGATATTACGAATATTTTCGCTGTTGAAAAGTCCTCCCTCCAAGTCCCAGTCCTGGGAATTCATCTGTGATTAAAACCTACCCTGGCCCCCCACCCAGAAATCTCCCCCCTGGATACACCTGCTCGGAGTCACCGAAGTGGCACAAGTCAATATTTGCTTTAGCGCTGTCGCACAACAAGGTGCTGCACACTGATGCAGTTTGCTGTGCAGCTCCTTTAAATATGGCTGCTAAAGGCAGCGGAGAACGACTTGCTGGCCTGGTCTTCAAAGACCCCGCCTTCTGTGATATTCCTGCTCATGATGTCTGCTTGGGTTATCACTGACACCCCCACACCACATCCACCTATTTCCCTGTTTATTGTATCCAGAAGGAGAACCATCGACACCTCCCGCACATCTCTGCTGGGGTTATCATCAACACCTCCTGCCATCTCCGTTGGGCTGTCATCCACACCCCCGCCATCTTCACCCATTTTTCTGTTTATTATATGCAGAGCTCTCTGTTAAAATCATTTATTTGATTGGTACTCCCCCATTGGAGTTTGGCTTAACCTACCAACCATCCCCAATCCCAGTGATTAGTTTTACCTGTCCTCCTCCACAAGGAGATTGGTTTACCCCCACCCCCCTCCCCCCAATCTTCAGTCAGATTTACCCCGATCCCACTTATTCCAAAACATAAACAGAAAAAACACATTTCATTTTTATATCTACACTTTGAGTTGGAGCCTGAGTAACACAATGTGAACAGCTGAGTAAATTGCTATCTTTGTGGACCTCAGAGCGGCTTTCTGCTAAAATAACTTGTCTGTGTTTGGGCATAATTGTAAAGAATTCTGCCCTAAACAAAGCTTTAGTACAGAACAATCAGGTTCTACATTAATCAGGTTCCATATTTGTCAGGATTCGTATAAATAAGATTCTGTATCAGGACTTTTGCAGATTACTCTGTAGGACAAAGACTCACACATCCCCGTGTGTTTTGTCTTCAAAATGTTACATTGGTTCCTCAGCTTTTTCCAGAACCCCAGGACCAGTCCACTTCCTGCGGCAATAAGTAACAGTGCAAGTGAGAGGTCACGTCTGACCATGAGCCAATGTGCAGTGAAGAGGGGATGGATTAAAATTCAGCTCCAGTCTCCTGATGACAGCCGGTTCTCAGGGCTGAATGTGAATATGCTCCTCACACTGTAAGGGAATTTTTATTTTTTTTTCACCCGGCTGGAGACGGGAAGTGGCTCGCAGCACAAGAGGAACGCCAGGAGGCCGTCCGCTGGGACATCCGGCCCGAGACGATCCAAGGGCAGCCGAGGTGATAAGCCTGGGGTGCCCGTTGGCTCGGTTAAAGGACAGTACGCTGACAATGAATGTCTGCGGAAAGAGCACCCATAATGCACTGTGAAAGCTCCGCACATAGGCAGCAGCCATCAGCTGACTTTTGGGAGGCGACAGACTGGGCACACAAATTTCATACGCTGTAAACTGTATACGCGAGCTCAAGCTCTCTCTGCCACTTGATTGGTATTCATTGTCTGCCCTCGATCTTCATCCATCTGGTGCAAACAGAGCCACGCTTGCAGACATTATGGCATAGAGAATCCATGGTACTCCCCTGCGCTTGGCAGACAATAAACAATGATTATTCTGGCCTGCCATAACGTCCGATTACACACTGTATTACGTACGCTTGCAAACCGCCGTGAAATGGATCCCGCCGTGAAATGAGGGTTCACCTCCCAGGCAGGGCCTTGGCAGACGTGACGGGTGATAACGCAGATCACCTGTTAGCAGAGAACTCAGCATGAGCCTGATTTGGTGAAATTTACAGGAAATGCTGTGTCTGACCCGCGGTTCAGACAAGCACGACGTGTGTTACTAAACGTCTCCCGCTCTGTTCGGGGGAACTGACCTGGCTTCGAGCAGGAATGGAAGAGCAGGGAGCAAAGAGAATGACACCAGGGTAATTTTTTTTCATGGGATAAAACACCATCATGTTTGAGTGTGGCCATGCCGGTTATTGAGGCTTGTTTGCGACTGCGGAAGGTCGATAATAATTTACAAGGATAATAATTAATTCTGTTCGGCGGTGCGTTTTCCAGCTGATTGACGCCATAAGAGCTGCAACCGCTAGCTTGACGCTGTCTGGTTTTCGTTACTCAAGGTCTCGCCAAGCCCATGGGCCTGGTGGAGGGGCCCGGTGGAGTGGGCCAGGGGGGTGTTGCAGCCACCTTGAGGGAGGACAGCCCCGAGGCGGATGGCAAATACGAGGAGTTCGGCTACAACGGGCATCTGAGCAACCGCATCTCACTGGACCGGACCATCCCCGACTACAGACCCAAAAAGTAAGTTTGCAGGAGGCACACCTACTGCATGTCGGTTAAGGAGATGTAGCTCAAACGCTGATGGTTCCAAGAAGGGGCCTCATTTTTCTACCCCTTTATGGGGCACTAATGCTCAATTATTCCAATGAAATGTTCCACCTACTGCAAGACTATGCCTCTCTTTGCATGAAAACCTTGAGGTAACTTAATATGAGACAGTGACAGTGTGAGACAGTGTAAGTGCTGAGTGACCCTGCTCACAGGTGGCCTGAATTTACGACGCGAACATACGGTGACTTTATTAGGACTCGTACTGTATCAGGTATCTGGCCGGCCGCAATCGAAAAGCACGGGCAATAGGATGCTGCACCCGATCCAGGCATCTATTATCCATGCAGGGCACACTGGCACCCTCCACATAAAACACCCTGACAATAAAAGCCGGAGAGGACAGCTGAAGAGAGAACCCTGACCTGGCTACTATGAGGCCAAAGAACGCTTCTCAGAAGGATAATGAAGATGTACGATGTATATGCCGGTCAGATCCGGTATTTGCAATGCAGTTTGACATTTCAGGTACAACGTTATAAAAAATGAATAAAAGAACTGCCCTGCTGGCAGTGGAATCCTCCCGGAGGAATACAAGAGGGGCAAAAACAACTGACAGAGTTTCGCTGGTGTGGCGACGACAGGAGAGCTGCGCTTCACGTCCGGAGCTGTGCTCCCTGTCCTATTAGCGGCAGTCCGCAAACGTATGGACAAGGAGAACTGCTGAATGAAGGGGATTAATTAATAATGGGTAAGAATACAAACGCACGGTCAAAATAGCATATGGAAGGCCTGCCGTCTGTGGGGCAAATCCGGGTCCGTTTTGAAGCGGCCTCCAAGGCAGGGGGCCGGTCGGACTTCAGGACAGCTGTTCTTTTCTGTCACACATCTGTGGCCCTCCTGTAATGGACCCCACACACGTATATTTTAGCAGCAGCTGTAATCTGAGCCCTGCTATTGCGCACTGTAAGGTGTGTTTATGGGTGACCTCCGGCTGCACCTCTACTGCCGGCTTCATTTTCACACCATCGCTGCTGCTCCTGCTGCTCCTGCTGCTCCTTTTGCGTCTTGGTGATTAGGGCTATGTGAGCCAAACAGTGGCATTGAATAACAAAGTGAATCATGATCACGACCCCCTGAAACACAGAGATGATAAATATTAATAGTATCTTCACTGATATGTACCTAGAGGTAGTTTCCTGACATACATGCTCAATCATAATACACATTTTATCTTCTACAGTTAGGTCCCTATTGCTAAATAAGTTCATATTTAAATGCTACATTCATTTTGAGGTACCAGTCCTGTGTATAGCTACTATATAAGGTTATTTTGCTTTTAAAGCATTATAAAGTATATGGCATTGACAATAACAGTGTGATATACATGAGCAACTGCCGCTCTCGTTAACCCTCTCAGCCATGACGTAGCTCCTTGTTATAAAGACACCACTGGATGTATTTTAACGATCTAAAGGGCACGGTCTGAAGCGCACGGTCTGAAGCGCACGATCTAAAGGGCACGGTCTGAAGCGCAGAGTCTAAAGCGCACGGCAGAGGTTGTTTTTGGGCGTGGCCAACAAACTTTTGCTAGTTTAGGCGCAACAGTCCAAAAGTGCTGTACTAAGTCTGCTAATTAGTTACGGGTGTTTTGGGGGAGTAATATAATATAAGCTAATCAGAGGATCATCTCCCATTTCCTTTAAGAGCCAGGTGTGCTTGCACCTTAGCAAATTGGTAATATAATGGAGGATTTGCCAGATAGCAGAAAATAACGCTTCTCTACAAACGGATTTGCTCATGTGCAAATTGAAAGTGCGCGAGTAGACCATCTGCGGCAACAGCAGGATTCCACTAAAGTAGAGGTCTGCATTCCTGCTGCACCTGCTGTTATAGAGTTTTCATAGGGGTTTTACTTACACAAAACCGCTCCCAGGGCAGCACCAAAAATTGTTTGGTCAGAGAAATAACCAATCAGATTGTAGAAGAGGTGGGTCCAAGCAACTAGAGAAGGAGAGACCAACCAATTACATGTCTAGGTCCCACCTCCTCTAGTTGCTTGGACCCATCTCTTCTATATTCTGATTGGTTATCTCTCTGAACCAATCATTTTATGTTCTACCCTCAGAACATTTTTGTGTAAGTAAAACTCCCACAAGCTTATAGACAGTGGCATGGGACAAAGTTTAATTTGCAGGAAGTCACTGACATGTTTGCGGGAGTGGGAAAAGAAAATGAAATAATTATTGTTCAAATTCTTTTTTTATTTTATGAAACTATTATTTATGTTCGTGAGTGAACAGAAAGTCACGTTAAATAAGAAAAATAGGGTACTATGCCTAATTTAGATTTTTACACAGCCTACCTATCCTGAAACTTTTGGATATTAGCACATTTTGGAAGTCTCTTGTCACTCTTGTGAGCGCCTGGCTAATGATGGCAGAGCCAGCATGAAAATGCCCGAGAATGTAAGTGCCCACTTCAGGAATGGTGAATATAAAACTATATTATTATTCAAACTAATAATATGTCAAACTAAGTTGGGGGAAATCAGATATTTGGCAGCCCGTTTCATTGTCAGCGACCACAGTGGGAACCACTTGCCTTTTGCCCATTGTGACAAATGCAGTAAAGGGCTATCAGACAATGGGCACAAGTCTGACACTACAGGGCCACATGTGTTACGTTTTGAAGGGCTAGACTACACTGGCATTCACCTTAAGTACAACCAAGCGAAAAGTGTCCACTACACTAGAAAAGAAACAAAATGTAGGTTTTGTGCAGATCTACTGCAAACATTGTTGCCTGAGAGTATGACTAGCCCACTATTATGTGAAAAACGTAGCCTTTTAACTGTTAAACGTTGACCATAGCTGTTTTGTTGAGGCTACAGGCTTGTCTTTATTCTTTACCTGAAACTTATTTTGATGTACACATTAATGACCTTTCACATTCTTAATGTTTGCATTAAACAAGTACATTCTGTGCACGCGGCCATGTGGGCTCATGTCACTATTTTGATAACGCTCCCTTAAAATAACAGTGACATACTGCGGCATTGACTTTAGACTAAATTTTTGTCGGTCAAAAGCTCAATTGCTTTCCGCTGCTCCAAAATAGCAATGTGCCAACAAGTCATCTGACTCCGCCTGATTTTACAACTGACACGCCCACAGGCGCTCAGATGGGCACAAGTACATTTGCTATTTAAACGACGTGGGCACTGAACGGGAAAATGACACCTGCGTTTGGCTCATGCCAGCAAAGACACCTGTGTCGTGCCTGGCGCCGCTTAACGCCGGATGCTAAATAGGGCCCAATATCTTTTGCAGCCTTCAAGGACAGAAACTGCAGGTTTTTGTTAGTGTTTATTTGTCTATATGAACGACCGCAGGCCCAACAGGGCAGCCAAACGCTGCACATGAGCATCGCTCCAGACCGCCGTGTCCAGACCACTGCGTCCAGACCGCCGCGTCCAGACCGCCGCGCTTTCACTCACGGTGAATGCTGCCCGTCGATGCAGACTGCTGGCAGCTGTCCAGAAGGCCGTGGTCTCTCTGATACTGGTCTTCCTCGCGCCGTGCCTCCCGTCCCTGCCTTCTCTCAGCCATCGTTACACGATAAACAGCTCAGGGCACAATGTCTGGTCGCCTCCCTACGCAGCAAAATATCGACTTTGCAGTATTGACATTCACAATGTATTACGATTCATGCAGCATAAAACACGAGCCGTATCACACAAGATGGTCCCACAGATCAGGTAGGATAATGCATTACACTGTATTCAATAAACATGCTTATGCTTATTCAATACCTGAGCAATAAATTAAAATGCATTTTACTACACAAGGCTCATCCCTCCTTATTAACTGTCCTGTAACAGTGTGTCACCTCGTTCTGGATGCTGAAACCACTGCATGTTTCCCATATTATTCTAATCATTGGCTTGGGGACCCTGGAATTCCCAGGCACAGGAAACACTACAGACTCCCAATTCCCAGAATGTCAAAGGCCAGATGGACTCTGACAGAATTCCGCATTCATAATCTGTATGAACTCAACTGACATTGCCAGTAATAGCGCCACACTGCCTATTCAGTGTATGGTTATACTCCAGCCTTTATGTGCTGTGGTGGGCCAGCTGTTCTAACCTGACAGGTAGGTTACATGCTAGAGTGTTTAGGTTACTCTCAGCTTTCATTCATCATCTGTTTATTTGAACAAGTGAAACAAAATACACCATTATACAGGAAGAAAGCCTCCTTCACAAGCTGGCTAAATAACCTGAAATGTATCTTCCTCAGCTTCTCCTGTTCGGTAGGGCTGCTGGCTGCTATATGATCCAGGCAACAGTGTTTATCCATTCCTGGACTTGTCTAATTGCAGTCACTCCTTGGCGATGCATCTCATCATTTCAAAGTATATGTTTCCCAAAAAAGCCTTTTCCCGCTTCCACCGGAACTCACATCTCGTATTGGAGACACCCGCATGAAAGTCTTTCACTAAAGGCAGGTCTCAAGCCTAATGTCATCGTTAATTGGCCCAAGCTGCAACATTCAATTATCAAAACCATGTTTTCCAGAATTGGAAAGAACATACATAAGAACATAAGAACTATACAAACGAGAGGAGGCCATTCGGCCCATCGAGCTCGCTTGGGGAGAACTTAACTAATAGCTCAGAGTTGTTAAAATCTTATCTAGCTCTGATTTAAAGGAACCCAAGGATTCAGCTTGCACTACGTTATCAGGAAGACTATTCCATACTCTGACTACACGCTGTGTAAAGAAGTGCTTCCTTAAATCCAGTTTGAAATGTTCTCCCGCTAATTTCCACCTATGGCCACGAGTTCTTGTATTTGAACTAATGCTGAAGTAACTATTCGGTTGAACAGCATCCAAACCTGTTAGAATCTTATAGACCTGGATCATGTCCCCCCTCAGTCTCCTTTGCTTGAGGCTGAACAGATTTAGCTCAAATAACCTTTCCTCGTATGACATTCCTCTAAGACCAGGAATCATTCTTGTGGCCCTACGCTGCACCTTTTCTAAAGATTTGAGGAAAGAGACTAACCTTCTCTACTGAAGTTGCATCTTAATATGTTTCTGTCTGTCACATTTATCCTAAATTCCGTATTATTTGGTGTTATTTCAGAAGCAAATATATATTACCCTGAAGAAATATAACATTTTTAGCGTGTCCTGTGTTTATCTAAGCGTGACATTTTATTTTATTTTAAAAGACTGAGATTCATTTTTTGGATGATCTATGAAGACCAAACCCGTTAAAGGGAACCTGCTTTATTACCTCCTTGGGGAAGTTCAAGATGACTTCCACACAGCACTGGAATCTTCAACACTCCTCGCGCTGTCAGAGCCAGCAGTCTCAGGGGGAAAAAAACATGTCAGACGTTTGTTTTTTGTTTTTCTTTGAGCCCTTTCACCTCCTTTAGAAAAGACAGCATGGCAGCCTGCATAGCTGGGGGCTCGGAAATGGATGACTTCGTGCCCCACTTTGTCTCTTTGAGAGATTATCTTCTTAGCCGTCGGAAAAATGACACAGGAAACATTTACAGGATATAGACTGAAGCTGGAGATATTCCTGGCAGCTGAATCACCCCTGTGGTTACTTTAGAATAACATAAAACAACAACAACAATAATAACAATAATAATAATAATAATAATAATAGAAAAGAAGAGAGCAGCTTGATTTAAGCTTGATTGCCCCCCGTATCTGAAAGCGTGACAGTCTGTTTCTGTCAGATCTGATTCCCAGTTAAAATATGATGACTCATAGTGGGTGGATTTCTATTAAGACCAGCTGAATCAATCACTGATTATGCATTGTTGTACAAGGCTTCGCGTTCTGGCAGACAGGTATAAATCACTGGCTGAGCGACGTCCTAAATTGGATTCTGCATCGAGGGGAAAAGGGACTGAAACCATTAAAAATTCTGCTCAAACCAAGGATTTGGAGTTTGGTAAAGTTCACTTTGCTCTGACCACTCCGGAGGTTTGCGAATAATGTTTCAGCTCCTCTCACTGAACTAACAGCTTCTCAGTACGAGCTACTGGATTAATGCCCATTTTCCAGGAATTTATATGGCTGATTCATACTGCTGTCTTTTCAAGCTGTTTACAGTGAGGGAAATAATTATTTGACCCCTAGCTGAATTCTTAAATTGTCTCATTAATAAATAAATGAGAAGTTTATAATTTCACTGGTACAGTAGGTTTATTTTAGCAGCAAAAGATAGATTATAAACAAAACAAGCAAGAAAATATCATCATGTAACAGTTACAAACCAATTTGTCATTCATCTCAGGAAATAAATATTTAATCCCTTGTAACACATGCTTTAGTACTTGGTGGAATAACCATTGTTTGGAAGCACAGCTGTCAAAAGTTTCTTGTAGTTGGTCACCAGGATTGCACGCCGATCATCAGGAATTTTTATCCACTCCTCTTTGCAGACCTCCTCCAAATCTCTAAGGTTGTTAGGCTGTCACTTGGATAGACGAAGCTTGAGTTCCCGCCATAGATTTTCTATGGGATTAAGGTCCGGAGACTGGCTAGGGTACTCCATGACCTTAATGTGCTTCTTCTTCAATCACTCCTTTATTGCCTTGGCCGTATGCTTAGGGTCATTGTCTTGCTGGAAGACCC
This sequence comes from Paramormyrops kingsleyae, assembly GCF_048594095.1. Classification (NCBI taxonomy): domain Eukaryota; kingdom Metazoa; phylum Chordata; class Actinopteri; order Osteoglossiformes; family Mormyridae; genus Paramormyrops; species Paramormyrops kingsleyae. Next base: position 32,704,628 of record NC_132798.1, read on the forward strand.
ACATGCTGAAGAGGTGGCTGAAGGAAGAAGGTTCTCATCCAAGATTTTACGCTACATGGCCCCATCCATCCACCCCCCCAAAGCATAATGCTTCCACCTCTGTGTTTGACGGTAGGGATGGTGTTCCTGGGGTTACAGTCAGCATTCTTTTTCCTCCAAACATGGCGAGTAGAGTTAATGGCAAACAGCTCGATTTTGGTCTCATCTGACCACATTCCATTCTTCCAAGCCTCATTGGAATTATTCAGGTGTTCACTGGCACACTTCAGACAGGCCTGAACATGGGCCCTCTTGAACTGGGTACTTTGCAAACAATGCAGGATTTAAAATCGTAACGGCATAATGTGTTACTGATGGTTTTCTTGTTGACTGTGGTCCCTGCTGCTTTGAGATCATTAGCGAGCTCCTCCCGTGTAGTTCTGGGGTTAGCCTTCACTGTTCTTAAGATCATTGATGCCACATGAGATGAGATCTTCCTTGGGGCCCCAGGCCGCGGGTAATTGGCAGTTATTTTGTCTTTCTTCCATTTGTGAATAATTGCAACAACAGTTGTCACTTTCTCACCAAGCTGCTTGCTGATGGTCATGTAGCTCATTCCATATTTGTGAAGGTCAACAGTCTCTGATGTCCTTAGACAGCTCTTTGTTATTTCCCATGGTAATAAGGTTGAAGATGTAGACAGGTTGGTGACCCAAGAATACTGTTTAACAAAGTAATGCCATTAAATGACAATGCTGGTTTAGTATTTGTTAATACTTAATTAAGTACTACTTGTGTTGTGTTAGTGCACATGTACTTGACCTAATTTCTTGCTGGCTTGTAGGGGATCAAATAATTATTTCCCTAGATAAATAACAAATTGATTTGTAACTGTTATTTTTTTCTTGTTTGTTTTGTTGAAAATCTTTCTTCTGGTGTTAAAATAAACCTACCAGTGAAATTACTTCTCATTTTTATAAATGGGTCTAGTTAGTAATTCCACAGGGGGTCAAATAATTATTTCCCTAACTGTATGTCTTTAGATCAGAAGTAAATTGAAAGGCCTTATGATGATTGTCCAATTGTAAATCCCGTTTTTTAAAGTTGATATGTGCAAACGTAGGAGATTGAGCTCAGCTTTTCATAGTGGTCTTGGGTGTCCTCCATACTGATCAATTAAATCTTTAAGTGCCACAGAAACATTGTTTCTCTAGAGTGCCTGAATTGAGGAGGAGGGGCAGGGCACGAATGAGAAGCACCCCCAAGAGGTGCATGTTAAGATCTTATCTGCAATTGTAGTCAACAGTAAGTATAATGAAAAGTATACCTTGGAGACTTCCTGCAGTCATACATGTAACAGTTATTGTCTTTATAAATCGTAGAGGCTTTTTAATTTCCTTGTCACATACATTAAAAATGCCAGGTTAATTGAAGGGTGATTGTCGAACAATGCGGTCCAGTGCACGCTCATTGACCCTGTTAAATGGTGTTGATATCGGGGCCACTGAGGTTAGCCCACCCCCTCATCCCTATCCTCCAACTTGCTTTGTAAGGCGACACTTTGCTGATTGGTGCCCTGGACCAGCGAGGCCACGTCGCTTGAGTACAATGCATTAATCATGCAAGTAGCAGGAAATGGAAGTAGACACTGGACTGACCATGTGCTGCTTTCTGGAATTTTTCTTGAATGATTTCTATTAAATGGTAAGGAAACATACTTTAAAAAAATCCGTGATGAACAGCGGCCATGAAATCTATATCTACAAAAGTATTGGGACACACCTCTTAATTATTGAAATCAGGTGTTTCTTTCAGACCCAGTCGGTGTAGAATATGCTCAGACATTTTCACAAACACAATGGCTTTAATAATGAGTGTATTTTGCAGCTAGAAGCACAAAGGATATTTAAAAGCCTTTTGCTTTTCCTGGCGGCCCATCATCCAGAATAGCGGCTCTGCCTTTCCTCTTCAGGTGCTCGTGAATCTTGGTTTGGTGGATGCCAGGAGAACCTTACTTGCCTGACTGCATTGTGCCATCTGTAAAGTCTGGTGGAGGAGGGATAATGGTATGGGGTTGGTTGGTTGGGCTTGGCCCCTTAGTTCCAGTGAAGGGAACTCTTTATGCTTCAACATACCAAGACAATTCTATGCTTCCAACTTTGTGGGGACACTTTGAGGAAGGCCCTTTTCTGTTCCAGCATGACTGTGCCCCAGTACACAAAGCAATGTCCATAAAGATATGGCTGGTTGAGTTTGGTGTGGAAGAACATGACTGGCCCACACAGAGCCCTGACCTGAACCCCATCGAACACCTATGGGATGAACTAGAATGGAGATTGTGAGCCAGGTCTTCACGTCCAACATCAGTGCCTGACCTCACAAATGCTCTTCGGGATGAATGGGTAAAAAATCCCACAGACACATTCCAGAATCTTGTGGAAAGCCTTAACAGAAGAGCGGCAGCTGTTATAGCTGCAAAGTGGGAACCAACTCCACATTGATGCCTATGGATTTAGAATGGGATGAAATAAGAACATAAGAACATAAGAACTATACAAACGAGAGGAGGCCATTCGGCCCATCGAGCTCGCTTGGGGAGAACTTAACTAATAGCTCAGAGTTGTTAAAATCTTATCTAGCTCTGATTTAAAGGAACCCAAGGATTCAGCTTGCACTACGTTATCAGGAAGACTATTCCATACTCTGACTACACGCTGTGTAAAGAAGTGCTTCCTTAAATCCAGTTTGAAATGTTCTCCCGCTAATTTCCACCTATGGCCACGAGTTCTTGTATTTGAACTAATGCTGAAGTAACTATTCGGTTGAACAGCATCCAAACCTGTTAGAATCTTATAGACCTGGATCATGTCCCCCCTCAGTCTCCTTTGCTTGAGGCTGAACAGATTTAGCTCAAATAACCTTTCCTCGTATGACATTCCTCTAAGACCAGGAATCATTCTTGTGGCCCTACGCTGCACCTTTTCTAAGGCCGCTATGTCCTTTTTAAGATATGGTGACCAAACCTGTACACAATATTCTAGGTGAGGTCTCACCAAGGAATTGTATAATCTTAGCATTACCTCCCTTGACTTAAACTCCACACACCTGGAGATATACCCCAACATCCTATTGGCCTTTTTTATTGCTTCCCCACACTGGCGAGAATGAGACATGGAAGCATCAACATACACACCAAGGTCTTTCTCATAATCAGCTACCTTTATTTCAGTAGGTCCCATAAAATACCTGTACTTTATATTTCTGCTCCCTACATGGAGTACCTTACATTTGTCTATGTTAAATTTCATCTGCCAGGTGTCAGCCCAGTCACTAATTAAATTAAGATCCCGCTGTAGCTGCTGAGCCGCTAGTTCAGTATCTGCTACACCACCCACCTTGGTGTCATCTGCAAATTTCACCAGTTTACTGTATATATTGGTGTCTATATCATTTATGTAAATTAGGAACAAAAGTGGTCCTAAAATTGAACCCTGCGGTACCCCACTATGAACGCAGGCCCACTGTGACATCGAGCCTCTTATAACTACTCGCTGCTTCCTATCCGTTAACCAGTTATCAATCCAAGTCGCTACAGTTCCTAAAATACCTGTCGCTTTGAGTTTAAGTGAGAGCCTCTTGTGGGGAACAACATCAAAAGCCTTTTGGAAATCTAAATAGATGACATCATAGGCCTTCTTATCATCAATTTCCTGAGTAGCTTCCTCAAAAAACTCCAACAGATTTGTTAAACAGGATCTACCTCTCCTAAATCCATGCTGGCTATCCCTCAAAATGTTATTTGAGTCCAGGTAATCTACCATTTTCTCTTTGATTATAGCCTCCATAACTTTACCAGTTATACAAGTTAGACTGATTGGCCTATAGTTTGACAAATTACTTCTATCCCCTTTTTTGAAAATGGGCGTTATGTTGGCATGCTTCCAATCAGAAGGTACCACACCTTCAGATAAGGATTTTTGAAACAGTAATGTTAAGGGTCGGCAAATAATATCCCTCATCTCTTTTAACACTATAGGTAAGATGCCATCAGGGCCCTGTGATTTATTTATTTTGAGCTTAGCTAGGCTTTGCAAAACATCAGCTTCAGTTATATATATATTAGTTATAGACGATGTTGGATTAGTAATAAGAACTGGTAAGTTACTAGTGTCCTCGACAGTGAATACCCGTGCAAAACTATCATTGAACTCATTTACTATGTCAATGACGTTTTCAATTATAAGACCCTTACTATCCTGCAGATTAGTAATTTCAGCTTTTAGAGCTCTTTTAGAGTTAAAATACTGGAAGAAACTTTTAACGTCATCCTTAGCCTCCAATGCGATCTTCCTTTCGACATTCCTTTTAGCTCGTCTAATGTCATTTTTTAATTCAGCCTGTAGATTTAGATACTCTTGCTTTATTATGTCATCATCAGTTATTTTCCATCTCTGGAACAAAGCCCTTTTCCTCCTTACTTTATACTTTATGTCCCTATTTAACCACCTAGGTTGCAATTTCCTAGATTTATTCTTGCTAGAAACAGGTATGAAGTCCTCTTGTACTTGCAATAATGTGCTTTTAAAAAATTCCCATGCCTCTTCAACAGTTTTGTTATTTGACTCCATCCAGTTCACGGTTTCTAGTTTTAATCTCATACAATTGAAGTTAGTCTTCCTAACATTATATATTTTTGATTTGGACTTTGCTCTTCGGGCACTAAACTTAACCTCAAATTTAACCATGTTATGATCGCTACTGTCAAGTGGTTCTAAAACATCTAATTTACCAATCCTGTCCTGGTTATTAGACAAAACAAGATCAAGAATGGCATCTCCCCTGGTAGGGGTGTTAACAAACTGAGTAAAAAAACAATCCTGTACTAATTCCACCATCTCAAGTTCATTTTCAGAAGAGCCAGCAACAATGTCCCACTGCATCCCCGGTAGATTAAAATCACCCATAACTACCACATAATTTTTATTGCTCATAATCCTAATATCACTGTATAACAATCTGCTTTCCTCAGCAGCTACATTGGGTGCTCTGTAACAAACACCGACAATTAGGCTATTTGAGTTTGTAGCATCTAATTTTACCCATATAGCTTCCGTACTTTTACTTATATCAGTAAGCTCCCTTGCCTGCAAGATTTCCTTTACATATACTACAACACCACCTCCCTTCTTACCTATACGGTCTTTACGGAACAATGTAAACGTTTCTATTGGTGCAATGGCCAGGTGTCCCAGTATTTTTGTCCATGTAGTGTATTTTTAGGTAACAATGCCAATTGCATTATAAAGATAAAATGGTTCAGGCATATTAAGGAAATTTTATTCATTATTCATTTTATTTAAGGCATGGAATTTTGGCTTAAATTTTGGCAGAGTTTTGATAAATGTAGACAAAAAATGTCTGACATCAAACCAGGGGAATTTCTAGCTATTGAAAAGATCAGGGGCTAAGTGAAGTTTATGTGGGGCTCGACTTTTTTGTTGAAGGAAGATTGGCATCGGGACTAAAATACTCAGGGCTCTGCTTAAAAAACTCGGGGCTACAGCCCCAAGTGATCGGACCTAATGACATCCATGCCTCAAACCTTAAGGAAATAAGAACTCTCAGCTTTCAAGGCCAGCTACCAGCACACAACAGAATGATATGATTTAAGTAAAACATACAGTTTGGTAATTGCAGTAGCCATTGTGTTTATTTTGAGGCATAGTAATCAGATTTCTGTGTTTTACAAGGTAATTAAAACGTTTTCGGAATGTGCTTCTTGCGTTTCCCTTTCATGTTTCTGAGAGGAAACAAAGGGTACATTTGCAAACAAACCATGATGTGCATCTTTGTAGCCACACGGGCATCTTGCCCGTAAGTGAGGATAGCCCAGTTGCTGTTGGTCTGCCTAGCCTGTAACTGGCTTCTCCCGCCCACATGCATTTTAAACTCCCATTTCTCCACCATTACTTCTAAAACTTTAGTCAAGGGTATTATGTTTACAAAAAATTACCTTAGAGAGAGTTTTAAATTGATGCAATTTTGCATTGGTTACAGCATTTTACATATATTTTACAAATATTTTTGATTGTGAATACATTGCTAAACAATGGAAACACAAGGCTTCTGTGTTGTTAGAGAGACAAACAGCTGTATGTTTTATGGTTTCCTGTTTTCAGATTAGTATACAATACACCATCCATCCCCACAGCACCTCAGAATTGCCTATTTTAATAAATAATAACCAATAAAAAACAATCTGATATTCTTGTCAAGGTGCAGTGTTTATCTTGTCTAAGCAAGGTAGGGGCTTAAGAAACTCAGTCCATGCCCTGTTTTTCTTTCAAATGAATGATATGTAAACTGAGAACTTAAAAAAGACAAATATATCATCATATGTGGTTATGCTGAGCGTGTGTTTGTTAATAAAATGAGTCTGCTGCCTTTGTAGTGCTATGCTTCCAGTTTCCTTGAAGCAGTACTGCATGCCACTGTTCACTTCTTTAAGAAGCAATCCCTTAAAGGGACTACAACAGAGCCCTTCAGGTATCTGAAATAAAACCTTGAAATCCTCAACAGGAAGCCATCCTGACATGTGGGCGCGAGTGAGCCCCCCCTCAACCGAGGAAACCGGCTGTCACATAATGGAGGACTGAGAGAGTTGAGCTGTCAAGTAGCTCAGCCAGTGTGAGGAACCAATCACCTACTGGAAGGCCGCAGGACAGATGAGCTAAGATCCACCGTTCCAGTGTGACCCTAAGCAGCAATGAGGACCATCACGGGGGACCAAAACACAGGCAGCCTCAGGCTCATGTTTACCTCCAACGCAGCTCAGATCTCTGACTGACACATGTGAGGGCAAATCAGGATTGGGGCAGGTTGGCGCAGGTGATATTTGATCAGGGGGCCTAGCATTTCTAGGTATCCCCTTGAGGGCAGTCAACACAGTAGATGTCCAAAGATGAGAAGTGTATTGAAGAGATTGTCCAGTTCAGTGAAGATTCACAATAGAGAAGACAGTAGCCTAAGCAGTACAAAAAGGCGCAAGATAATCGTTAAACTATAAGTTAGACATCAGATTATTAAACTTAGTCTTGGAACTGATATACAGAAAGTCTCTTTTTGTGAAGTATTGATTCCTAATTGCTACTTTTCAGTTTTACTTTGTGATGATGGAGTTTTATTGAAAGTCTGGGATTACAAACCACAGTTGTGTTCTTCAGGCGCTTTCTATATGACAAGCATTCTAGACGATTCTGTCCTGATTGATGCCTTCCTGAAATCCGGCTTGTTTTGATTGGGACCATTATCTGGAGTTCCTAGCTTTAATGAGTCCTGCCTTGACCACATGGAGTTCCTGGAGTGTGAGGACAGTGACACAGTGATTACACTGTTTCCGTTAGCAGCTGGGGGAGACTCCAACATGCTGAGCTCCATCTGGTGCCAGGATGACTTACTGCAGCACTGAGACGCCCAGTTCGTGATATGAACGGATAACCACCCACCCCCCCCCCCACCCCCGCCAACAGCTGGCTTCAGCTGCACTCATCAGAGCGTGCCAGACCACACACTCTGCCTCAACCCGCCCAGCACCAAGGGGATCCTTTAATTAAGAGGCCTTGCTCGACTTTCAATCAAAGTCATGAATAAAGGTCACCTCTCTGTAGTCGGAGATGCAGCTGCAGAGGATCACATCTCCACAGGTGACATTTGACATGTTTAATGATGTGTTACAAATGTCACTTTCTCAGAGAATAAAACGTGGCTAAGAATGTGTTAGTAGAGCCAGTCAACACAAAATGATAGAGTTACCAAGATGAGTTGAATCTAAAGTCTCACGTTTCTTACTATAGCTATGTCTTGATCACAGAACCCAGAACTTTGACTTGTCTCTTTTTTACAAGTCAATGTATAGTCCATCCATCCATCCACCCATGTTCCAACTGCTGATAACGATCAGGGGCATGAGAATGTTTGTGTCAAGTCAAGTTAATAACATATTAATTACTTCATTAATGCATTACAAATCGTTATCGCTATTAAAATACTTTGGAGAAGAGAAACACATAAACCAGGGGTGCAAACTAGCCTGGATCTGTAGAGAGGGTTTGTGTCAGGAAGGGGATCCAGCTGTAAAATCTTTACCAAGACCATTAATGATGAGATCAGTCCAGTCTGGGGCGTAGACCATAAGCAACACGTGGGGGTCGCCTGGCTCCCGTGGGAAATGAGACAGGGTTACCAGGTCAAGGGTAGGTCTGGTTAAAGAAGTTAGTCCAGAAGAAGCAGAAGAGGGAGAAGGAGAAAGAGAGAGGTAAGTTGAAGGGTAGAGTGTGGACGCTGAATGTGAGGACGAAGACTGGGAAAAGAAGAGAGTTGGCAGACGATGGATAGGAGAAAGGTGGGAGCAAATGAGCAAAGAAGAAATGGTATGGGGGTAGTATTATCTACAGAACTTAAGGAGAGTCTTGTCAGTGTGGATTGGAGGAGTGATGGTGATGAGTGTCAAGCTGGGCCTGAATGAGACTGTACTTAATGTCATTTGTGCATATGTTTGTCAAGTGGGCTGTGAGGAAGAGGAAAATGAGGCTTTCTCTGCACAAATGGATGAAGAGCTTAAAGCGACACAAGAGGGTGAGAGGGCGATTGTTGGTGTGGATCTAAAGGGGAATGTGGGAAAGAGTAGAGAGGTGATCGAGAGGGTACATGGAGGACGGGGAATAGGATAAAAATGGAGAGACGCCAAGCAGACTTTCTAATGTATAGAAGGAATCATATGAAAGACATGAATAGTTGTAAAGTCATTATTGGGGAAAGTGTCCAGCACAGCATAAAGGGGTTGTGATGGACTCTAGCATCACAGTCAGCAGGGGAACAAGACCAGAGCGAACAGCACCACAGTTATGGAGGCGTGGTCCCGAGTGAGCCTGGGAGGATCAAGGGGAGATGGAAGGGGTGCTTGTTGCTGCTGAATGATGAAAAATCAAGGGCAGTGTTTGGCCCCAAAAGAAGGGTTAGTATGAGGAATACAGAGGGAGGAAGTAAAATAGCCCCCCAAAAATGTGAAGAACAGAAAGGCAACAGGACCGATAAAACATCAGCGGGAATTTGGAAAAGTTTAGGGGAAGGTGGAATAGATGTTTTGTGGGATATAATGCTGAAGATCTATGAACAGGAGAAAATTCCAGTGGGGTGGAGGAACAGTGTGCCTGTACCCATTTACAGTATAAGGAAAAGGGAATATTTGGGATTGTGGAAGCTATAGATGGATAAAGCTGATGTCACAGAAGAAGATCTGGGAAAGCGTTATGGAAAGAAGAAAGAGAACACCAGAGGAGAGCATCAGTTTGTTTTTATCCCAGGTAGAACAAATGATGCAGTTTCTGCATTTGCGTTAACCTCATGGAGAAACATTGAGAAAAACAATAAGACTAGAATATAGTGTTTATTGATTTAGAGAAGGCTTATGATAGAGTGCCATGTCGGGAGGTCTGCATGTGCATGAGGGAGAAAGGAGTAGCGGAGAAGTATGTGAGGACTGTCCAGGATGTGTATGAGGGAGTGAGGACCCGGGTTAGAAGTGGTGTTGGTTGCAGACAACTTGGGCTGCATCAGGATCTTCAAACCCTTAATTCTTTGATGTGGACATGAATGTGTTGACTTTTGAGGCAAAAGTGCTGTTCCCCTGGTGCATACTTTTTGGTGATGACATTGTGCTGTCGAGCACCTGAAAGCAGGAAGTGGAGAAGAATGGAGAATGGCTATGGAAGACAGAGGACGGAAGATAAACAGGAAGAAGACAGAGTAATTGAAGTTTAATTGTAATCACGATTCAGAAGTTAGCCTGAATCTAACTGTTGAAAAGAGTGGATAAGTTCAAATATCTAAAGTGGTAGCTCAAGATGATTGGATGGACAGATAACCCAGAGGGTGCAGTGTGGAGGGAACAACTGGTAGAAGGTATCAGGAGTATCGTGCGGTGGAAGAGGTTTAAAGGTGAGACAAGGTGCAGAGAATGAAGAGAAACAAAGATTTCATGCTCCTTTTTCTGCAGTGTGTATCGGTGGTTGTATCAGAGAAGCAGCCGGCAAAGTTCATGCTTTGGGCAGTGGAGGTGCGCAGTGGAAGTGCGCAGTGGAGGTTCGCAGTGGAGGTGTGCATTGTACCACTGGGGCCGAGCCTGTATCCACCAAAAAGCCCCAACAAATCTCATTAACTAGAGCACCTGCTACATCATTCCCATGACGGCAAAACAGTGGATCTCCATCTGCCAGCGTTTAGACACATTTAATGAATTAAAATCAGGTAAAAAAAAGTGTACAGTAGATGCTATCGCTCTCTTAAAGAATCGGGCATGGAGAAGGTAATTTGATTCAAATTTAGACGCCCATATCAAAGCCGTAGTCTTATTATACTGTGAAATCTCATCTGAGCCACCTGCAGCTAAAATCCATTGGGCTGATGTTCTGTGCATACAGATAATAGGCTAGTAATAATAACCAATGGTTGTTATTTCCTGTTGACCTCTGTTACTCCCTGTTGTTCTGACTTTCTGACTTTGACTTATTTTTGTTAATTTTTCAGCTTACAGTTCTTACACAGAAGCTGCATAATTTCCGCATGCCTCCATAAATTTTCCCGCTTATTAATGTCCTGTAGTTTTCAGGCCTTATTAAAATAATAATTCTTGGCAGGCTTTTTGGGTTCAGCCTGTTACTGGTTATTGGTTAATTTTATTATTTAATAAGCTCTTATTTTCTTTCGTCTGGCAGGTCTAAATCATTGTAATTGCATTCTTATTGTTTTATTTATCAACAAAAACGTATCATAGATGTTCTTGTTTGTATGCAATTGAGGCTCTGAGGAAGGGCACATTCTGATTGGATATCCATGGTTTCCACTGAAAACTGGCGTTTGCTGTAGTATGAGGAGAGCTGAACAGGGGAGGTAGGTCGAGTCCACGTCACAGGGAACTCGGTCAGCAAACCGCAGGCACCAAATGGACCGTGGTGATGTGAGGGGTTCTGAAGAAAGACCCGGCTTTGAATGGGAGCTCAGTGCTACATGACTCATCCTGGTAAAGGGCTCATTTAGGGCGGCGTCACCACAATGGGATCCCCACGCCGACCTTGTGAGACACCGAATCAGGGCAGTGGAGCATGCCGACTTTGGGCCGGGATTCTCCAGTCCACTGGTTGAGCTGTATGAGACCTTTTCTTCTCGGCTCCTCTGTGCCTACCACCCCACCCCCCCCCCCCAACCCTTAAAAAAACACTGCTGAACAGCTTCAAGGGGAAAATTGTCATTCTCCTCTCTGTCTCGAATCAAAGGGTGCAGCCATATGAAAAATGAATAAAAATCTAATGTGCAGCAAGATGATGGCTCAGGATCTAATGTTCCTATACGGTGCCCCGACACCCCAAACCGCACCTATAACACATAATAAAAAAAACACACATGGAAACTGGGACTTCTCTAATCACAATCTAGCCATGCAATAACATTCTGATTGGTCAATCTACAGAGGGGTGGCCAATCCTATCCAGAAAGGGCTGTTGTGGTTTTCACTGCAACTCCATAATTAGATTACTAATTAGACGACTGATTGACTGAAGAGTCCTCACACCTGGTTTGGAACAGCTGACCTAAAGGTTACCCCGAAACCAGCATGTACGCCGGCCCACGCCTACTGTAGAGCAACAATCAATGAAATAGAATATGTGTTTTTTTTGTCTCTATAACAGGTGTAAACAGATGAACTACCCTGACGACCTTCCGCAGATCTCTGTGGTCTTCATCTTCGTGAACGAGGCCCTGTCCGTTATTCTGCGGTCTGTGCACAGCGTGGTCAACCACACCCCAGCTCACCTCCTGAAGGAGATCATCCTGGTGGATGACAACAGTGACAGTGGTATGGAGAGCACTCTCTTTGTAAATGTCAAACTGTCCTGCTGAGTGACCCTCTGTTTCTGGCAAGAGCTGCTTCTGTGCTGGGAGGCATCAGTGCTGAGCCAGACAGCCATCCAGGATGCCATATTCCAAAGGGGTGCTGACTTAGGGAATTGCTGGTGTCAACCCCCCCCCCCCCCCCCCCCGACAAGCTTCACTGTCCAAGAGAAGTTAAATTAGGTGGTAAAGTTTAACCGGTCCCCCTAAGGGAAACCGGTCCCCATAAGGGAAAAAAAACGGATATTTATCACATTATGGGGACATTATGTCCCCATAAGGGTAGGTACAGTAAACCTGTTCGCACACACACACACACACACACACAGATATTTGGTGGTGTAGGTGAAGGACTGACTTCTTAGAGTGTCAGTGTATTTGCAGGAAGACTATTGTGTCAAACGGCATAAATAGAACTGTTTGCTGTAACACATACAGTAGCTGTGCTTTATTAGCAGTGTCTCACAGTGACGCAGTAAGAAGTGGTGTTTTATAGGGACCCCAGTGCTGGTGTCTTGCTCCATTAGAAGCATATGAATCGAAACGGGGAATTACATTTGAGCCTGAGCTTAATTACCTTCCACATCCTACCAGAAATTAGCAGAAAAATGCAGGTAATTACAATTGGGCTTTAATGTCATTTTCTGTGTGTTAACCCTCTGCGTATCGCATTGATAGCAGCAGTGACCATTATTTCTTATTTGAAATAATTTCATAGCACTTCATGTGATATTTAATATTTAATAATAATATTTTTTACAGTAAGAAACTTCCTACAAAGTACAAAGATGAGAGCTTACGTTGTATTTTTAATCCAATAACTGGATTCTTAAACTGATAATTCTCGACTCTTCAATTCTGTGCTGTATTGTCATTATTTTAAAACCTTTTACATGTTAATTGTACTTCTATAGCTGTGGTAGCTTATATGTATGCCAAGCCAATAAAACTTCTGGAACTGAATAGGGGTTGGACAGACAGAGAGAAAAAGAGAGAGAGACAGAAAGAGAAAGAGGTGGGGGGGAGCTGGGATGTTTCTCATTTGGATACAGAGAGATGTACCCTCTGGGGTACGGGGAGCTCAGCAACAGGCCACACCTGCATGGCCTGGGCTGCCCGCCGACCCCCCGGCATGGACCCCTGAGGGCCGAGAGCTTCTCAAGAGGTACCAGAACATTGGCCGTAGCCCAGCGTCCCCCAACTGACTCGTAGGCGAGCTGCTGCATGAATAGCATCTTGAAAGGGGACCAAGTGAGTGTCAACACTCACAGATTTCCAGACCGGTCTCTCCCCCCAGCTCCCGTAGAGGCTTATAAATAGGAAGGCGGTCAGGCCGCCAAATGGCGCGTGGTGGGGGGGGGGTGCCAAAAAGGGCGGGGCCTTCCCCACTTAGCGTTAGCGGTGGGTGCTGGTCTGTGGTGTTAGCATGACGGCCTGGCTGCTTTTTCACTCACCAGCTTCCTTGTCACCTTTAGACTGTTTGGGTACAGCAGTGTTTCCCAATCCGGTCCTCGGGGGCCCGCAGACAATCCACGTTTTTGCTCTCTGTCTGGCAGCGAAGTTGGAGGGAACAAAAACATGGACCAGATGTGGGACCCCGAGGACTGGATAGGGAAACACTGGGGTAGAGAATCGGCTGTAGGTACGAGAGGCCTTCCTCAGGCCGGCGGACTGGCTCGCCTCAGCCCTTCCCCTGCTGCGGTCGCTTTCTTGGGCTTCTTAGCCTTATCTCTATAAACTGCAATTCATTTTATAAAGTGCAGTTCATTTCAAAGCAGGCAATTTAGGGTTTCTCTGCAGAGACCAGGATCCATAATGTGTAGGTATGGGACCGTGGTGACCGCGGTCACTAACCAGTTTGCTTTGCAGTGCGCCCAATATTTGCTGAAAGAAAAATGACCCTTTTCGCAAGTTAACAGCTACTTATAATTTTTAAATAAGCTTCTAATGAAATTATTTGAGATATAGTTTGCTCTATCATTTGTTTCAATCTTTGAAGCGTGGTTCTCATCTGGGTTTAAAGCTTTCCTCTGTACAGTCAGTAGACACTGGATCCATTTATGTCTGTTTATCGCCTATTGCCATGACGACCTCATAAACTCAACCAATTATCGGCACAAACCACCTATAGCTACCGCCGACGATGTCTTGTGTGCTGAGTAATGGATGCTGTGGATTATGTCATTTCTGTCAGGACAGAGTGAGATGTAAGTAGAGAGAAAAGATTTAGCACGTGTGCTGAACGACTGCATCTCCTGCTAACAAGTGGTTCATTCATGGAAGAAGCATCTTTAAGAAACAACCTAAGTCCACCATTTTCGGAATCTGTAATGTAAAAAAATATGAAATATGCATCAGCTTTTGTATCCTATTTAATTCTCCTGATGGTCTTCGTGTTAGATGCTTCCCACATTATGGATCCGCTACTTCGATCTCTCAGTATCAGTAAGTGTGATGCACTTTGCCGGTTCCTGCCGCCCCTTCCTCTTCCACATAATGATGGCTGCTCTCCTGACCTTGCAGTGGAGCTGAAGTTCAACCTGGATCAGTACGTGAACAAGCGCTATCCTGGCCTGGTGAAGATCGTCCGCAACAGCAAGAGGGAGGGTCTTATCCGGGCACGGATACACGGCTGGCAGGCGGCCACGGCCCCCGTTGTCGGCTTTTTCGATGCGCACGTCGAGTTCAACACAGGCTGGTAAGTGTGGGAGAAGGCAGTCGTGCCGTACGAAACATTCACGGGGCTGGCCAGGTGCATCATGGAAGTCACAGGAAGTAGAGAGTTTCCATTCTAAGGATGTGAGACTGCAGGCAGGAGGGAGTTATGGGGGATGAGTGGAGGGAGTTGGGACATAAAGGCACCTGTTTTCCTTTTATTTCAAGGGAAACCAGCACAGGAGAGCAAAATAGGTTCTGGAAAGAGCAACAACGCAATGAGGAACTGAAGAACAAATTTCCGAAACTCCATTTAGTAAGAAAACACTATTTCTGTAGACGTAGTGAGTTTTGGAAAATTTAAAGTTGGATTACATGAGGACTGAGTTTTGGTTCCCAGTACTGCAACATATGATGAGAAACCTTGGCATTGGAGGTCTCCTCTGAAAAACAAGAAAACATGGGCTGAGTGAGTTTTGGAAATGTGCTTTTAAATTAGGTATTGGGGTCTGTGCACTGAGACACAACAACACACAGGGACAGGACACGAAGGGGACAATCAGCACGTACCATGGCAGCTGGGAAATGGGGGGGGGGGGGGGGGGACATGTCCCACAGCACAGACATGGGTCACATCTACTGGGTCTCAGCATGAACCAGGCAGCGTCGCTCTAGCCGGGTTACAGGGGGCCAAAGAAAGCAGGACGAGCTCATATAGCGAATGAGGGGAATGAGACACACCTGGATCAAATCAATATGGACACCTGCAGCCACCTGGCTCCCCCTCCCTTGGATATATAGGGCACCCATTGAAAATAAAATGTAAGATCATAGTGGCAGGTGTGTACTGTGTGTTTCGGGGTGGAATTTCAAATAGCATAATCAGTAGAGCTGAATGACATGGCATTTTAGGAATGAAACGTCACAGTTTGGAGAGCTTTGTGTGGATCTGCGATCTGAGGTCTGAGACAGGAAGTAAACCTGAGAAACATCAGTAAATTCTCTCACTGCATAAAATCATTAGGAAAACAACCAAAATAGCATGATTCAATCAAATTACCAATTTTCTTGATGGTGAGTTTCCTTCCCCTGATCACCTCATTGGAATCAAAGAAGCCCAACCTACATTTTAAATATGGACGCACGTGAATTTCCACAAAGGATGACTATGCTTCAGAAAGCGTCTCTGTCCCACTGTCCGGGCATCATGTCCACGCGTTACGGGGAGAGACCGTGCTGTTGGGAGGATGAAAAGCCAAGTGAAGTCCCTTCTCTCTAAGAGGGGTTCCGTTTTCTTTCTCCCCTGCCCCAAAACTCCTGGGACCCCGCCTAACCAATTTAATAAAATAACTTCAGAGAGTCTCGACCCAATTTTGCCTTGACACCTTCGTTTATCACAAAACAAGCAACACAACTGGGCTTAATTGGCACCTAATTTCAGTCTGCTGGCCTGGACGGATTTCCCCAGATTAAGCCGGTCTGGGGCCTCAGTGGACCAGCGACGCCACGGCTGCGTCGTGAGATGTGTATAATGAGGTGTGCCTTCACGCCTAAAATTTATTCAGAGTCATCCGCTGGCCCATAATTACAAATCTGGGTGGTACTAGTGAGTAATATAATGGCACTTAATCGGTGGGAACAGGCAGTCATTCAACTAAAGTAACCATCAGTTGCTCAAAAATGCAGCCTAATGTGTGTATTAATGAGGACCAACAAGCTAAGTGCTCATTTAAATCAATTTGGCAGGGAATGTAGCTGCAATGCAAATTGGATCTTATGAAGGCTGGTGACACCCATCTTTCTGTACAATAGATAAGGCTAACGGCAGATTTTCATTATGTGACATCAATCAATGATACAATACTTTTTCAACAATTACTTTATTTCTGTTTTATGTTCATTTTTTTCCCGATATAACTGCTTCATTATCTCAGATATGATTTAATTACAGGTGAAAACTTGAATGTAAATTTCTTAGGTTTACTATTATCAATTATAAGATTCCAATTAACTTATCACTTGGGCTGGGTTTATATCTATAATGATGTCGAATATCTGCATTTTTGTTTTTGCTAATTTGGAACACACAATGCATCCCAGCCCTCAATCACAAAGTGTGACAAAGTAGAATAACTAATTAACCAGAGAAACATTTTAAGTATTCTTTTCTGGATGAGAGCCTTACTGTCTGCTTGCCACACCAGCAGAAATACAGCAGGCGATTTATTTGTTTGTTTGTTTCTATTAACGAATCTTTCTCTGTACTACAGATGGCAAATAACTGACAACCAGCGATCAATTTGGAAAAATCATTAGTGAAGCCCATTGTTATTGTCTTATTATTTAAGATACTTGGCTGGAAAAAAAAAACTGTCTAATGTGACCAACAGGATATTTTTACTTCTTCAAAGGTACGACAGATATTGTACCTCATTTAACCACTAACCTTCAGGAACTGGTACGCTCACCCGTGGTTCCCCATACTAGGTTACCTTCCTCTAACTGCCATTACCGTTCTGTTATATTCATTCTCAGTTACCCTGCGCGGGAGAGGAATGTGACGGGCCGGGGGTCACGCAGAACCCCTGGTTGCTGTTATATTAGCTTATTTCCCAGGCTCTAAGTGATTAATGACTAACAAAAGCACTGCAGTGCCTCAGCGCTGAGAAGCATAAGAGGCTCTTTCCGCCACTCACTGTAATAAACGCACAGGTGAGAACACCACCCTCCAAAAGGCACCTTGACACGGAAACACCTCGCAGCTTGCCGATTCCGATTAGTCTGGAAAGCGAGGCTGGGGGCCGGGGCGGGGGGGGGGGGGGGGGCATCTGCTCCCTGAATCAGCTCTTTTCTCACTGCTGAGATAACTGGCTTCCCATCTGGGATGCTTCTGGGGATAGGCTTTGACCTTGTACTGGATAAGCAGTTATGAACGGTGGGTGGAAGGATGGATGGATGGATGGATGCTGATAAAGCTGCCTTGACGTGTACAATGTGTCGCATATTCAGCCATAACTCACGAGCCCTTGATTTTTCCCAGTAGGCTTAGCCTTTACCTGGCTGGTTTCACTGGGGCAGCTCTCACTCTTTCCCACTGATAGACCACAGATTGTGTCCAACACTGGGAAGCAGAGACAGGGACCCTGTGCGACAAAGTCAGCCATCTGTGTTGACAGGCCAAGAGGCTGAGAAGCTGACTCTCATGTTCAGGGTTGGGCTTGATTACTGAACTTCTCTCCCAGTCAGTGTGTGTGTGTGTGTGTGTGTGTGTTAAACCTCACCCCTCCCAAAATGACTGTTCTTATAAAACAGCAGGAATTGAACCCACTTGACAAAGACTGAATCGACTCCTAATCTTCCGTACCTTTGATAAAGGCTTTAAACATCATATTCTGCTGAATAACGCCATTTAATGGCTAAAATGTTAAGCTTTGCGTGAATTAGTAAAATTCAAATTCAAAAAGTCTTTCTGTGCGTTTATTATGAAGCACATGTCTGCAAGGGAGGATGTAAATTTATTTTGGCTTCTTTGCTAATCTAGCCGTCTGAATATAGATTCTTTTATAAACAGCTTTTCAGACATTGGCCATAAAACATGCAGCTGAGGAATAACGCCTGAACCATCTACTTTCGAAACTATTATATCTAACTTTGCAAAATTCTGCCCCTGACCCCAAGAATACCGATTCTCAGGAAATATGCGAGGCTTTAATTTTATACATAATTGCCATGGTGACGACAGTCAGCGTGGCATTTAAAGGAACAGTGACAGACGGACCCACGGGGACTCCGAACTGGACAAGAGCATCACAGTGCATCCACAGGGAGCAGACTAAAGAACCAGAGTGTGTAGAAAAGAGAGAGCCGATGTCTTATCACCTTGATAAACGAGGCGTCCAACAGCATCCTTGAATAGTTGCATTTAAGAGCATTATGGCCAGATAGGAGAATTTTTTAAAGACATTTTTAAATTTAGAAAACAGTAAGGAGAAAGATAAATGAAAACAGTGAGAAATCATATATTATCTTGTTTTTTCCCACTGTGTATTCAGTGCATCTGGCAAGAATCCTCATCTGGGGTCCTGTAGAGTGTTCCTCTCCGTGCTGGGGGTGTCCTCCACGTGTCACCAGGTGGACCGAGGAGCACGGAGACCGTTACCCTCTACACTGCTGCGAGATGCTTTTTCCGACAGCTTAGACAACCACTTATGGCAGCTGATTAATTAAATCAGAGAGAGACCAACTTGCAAGTGGAACGTTATGTCTCACAGCTTCTGTATTGTCCCAGGAGAAAAAAGAAACCGTCTATATAAAAGTTTTACCATAGTGCAGCATTCTGCAGCAATTTGTTTCTGTTAACTTTCACTACTGAAGCAATAGACAACTTTTTCAAAAGAGCTTAAGTTGATTCATGGCCTATAATAGACTGACATCCCGCCCAGGGTGTGGCCAGGCTGTCTGGGAGAGGCTCCAGGCTACTGTGACACTGACCAAGGTAGCACTTAGAAGTGGATGCAGATAATCAGTGCAGATCAGAAGCAAAAACAGTTGATCTGATTATCTTATTTCTAGCTGTTTTGAAATACATGGAGAATAGATGAGGGTTTTCTGCAAGATCCCCCGAAATATGTTTTTAGATCCAATTGAAATTGTGCCCGATTTTTTAATGGCTGAACCCTAAACTCTGCATCATTTCTGTGGTCTGCTGTGCTCTCATTTTAGTCTATGAGAAACCAAGGACCGAGAATGCTGCTTTTATATTCACCTTGCAGCTCTTTTCTACAGTGTAATATCAAATATTTAAGTTTGTGTTTTTCCTACAAGTCACCAGTACTGTACGGCACAGAAAAGGGGCATTTTGTAGGCCACCAAACCTCCGTTACAGTAAAAGCCAGTTAGAATTTTCCAGCACCCTGACACGAGCTTGGTGATAATGATAATGGCGTGCTGTCTATGATGTCGGTATCCGAAATTCCTCACGTATCCCCACAGCACACCGAGAGCTATTAATAAAGACAAGCCTGTGTTCTGCAGGGAGGCGCAGGCTGGTGACAGCGAGAAGCCGGCTTTGCTCGGGGACAGAGCCACATGGCAGCGGGGAGGTGCTAATGCCGTCCGAGGGAGACATGAGAGAGGGAGACATGAGTGAGAGACATATGAGAGGGAGACATATGAGAGAGAGACATATGAGAGAGAGACATATGAGAGAGAGACATGAGAGAGAGACATATGAGAGGGAGACTTATGAGAGAGAGACATATGAGAGGGAGACATATGAGAGAAAGACATATGAGAGGGAGACATATGAGAGAGAGACATGAGAGAGACATATGAGAGGGAGACATGAGAGAGAGACATATGAGAGAGAGACATGAGAGAGAGACATATGAGAGAGAGACATGAGAGAGAGACATATGAGAGAGAGACATATGAGAGGGAGACATGAGAGAGAGACATATGAGAGAGAGACATATGAGAGGGAGACATGAGAGAGGGAGACATGAGAGAGAGACATATGAGAGAGAGACATGAGAGAGAGACATATGAGAGAGAGACATGAGAGAGAGACATATGAGAGAGAGACATATGAGAGGGAGACATGAGAGAGAGACATATGAGAGAGAGACATATGAGAGGGAGACATATGAGAGGGAGACATATGAGAGAGAGACATGAGAGAGAGACATATGAGAGGGAGACATGAGAGAGAGACATATGAGAGGGAGACATATGAGAGAGAGACATATGAGAGGGAGACATATGAGAGGGAGACATATGAGAGGGAGACATGAGAGAGACATATGAGAGGGAGACATAAGAGAGACATATGAGAGAGATATATGAGAGAGAGACATGAGAGGGAGACACATGAGAGAGAGACATGAGAGGGAGACATATGAGAGAGAGACATGAGAGAGACATATGAGAGAGAGACATATGAGTGAGAGACATATGAGAGAGACATATGAGAGAGAAACATATGAGAGGGAGACATATGAGAGAGAGACATATGAGAGACATATGAGAGAGAGAGACATATGAGTGAGAGACATATGAGAGAGAGACATATGAGTGAGAGACATATGAGAGAGAGAGACATATGAGAGGGAGACATATGAGAGAGAGACATATGAGAGGGAGACATATGAGAGAGAGACATATGAGAGAGAGACATATGAGAGGGAGACATATGAGAGGGAGACATATGAGAGAGAGACATGAGAGAGACATATGAGAGAGATATATGAGAGAGAGACATGAGAGGGAGACATATGAGAGAGAGACATGAGAGGGAGACATATGAGAGAGAGACATGAGAGAGACATATGAGAGAGAGACATATGAGTGAGAGACATATGAGAGAGACATATGAGAGAGAAACATATGAGAGGGAGACATATGAGAGAGAGACATATGAGAGACATATGAGAGGGAGACATATGAGAGAGAGACATATGAGAGGGAGACATATGAGAGAGAGACATATGAGAGAGAGACATATGAGAGGGAGACATATGAGAGGGAGACATATGAGAGAGAGACATGAGAGAGACATATGAGAGAGATATATGAGAGAGAGACATGAGAGGGAGACATATGAGAGAGAGACATGAGAGGGAGACATATGAGAGAGAGACATGAGAGAGACATATGAGAGAGAGACATATGAGTGAGAGACATATGAGAGAGACATATGAGAGAGAAACATATGAGAGGGAGACATATGAGAGAGAGACATATGAGAGACATATGAGAGAGAGAGACATATGAGTGAGAGACATATGAGAGAGAGACATATGAGTGAGAGACATATGAGAGAGAGAGACAAGAGTGAGAGACATATGAGAGGGAGACATATGAGAGAGAGACATGAGAGGGAGACATATGAGAGACATATGAGTGAGAGACATATGAGAGAGAGACATGAGTGAGAGACATATGAGAGGGAGACATATGAGTGAGAGACATATGAGAGGGAGACATATGAGTGAGAGACATATGAGAGGGAGACATATACACAACAAAGAAAGGAGATAAAAATAACTTACATGAACCCTTATGCTCACCTGACTGGCCCTTCTGGGACACATGAATAGCAAGTAGAAGTGTGGTTTCATTAATCAGGTCTCCCTTTTCAGGAATGGGGCGGGCCGCGGGGGGTGGGGTGGTGGTGGCTATAATAGCGAAACCAAAGGGGACAAGGAAAAAAAAACCCCGAAGGATTATTGTGCTGTAGCTATGGTTGTGTAGTATCCATGGCGATGTCCTTCTTAGGAGTGAGCACCCTGGCCTTTGTCACTGGGCACCAACCACAACAGATCATACCAATTTGTCCTAAACGCGGGGATTGAGGGACAGGTGGCGTTAATGAATAGGCACAACCGCGGTCACATGACTCCCAACAGAGGCTGCCTGTGCACACGCCTAAGCGTCTGCATTAGCCACAAATCACAGGTGCTGCACAAAGGAAACAGCAAAGGCGATTAGCGCCCTTTCCCATGAAGCAGTCCCCCCGTAATTGCGCCACTGTAATGGATGGTGTCCTGCTCGCTTTCCAATCGGTCGCTTCCTCTCAGAATTGTCAGAGCTGCCCTTGAGCCGTCTTGTTCCTAGGTATATAAGCATAACATCCATTGTTCGGCACACGATCGTACACAGAAAGCAACACAGCCCAACGCACTCCTGCTGAGTGCATGATGTTCCCCGGCCCATTTTCCGCCATTCCACATTCCTGCTAATGATTTAGCCTAAGGGCACAAACTCATTCTGGGAACAGAGGCTAAGCTGTCGTTCCACAATGTTATTTGTGAGTGAAGCTAGATGCCATTATCTGATACCTCCTTTACATCTACAGATCCCAGAGAACAAGCATTTGGGCACGTGCGCTAAGGTCAGACACCTACAGATAACAGTGGGGAGGGGGTCCTAGACATTAATGCATTGTGAAATGCCAAGACTCCAGTTCAGGGTGCAAGTTATAGCCAAAGAGACACATTCATTTATATACTGACAGTACCGGACCGTACTGGCTGGGCAGAGGTGGGCCAGAGCAGTGGGAGGCTGGGAAGATGGTACATGTTAATAAAACCGTTTCATGTCCATGGCATCAGAAAAGGACGCGCAGGTTGGAACATCAAAGAGACACTGCAATCGGCATTATGCATTCCTGCGATATATTTCTGCATAAAAGACATAGGAATCATTTTGATGTTCGGGGAACAGAAAAAGCAGAGGGAGACGCAGAGGGGCCGAGTGGGTTTTAGAAGCCGGAGACGATAGAAGTACGAGATCCATCAGTCAGATGTGATGCCATGTTGTTTCCCAGATTTATGTTTTGTAATTTCACGCCGGGTCCCGCGAGGAAGCCACCGTTTCTAATGGCGTGCTGAGCTCTCAGGGATGGGAGGATGAATCCTGGATTAATGGTGAGGAGGTGCTTGAAGGTCACAATATGCATCACCCAAGAGATACCACTCTGCATGTGACTGATCTTCATCCAGTCCTTCAGGGTCGATCAGCAATATGCCCAATCAGGTAGAAACATAATCAATTATTTTGCACCATGCCATTTAACTATCCACAAATTCACAAATAACAGCATTCATGTCACATTTGTGTAAACATAATCCATTTCCTAATTTACCTGCCCATACAGAAATGATTACTTTCCTCGCAGCCTCTCACGAGAGTATTTCTTCAAAGTCTATAAATATCCAGTAACATTAGTCTTCTATACACACATATTTGTTCATTTATAAATGAATATCTATTAATTTATTACATTATTCAGATAAAATGTTTTGTCTGAAATCTCATATGTAAAATGCATAATCCCAAATGAAATGACATGGTATGACGGACACGTGATTAGTCCTAGTGAAATCACTAGTCCTCAGTTGTGTTATGGTTCTAAAAGACACTTTTAAAAGAGACTTCAAAGGGGAAATAGAGTGCATATTATAAAAAAAAACACACCAGGAAGTGAAGTTCTAATTCATAGGGACACATTTCTTAAATGATACTCCTTGGAGACAGCACGGTAACGATGACTCCAGAACTAAACAGTCGGGACATAAGTTTTCCAAGCTGTAACCATTCTTGAATGAACACAAAGGAAGTACTTTCAGGCCAAATCTCTTAGTGATCAGAACATACCAGACAGAGGTGACGTTAATTATTTCCTCTGTAAATCAGGGCCTTGTGAATCTATCCCACCATTCCCTGGCCGTTCTGATCCACTCTGAAAGGTACGATTGGAGTTTGTGGAAATCTGGGGGGAAACAACCGCAGGAGCCCAGGTGCAGATGCTTTGGAGAGCTTGCTGTTCTTATTTATCACTCCTTGTCAGTACAGTGGTTGCAGTTACAGTCATCATTCTACTACCTCCAGGCCCACGTCTCCAGCTGGCAATTACTTCCGACTGCATATCTAACCCTTAACTTCAAAGCGCCTTGTAAGATGTTCAGGTGTGGAGGATGGCCAGGACATAATGCGGGTAGACCTTTCTCATCGTAGCCTTTGAAAGCACGGCGTTCAGTGCCTGCAGATAGTAACAGGAGATGTTTAATAGTGGCAGAAACAGGTTTCTGAACTACAGAGAAACATCTGATAGGTTTAGATGACTACCAGCAGTTCCACAGATCTGTAACTCATCGCTTAAAAAGCCAGAAGAAGTCTGGTTATGACAGATAACACCAAGGTTTGTGAGTCAGTTTTTTGTAGATCTAATAAAGATTTTAGGAACATGTTGCAGCCTTGATGCCAGCTGAGATGTTGGTGAAGGACCTCACATATAGGGAGCTTTTCCACTCACTATTGAGGATTCATGGACAGGTGGCCATTCCCAGCATTTAGACTACTTGCAAAATCCTGGTCACCTGACTCCCTCATCACCCGACCCTGCTGAGATGGCCACACCCCCTCTTCTCACATTTAAAGGTGATACATATTCTTACTATGATATACTGAGAAAAACACTGTTAGAAATAATCTATGAGGCATTGAAGTGTGAATTAGGTAATGGACTTCCCCCCCCCCTGTTGTTCTTTTTAGTTAAAGCTTGCTGGCAAGTTTCTTTAATATAGCACAAGACTCCACTGAAATGTGATTGTCAGCGTTTTGTGTCCGTAAAGCTGTTTACTGCTGGGTGAGTTTCTGAAGGAAATCTGGCCTTCTGTGTCTAATGGGAAAATAGGCTATCAAGTGTACAGTGCTGACCACTGGCCTTTCTGTGCGGCCTGGCCAACCTCGTGTAACTTTTATAAATCTCCGGGGGCCATCTCTTGTGTTATATGGAGTGTTTCATTTCAGCATCAGGTTGACATAATGATGTACTCTCCGTTTTTGGAGCTTATTCTGCTATTGGTACGTATTCCAAGTATGGGGCCAGTCCTTTGAACTGGGATTCTGATGGATTCTTATCTATAGTCACGATGTGGGAGGGCTCCTGTGTGTTCCTGTCTCATTCACAGATGGCTGAGTAGTTATTCTCAGCAGTCTTGCTTCTCAGAACAAGCCCCGCCCCCATTTTTCTCAGCCCATTTTGTTGTCCATCAGACTGGATCTTCTTAATGAATACGGTCGCAGCCATGACCCAAGACGGCACGGATGAGCTCTCCCACTGGCCGGAGTGCTGATTGCGCTCAGAGACCGGGTTCTGAATGGCCCACCCCGGCCCGCCGAGGCCTGGGCAGTGATGCAGTCTCTCCGCCCTCACTTTTCTGCATCAGGGGCAGATGCTCTTGTCGTCCATCTCCCTGTGGCTGCCTGCCTGCACACGGCTTTATGTAAAAGCCAGTGACTTACTGAGCCCCATTAAGCCTGGGATGAATAAGATGCCCTAATGATGTCATCCCCATGGGGGCAGGGCCAAGTTTGAAACCAGTGGATTTAACGTGCCCAGGTTAGAGGCATTAACAAGGGCTAGGGCATCTTACAATAATCATTTCATAAACAGGAGAACAGTATGAGTGCAGAAAGAAACGATGAAAAATAGCAAACTGTTACTGAAGTTCATGTTGTAAAGTCCAGTGGGAAACTGAAGCATTTTAACTACTAATACACAAAAGTGCCACTTGTAACCTTTGTTTGGGTGAAACTTAGGTTGTAATGCTTCATTTTGCCTTGGAAAATGCTATGTTTTAATCATGCATTATTTAAACTATGAATTATGTATTGTACTAATAAACCAGTTTCTGAAAGCACATTTACAGCACTTGGTGTAGTGCTATTGTACGTGTTTGCTTTAAATTATATGTGCTCAAAAAGACCCCGAGCCAGATATGTTACCATCTGCTTAGCATATTCACAACTAGTAATTATAACTGATGTTTGAGGTCATGTGATTTTTAAATTATGATGCCCTATGAGAGCACATGTAACTGATTACCATAAGAGCCATTTATGATGACACAGCTGCTGGTTACTGCTACTATAGTACACGTTCCCGAGGTCACACAGCAAGGTCACATGGCTTACATAATCTGTTGTGTTTTCCTTATGAACGACTTGCATTATATGTCAAGTACAGTATTTACTTCTGAATGTATACTGCTTTTTTTCCAGGGATGCCAATAACAAAGCATACTAAAAATCAAAAGCATGGTTTTTGAAAATAATGTAATTTAATGTTGTGTTTTACTACTGAATTACAATTACTTTACTCCAATAATGCAAAGTGTATTTAAATCCCGCTAACAGCTGTGATAATGAAAAATGAATAAGCCATTTTCTATTTAATGTCCCAGACGCTCCTGAATGGGGATAATGTGTTTCGTGTTCCTTTGTTGGGCTGACGCTTTCGCTGTGCTCTTGGGTCCCAGGGCTGAGCCGATTTTAACCAGAGTAAAAGAGGACCGCACTCGAATCATCCTGCCTGCTATAGATAACATCAAGTACAACACATTCGAGGTGCAGCAGTATGCCAACGCAGCCCACGGCTACAACTGGGGACTCTGGTGCATGTACATCATCCCCCCGCAGGACTGGCTGGACAAAGGCGATGAGACCGCGCCCATCCGGTGAGCTCCGCCCTCTCCTTTGCCATGATGCCCATTTTTTACTGCCATGGTAATTCCTGCATTCTAAAACAGCTCACCGCTTCGTGGAAGAGCATTTTGACATGCGCTTCAATCAGACATGTTCAGTCTATGACTCTCTTCATTCTTTTTTGGGCCAAACTCCCCACTATGTGATATTTTGGATGTTTGGATGTTGTGGGAGCCATTTTTTTGGACCCCTTAAGGGGAAACTCAGTTTTATAAAAATCTGCCACTGCAATCAAAAAACTAAAAAATGCCAAAAGATTTGTATAAGTTAGGGCTGGGTGGGGGTTACACGGTTGTCATTGCTGGAATTATGGTTTTTCCCATAGAAACAAATGAAGAGTCCCCAAAAAGGTATGGATACAAATGTGTGTATGTGTGTGTGTGTGTGAGTGAGAGAGAGAGAGAGAGAGAGAGAGCACCTTGTGTTTGGCTGGAGTCCCTTCTAGGATGTTCTCTGCTTCTTGGGATAAACTGCAGATCACAGGAAACGGATGATTCCTCAAGTAGAATTTAAACACGGCCAGTGATGAAAGGGAGGGTTTTTGTAATTAAACTCAGAAAAATCATTTTACCTCACTGTACCCCATGGTCATTAAACGTAGTGCGATTACAGAATGCTGCATTTACCCTGTGGCTTGAGTACTCCTGTCGGACAGCTTATGACTGGCTCCTGAAGTGCCTGTTCAAATTAAAGCAGGGTTTTGCTGTTTTTAGTGCTACCCTAGGCTCAGAATTTCTATTCATATTTAATTTATTGTCTAATTTAGTGTTTCCCAATCTGGTCCTCAGGGACCCACAGTTGGTCCAAGTTTTTGCTCCCTCCGACCTCCCTGACCCTGCCAGACAGTCCACAAAATGAGGGAGCAAAAACATGGACTGTCTATAGGTCCTCAAGGACCGGATTGGGAAACACTGGTCTAATTTTAAAATCACCTGGCTAAATACGACATAGCTTTCTGCTGTTGTTCTCAGCTGCTGTTTGTTATTTTCTGTAAAACCCCTCCACACTTCTCATTACCTGCCTGAAAGTCCAATCTGCTTCCAATAATCCCAACCAAACCAATGCTGATTCCAGCGAACCCCTAATCAATATCTGTGGATTTGTACTGTACGGCACCAAATTCCTGCGTCCCCCTGAAGGTCAGAGTGTAATTAGAGCTGTCTTTGATGTAGACCACACACACTCATACACACACAATGCCTATCTGCTCTTGTTTCTATGCAAGTGAAGAGTCGAGAATGTGGGTCAATAAAATTCCAGCTGCTACCATGAAAAATCATTTTGGCTTTGCATGGCATGGTTGCGTTTTGCACGCCAGCTGCACTCGCCTGTTGCGTCTGGGTTTGTTCATATGACCATCATAAGAGGAGCTTCTCTGCTGGGTGTCGATCATTATCAGGCAGGATCCTCCCCAGCCCCCCACTCGAGAAAAGCTTCACAGTATGATTTCTCATTTGTGTGATCTGGGAGTCAGTCTATAGAGTAATTGATTGCCTTCCTGCAGTTAATTATAATGCTTGGCATCACAGCCTCTCCATACGTCAGTCTATCCATTTTGTCCAATTCAGGGTCATGACTGGTGGTACTGAAATATTCATGAAATAAGTGAATATGTATTAAGGGTGTCAAGTTGAAATAGGGGTAAACTGCAGTTTTTATTCAAGAGAGATTGCAGGGATCATTGTCCATCTGTATCTTAATGCTGCAAGAAGTTGTTTGATGGGTATGCCAGTGCAGCACAATATGCTAATTGTCTGGATCTTTAAGTGTAGCCATCCATCTGTAACTGCATCTCTTCCCCAGTGCTGTGTATCCAAGGCAGGGTCCCCACAAGGCTGGAGCCAATCTAAGGAAAGAAGGGCAGAGCAGGCAAAGGACACACTACATAGGATACCAGTCTGCAACAAAATGTGCATCACACACTAAGGGCAATTTAGGAACTGTGAGTGGAAATCAGAAGAAACCCATGCTGACCCACTCCTGGTCCCCAACCTAGAAGGTGTGAGAACAGGACCAACAATGAGCCACCACATTGGCCATTAAAAGCAGACAGCCCCAGACTGCCATCCATCTTCCAGTGCTGAGAAGAATAGATATTAAAGGCCTAGATTCCTACTCTACCATTGAACTGGAAGGACTGAACATCTACAAATTCTCTATTGTGGGACCTGGATTAGATTGTGTAAGCAAGGTTGTTGATTCATGGCTGTTTCATTACCAAGGACATAGAGCATGGCAAACAGATTTAAACAGATGAAACACTAAAGCTAACAAAATATTAGTCAGATAGTGCATTGGGCGGTACTTCAAACTGCCATTCAATGGAAAACAAACCAAAGCACAGCTGTATGGATGCTCTTCGTGATTTTGGCAGCAAGAAATCTTATGCTTTCTGATTTGCCAGTAAGAACACTAAAGTTATTTTAGTTAACCATTAGGGTCAATAAAGCTAAAATGAACTCAAAAAAGGATATTAATTCTGTGTGTATGTTTCCAGGCAAGGTATACTGATACTCAGTGCTTCATGCTATACATCCTTGCTTTTTATGGCATCAAACGTCTCACATTAAAATATTAATTATGGACCAAACGGCATAGCTGATAAAGGGAGGCTGCAGTGATAAGTACAACCCGGTTTCCAAAACAGTTGCAGCACTGTGTAAAATGTAAACAATCACTGCACCTTTTGTCTTTCTCCTTAGCATTAGCATCCACAACACTGCTACTTTTTGTGGTCCTTCTCATTAGCATTAGCATCCACAAACACTGCACCTTTTTGGAGTCATTAGCATTAGCATCCACAAATGCTGCTCCTTTTGTGGTCCTCCTCATTAGCATTAGCATCCACAAACACTGCACCTTTTTGGAGTCATTTTCAGTAGCATTAGCATTCACAAATGCTGCTTCTTTTGTGGTCCTTCTCATTAGCATTAGCATCCACAAACACTGCACCTTTTTGGAGTCATTTTCAGTAGCATTAGCATTCACAAATGCTGCTTCTTTTGTGGTCCTTCTCATTAGCATTAGCATCGACAAAAGCTGCTCTTTTTGCAGTCCTTCTCATTAGCATTAGCATCCACAAACACTGCACCTTTTTGGAGTCATTAGCATTAGCATTCACAAATGCTGCTTCTTTTGTGGTCCTTCTCATTAGCATTAGCATCGACAAACACTGCACCTTTTTGGAGTCATTTTCATTAGCATTAGCATCTACAAATGCTGCTTCTTTTGTGGTCCTTCTCATTAGCATTAGCATCGACAAACACTGCACCTTTTTGGAGTCATTTTCATTAGCATTAGCATCTACAAATGCTGCTTCTTTTGGCCGTCCTTCTGATTAGTATTAGCATCCACAAACACTGCTCCTCTCTTCACTGTCCCTGCTTGTTCTCCCGTTTTCTGGTTAATTTCTGTTCCACTTGGGTTCTGATGGCTTGACATTTTAATCTTTTTTTCTGTAACAACCTTGTGTGTAACCTCATTTACTTCAGTGGCCAAAAAGTAGATTTTTCTAAAAATTGCCCAAACCAGCTGCCCATACCATACTTTATTCATTGTGAAACCATGATTATGATCAGTGTCATATATATAACAAAAAGTTACCATGATTGGGGAAATACTTTCTGTTAACATGATGCATCACTGCTAAGTAAAAGTACAACAGACAGCATTGGCATAAATCATTTCAGATCCATAATGCAGCAGAGCGTGCAGATGATGTTGCAGCGATCAATGAGCGTTCCTCAATTCAAACGTACCCCCAAGTGTACAGTATCCATAAACAGTTCACCCGTACCACACAAGTCCCTCATCATTTACCTTTTACTATTATAGTCCTGTCTTTATATATCGAGAATGAACAGATAAAGAATGAAAAACAACATCAGAATGTCTTCCATCTCTTTCTTTATTAGAGGATTATACCACAGTCATTTAGAAACAAGAAAATAGTACATGTTCAATTTTGGATGACAGAACATTGTTACACCCTTGAGTTTGTTTACAGTTGGAGCTTACATTTAACAAGCAAGACTGGTGTAATTCTGAAGCTGCATTATCTATACACTTTTCAGTGGAATTTTGACTTGTGGTTTCTGCTATTTTGCCGACGTTCAATCTTTCTAGCACGCCAGCCATGATTGGCTGCTCCTTTGTGGTGGACAGAGAGTACTTTGGGGATATCGGACTCCTGGATCCAGGCATGGAGGTCTACGGTGGAGAAAACATTGAGCTTGGCATGAGGGTGAGTGCCTGCATGGAACACAAACAAATGAGCAACCAAGGAAATACATCGACGGGTATGATTAGAGCCTCAGTTCAGAGGCGCTGAGGCGGTGTCATGAAGCTTGGCGTTCTCGATTTCAGTGTGACCTTAAAAGCTGCCGGGGTGTGAAAACGTCTGATGTGTTTTAGAAAATGGCTTCACTTTAACGATAGTGAGAAAAACATGTTAGGTATGGGTGCAGCTAGCACAGGTATGAGGGTGAATGCGTACAAATAACCAGTGAACTAACTAGTGAATTCTGCAATTGTTTCTTCACAGACTAGCAAACTAGCAAACAGGAATAAATTTTAATGTCACTCAAGGTGACAAAAACCGAAATATGTTATTTTTCCAAGTGCTCCTTTGAGGTGTTTTAATTTGGCCACCCTGTTGCTATTGAAAACCATGGCCATATGGTCATGTATAGATGTCTAAATATTAAGGAAGCAATAACAGGTGCTGAATTATTTAAATAATCTCAGAGTTTGTGTTTAAAGGGGGCAAAAGCCATAGCAGAAATATACAGAAATATTTCCAGTCTAATTTAATAAAAACAGCAATTCTTTTTTAAGTGGCATGACGTGACTTTGTAAATTCTAAAATGGCCCAGAGTTGTAGACACCCCCAGCAGGTAAGGTTTAAGAGACCTCTTTGGGAGTTGGGGACGTTTCATTAAGAAGTTGATATTTTGCATCGTGCGAGTTAAACCAAAGGGTCCACAGAAGATCTCTGAACTCTGCCAGCGCTGAGGAGTATTACTAAGAAAGCCTGCGGGTTTTTAAATGCTAATTTAGTATGTTTACTCTACTCAAATAGTGTACATTATGTAATATCCTGAAAGTGAGAAATTTGTAAGATGAGGGTATGTTGGAGAATTTATCCCACTCTAGCCGAATACAGTACAGCATTCTTGGAGTATGTTACATTTCACTTCTCAGAGGGCAAGAAATGAAAGGAAATCCCCATTTGGGGAGAAAGAATATTACACCCTGACCTCTGTAAAGAGGGTGGAAAGACTCCAGGAAAATAATATCCATCAAAGCATTCCTGACTGATTTGTGGTGTCTTCGAGTCCCTGGATAAGAGTAGATAACGACTGCAGGTTAACAACAATGGCATGCTGATCCTTGGGCGAATAAGTAAAGGCTAAGCAGAGGTATTTAATTAGAAAATGTTTAAAGTTACAGCTGCTCTCCAACCATGTATTTCGGCCGGCTTTATTTAGTCAATTATTACTTAGTCAGTAATAATTAAGAGATGGTAATGAGGCTGCCACTAGAGAGCAGGTCACATCAGACCCCTAAACCAGACCAATCCAACTGTGATTCAAAGTTTTACAATCGTCCATCTTCCTTTCCCTTTAGAGTGCATCCAGTAGACACACATATGTAAATATGCATGGGTAATAATAAAGAGGAACTGATGATTATTAATAGCATAGAAGGTGATTTGTGTTTCAGTCAGTCATTCGAGCCTGACAGGCAGGTGTCTGTCACCGTACGCGTCCCCGTCATGCCCCCTCCTCCCGCCCTCTGACGTGAAGCTTGCTCTGTACTCCAATTAATCCAGTAGAGTTTTAATAATCCATTCAGTCATGAAGTGTGTCTGAAGGCAAAGATAAGGTGGCTGGGTGTAGCCATCTCCCTTATCAGGCAGAGAGAAACTCCCTTACCAAACAAACCTAAACATTGGACGTCATGGTGAGACCGAAACGGGGGTAATGTTGCCCATTGAAGCCCTTTGCTGCACGGACATTTGGCTCCGACATGAAAGAAGCTCTGCTCCACTTTTTCTATATGAGGTAACATGAGACAGAGCTTTATTAATTCCCCAAAGGGGAGATGCCTGTGTAGCATTACACTGATAAGATTCACTATTTTATTGATATTATATACAACAATACAGCAAGGTAATAACAACTCAAGTGGGGCAAACAAAACAACACAAGACAGGACATGTCACATTTAACAACATGCGCAGACTTAAATAAATAATACTAATAGCCAATAAAATAAAATGAATAATACATAACACAAACAATACAATACAAACCAACAAATATTAAATAACCCCTGCACTATATATACACACATATATATACAAACAAATGAGACCGTGTGGGGTCAGAATGAGAAGTTAGCACGGGGAAGGACATGGGCAGACAGGAGTGACGTCAATGATCGGACTGGGGCTGACAAGATGAACTCTATAGACTGCCTCCCAGCAGACTATAGACTGACTATATGCAAAGACTACTGAGGGGTAACGAGCAACATGCGTGGCTCATTAGGGCCACGTGAGGGGTACGTAACTACATATGTGTGTGTGTGTGTGTGTGACCCCACATGGTCTCATTAGTGTCCCTGCTCTCGTTCAGTTAAACAAAACCACTTTGTCGCCAAACGCCCACCTTCGCGTCCTTCGTCCCGCGTGCCGTGGCAGAATGACCGGATTCGGCTAGTTACCCAGCCTTTTCCGTGTCACTTATGTCCCTCAGGGTGCCCTGGCACCGGGTCACCGCATTCCTTGAGTAAAGGGAGCTGTAGGATGGGACACACGACTCCCAGCGTCCACAAGCTTCCAACCTCTCCAGGGAGAGATGCGGAAGATATACTGTATATAAAATTAACAATAATAATAATGAGCAAATTGTGTACAGTGAAGCATGTTTGCTTTGGTACAACTGGGTGAAGAACACAAATTACCCTTTGATTATCCATACACAATGTGCATTATTTGAAAAAATAAGAATAGTCTTTTTTCTGTTTTGGACTGATTCCTTGGGGCTTATACACATAGTGTTCATCTCTAAGAAATCTATGGTTTGTGGCCAATGTTTCTTGAACAGTTCTCTCCCATTACTCAACAATATCAAGCTGAATAATGGGTTACCTGACATCATCTGCATGGCTTTCACACAGAACAGAGAAAGTCAACCGCATTTTCTTTAATAAATCCCTTGCTGCAGCTGCACGATTCATTACAGATCTTTCTAAGCTCTCGACACATGTGACCATTTAATGGATCGATATGAGAACGGGGGGCACCAGCGCACACATTATCAAACCAGAGAGCATCTTAACCAAACCCTGTATCAAGCCACATTGCAGGCCTGCACACCTCTCAACTGATTTCCAGGAAATTATTGTCATTCTCTGTAGGCGGAAAATGCATTTCTCGCTTTCCTGGTTTCCAGAAATCATTATGCAGAGTGCTAAAATTAATTAAGCCCATTCAAAGGACTCTGCTACCAACGTGTGTAACTTTTGGCTTTATATGAGACAGATATAAAATTTAATTAACTTTTATTTAATGTGCTATAGAAGCCCAATATTTCTGTTAGCAAAATATGTTCAATGGCTATTATTTGTTGTGTCGTTGTGGACAGTTAGAAAATGACCAGGAGAAGGCAACCATTATTAAAGAAGACAGGCAGCATGTAAAGGAGAGGAAGTGCAAGGAGAGAGAGGGAAGGTCTGTGAAGGTTACAAGGCAACTGAAAACATCTCAGCGAGGCTTTTGGGTTTGTTAGAAAGTGGAAAAAGCCCTGGAGAGCCAAATGAATTGACATGTCATTCAATAATGCACCTAATAGCAGTCCAGGCTTTAAAGAAGACTGTTATTTTATATATTGATATTTCTATTACTAAAATAAATGTGTAAGGCAGATTCATTAATCCTAAATGAGGTACAATATTCTTTATTTAGGTTTGTTCTATTATGTTCCATTACTGAATTAATGTACCTAGTTTAAGGACACAATGACTGAACCTCTTGTGCTGCTTCTGGGCCCATATGTTGAGGTAGAGGACGATGTTATTCACTTGATTCACCTGGTGGCAGAGGGAAGAACCCATTCGTGTAACCTGGCTCGTGGAGGCTTTCTGGACCTCCTTGCCACATGATGACATCAAACCTGCATCCTCACTGTGAGGCATTTTGACAAGACCGGTGACTGTTGGCAGGCTCAGCAGAAGGTCTTGAGGCATGATTCAAATTGCGAGACACACTGAGAACGTTCTCAGTTGTTGCCAGAGCAGCCTAATAATACATCCCTGTTCAACTACTCAATCCAAAATTACAGAATAGTTATATGCTGCAAACACACCGAGTTCCAAAAGAGGCCGAAGGAAATTCGTTTTTTACAAACTGCAATGCTTCCAACTTCTCCAAGCTGTGACCCACCAATGTGATAGAAATAGGCCGGGACTCAGGTTCGGATACGTTACTCATGCTGGCAGTGACATTGATTTAGACATCTGTTAGCTAAGTTGAAGAATGTGGTTAGAGGTCTGCCCAAATGGATCGTCTGTTAGGAAGGCCACACAACCCAGTGACAGAGACCCAACATCAGACAGGAAAGGCTGTCTTTTACAGAGATTCTCTGAACTAAAGAAAGATTAGTCCATCATGGCCTGGAAACACTTGAAACACTTAGTAGAAGACATGTTTGATTTACATGTTGCACAGAGTCAGTGATCACACAGTCAATTACGGCCATTTGAAATTAAGCCAACTAATGTCTACAAAGGCCCATTAACCTCTTCAAGGTCCTTCTCATTTCCAAGTGTGCCGTCAGTATGTATGAAATCATTCTTATTAAGCGTGAAAATTCTGTTTCTGTTTCTGCACTTTTACATCTTGCTGACATCCAAGTAAATCAGCAAATTTGGCACTTTAAGATGTAAACACAAGATATTTTATTCAGTTTTTTTTTTAATCATTGGAATATCGAACAGCCAGTTTTTCAGGTATTGCCACAATTCTGATGAAGCCAACACACACTGCATGGGCTGCTGGATACCTGAATGCCTAAAACATGATTTAAACAGAACAAACAATAAATAAATATTTTGCCTTTGAAGGCTGAATGCCTATGGAGGACATAATGAGCTGTTAGAAATGTTTTTATAAACCTTATAGCTTTTCACAAACCACATCTTGGAACAGGCCTGGACTGCATAATCACTTTCTTATACATATATTAGTGGAGTTGGAAGGCAGAAACAATTATTGCAAATAATGGTAATCATGAAAGCTACATTCAATTAGACCCACATTATCCATCATACAGTATGCATTTATGTCAGGAATCGAATGAAAAGCTAATTAGTCAGTTTTAAGTCAAAACAAGGCTTCGTAGAGAGATTCTCTTTATGAGTGATCCATATTCATTGAATGTTCATTAATGCAGAAATATCCAGAATCTTCTTTAAAAAAAGTTGATGACGTTGCAGGATAGACCAGTCTGTCACCACTCGAGGAACGAATAACTGAAGGGCAGCGATTGTGGCAAAACAAAAAGGGGGTATAGTGAACTCAAAGAACTGTGACTGGAAAGAAACAAGATCGCGAGAGATCAAAAACGGGAGGAGTGGAGCAAGGAAGGGCACAGGCAACGAGAGGGTTCGACGTCAATGATCGGACTGGGAAGCACATGCATAGGGGACTAACAAGGGAACTGACAAGAGGCAGCTGGGAGTGATATTCAGCCAGAGGGCTAGGAATGAGAGACAAGACGAGAGGGATAGGTGTGGCTTGACAAGGCTGATAGGGAGGAGACAGGAGGGTCAGGTGGGCAGGATGTGACACAGTCAAAGAGGATGTGTAGGGTAAAGGGGGATTTCACCCACTAAGAAGAGAGAAATTTATCAAAAGTGTTTTAAATTAAAATCCAGATCCAGCAAGGATTAACCAACAAAACACGTCCATGACTCATTTTCACGAGTTTGTTTAACAAAAACAAGATAATGCACGCAATTAAAAAACGATGGAATCCTAAACAGGAAACATGGTAGCTGAATAAATGATGAGGTCTTAGACAACAAGCTGCAAGACAACAAATTCAATGAGCAGCATAAATATTCAATTAAAACCAGCATCAGCTGTGTCTGTGCAAAGAGCTCCCCTTCACATGCAAGTTTTCCTTTTTCATGCACAAATTTGTTGCAGATGTGTTGTCAGATTTAACCATCAGGCACAACTGCTTGGGTGAGGCTTATTGAGCCATCACCTCTGCTCCCATTAGCTATACAGATTAGTCTGTTAGTGCTAGCATGTGCTACCTCGTGTTAATGAGCTTTTTCCGAATTTTGTTAGTAATGTCATTTATGCATGCATTTCCCTCAGCTGTTGTCATGTGTCCTGCCCAAACCCAGCTTTCAAAGGTGATTTTATTTAATCACGTAGCGTTTCGTACCTATTCTTTGTGCGAGATTTTAAATGTGCCCAGAGACTCATGAAAAATAAATCAATTGAATAAATTATTCAATGCAGTCATTGTTTCCCAGTTCAGTTTCCAGATTTCAGATTCCTTTTACACTTATTTTGATGGAAAGATGTTTGGAGCAGGCAATGATGAGTCAGATGTCAAAACTGACACAGAGTGGCGGTGTACAATTGGTAGCGTGAAGAAGAGAGGCTTTTTGTAGAAATGTGTTGTAAACAAAGTGTAACAATATTTAATATAGAGCTTTTCTGAGAAGAATCCTCAGATGTGTGGGTTCAGAGGTACCTTTGCTTTAAACTTGGGCTTGCACAAAGTCTGCCTCCAACCTTGTGATTTTGGAAGGAGGTCTAGACAAAAGGCAGGTAGAAAACTATGGTCAGTTCATGTTCATTGAAGGATTCGTCTCTTACACACACAAAAACTCACATTTTATTGATACTCTATTTGGGTTTTAGCAGGACGGGTCACATCCCTTTGGAAGCTGTCATGAGCCTCAACACAGGATGTGTGACCCACAGCCAACTGTTACTGTAAAGCACAGCGACTTGGGACCGTTTCCATGGTAACACACACCAGTTAGCATTTTAGTTGATAGTGAAAGTTTTAAATATGTTTTCCCCAATAGCTTTTTTTTGTAAGTTTAACAGGCAAAACTTAGGTGTGGCAATATTGTCTCATTTGTTACTGTTAGATATTAATAGATTATACTATTTACCAACTGTGGTAGAGGCACAGAATATTTTTATTGCCTTTTGTATAGTTGTCAGGATTTAAAATTGCTACTATTTGTAGAGTGTGTTTTTCCCAGTGCTGTCTGAATGGTATATTGTTTCCTGATCGCATAAACATCAATCACAAGAGTCCATTGAGGACAAGATCAGATGGTACCAAACAAAACCAGCATGTGTGACCTCCTGTTCACACAACATTACTGTAGATGAGCATGTACTAATTCTCTCTAATTTGGCAATTCCGTCTGTTGACCAGGTATTAGTGAAGAAACAGCTTTACATTAACTGCACCTTCATAATGCCTTTATAATGCATTCATAGAACATGCAGTGCACCTTCATTATGCATTCATAGAACATTCATAAGCAGTGTGTAAGTATGCCTTAATGTCATACCTGCTTATGAATGTTCTATGAATGCATTATGAAGGTGCAGTTAAAGTAAACCATTAGTGTAAAAACTTTCACCTGAAAGGAAAACAGTAAAAAATTAAGAAAATGTTTTGAATAGGATATAAGCCCTAACCTCAACCACTTCTTCTGTAAAAGGTGAATTTTAGTGAATTCTAAAGGCATTAAAATGAAAAGACAGGTGGGCACCATTGAAGGTCATGTGGTGGATTGTGAGTGTGTTATGAGTCTGTGAAATGTCTGGCCTTTGCCTGACAAAAAAGAATACTGTCAGTGCAAATTTATTGGCTGCAGATGACTAGTGGAAATGACTGATGTAATGATAAACGAATTAAATTCTCACTAAACAAATTTAGTTTCACTCAGTACAGATTCCTTTCATGTTCTGCACCACTCATATTTAACTCTTAAGCCTGTTACAGGACTCAGCCATTTTTCGTTCTAATAGATTCCAGGACTCTGTTTTGAAATTCAAGAAAAAAAAATTCAATGGTTTTTTTTTTTCATATGTTAGTGAGAGCTCACATTCAAAACATTCTTTTCCATTATTTAGTTTGGAAAAATATTGTCTGTTTAAATTATATGTAACAGGTTTTTTAAAGGTAAAGGGCTGGGAGAAATATCATTTCTATGAGAAGCAAGTGGGAATTATTTTAAATTCCTGCAAAAGCTGTGAAATTTATAAGGCAGTCAACAGCAATTAAGAATTTAGCCACCTGCTGTTTTGGTGAGATTTAAGCACAGACACAGTGTTCATAACACAGTATTAAATGATGCAATAGATATGTGGAGAGAACTGAAATATTTATCTTCAAATGCATGCTTAGTGCACTGCAACCTGGGTTCCCTTTTAGACAAGACTTTGATTTGTTCTCAATTATCTTCTTCCATGGGTACTCAGACTGATCACATTCAGTATTATCAGAGATGGCACCTTCAATTAACTGCTATAATGAGAACCTGAGACCTAGACACAGCATTTGGACACAGAGTCATTGGGTGTCATTTGCTGTTGGACCTTCTGACAGATATATATTTTATGTATATGTCAGCTGCTAGGAAGAGGCTGCAGATGAGGTACAGCAAAGCATTCTGGGAAAGTGTTTAATTCTATATGAGAGTTGCTACCCTATATGAGAATTGTTGCTCCTTTTTGCTGTGCAGGAGCTCTATGGTCTCTCTGTTGGATAGGCATTAGTCAGACACCTCCCCCCCCCCCCACCTGCCTGCTGTGTCTCTGAGATTCCAAAGCCCCAAGTCTTTCTCTGATCGGCGCTGAAGTCTGGCACAGCAAGAAAGCCACAATGGTGTGTGTATGAACAGAACTTGGCTTTGGTCCCCCTCAGGTGTGGCAGTGCGGGGGAAGCATGGAAGTCCTCCCCTGCGCCCGGGTGGCACACATCGAGCGCACCAAGAAGCCCTACAACAACGATATTGACTACTATGCCAAGCGGAACGCCCTGCGGGCAGCGGAGGTCTGGATGGATGAGTACAAGTCTCACGTCTACATGGCCTGGAACATCCCCATGAACGTGAGTGTGACCCAGAGCTCGCTGCTGCCCCCTTCTGTCTCCCAGCCGCTCCATCTGCTCCTTCCTGGTGAACGTTTAGATGTGCCCTCTCTTGCACTCAGCCGCACATTTCATTGACGCTGTTGCACAGGTGTAAGAAAGGGACGATTTCAATCAGCAGCAAGCCACTTTCCGGCACATCAAGTTAAGTGCAGGGACCTTATATTATTATTATTTTCTTGCTGCGGCTTCTGTCGGCAATTTTTAGCCACTTACGGGACTGGCTACTTCAGTGCAGCAATTCAGCGGCCATTCAGGGGTGTCTCACAGCAGAGCCTAACAGTGGCAATGCTGATTTATGACAGGGAAATTATTTTCAAAATACTTAGGAGGAAAAAAAAAAGAAAGAAAACTTAAACTACAGAGGTTACGGCGCAATTCTTCATATTAATATAATTTCATTTTTAAAACGAGTTACTTAACTCTTGTCATGAAAT
This sequence comes from Paramormyrops kingsleyae, assembly GCF_048594095.1. Classification (NCBI taxonomy): domain Eukaryota; kingdom Metazoa; phylum Chordata; class Actinopteri; order Osteoglossiformes; family Mormyridae; genus Paramormyrops; species Paramormyrops kingsleyae. The sequence continues at coordinate 32,744,898 of NC_132798.1, forward strand.
CACAATTAAAGGGACTTTAAGGTGACTTTCACTCTGTTTCACCGTATCTGGGTGGATGTTTCTCTGTGTCCCTGGTGCCCTGATTCTGAAACAGAAAACTGAAGGTTTTCATTACAACGTTTTCAACATGCTCCTTCAAGTTTTCCAATCCGTAATTAAAATGTTATATTAAGAGATTAGTTTGGGCAGGTAAATGCACTGCATAGTAGGACTGACATAGACGTTTTTGCTTTCTGTCATTTTTACATTTTTAAAAGTCCATTGCTGTACAGTGTTGACATGAACTGGGATCCAATTTTGAGTATTAAATGTTATTGCTAAAATAAAGTCTGAGGTCAGTTTTAAGCTGCATGAGAGAAAAAGATGACAAATTATTTAATGAAGTAATTCTGGAATGTGAAAGTGAAGGTTTTTGTGCATTTTATTTTGCAGTTATTAATTTTACCATTTAGTTGCTGTTTGACATGAGGTGATACTGAAGTGGCTCGTGACTTTAGTATTAATTGGAAAAGAACAGTGTTTCCCACAGACAGTACACATTTTTGCTCTCTCCCTGCTCCCGGTAGGAGCAAAAACATGGAGCATTTGCAGGTCCCCGAGGACCAGGTTGGGAAACACTGGAATAGAGTGTAAAAAGTGTGGTATTAGACACATTTATCTGGAAATGGTGTAAATCCCCATGATCAACTTGCCCCATGGCCAACATGTGTGTGACTGTGACCACGGCAGAACCCCGGCGTGGACTTTGGAGACGTGTCCGAGAGGATCGCCCTCCGCAAGAAGCTGCGCTGCCACAGTTTCCAGTGGTACCTGGAGCACGTCTACCCAGAGATGCGGGTCTACAACAACACCATCACCTACGGGGAGGTAGGGATCATCTCCTGCTGACGTCACTGTTCGTTCCCCACCAGCTGTCTGTCTGCTTGTTTATCAAATTAAACTACAGTAAATACTGTACATGTATGCATTTTCTCACAATATTGACAGTGATATTGACACTGACAGCATGAAACTTAGGAAGCCTCTTGGGAAATGAATGTGGTGTTATCAGTGTGGTGTTGCTGTGTTGATATCTGAGATCTGCATAAGCTGTAATGTGAATCCCCATGAGAGTTTAACTTTTTCAACGCACGGCTTTTTCTGAAGTTCACTAGTTACACAACAACATGAGCTTAAGTGAGTTATTTCAATAATAATCAGTCAAGTAGGTAATTGCTCAGGTAATGTAGTTAAAATGCTTCCTTTTTTCTTTTAATTCCTTACAGAACAATTGTTTTAACATTAAAATAGTTAACTATTTCATATAATAGAAGTGTCACATTCTCCAAATTCAAGATTTAAGAACAATAGGGAGAACAAATATCATATCTGACAATTATTACACTTCATCGTCATCATCATCATCGTTATTATTATTATTATTTATTGTTATTATTATTCAGGCTGGTAACAGTGACCCGGTGTTGTACCTTAGCACAGTGACAGATGTAGGGCATGTTAATTTCCCCAAAGCCTGCTTTCTCTCTCTCTCTCTCTCTCTCTCTCTCTCTCTCTCCAGTCAATTGCTCCTTTTCTCCCAGTAATTTACTTCAAAGTAAAAGCAAGCGAATGAATGAGTCACACTCCTTTGTGAGGAAAGCCACCTTGTCTCCATAGCAACGGAGTTCCAAAATAAGGCTAAACGGGACGATTTCCCCCATAATGAGTTTTAATTAAACACTTATTAGCTTTAGATGTCGGCACAGCAGCACAGAGGACGTCCTAGAAATTAAACACTTCTGGTAGTGCAGCCTCACATGGTGTCGTGGTAAAGATTAGCATCCTCTCATCAATTTTACAACCAGAAAAAATCACTAAAACTACTTTAACTGTAACTTATAACTTAATTATAACTTTAAAAACAGCCTTTTGTGGGTCTCCTGTGTGTTTTCCATTCCCACTGCACAAGCATTTCCTTGGAGAAGTTCTCACTTAAATACAGGGTAGATTTGGGAGTCAGACACAGAGAGGGAGAAAACTGGACCAGAGGTTTGTAAGAGACTTGTCTGAGTCTGTCAACTCATTTTTCACACACGCACACCCATACACTCACATTCTGTGTGTGTGCGTGCACCTTTGCAGGTGAGAAACAGCAAAGCAAGTGGATACTGTTTGGACCAAGGCTCTGAGGACGATGACAAAGCCATCCTGTACCCGTGTCACGGCATGTCCTCTCAGGTACAGCCTGTCCGGCGGGACTGGGACCCCCTGTGCTGGGCCAGAGTCCACCTCATTCCACGCCTCACTGTTAATGCTGCAGCACAGAAATGTCCTCATAAGTGCAAAGAAATACAGTATGCAGGGCTCATTTTAGTAGGGCGGCGAGCAGCCGCATTTCATTGGAGGACAGGAATGGAGACTTTATTTGTGGAGGCAGGTTTAACAAAACTGGGATTAAAAATAAAACAAAGGGCAGCCATTTCTGATTCTGGGAAAATGAAACAGGCATTAGGAAGGGCTACAAATGGGCCTTAGGGTTTGGGGGTCAGAAAAAATAGGACCCAGTATTATGTAATAGGTAATCAGATACAGTACAAGTCAAAGTGATAGGCCGATTGGATATGCTCCTCTTTTATTGTTATAATGCTGTAATCCTCAGAATCATGAATAACAAAGTGCTGCATTGGTAAGGTGAGAAAAATGTATTTATACATTTCGATACGTTTTTACTTGCAAATATTGTTTGTTTTGGTTGTATTTAGAATTTCTTTTTTGCAAGGTGGACATTTAAAACAGAACTAGATGTTTCCGTCTTTTCATGAGCTTTGAGCCGAAACATTGATTGAGTTAACAGCACATGAAGACAGAGATAATGAAATAATCAATAGGGAACCTCAAATCCAGCATAAGGAATTTCTCACATTATGAGGTCGTACTGAGCTGTGGCAAAACCCTTCCTCGGGAAAATAAGCAAATAAAAACTAATTGAGTTTGTGCCTTTTTGACATTAAATGAGTTGCTTGGCACTCTGGGAAATGTTAACCTGCCGCATCGGAGGCTGTCCTTTTCAGCTGTCTAATTCAGAATGTGCTCCTTTTCTTCCCAAATGAGAGATGCGATAACATATCAGAGCCATAGGCTTTTGTCTGACCCTGCCACCCCAAAACAGGCACATGACCCAGACAAAGGCTGACCTTTGACATTTTCATAAAAATCTATCTTCACATCATGGCTGGTGCCTTCCAGTAAGGCTCATTCCATAAAGAATCAGAGAAATGTCAGGAACTCCGCGGCTGCGCTGGATCTGGTTATACTGGGATTGCTATTATGTCTGGCCAGCACTGTTCCGGGAACAGGAGCAGACCTGCAACCCCCCCACCCCCCCTCCCCCCCATCCCGAACACCCACCATTTATGATGACATGTGTGTGGCCTGCGGTAAGACAGCAGGTGCCATTATCTGTGAATGGCGTGTTACAGTGAGTGCTGGCGAAGGAGGGGATGTAGAGATGGGGGGGCGCGGGGGGGGAGCCACACACGCTGAATCCTGATGGCACCAGGTCTCGCTGATGGACAAGCTAATTTACTGCTCTGTGCGCACCTGGCATCTACATTCACCACCCCTCCTCGTGCGAAAATCACTGGGCGAGCAGCTCATTTTATAGGGGATTTGCACATTTTCATGCTGAAATGTTTTCTGTCATGAAGCGTAGTACAGTTTTAGGGTAACGGTTCCCTGAAGCTGCGGCTGATTTAGCGGGGCACTCCCAGCCGATCATAATGCGCTAATGCCTTCTTCATCAGTGACATACTACTACCCGGACAATGCGCTACTCATCATATTCCCACTAATGTCGATAATATGCGGCAACCTGGTATCAGCCGATTACTGATCAATAAGCGGCTCAGCTGGAACGATCTGACTGACTCTGTAGCGCAGGATGAACATTTTGCAGTCAGTCCCTGTTAAATCACCAGCACAGGATATTTATGGGAAACTGACTGACTGTCTTTGTGTATAACTACATTTAGTCCTTCACCGAGTTACATTTTTGCATTTAAATTTGCCAGTGTGCACACCATGTTCATTTATTTATTGGAATTCCTTCCTGACAGGCATGCTCAGTACGGCTGGGGCTGCGGGAGGTCAGTGCTAAACATGCTCTCCAACCCGCATAGAAGGAAGGCTTCCTTAAAAAAGCACAGTGGGGTTAGCAGTGGAGTATCACATTCACTCGCTTGAAAACAAGCTTAATTGGATTCCTGGGAACATTTACTTCAGCTTATTGTTTGTTTATTTATATATATATATATATATATATATACATACAAATACACACATTTGTTTTGAACTGCAAGAGAATAAAATAAGTAGAAAAAAATTGCTTCTGGTAGCTTAACTCGGGATTATCCGGATTTCTTTCTTCCCGGCTCTCTCGTTTCACTACTGAGAAATTGCCTTAGGAATTATAAGAATAGACAGGGAAAAGCATTAAAACAGGAATGAAAAGTGCTGGTACTTGTGGGATAACAGAATAATCGTGACAGCAGTGCTCATAGCCCGCCTGCGAAATGAAGCCCATGTTGACATATTCTTCGTACCTTTCTCTGAGAAACGCAGCCGTAGCCACAGTTTGCTCTCCCGCATTGGGTTTAATTTGGCTCATCTTCTCTGGATATTGTGTCCTGACTGCACTCCTCCTTTCCCGCTCCCCCCTGCCTGCCTGGTGGATGGTTGTTCGCGGCCTGTTACTTTAACATGTACCCCACGTGCCTTCACCCCAAAGACGCCCGATAACAGTCAAGCGGGATTACATGGGGCTAAGGGGACACAAAAGAGCAGTCAGTCACTGCGTCAGAAGGGAGCACCTTCCTGCCCCGTCGCTGGCTTCTTCATACTCTCAACGGAGTCTTTCCATTGAGATTGATTGGAGTGCGACTCTTCTAAATGCCTTGCCTTCATGAATAATGCAGTGTAGAGTGACAGGCCATGTTAACACCGTAAGTAAATATCAGGCAACAAAGGTTTGTTTATAAACCTTGGTGTAAGGTAAAAGGATAGGTGTTACTGAAGCAGGTCATTTATACATATAGAAATATGCTTTAAATAGAACTTCTAACCCTAATCATGATTATTCATAGAAGTGGTTTAGAAAAAAAATGTCCCTTTGAAGAAATACTCTAATTTCCCACAACAATTTAACAATATACACACACCAGTATGTAATAACATGTATAGAAGTGACGCTTAGAAGGAAGTATATTTACTTGCAAAATATATGAAAAAAAAATAACAATAATTTTTAAAGACCGGAAATGTGAAGAAAAAATAAGAGAAAAATCAGACATTTGCAGAATTTACCCAAGCAGCCATGGTTACGAAGCATTTGTCTGTTATCTTACAGCTTGCCCGATACTCCACAGAAGGTCTCCTGCAATTAGGGCCCCTTGGCTCGACCACATTTCTGCCCGACACCAAATGTCTCATAGACGATGGCAGAGGCCGCACACCGAGCTTGAAGAAGTGTGACGCTGTTTCTCGAGTATCTCAGAGGCTTTGGGATTTCACACAGGTGGGACATCTGTCTGTTTTGTTCATGACATTTTAATATAAAAAATTGCATTATATTCGGATGCACATTAAGTAATGGAATTTTATTGGACTTCTTGATATGGAGTTTTAGATTAAGGCATTGCAAAGATTTCTATTCATAATAAAGTATCAGAAATACAAACCCTGTTCATTATGCCTGACCTTGAACATCCACTAATACATAACACTTATGTATTAGTTTTTATTCATTTACTAAAGTTCAGATTGAAAGCTGTTTAATTAAGGACACTGCATCAAGGAGCGTTTAAGCAGTCCTATAATCAATTTTGATAAGTAATGTTTTGGATTTAAGTGTGCCCAGGACTTCATGCTAATGAGTACAGATGGAAAATTAATCTATTCCTCTCTGTAGAATAGCTATGGACATTTTCAAGGTTACCAGAACCTCCCTACCACATTTGAACCATGTCACACATGTACTGATATAATATTTGTTTTTTATGCATGAAGAATGGACCAATCATCAGCAGGGACACTGGAAGGTGCCTGGAAGTGGAGATGTCCAAAGACGCCAACTTCGGCTTGCGGCTGGTGGTGCAGAGGTGTTCTGGACAGAAATGGATGATACGTAACTGGATAAAGCACCCCAGACATTAAAGCAGCCATGAAGGTTACTCCTGGCTTTGTCCCGAGACACGGCAGATGGAGATGGAGCGACCACGCTGAGGCAGAGCAGGCCAGGAACCCCGCAGACGGGCAGCCATGAAAGACGACGGGTTGCCATCTTTAGCAGCCATCGTGTTTACTGCCCCTGTCCCTCGGGCACGACGACGTTTGACAATTCTGAACAACAGGATAAATGACTAACACCATATTTCTGTGGGCCGCTGGCTCTATGCTCAGAGCAAGCGAGCTGCAATTTCGGAAATCCTCTAGGCATACCATAATACAAGGAAAGTTTGAAAGAATGCAAGCAAAACAAGGATCAGGAAGGCAGGATGCTGACACATTAGCTGATGAACAAAACACAATTTGAGTCCTTATTATGGTAATTTTACATAGCAGGGTTGGGACTTCTGGATCATGACACAATCCTGACTGGAACCGTCTGTTCTCATAAGGCAACTGCTGTCTATTCATTTGGTTTCTTTTTGTTTTTTATTTTTAATTTAATAACTGATGCACAACTTAGGATTTATTATGTGCCTTTTCCATTATTATGCTTTGTCTGACCTGGGAATAGCTATTCCTCAAGCATGTACAAATGATTTTATGGAAAAAGCTAATTAAATACATTAAAAGATAAACTAATGTAAAAATGTTATATAATGTATCGTAAAATTGAATGAGGCTGCAGCCTTTAAACAAACGATCATTATTAAATGTTTATATGAGAAAGGTACTTACTGTTAAGTAAATGATTGTTCTGACAATCTTCCACTCACTTATCCTGGTCAAGTTCTTGGGGAGGTAGGGTAGGGTACAGTTAGGGTAAGGGTTAGGGTACACCCAGGACAGGATGCCAGTTCATACCCAACAGGAAATTTAGAGACTTCAGTTAACCTAGCTGTAGATGTTTATCAATATGCATACTTGACCATTCTTGTGTTCTTATGTATCCGTTTGATGTCATCTTCCATCACCAAAGTACAGAGGACGGTAAAAACCCTTGGATGTCGTTCTTGCCAAAAATATCAAAGGTGCATCAGCTGCATCCTCACCAGCAGGGGCGGATTAACGCACAGGCTAGATATGGCTTAAGCCTAGGGGCCCCATGTGTGCCAGCCTGCAAGGGGGCCCCCATTGGCGCGGAGGGGGGCGGGGTTGGGGGGCCCACAGACTACTGTAGCCTAGGGGCCTCTGTGCACCTTAATCCGCCCCTGCTCACCAGAGACAACAATCCTGTGATTCATTGTGTCCCAGGTTTGTTCTTGGAAGACATGTTAGTAAGTAGGCTCCTTGCGTTTTTGGCTTTGATAAACACCCTGTGTCTTTGGATTACAGGAGAAAACCCCATGTGACTGTGGGAGAACATGTAAAGTCCTTATTAGCTGACAAATACATAAATTACCAGATAATGCCATGATGCCCTTAGAATAAAGGTTCACCAAATATCTGGAGGGATTATGATTGGAGAAGCTACCTGTCCCTTTGGTAAGAACATAAGAACTTAAGAAATTTACAAACGAGAGGCCTTTCGGCCCATAAAGCTCGTTTGGGGAGAACTCAACTAATAACTCAGAGCTGTTAAAATCTTATCTAGCTTTGATTTAAAGGAACCCCAGGTTTTTGCTTGCACTACACTAGCAGGAAGACTATTCCATACTCTAACTACACACTGTGTAAAGAAGTGCTTCCTCAAATCCAGTTTAAAATGTTCTCCCGCTAATTTCCACCTATGGCCATGAATTCTTGTATTTGAACTAATATTGAAGTAACTATTTGGTTGAACAGCATGCAGACCTGTTAGAATCTTATATACCTGGATCATGTCCCCCCTTAGTCTTCTTTGCTCGCGGCTAAACAGATTCAGCTCAGCTAACCTCTCCTCATAAGACATTCCTCTCAGACCAGGAATTCTTGTAGCCCCACGTTGAACCCTTTTTAAGGCAGCAATGTCCTTTTTTAAGTAGGGTGACCAAACCTGCATACGATATTCTACATGGGGTCTTACCAAAGAATTGTATAATCTTAACATCACCTCCCTTGACTTAAACTCCACACACCTAGAGATGTAACCCAACATCCTATCAGCCTTTTTAATTGCTTCCTCACAGGAAGCATCAACATACACACCGAGGTCTTTCTCATAATCAGCTTTATTTCAGTGGAACCCAAACAATATCTGCACTTTATATTTCTGCTCCTTGCATGCATTACCTTACATTTGTCTACATTATATTTCATCTGCCATTATTTAATTAAATCAACATCCCATTGTAGCCTTTGTGCTGCTAGTTTAGTATTCGCTACGACACCCGCCTTGGTGTCGTCTGCAAATTTAGCCAGTTTACTATATATATTGGTGTCAATATCCATCCATCCATCCATCCATCCATTATCATAACCACTTAATCTCCCCTGGGGTCACAAAGCCCATCCCAGAAGCATCAGGCACAGGTGGGAACCAACCCTGAGTGGGCACCAACACTCATAGTGCCAATTTAGATACGCCAATCAGCCTGGACTGTGGGAGGAGCCTCTGGCGAAAACCCACACGAACTCCACACAGAAAGGACCCAAGACCAAGCTCAGGACCTTCTCGCTGTGAGGCAGCAGTGCTAACCACTGCGCCACTGCACCACTGCGCCACTGCGCCGCCCCTTAGTGTCAATATCGTTAATGTAAATTAGGAATAACAGTGATCATCATTTCTTTTCAGTGATGAGTGAGAGACAGGTCTCCTGTTTCTTAGCCAAAACAAAACAACTATTAATAGTTAATAGATATTTGTTTTGTCTCAGGTCATTGAAACTCGCCATAAACATGCAGCTGGCAGCCCTGACAGACACAGAAATTCCCCTTTAGCAGCTGTATTTTTGCTGGAACTGTGTCATCTCCTGGCATTTGCCAGAAAACTCTTTGTTAATTAAGGCAGTCTTTATAAATTAAAATTTCCCAATATCTCTGCTGGCATCTGGGCTTTTACTACCAATAACACTAAAAGCAGTGGGGAGCTACAGAAGGCAGGGGTGCATGCTCTCTCCCTTACTTTAAAGAAAGGGCCTTTTCTATTTACTATGAGAGAACATTCAAAGTGAATAAATTCTTCATGAATATTTACTGGATGGACAAATAACATTTGTTGAGCAGCAGGTATAAAAAAAACAGAAAGCAAAGATGAAAGGAGCAGCCAGACTGTGTCCTCTTCTTCATTGTTATTTAATTTTTCATCCTTAGTCTAATACTGGAGAACTCATACCCCCCCCCCCCCCCCCCCCCCCCCCAACTGCCCATGCTCCAGTCAGTCGGCTGGTACAAGCCTGCCTCTAATTATCCCAGACCAGAAAGAGGACTGTTGATATCTTTTGTACCACCATTAGTCATACAGAAGTTCTGTAAAACTAGAGTTAATCCTCAAAATTTTCATTTTAACTTTTTCTAGGATGTTCTAGAACTTTCTTGGTTCTCACCAGGCGTTAAAGTGGGCCAGAATGATCCAGTATGGCATTCTGGCACCTTCAATTAATAGTTCAATAAATTTGATTGGCAGTTTCATACAGAATAATGTCATGCTGTTGAGATACTGACTCAACAAATCAGAAAGTACTGGCACCCCATGGCCCTGCCCTACACTCAACATGTGTCCTCATCCCTTCTCTTCAGTTGGTTCATGCCTGTATATTAACTTGAGGTCATGATACTAACTACAGTAGCTATAGAAGAGGAGTGAACAGAAAAAAAGTTCTGAAGCGGTAGGAAATTTCAAATGCAACGTTTCATGAAAGATCAGCAAATACACTAGTCTACAGTCAAAATGCTTCTTAAATAAATTTACTCAGATTGTACGTAATAATCTTGATTGGCTATAATTTTTAAGATACGGTACTGGATCAGTAAGTCTCGTTATATATACAGGCCGATGTTTCGGAGTGACCAAACATGCCTCGTTTATGCGTGAACAATGCCGATCAGTTTTGCTATATTTGCGGGGAAGTTACCTTCAAATCACAGAAACGCAGTATAACTGCTGAGGTAAAGAAAGCATGTCGTCTTTACTTCAGGTGCAAAGTTGGAGACCAAGACAATAGCTGGGCTCCACACATAAGTAATACATGATGGCGTTTGCTTTCTGAATCATAACAGATGCTAATGATAAGCCAATTGTAAAACAATGTTAAAGGATCTGTGTTAAAATGAATATGAGCCACTATACCATAGACGTATAGTGAATTTGACAATGTGTATGATCGCATAACAGAAAAGATTAAATATCTTTTGAACGGTAGCCAAAACAGCCTCTTTTATTGTCATATTTGAAATCAGCACACCAAAATGCATCAGAATTGGCAGATTTTATTCTCGAAGAAACAACTTCCAAAAATTTGTAGACCAGTGATATCAGCAAACACACAAACCGGTTTATGTGCGGCTTGGCTATCTGTCTTGCTATCTGCTGGTACGGTAGCACTTTGGCTAGCTTAGGCAGAGTGACGTTAGGTCCCATTCAGTAATGGAGCTAACACAGCGGTGAGGGGCGATAACTGTCAGGAATCCTCTACAAGGTCCCTCCTCCCCTGGTCTGTCTGCATTCGCTGTCAGAGTGGGAGGGAGTGATTTTAGCTCCACCACTAGTCCCGCTCCTAGTACTGTATATGTCCACACTGCTATGTTTTCGTTTAAAAACACTGACATTAACCTCCATTTTCCCCTTTCATCCATGCTACCCCAGAGATTTCAGCCCCCAAAAATGGAGACTTATGTAAATGCTCTTACAGCTGTATCCTTCTGAAAACTCTACTGCAGAGTTCCAGTGTGGATGAGTGGAAGCGGAGGCTTTTGAACACCCAGACTCTAAAAGCGCCCTAATTGGTCCCTACTCATCACGTGGTTCATCCCTGATTTGATACCACTAGTTGCGCCCTCTCATTGTCTGATTGGTCACCTGGTCACCCTACACGGAAGAAAACAGAATTCCAACATGGCGGATACGGAGGACCTGCTTTCAGTGGCGCTTTTCAAGTTGCTGACCTGTATGCTGCTAAATAGCAAGTTTCAATGTTACTCCTACTTTAAATTCCCATTTATCTAAATGTCATTTAACCATTAGTACTCTTACTTTCGAGGTACTGCCAGAGTTAACTGATTGGCTGAGCCCCCACCCTTCAAACACATGTCCCACTCCTTCCATGCCTTATGGAGAAAAGGCTTTGTCCCAATAGGGCACCTTAAGCCAAGTAAGGAATTACTTCACAGAGTTACTCAGAGGAACTATAGAATGCTGTGCTTTATTATTTGTAGGAAAGTCAGGTCTTATTCTTGGTTATTATCTTAAATGGAGTAGAGTACAAATACATGTTTTGTGTCCCTTTAGATTGACATTAGGTCTCTAGTGCCTTTTTAAAGGGAACTTTTGTCATGGTAGCCTCAATTGTTAAATGGCCTGCACAGCTAAAATCAGCCCACATAAAGAATATACACGTCCCGATCCTTACAACTGAATCATATAACACAGCCTTTGGAAGATGGTGAAGGCGATTTTCAAAGGTAGACAGCAATTCTATTTTTGTACCTTTATTTTTTTGCTGTTGTGCCGTAAAGGGAGAACTAAGCATTTCTTTACTTACTACTTTTTCTCTCACCGGCAGTCCGTTATGTTTTTCATCAGTTTTGTGAAACATTCCCCAGATCGTTCAGCAGTAATGCACTATTAATGATACCTAGAAAGATGGCATTTTGAACAAAAAGAACCAAACAGAATATCCTTCGGATGAAAAAGAAACAGCTCCGCTTTTTCAGTCACAAGACGTCTGTGTTTCTCCGGACCATTTGCACCTGAGCGTGTTCCAGTAACATCCACGTGCTGATATGTGGTGTCACCTACGGGCTCTTTGATCACGTTGTGATGATGTCGACATGCACTGTTCACATTCACCCCTAAGCACACTCTAATTTTGCTTCCAGTCGATTTGGCACGCAGGACTGCGAGTTCTCTGTCACGGCACAGTGACTCGTCTCTAATTTCCTCACGAAAACACTCTCCTGCTTCCTGCATTCCCTCCCTCCCATACCAAAATATCACAGTTAAGTTGAGTGGAATATCAAAGGGAGGACATGGGGGCAATTTCATAAATCTGATTTTTTTTTTTTTTTGCTCTGCCGCAGATTTATCATAAAGACACAATAATGTTCTACTGCTAGAGTTTTTACAGAAAAAAGTAAACAACGCAGTCACCATGAAATAATCTTCACACTCCACTTAAAGAGCAATTCTGCTCAAAGTGGGAGGAACGCAAGATGCTGGGCAACTAAGGAGAAGATGGTTTCCAAACACCATGACCGCGCTGAGATTCTCTTATCGTCGCGGGAATTAACTCCACTTCAGCATGGCCATTAATCTTCTGCGCTTGACCTTTGCCGAGCAATAGCCTGCGGTCAATTATCAGCACGTTGCAGAGCGACAAATAGGTTGAGAGGCTCTTCATGGAGGGATGAACTTAGCTAACATGGAGTCATCTGTGCCTATGTTTCCCATATTTGTTACACTGACCCCTACTCCTAGCCAACTGTGATGGCCCAGGTAGGCAGTGAGACGCTGCTGTTATTCAAAGAACACTCTGGTTCCTCCAGTCGGGGACTGAGACAGGGAGGCAGGCACAGGCTGTGCTATCACCACAGTCAGCTCATTTGTATGGTCTTTATCCAGAAACTATTAACTGAGACTAATGGAAGTGAGTATAGCTGTGCATGTATTTTGGCAACTGCAAAGCATACTGTTTCAGGAGGGGTAGGGGGCAAATGGGGGGAGTTCTCAGCCCCACATCCGGGCCAGTGGACGGAGCATGACCTAATGGCATTCCTAAAGTGGCCCTCTGTGGTGGCCCCCGGGCCCCAACCCCAGGGTGTCTGTCTGCTACCCCGTCTGACACGTTTAATGCCTCCTAGCCTGCAGGACGTGTGTCCTAAAGACATCAGAGGAAAATATAAATCATTACTAGATGCCTTTGGAAATTATGAGCTGACAAGCTTATTTTTATCATTTAATTGACACGTTAAACCGTAATAATGTATTTGAACCATAAGACAGGCGTGTGGAAGATTGATGCTGCCGATGTGTGAATTTTGCCATTTTGTCTTTCATCCAAAAAAAACTACAAAGTAATTCGCTCACCCTGTTGCCTCATTCTTCTTAAATCCATGCCTTCTGTCTATTTTTTTGTCCCCCGCATCTCTAGCAGCAAAAAGTTGGCAAACTTTTTCATGGTCTTCCGGGGAAGGACTGGAATGGGTGATTTGTCTATTTATTGGTGTGAATTTATGTGCTCTTTTCACTCACTTTATACAAAGATTTAAAAGTTTGCATTTAATTCAAAGTTTTAAGTTTTCATATGTAAAAAAATATCCTCTTAGTTTCCGGCTTGACAGCAATGAAAACTCTGCTCCCTACTGTCAAGAAAGCAGACACACACTGGGAGAAAATGTGACCGTTTAGGAGGAGAAAATTTCAATGGCAGGTTGTGAAACTGCAAATTAACAATTTAATGGCCATTTAAATATGGTTTTTATTACTTGTATGAATGGCTTCTTTTCTTATGCATGTGCGGGACTCTGGGTCAGTGTCGCTGCCCCTCAGCAGAGCCACGTTCCGATGAAAACACGTGAAGGGAAGTGGTGCGGTGAGCAGGTTTCTGAAACCTCTAATGAGATCTCCAGAGATACAGAGAACTCCAAGACACAATTAGGTCCAGGGTACGTGTACCTCCACTGAGCACGCAGGGGGGCGATAGTGTGTGTGGGTGTGTGTCTCTGCTGATAAACAAGATAACAGGAGCAGTTTTGCTAATGGAAGTTTCTAGAAGCAGTGACATAAAAGTGTGAGTATGTACGCTTCTCTGTTCTTCCTCCTGCTTGTAATCTTTGCCGATCAGCTTTGTGTAAACATCATTAGGGCACTGTGGCCTGTGTTTTCTTATTTCTGCACTGTTTACACTGCTGTCCACTGTGGAAAAAAAAACAATCAAAATGTCCTCCCGCTCCATGGCAGGGTGGCAATCAGTTGTTGAGGTACTGAGGTTCCTCCTGGGTTTCAGCAGGTCCTCCGTTTGTTGCTGACATGGACGTCCCTTCAGATGGCCTCACAAAAAAGGGCATTTCTCCCACAATAATGCCCATTTGTTGACCTAATGTCTCCTGCCTCTTATCAAACTTCTCGTGGCATTGCTGAATTATTGAAGAGAATGTGTTAGCAATTAATAAGTCATTTTGCAAACCTCACAATTAAGCTCACAATTAATACAAAATAGCAGAGGTCCAAGGATTCAAACCTGCTATTGTCATAGCAATGCCTCTCAGAAATCTGGGAAGAAGCTGATAATCATTCATTTATACACATGGTCCATTCACATATGTGGATGTTACGGTACAATACACCTCTTCTTCTCCGCTCACTGGGACAGTCAGTTAGCGTTAAGCTTCTGGTCTTCAGTACTACGCCAGACACGAGCTATTGATTCCCGTCTCGCTGGTTGGGTGGAGCTGCGCACTGATAATGGACAGTTCCTTGTCACACATGAAAGAGGGAAAAGCGGAAAGCCTTCTGAGGCCCGGAACCTTCCTGTGATTTAGCGAAAAGCTTGGCAACACAGGGATGGGGTGGCGGATTAGGACATCAAAGTGGCCCACGGTAAGGGGCGCACTTCATGCCGTGAGGGCAAGGATGGAGGATGGGTGGGAACCAGGAACAGAGCCCACAGCGAACATGGCGGTGGCAAGGGGGGCGAGTACCGAGTAGGCCAGCATATGGACTTCCTGGAATACGTCCGATGCTGACGATTGTTGCGTGGGAGCAAAGGCAGCAAAAATAAGTGTCTTCTAAGCACACATGCATCATCTGGGAGTGTGACAGTCAAAACACGGCAATCCAGAGGCTTTTTCCCAAGCGCGGTCGTGTGCTACCTCATTAAAGTTTTATTGAATATATTTAACTGCCTGTCTGAGTGCTGGAAGCTGAAAAAATTTCACCCGGCAGGACCGAAATCTCCAGACTTTTCATTCATTGGAAATCAGAAGTTACCCACAGTTCAGTTACCCAGATGAGCACAGAGGGCCTGGTAAACCAAACTAACTAGAGCTCAGCTGATTCGGCACCCCAAGACTCATGACAGCCACCCCAGCCCTGGATGTTTCTCCAGATCGTGATGCCACTGCCCCAGACAGGAGTGTGATCAGGAAGTTGATGAAGATGGATGTTGTTATGGCAGCTGGATGTGTGAATGGTGTAGATGCCTTCGCTGGCACACAGTGTAAAAATGAAAAATGGATTTACTTCAATTTTCTAAAAGATTAGCAGCAAAAGAGTCATGTGATGTTTTGTTACATACTTATGCAAAAGATGCAAATTTACACGTATAATAATGCCTGAACATACAGATTGGAGAACAATACAACAGACAAGAGCATTTTGAGGAGGAATTAATATGCTGAAAAGTGGATTTATGGATACATTTATAAGATCAGAGACATTTAAGCTTATTTGCTGCAGGAGAATTTCCGACGTGTTACAGTAATAAAGGGAGGGTGGAATATCGCAATTGTGAAAATGCAGGTTTCATGCAGGATGCATCAGGAGAGAAAACACCATCAATAACTGGTCTTACTGGAACGTCAGAGTTCAGAGGCTTCTTCCATTTACTGGTCTACATACATTTACATTTACAGCATTTGGCAGACGTCCTTAGCCAGAGCGACTTACATAAGTGCTTTAAGACTCTACAATGAATTTTTCCCGATACTAGTTCAATAAAACCAAGTCTATGAATTCCATCGATCTAATACTCTGTTGGGAAAGTGCTTTTTTTTTTTTTTATAAAAGGAAAACACAACAGTTTCAACTGAGTCCAAGACAGAAAGTAAACAAAGACAGTCCTACCTTACTAGCAGAGAAGAAATCCAAATCAGAGCTTGAAGCACACTGCATATGGAGATGTGTCATTTATGGTACACTTTTCATACCATCATAAGGGATTATCTTCCAATCTCTTCCAAACTGTGTAGAAAGCAGTAGTTCCTTGAAATCCTTTCCTTAATCTTTAGTCACATATGTTGTTGTGTGGATGTCATGCATAAGGGTACAAGAGATGTCAACATTGCAGTCCTTAAATCACACTGAGAATGAGTTGGAGAAAGACACATAAACAAACATCACCCGAGGTAATGTTTCTATAGTAATTGTAGCCCTTTCCTATGTCAACATTTCATCAACACATGTAGGTTCCATGTGTTTTTCAGGGAAGTCAAGCAGAAATCCGAGATGCCTCACATGGTCCTTTTCAAGTGGGATCCAACACCCTTTACTGTAAGTCCTGTGGGAAAAGCAGATCTGTCACATGACATTAAGTTAAAAAAACAGCAGCAGCAGCAGCAATGGGAACAATGTGAATACTGGATTTCTGGATTTTATGGCGGATTTTCTTTCTGCCAAAAAAAAGCAAAAATTAAAAAGGACAATAAAATATGTAAATATCAAGATAAAGGTAACAATCTATATTGCCACAACCTAATTCTGACCCATTAGGAGGACTTACTGATTCCAGTACAATACAATAAACAGCCACACCAATTACGCCGCAACATTACACACATTACACAAACAACATTACAGCTATCTGCTTATAAGCATTATAGAGCTAAAAAGCCAATTTAAGGCTGGTTAACAATCCACAGCCCATCTTCTGATACACATACATCCGTGGCCAAGAGTTTTGAGAATGACACAAATATTAATTTTCACAAAGTCTGCTGCCTCAGATTATATGATGGTAATTTGCTTATACTCCAGAATGTTATGAAGAGTGATCATATGAATTGCAATTAATTGCAAAGTCCCTTTTTGCCATTAAAAAGAACTTAATCCCAAAACCCATTTCCACTGCATTTCAGCCCTTCCACAAAAGGACCTGCTGACATCATTTCAGTGATTCTCTCGTTAACACAGGTGAGAGTGTTGATGAGGACAAGGCTGGAGATCACTCTGCCATGCTGATTGAGATAGAATAGCAGACTGGATGCTTTAAAATGAGGGTGGTCATTGAAATCATTGTTCTTCATCTGTTAACAATGGTTACCTGCAAGGAAACATGTGCAGTCATCATTGCTTTGCACAAAAAGGGCTTCACAGGCAAGGATATCGCTGCTAGTAAGATTGCACCTAAATCAATCATTCATCGGATTGTTTGGGGCATCCGGAAAAAATATTGTCTGGAGAAGAAAAGGGGAGAGCTACCATCAGTCCTGTGTCACGCCAATAGTAAAGCATCCTGAGACCATTCATGTGTGGGGTTGCTTCTCAGCCAAGGGAGTGGGCTCACTCAAATTTTTGCCTAAGAACACAGCCATGAATAAAGAACGGTACCAAAACTTTATCCGAGAGCAACTTCTCCCGACTGTTAAAGAACAGTTTGGTGATGAACAATGCCTTTTCCAGCATGATGGAGCACCGTGCCATAAGGCAAAAGTGATAAATTAGTGGTTCGGGGAACAAAACATCGACATTTTGGGTCCATGGCCAGGAAACTCCCCAGACCTTAATCCCATTGAGAACTTGTGGTCAATCCTCAAGAGGTCAGTGGACAAACAAAAACCCACAAATTCTGACAAATTCCAAGCATTGATTATGCAAGAATGGGCTGCTGTCAGTCAGGATTTGGCCTAGAAGTTGATTGACAGCATGCCAGGGCGAATTGCAGAGGTCTTGAAAAATAAGGGCCAATACTGCAAATATTGACTCTTTGCATGAATTTAATGTAATTGTCAATTGAAGCCTTTGACACTTATGAAATGCTTGTAATTATACTTCAGTATACCACAGAAACATATCTAACAAAAGTTCTACAAACAGTGAAGCAGCAAACTTTGTGAAAATCAATACTTGTGTCATTCTCAAAACTTGACTGTAGACAAACTGACCACAGCATTCCTGATCCAGTCCAGGAAGAAAATGCATGCATGTGTTTGTCCCTCCATCCATCCATCCATCCATCCATCCTAACCTGGTCAGGGATGCAAGTGCATCAATACATACAAAATAATTTCATACAGCCACCGAAATATGTGCTCCTGGCAAAGTTTACATTTCCTCTGGAAATGTCACAGCATTTGAATGACAATGAATATGACTTACACTATAGAAATAAACATCAGTGAGTATGTTATTACTGCTGAAGTGTGGGGGAGATATTTTATTCCACTAGCATATGCCATAAAGGAAAAAAAGGATTTCATTTCCAAATTCCACAGAGCTGATCATGCTCCAGCCTCACGCCTCCAAGGTTAGGCAAATGGTCCCATGTGGACCCCATGATAGAATGAACCGTTTTGAGGGCACGCGTTTAGTCCTGCGCCGAGCGTTTGTAGTCGTTCCCCAACCCACGCTGTGTGCAGGAGATCATTATTCCAACCAGCTTAACAAGCAAAGAGAACATGCCCAGTTTACAAACACAAGGATGTTGTAAGATATTTACTCAGCAGGGGGCAGACATGAGCCCTGGGGATTTCCATTTGTGCGTGTGTCTTTGCACGTCCAGGGTACAAAGTGTAGTCATGAAAGAAGCTGCCTTTCAGCACTCAATATCAATGAATGTTTGTCACGTGAGAGACATGCTACAGGATACTGAGCTATTCCTAAAATATTATTTAAAAGCTGGTTATATATAACAAATATTTCAGTTCTACATCCACTCTCATGCTGCTACCCCATACATCCGGACTGCCTTAACTTCATACACAAGTAAATCTTCTTGGATTTTTCAAGCAAAAACCAGTCGCCTTCCCAGGGTGCCCATGCGACTGGTGGCATTTCCTGGACCCTGGGAAAATTAATCACTCTGCTTCATTAAGTGTGCCTTCTCAGTTAACGACCTGCCAGAGGAGGGGGAAGCTCACCGCAGGGGGGGGCGGTCATCATCAACACAGGCCGACGCGCTGTGGATGTCCCTAACCCCCCAGCACTGTCCATGCTCATTTTGAGCAAACAATGTCAGAGGTTCAGTCAACCAGTTAACCACATAATCATTCATATCCCATTTCAGGTATCTGTAGTAGTTTCACAAGCCCTGCTTATATATTGACACCATCTGCTACTACATCACTTTGTATTACTTCTAAAACAGTGCAGGGACCTGGGACACCCCCCCTCCAAACGTCAGCCTGACCAGAGCATGGGGGTGCTGCCACATCAACCCGTGACCCACATGCTGGTTCAAGGGAGAACGGGGCATTCCTGTATTCTGGAATCTTCCTTTTCCCAGATCAATCAGAGAAAGATAACAGAATATATTCACTTCAATAATTTTTATTTTTACATAGTGCCTTTCACAACACAGTTGCCCCAGTGCACTTGACGAGAATTATGTGGCAATCCATCACTACACCATTTATGCAAAATGGTGCATGCAGCATCGTTAAAGGGAAAGAAAGAAAACAGATAAACACCATCAAGGTGAGATGGACCAAAAACTCCCAGTAAGGAGGAAAAAAAAACCCCTCTGGGGGTCCAAGGTTGACTGGCTGCTCACCGCGCCGGGTCACGCTTTAAATTATTGAATACAGTGGAAAATGAGCCTGCACCAATAAAAGCAAAGCCCTAAACTGTGCTCATAGTCAGTGTCCATCCAGGAGCCAGCTCTCCAAGCAGCTCTGTGGTCTGTAAGGCGGATCGTTAGTCATATATACTATGCTCCATGGGACTGAACCAGCACTCCAGCTCAGACACCATCCAGAAATGCAGAGAGAACAAAATAGGTCTAAACACTGACCCCTGCAGTACTCCAGAATTGACTTGTGACATTGACAAAGGGTTGCTGATGCTGGATGCTTGAATGTAGTATTATCAGTTGGTGAAATAAGACCTAACCCACTTCAACACTATTCCACACAAGCCGACATCAAATTCAAGTCAGTGAAACAGAATAGAATAGTCAACCATGTTGAAAGCCACACCAAGGTCAAGGAGCAGGAGCACAGTTACATTGCCAGCAACACTTGCCATTTACAACTCTGGTTAAAGCAATTTCAGTGCAGTCTCCTTGACGGAAACCAGACTGAAATTCATCAAGTATGTTGTGTGTGTCCAAGTACGACTGAAGTTGAGCTGCGACTATTTTAGTGACAAGTCTGTAATTGCAGAGTTGTTGTCGATTGAAACTTGGTTTCTTCAGCAGTGGTCTGATGACTGCTACTTTAAATTGGTTGGGCACAATGCCTGAAGACAGGGATGCATTCATTATGCCAGATGTATGTCTTGCCAGAATTCCCAGGGATTGTTTCAGAAGCTGAGTGGGGATTTGGTGCAGTGGCCAAGTGGTCAGTTTTGTTTGTTATTAGTGTTTTATTAGTTCATCGACTCATTCAAAAACATTACGAATGTGTGTATGTTGTGTTTCTATTAGACTTATCTCTGGGAGATTGTGTTTGAAGTCATGTTCCCTATCAATATTAGCTGGTTGTAAAGATTCAGACCAAGATTTTGTTTCACCCAGCCAGCTGAACACTCACAGCTGTGACATTTTATATTCAACTTTTTATACTCAAAATCTTGGTCTGGATTTTTTACTTTCTGGACATAAATTTCTCACCTCTAGTTAGAGTAATAGGCTGAACAAGCCCTATACAGGTTTTGCTTGTATTTTTGCAGGTTGGCAGACCAGCCAGCTTAAACACCTCTAACACCATACATTCTTCTATTTGCACTCTACTTTTGAGAGAACATGTGCAATCATTAAACCAGGGGGAATGGTTAGTTCTGGTGAATCTGACTACTTTATTTTCAAAGGAGCTGCTTCATGCGAAACCCGACTCACCACCGTATTAAAGTGCGCGTGACTTCATTGGCATTTGTACTAGAGATGAGGTTTGCATTACATATTACACATATAAATCATAATAAATATCTCCCATTTAGGTGTCATGTCATAATAATCTCTGACACAGTTTCAGAGCGATGTTGAATCAGAAAGGTGGTTAGAGAGTGGTCAGATGGGGACTTATCCAGCAGACAGACAGATACATGAACATTTCTTTGATTTAGTGGCTGCTGTGTTGTAGAGTATCTGAGTCAGTGCCAGAAATAAACTCAAGGTAGGAAGATATGCTCCCTTCAGTTTGGGCCTCTTACTAGTCAGACAGGCAAACTGTTTGCTAGGTTTTGGGATAGCATAAATGATCCCTTACGTTAATCAAAGGTAGACCCTCCCCAGTTAATAAAAAAGGCTATACTTTGAGATGCACACTATGCCTCTAATCAGCAGTTAAGGGAGAGTGGCCTCCCGCCTGTAAAAGACGGTAAGTCTTGCATCAAAACTCAGTGCACCTAGAAACATCACACAAACATGAGCTCTCATGGGAACTGCTCCCTGTAGAGGGCAGAAAGAACAACCTGTGTTTGTTAGGAAACCTAAAGATCAGCCAGTGTTTCCGGAGGGACCCATGTACCTGTGCACTTGCTGGGAGAAAAGTTTGGAAAGAAAGGCTTCACTGGGATTTCTCGGCATGCAAGTAAAACAAAAGAATACTCAGCTGACGGTCAAGACCCTGGAGACGCAACTGGGCATTTAAAATGTATAAATTAAATTTGCAATGCGTAAATTAAGTCATCTCACCAGTATTTAAATCATGACCAGTAGCTTGTTTGCTCAGCCTGTCTGATCAACTGTCGCTCATTTACTTGTTCATGTTTAGTTTGAAGCTGTTATATTATGAGCAAAAGTGTAACAGTCTGATGGGCATCGACTATTGGCTCAATTTGCATTGTATTATTGTATTAAAAGAAGCAATGGTGGTCATGAGCAGGCAGTTTTTTAAGTTTGGGCAACATAACTTGACAGTAAGGAACTAGAGAGAATTAGGTTCCAAAATTTTGCTTTTGCAAACATAGAAATAAAGTTCCTCTTTAATACCTCAGATTGTTGGGACTCTGTATCATTAGTTCCAGCCTGAACAACCAAAATGGAGACCTTATTACTAGAGTGAGTCCAAGTTCAACGCAATGTCTGAAACTCTGGCCCCAAGACACTTTACAAAAACAGCTGCTTTGCGATTATTGGAAACTCTTATGTTTCTACATATCAAGTCTCCAATTATGAGCCCCTTTTCCATTTGGAAAGATGTGCTGCTGAGAGCAGAGAACATGCTGTTGAGCTCAGGGGCCCCAATAGAGACTCTGTGCTCCATGAAAGCACATCCTGTTTGCTGGAAATTTAGGCTGACGAAAGTATCTAGGAACAACTGGGTACAAGAGACAAAAACTCTGAGATATTTGGCAAAATATGGGATCTTTTATATGTGGCACAAGTAAATGAAAATCGCTACGTTGCATACTTGACAAATCTATAAGAGGGACATATGTCATCACATCACCAAATAAGGCACAAAATAAGGACATCAATCATGAAGTCCATTATGTTGTGCTATAGTGATTTTCTTCCTGTTTTCTTCAACACAAAAAGTCGCACGGTGATGATGAAAGCGTGCTCAGGCCTGGAATGTTAAGTGCAATGTAAGGACAGAACAGCGGGGGAGTTGGGAGGAGGTACAGTTATGCATGGACTGTGAGTGTGACTACACCCTCAGGAGCCCTTGGAACCATCCTAACTCCCCCCCCCCATGGTGCCCCTGGTTGGACTGAAATGATGCTGACTGGTGTGCTCGGCTCTGAGCACTCAGGCCCCCATCTGACCGTGACCTAGGGCTTGCATGTGCTACTGGGGCGTATGGAGGGGCGGGTCCTCAAGGCCAGCTGAAAGCTGATTGGCCCCCGAAGTGCCCCCTCAATTATTCACCGATTCAAAACAAATTTATCAAGTCAAATATAGAGCCCAAACAATTCATGAAGACCTGCTGTAAACAAGAAATCAATTAAGCCAGCGAACATTAATGTAATTACAGCACTGTGAAATACACTTCGGAAATAAAAAATTGCAAATGTTTAGCTGCTTAACTGCGTTTCTTCATAATCCATGAAATGTTATCACTCAGAGCTGTTCTTTCAGCATTTACGTCACTAAATATTGAATATCTGGCTTTGCCCTCAGTAAAGTGTGCTTGCTGGCTGAATTATTTCTCATAAAATGAGAGATTATAGATAGAGGCATCTATGAGTGACATAACAATTATGATTTCAGTTCAGTGATAGAAGGAAAATGGAAAGTGTTTGAAAGAAGCATTTGTAGTCTCGCTGTAAACTCGATATTTCAAGATGACCTGATACGACATAAAGCAAATGGAACTCTTACAGAGTAAAACTTGAATTGCAGTGAGCTCATTTTACATAAAATAAATATGTATGACTGAAATTGCTGCTGCGTATCTCTTCGGTCATGATAATAACGATATGCTCACAGTGACAGGGTTGGGGTCTTGGTTCCACATCTGCCCTGTTTGTGGGGCTTGCATGTTCTGCCCATGTCTCCGTTGTCTGGTTTTCCCCAGCAATTCAAAGTCACACAGAGAGCATCACCCTTCATGTGAGTGTGTGCATGTATGTGCCCTGTGATTGGCTGGCTTGCCGTGCAATCTGCACCTCAGCCTTGTACCCTGTGCCTCCTTACCAGAATAAGCTGCTGGAAGATTAATGGATTGGTTGATTGGATGAAATACATGTGATATGTACATATATTGTATTTAGAAATACAATAATATACAGTATAGCTAGAAGTGCTAGCAGATACTCAGAAGAGACACACATGTGCTCTGATTGTAGAGCTCTGCCTATTTAAGCTAGAAGCCTTTACCTGAGAATGTAAATATCAGATTCAGGTGGGAAAGAAGCTTTTCCATTTTCATTTTTAATTAAAAGCTGTTATCTCCGACCATGGGGATTCAAACACGTGACGAGGCCGGAATATTCAGGAAGCAGCAAGAATAGAACAAACGGCTACCTAAACAATTCTGAGGTCTGCATTACAGCCTCAGGGTACAACTGGCCCCTGGATAAATTGCTTTTTAAGGTGGATGGATGGATAGATAGATGGATGGATGGGCGGACAACAGGCCAGGGATTATGACTGAATACTGTACATCCAACTACTGCCTAAAACCTGTTCTCCTCTCTACCCCATAAATAACAAACCAGAAATAAGCTGACTACTTTTTAAACAAAGTGTTAAATATGTAGTATTTCAGCAATATATGGGTCTGAAAAAATTAAACATGCCATTTGAAAAGGCTGCTGCAATAAACTGTAGAAAACATGTACAGAATGTTATGATGTAACATATTTTATGATGATGATGATTACATCTACCCCATTGTCATGAAGAATAGAACTGCATTTTTGTGGTAAATAAAGCCTACAGATCAGCCCCTGTGATGTGAAAGTTACAATACAAAACTGCACAACCAAATTTTCTGGGTTTTATTACTAGTGCTGCGAGGTGGTATTGTCGTACGAACAGGATAGTCAAGTCAGAAATAATGGGAATGAAAGATCAGTCATTTTAGGAGCTTACAAATGTTCTTTTGATGCTCTTATAATAACAAAAAATAACTCCACTACCTTTATGAAAAACAAACAACATACTACCAGGAAGCCAAGGAATGGCTGTTTGTCTTCTGGGCTATTTGAGATGTTTTCAAGCTCAGAAAACAAAATATGTCTGTGGCAGGTATGTCTGGCACCACAGTGGGAGATAATTTTGGAGTTATTTTCAGTTAATGGACTTAAAGTTAATGCAGTCAGAGGTACAGTTTCTCAGAAAGTAAGTACACGTTTCACAAAACATCACTCAGTCCTACCGGTATGTGTAAGAAATTGGTTTGCTTACATTCTCGACCATTCAGCCTTGCCTCTTCGAGCCTGCGTCCATAAGGAGAGTTTATAGACTCTGCTTTTGGAGTGAATTAACACTGAGCGATTACTAGAGAGCTTGAATTAGTACTAGATTGTATTTAATGGCTCACAGGGCCTCCTTGAGCGAACATATAA